>NC_086330.1:26754611-27954611 GCF_032445375.1 Bacillus rossius redtenbacheri
CTTCCTATTTTCATTTCCACATTACGAAGTTTCACTTCTTCCACGCGGAGGGACTCCACGCAATATTTTTGCATGCAATTATAAACTATTTTTTAATGATGCCAAAGAAGTATAACTTCACATGCGCGTACCTAAGTACACGCACCCATTTTTTAAAATTAATTTCTTCTATATATATTTTTCCTACCTACCTAGGGCACTCATAATTCTTTTAAATTTCACGTGTATGTTTTCAATGTCATTCGAGTTGTACAATTATTTTTTTGTCAAATTGGTCATTATTTATACTTTGTTTCATTTTGGAAACATACGTATTTAAGGTATTATGACAAATAAAAAAAATAGTTTCACTAACATTCTTAGGTTTTTATTGTGTGGATAGTTTCAAGTTTAATATTATGTAGGTACATAAATTCTTAAACTTATAAATTTCTTCGAAATTTATTCATAGGTAAGTAGGGCCTACTAATATTTTCTATTTGTCAATATTGTTATTTTTTTTACATTACTACTTATTTGCAACGAGTTTGGTTTAGTGTTTATAATGTATCTGCTGAGCGTCAAGAGTCTTAGGGCTGCTGAGACCGAGGACCAGAAATATTTATCAATTATGTAATATATTGTTGAAAAATTTGAATTTAACTATTTCAGGAAAGTTGATTTTTTTTATTAATTAGAATAGTTACGTGTAATTGCCATCTTCCTTTATTTCATATTAAACATTATGATTGGTTGAGTGTGAGATAATTTTATTTATGTATGTTTTAATTTCATTTAATTTCTTATATATATTCTTACCTACCTACTTCTATTAAATTTCAGGCGGATGTTAACATTGTCATTCCAGTTGTATAATTTTTTTGTCAAATTAGTTGTTATTTATACTTTTTGTTTAATTTTGGACTATGTTTTTTTATACTTAATTCAAAGATTTGTGGTGTGTACAGGGAGTGATGTCTCTATTAATTTCTATACTCCTTTGGATAAGCGGAATATTGCCACCACAGTTTTACATATAAAGAAATCCTACAATATGGACAAAATAAGCTAAACAAAATGACATAATGATATGTTGTCCTCCTATTAAGAGCTAAAATTTACAGACATGAAAGTTTCTTCAGTTAGTGTCAATAAGAAAATGGTTTAGTAAATTATGACAAATAAATATAGTTTCACAAACATCCTTAGTTTTTTTTTTTTTTTTTGGTGTGTATAGGCTGGACCGATTTTGATGAAATTTTTTTGTGTGAGTTCACGGGGATTCGAGGATGGTTTCGATTCACAATTTGATATTTTATCTCGATTCTGAGTTAAGAAAAAACTAAAAAAACACGCTTTAAAAGCAAAAAAAAACTAAGCATTGTTGATAACTAGCCTCCATGGCCATGGCAACGGGCTTTTCAAAATTAAGAAGCAAGAAAATAAAAGTACACGTTTTTCATCTAAAATTTGTTACAATGAATCGTTTTCGGTGATAATTAAAAATTTTATTTTCAATAAATAACTCATATTCGTTGTGGATTACTTGAGTTTATTTCAATTTGGTCCACTAGAAAATGTTTATTTTAATAATTTTTTCATTTATAAGTAGTTGTTAATTTTGGAATGTTTTACATTCGATCCGGTAGACTGCGCTACCATCGCAGAATCAAATATTAAATGTAATTCTATTTTAATTTCAGTTTGTCCCGACAGTTGGTGCTGCGATCAAATTGAGAAAAATATTTGAAATTTTGTGTTATTATTGTGTTCGTTTAAGTCGTGTGCTAATTAAAATATTAACTTTGAATAGAAATTGATATTTTAAGAGTTTTGAAGTGTTCCTAAAAAACGATACTTTTTGCGAATTTAGGGTGGAATCGAAGTAAGTAAATTTTGTATAAATTTTTTATCAAATTTACACGTGAGTGTTATAACAACCAACCTAACCTAAAAATTTATTTGTGAAGCTCATTAATTTCATAATTAATTTTTTAAATTGTTATTATTATTCATGTTTTAAATAAAATAAAATATTAAAAAATTAGAAAAAAAATTCTATTAAAAATTACATACTATAAAAAAATTATTCATTTTCAAAATTAAGAAGCAAGAAAATAAAAAAACACGTTTTTCATCTAAAATTTGTTACAATAAATCGTTTTCGGTGATAATTAAAAATTTTATTTTCAATAAATAACTCATATTCGTTGTGGATTATTTAAGTATATTTCGTATAAATTTTTTATCAAATTTACACATGTGTTTGTTAACAACCATCATAATCTCAAACTTATATGGTAGATTATTGATTTCATAACATATTTTTCAATTGTTATTTTGTAAATAAAAATAATTATTTAAAAGCAAACTATCAAAAAATTAAAATTCATTTTAAAAGTTTTTTGCGAATTTAGGGTGGAATCGAAGTAAGTATATTTTGTATAAGTTTTTTATCAAATTTACACGTGAGTTTTATAACAACCAACCTAACCTAAAAATTTATTTGTGTAGCTCATTAATTTCATAATAATTTTTTTAAATGGTTTTTATTATTCATGTTTTAAATAAAATTACACGTTTTTTTATCTAATTTATCAAATTTACACGTGAGTTTTGTAACGACTAACCTAACCTAAAAATTTATTTGTGTAGCTCATTAATTTCATAATAAATTTTTTAAATTGTTTTTATGATTCATGTTTTAAATAAAATTACACGTTTTTTATCTAAAATTTGTTACAATAAATCATTTTTGTTAATTAATTAAAATTTCATTCTCAATAAAAAAAACTCACGTTCGTTGCGTATTATATTACAGTATTTTTTTTTTTTGCAGAAAAATTCCACGTCTTCGAGGAAGAGCCAGAAATATTGGTCGACGTACTCTGAACGCGCAATTGGTCCATGATCGTCGAATAAATAGAACAGATGAAGAACACTCGGCAGATAATGCAAATCTGAGAGATCAAGTTACATCTACACGTGCGTATTTGTTAAATTGTTTTTATTATTCATGTTTTAAATAAAAAAATTATTAAAAAATTAGAAAAAAATTCTATTAAAAATTACATACTTTAAAAAAATTATTCATTTTCAAAATTAAGAAGCAAGAAAATAAAAGAACACGTTTTTCATCTAAAATTTGTTACAATAAATCGTTTTCGGTGATAATTAAAAATTTTATTTTCAATAAATAAATCATATTCGTTGTGGATTATTTAAGTATATTTCGTATAAATTTTTCATCAAATTTACACGTGTGTTTGTTAACAACCATCCTAATATCAAACTTATTTTGTAGCTTATTGACTTCATAACATTTTTATCAATTGTTATTTTGTAAATAAAAATAATTATTTAAAAGAAAACTATCAAAAAATTAAAATTCATTTTAAAAGTTTTTTGCGAATTTAGGGTGGAATCGAAGTAAGTATATTTTGTATAAGTTTTTTATTAAATTTACACGTGAGTTTTATAAAAACCAACTTAACCTAAAAATTTATTTGTTTAGCTCATTAATTTCATAATAAATTTTTTAAATTGTTTTTATTATTCATGTTTTAAATAAAATTACACGATTTTTTTAATCTAATTTATCAAATTTACACGTGAGTTTTATAACAACCAACCTAACCTAAAAATTTATTTGTGTAGCTCATTAATTTGATAATAATTTTTTAAAATTTTTATTATTATTCATGTTTTAAATAAAATTACACGTTTTTTTTATCTAAAATTTGTTACAATAAATATTTTTTGTTAATTAATTAAAATTTCATTCTCAATAAAAAAATTCACATTCGTTGCGTATTATATTACAGTATTTTTTTTTGTAGAAAAATGCCACGTCTTCGAGGAAGAGCCAGAAATATTGGTCGACGTACTCCGAACGCGCCAATTGGTCCATGATCATCGAATAAATAGAACAGATGAAGAACACTCGGCGGATAATGCAAATCTGAGATATCAAGTTGCATCTACACGTGCGAATGAAATTTCAGTACAACGCACTCGACGTCTTCGTGCTAATGCAGTAAGACAACGAGAGGCACGTCAACAAGCGACGGATGCACATAGAGAACGTAACCAACGCCGGATGCAAAATGTTTGAGCATTGACAAAAGCATCACTCAATCGCCTTGCGTTTGAATATGATCCTGAAATCAACTATTCGTCACATGCATTAATCTCGATTGGTAGTATGGACAAAAAGTGTCAACATTGTCATACTTTCAAGTACAAAGGTGAATCAGCTGGTTTATGTTGCGCATCTGGAAAAATTTCACTGCCATCGCTAAATCCACCGCCGGAACCTTTAAAAACACTTTTAGCTGGCACCACATCTCAATCGAAATTGTTTTTGCGAAAAATTCGTAAATTCAATCCATGCTTCCAAATGACATCATTTGGAGCAACAAAAATTGTTCATAATGAAGATGGCCGTAATTTCGAATCTACATTCAAAATTCAAGGTCAAGTGTACCACCAAATTGGTTCATTGCTCCCAATGCCTGATGCCGATCCAAAAAATTTTACAAATTTATTTTATGGGCAATGAGGAGCAACAATCACACACACGCTGCGCTTACAACTATATAGATCAGATGGAGGAACAAGAAATTGTGGACATTTTGGAAACGTTTTTGCAAAACCATAACCAGTTGCTGCAATTGTTCAAGACTTTTTCTAGCAGACTGCAAAACGACAACTACGCCATTATTATTAAAGCAGACAAAGTGCCCTACGGAGAGCACGCAGGCACATATAATGTTCCAACAATTAATGAAGTTGCAGTTGTTATGGCTGGTGACCCATGTGAACGTCGGGACATTTGCATTCAACGCAGAGATAATACGATGCAAATAATTCAAGACAATCATCGTTCTTACGATGCATTGAAGTATCCGTTGATATTTTGGGAAGGAGAAGATGGATACCATTTAAATATTAAACAAAGGAATCCAACTACAGGTACAACTTATAGACTATCTTACAGATTTTTTTTTCCAAATAATTTCTGTATCTCTCATATATATATATATATTTATTTGCAGGTGAAGAACTGATCAAGAAAGTTAGTGCTATGTACTTCTACGCATATCGATTGATGATTCGTGCTAATGAAGACAATACCATTCTCCGATGCAGACAGCTAGTATTTCAACAGTATATTGTCGATATGTACGTAAAAATCGAAAGTGAGAGATTACGATATATAAAATTTAATCAAACAAAACTTCGTGCTGAGGAGTACATTCATTTGCGTGACGCCGTTATTGGTAACGTAGATGCATCTAATGACATCAACAACATCGGTAGCGCATATATTCTCCCATCATCATACATTGGTAGTCCGCGTCATATGCAAGAGTATATTCAAGACGCCATGACTTACGTACGTGCATATGGCCGACCAGATATTTTTATCACATTTACGTGTAATCCAAACTGGGATGAAATTCAAAGTTTGTTGTTGCCAGGTCAAACATCGATGCATCGCCATGATATCACTGCACGTGTTTTTAAACAAAAATTAAAATCTTTGATGAATTTGATTACACATCACTCGGTATTTGGTGAAACATGCTGTTGGCTTTACTCTGTTGAATGGCAAAAACGAGGTTTACCTCATGCGCATATTTTGATTTGGTTGGTGGATAAAGTACGCCCAGAAGAAATCGACAAAATTATTTCAGCTGAAATTCCAGATCCGAATGTTGATCAAGAATTGTTTGACATTGTAACTACTAATATGATCCATGGTCCATGTGGTACTCTAAACATGATGTCACCATGTATGGACAATGGAAAATGTACGAAACGTTTTCCAAAACCATGCCAATCTGATACTATCACCAATATTGACGGTTATCCATCTTACCGGCGTAGAGACGTAGACAATGGCGGTCAATAATATGAATTGCGTCTGTCAAACGGTGTGACAGTAGATATTGATAATCGCTGGGTAGTTCCATATTCACCATTGCTGTGCAAAACCTATAAAGCGCACATAAACGTTGAACTATGCAGTTCAGTGAAATCTATTAAATACATTTGTAAGTATGTTCACAAGGGCAGTGATAAAGCTGTATTCGCTGTTCAAAATGTAAATGACAATGACGAAATTACACGTTATCAAATGGGTCGATACATAAGCAGTAACGAAGCTATTTGGCGCATTTTTACGTTTCCTATACATGAAAGGGATCCTGCTGTTATACATTTGGCTGTGCATATTGAAAACGGACAGCGTGTTTACTTTACAGAACAGACTGCTCTACAACAAGCTTTAACGGCTCCAAAAACATCTCTTACTGAATTTTTCAACCATTGTTGCCGACAAGATGTTACTGGTCAATTCGCAAGGACATTAATGTATACTGATGTTCCTAAATTTTTTACGTGGAAAAAACAATCGAAAAATTGGGAACCACGGAAACGAGGCATTCCAGTCACAGGATTCACCGACATATTTATGACAAATACTTTAGGTCGAATATATACAGTTCATCCTAAGCAACGCGAATTTTTTTTTTTTTTGCGTTTGTTATTGGTTAACGTTCCTGGACCAACATCTTTCCGATATTTGCGAAAAGTCAATGGTACTTTATACGACACTTTCTTTGATGCGTGTCGTGAGTTACATTTATTGGAGGATGATAACCATTGGGATCTCACAATTGCAGATGCAGCACTGAGCTCATCTCCACAACAAATTCGTCAATTATTTTCAATAATATTGACAATGTGTTTTCCGTCTGAAGCATCTGCTTTGTAGGACAAATATAAAGACTCAATGAGTGCGGATATTTTACATCGGATTAGAATTACTAATCAAAATCAAAATATTGAATTCTCCGCAGAAATATATGAGTCATTAATAATTATTGAGGATATTTGTATTCTTATTTCGAATATGCCGCTCATCCATTTCGGCATGCCAGCGCCGAACCGCCCAGCAGTAGATACCTTCAACAGCGATGTTCAACGGGAACACCACTTCGATAGAACTTCTTTGACTACTTTTGTTGCCAATAATGAACAATTGTTCACTGCTGAGCAACGAAATGTATATGATCAAATTAATGTATCAATTGCAGCGCAACAAGGTGGATTCTTTGTTTTTTTGGATGCACCAGGTGGTACTGGTAAAACATTCCTTATTTCATTGATACTTGCGCGCATCCGATCACTAAATAATAATGCATTGGCTATTGCTTCATCAGGAATCGCAGCAACGTTACTTGATGGTGGACGGACGGCGCATTCAGCGCTTAAATTACCTTTGAATGTTCACACAAATCCCAAAGCAATGTGTAACATAAAGAAGCATTCAGGCATGGCTCAAGTTTTGAGAAAATGCAAAATTATTATCTGGGATGAATGTACCATGGCCCACAAGCATTCGCTTGAAGCTCTCGACAGGTCCCTGAAAGATATCAAGGATAATACTAGGCTTTTCGGTGGTGCTCTATTGTTGCTGTCTGGTGATTTCAGACAAACATTACCAGTCATTCCACGCGCGACATATGCAGACGAAATAAACGCATGTTTAAAAGAATCTTATCTATGGCGAAGTGTCAGCAAATTATGCCTTACTATTAATATGCGCGTTCAACTTCAAAATGATCCATTAGCGTCAAGATTCTCTGAACAATTGTTGGATATTGGCAATGGTAAAATTGAATTGTATGAAGATACACAATATATTCGACTTCCAGAGAATTTTTGCAACATGGTGGCTACCAAAGATGAGTTAATAAACAGTATCTTTCCAGATTTGAGACATAATTGTACTAATCATGGATGGCTACGAGAGCGAGCAATTTTAGCTGCGAAAAATTTAGATGTTGATGCCATCAATTTCAAAGTACAGCAATTACTGCCTGGTAATGAAACTACATTTAAATCGATCGACACTGTTGTTGATCCTGATGAAGTTGTTAACTATCCTGTAGAATTTTTAAATTCATTAGATTTACCTGGAATGTCACCACATAATTTGCGACTGAAGTTTGGTTCACCTATAATTTTGCTTCGAAATTTGAATGCTACGAAATTATGTAATGGGACGCGATTAGTTATAAAAAAAATCATGTGCAACATTTTTGAAGCTACTATTTTGAGTGGAAAATTTCAAGGTGAGGTTGTACTTCTACCACGGATCCCAATGATTCCTTCAGATTCACCTATACCATTCAAACGTTTACGATTTCCAATCCGCTTGGCATATGCTATGACTATAAATAAGTCACAAGGCCAAACAATGACAATTTGTGGCTTAGATTTCGAAAATCCGTGTTTTTCTCACGGTCAATTATATGTTGCGTGTTCCAGAGTTGAAAAACTATCGAATTTGTTTGTTTATACGCCTCAAGGATTAACTAAAAATATTGTACATCCAATAGCATTAAGATAAATTAAGTTTTTGTAAATTAATAAATAAATGTTATAAAATAGTTTTAGTATAAGATTTTTTACCTTTACTTAAAACAAGTTAAAGTTTGTATTTACGATGCTGTTATTGCCACACTCCACGGATAATATCCCAACCTGTAATCAGTCATATCATTCACTTAAAATTTCGGTGACGCCTAGAAATATCCGTGTCAATAATCATAGACAGTGGCTGCTATTATCCAGTCTATAAATTTCATCCGTGGAGTGTGGTAATAGATGCATCTTTTTAGTTAACACAGCTTCTACATTTCACTTCACTCATACAGTATATGCATACTTACACACACAGTATATACGCACATGCTACCGATCTGTCGAATTTGTATAAGTGTACATGTAATGACGTTAGATATTAAAATAACTCTTGAATAATAATTTTCATCAAAACAGTCCAGATTGTTACAACTTATTGAAGAATGTTTGAAAATTTCAAATTAACGACGTGTGTACAGGGCAACGTCTGTCGGGTCTGCTAGTATATACGTATATAATCATAGCGAATAAGTATCATGCGTTCATACTGGACCTGAAAAGAAAGCGACTGCAAATAATTGTAAGAACATATCACGATTAGTTTTCTATGTAAGCTACATTAGTGATGCTTGGTAAATATTTATTTGGTGACTCCAGGCTTTTTTTTTACATTCACAAAAAGAAGTTTCTGAGGGGGGGGGGGGTTACGTTTGATAATAAACTATAAAAATGAACATCTAGTTAAATTTTTAATAAATCTCGGATGAAAGCCATTATTTTTTAATTTTATATTATAAAACCCTAATTTTAAATTTTGTTACAGTAGTGTACGTGAATACCCAGCAAATATACGTGACGTCAGCACAGTGCGCTTTGAGAAAAGCGTATTCTTTGTTTCGTGCAATCCAGAATCGATCTAATGCTGAGAAAACAGAGCAGAGAGCGGCGGTTCGTTTTTTCGACTATTCCATTGTTTGCTTTCCTTCTGCTTGAATGAATGCACATCTCTCCCGAAAACGCTGCCTGCAGGAGTCAGCGACAAAGAAAACTCGTCCACTTTCTGAACCTAAGCGAGAGGGCACTTGCCTACGGCCATAACACAGACGAACACATTTTAAATCAAAATATTTCACGAACATACAAGCCACGGTACGCCGTTAGTGAAATATTTACAAACTTCAAATATACTCCTTTGAGTATCCAGTATGGATAATAGTTTAAATGAAAACATTTAAGTGAGCATTCAGCAGGGTAAAATGTGACGTCGTAAGCATAAGCGCAAGTGGTTAATGTTACGTTCTAATTCATAAGCATAGACCAATGTAGTGCAGCGTGATAAAACTAAAATATTTTTAGTACATCGATTTTTTCATAAAAATATTTAATAAATATTAATTTAATTTCCAAATATTGTTTTAGTTTACAACTATTTCCAAAGCCTTTTAATTATTTGGTTCTTGAATAAAATAATTTGACATTCCATAAGGTATTTTTATTTATATCTAATATCATTAAATATGTCTGTGTATTTCTTAACAAAATGTTTTTCACAACAAATAACGTTAGTGATTAAGCTGTTAGAAATAATAGTTTCTTACACGTCAAAAATCCCAACAATGAAACAGTTTAACGTTTAATTTCATAAATTAAACAATTAAAACAGGGAAATCGAAAATTGGACTCATTTAAAATTAATCATTTACAAATAAAACAGAACTTTAAAACCATTGCTTTATAAGTAACATATTTTTGTAAGATAAATATGTAGTACAAATAAAAATTAAGCATTATACTACTGAAAAATCTATTAATAAATATTAATTGATAATTAGTTTACTAATTAACCACATTGTTTTATTCCGACGATAAATATTATTTCAAACAAAGGCTGTTGTTATTTTGATACTATTCTTTGGTTACAAAACTACACACAGTATTTTTTTCTTTAAAGCACTCTGTATTTGTTGGAAATTGCTAAATTCATTTTTTTTTCTTCTCATCAAATATTTATATCACCCGTTCATAATTTTCGGTTAACCCTGTGTTCTGCTTAAGTTTCATACATGGCGCTTATTTACGGTGGCGTTGCCAAAATTATTCGCTAATGTGCCGAGAACATTGCATTCAACAGTGTTGCCAGATAGCGAGGAAATAATTTTCTAGTACGAGATAACTTAAAATTCTGGTATTTATCAGAAAATACTCCTACTTTACTAAAATAAAGATAGTAAGTCTATTTAATTTCGTAACTAAGCTTATTATTTAAGTTATGTGTATAATATCTATAGTTAGTGAAACGTTCATTAATAAAAATAATATATTCACGATGGTATAATAGTGTAATACGAAAATTATTTTTCAGTAGCCTACTTATATCCTCATAATTAATTCATATCCTCGGTACAAAAAAAAAGCAAATATTATAGTGATAACATTCGCACAGTATCAGTTAAGTTTAATATAATATTATTCAGAAATTAAATTTTAAAATTTTCGCGTGCCAGAATATTTAAGAAAAAAAAATAAAGTTCTGATGCCTGATACCAAAAGATGAATTAATTCTGGTACGCGTGCGAAATAAAATTGTTGCGTGTGCCCACAATAATGGGGGGCAGAGAAAAGCTCCTCAAGGAGTCCCGCAAAACAAAGCTGCTTCTCATCCAACCAGAACCGCCGTGCGAACTCCCTCCTCCATACAACCGCCTTTCCATCCCCTTCAACCAACAACCCTCCCCCCCCCCCCCCCACCCACCTCTCTTTTCTCATCAAAGAGCCAGTAAGACGAACTGATTAATTAACGAGCTGCTGTCTCCCCGCCTCGAAACTTCCGCAACTTGTTTTACGGTGGTTTGCGCTGTGTTGCTAACCTCTCTGCGAAACCCCCCCCCCCCCTGCCCCCTACACCGCACTTCTTCGGCCGACTCGTCAACCGCCATTACCATCTACTCAGGTTCCGGCAAACTCGGCGCGAGCTAGGCCGCAGCGGCACTTGGACCCTTGGAGTTGGAGTCGCGTCGGCTCCAATTATTAACGACCGCGTAGCTTTAAAAATCGCTTTTACCGTCTCTTTTAGAGCCCCCGTGAAAAATCCACCTTCCTTCCACCCACCCATCCCTTTCATAATGCTACGAAGCATTTGAACTGTAAGAAGAAGAGAAAAAAAGGAGAAATTATTTTTTGAAACCCAGGCGCTATTACATCACAAATAATTGCTTTTTTTTTTTCCTTCTGTTTTTGCTTCAGACTCTTTAAACGGAACTAGGAATTCTTTTGGCCTCCCCTTTTGGCGGCAGAAAATTAAAACGCAAATTCTAAAGTACCAATCTCCGATTATTTTTTTTGTCAACTTGTGAGCTTGACGATTATCGATGGCTTATTACACATTTATTCCGCACCTGTAACAATTGTCTCACAATCATATATTGTTGCGAACGTGGGAGGCAAGGGCGCAACGTTTGCCAGGTGTTTGGCGGCCCCGCATGGCCACTGACGTCACGCGCGCATTCCTTCCGGGATTACAGCGGCCAGGCCTCGCCAAACCTCCCCACAAAATTGTTTGCGGCCATGCTCTCCTTCTTCGGCGCCTTTGTCTATCCGCTAGCGGCCTGGGAGTGGCGTGAATAAGCGTCGTTATTCTGGATGCTTCGAGCGTCGGATCGGCCCGGGATGGGGTGACACGTCTCAACCACTCTAGTCTGTTCCAGAAGGACTGCCAAGGGTATTAAAGCTGCGACGTCGGTATCCGCGGCATTTGGGAGATCCAACAGGCGAGTTGAGTGAAGAGCGAGTTCGGCGAGGAGGACGAGAGACTCCACTTTGCGGGCGGCGCAGACACGGAGCGACGGGACCATGCTTGTGTTGGTGAGTGGAGCGAGTCTGTGTGTGTGCGGACAGGCGCGAGGCAAGGGGCGAACCACTGTTGAGCCTTGCTCCAGTGAGGTGTGTGAACTGTGGACTGGACCGATATTTAGTGATTTTTGAACAGACATTTTAAAGTGCTAGTGATTTGTGAATGGACATTAAATGTGGTGATTTAATTAAAAATGTAAATATTAGTAGTAAAATAAATTGTATAAAAATTACTTGGGCTATCCTTAAGAACCCGTTTTTCCCTACACGTAACTACATATATATATATATATATATATATATATATATATATATGTGTGTGTGTGTGTGTGTGTTTTTTTGGCGTGTTTGTGTTTTGTAAAGAAATTTATGTTTGCATTCGCTTTCAAAAGACTAAAAATTCTAGATTTGGTTAGTTTTCTTATGAAATCTTAAACGATTTGAAATAAAATATTTACAACAAAGTTCAAAGTTTACGGCTTAATTTATGTTTTAACATACAAATCTGTGTAACATTTATAATTTTCAAAGTATATAACATTTTACGAGTTGTTGTATGATACAAAATTGAGTGAACAATATCATTGATAGCCTTTCCATTGTAGATGTAAGATTTTTGAGAGTAAATATCTAAAACTGATAATTTTAGGCCTACAGTTACGTCTAACATTTTAAAGGGGAAAGTATTCTAGAGTTTTAGAACATCTAGGCCAACACAAACTAAATTAACATATTAAAACAAGTTAAAAAAATAGAAGTTTTAAACATTAAAGATAAAAAAAAACAATTATTTTTTATAAATAAAAAACTAAATTTAAAAAAGACAACTGAACAGATTACAAGAAATTGTATATAGAAAAATAATTAAACTGTGCTTGATACTTTAATTCCGATTTTTATGAAGGCATGTTTTTGTAATAGTAAATTTAATAAGTATTTAAAAAAGGCTAATTCATTTACTAATAATCTTTCACACAAATTCACCCATATTTAACCACACTGCTGTCACCACAGCGTTCGTTTCACATAAAATATAAAATATCGTGTTGTACAGATGTAATATTTTAAAATTTTCTTAAACAATACAAATACTTCATTTCTTTAACGTCTCCATTTAAGTAATATTCCATTCTCAACAGCAACATAAGAAATGTTTTATATAAATGACTAGCTAATTCTCAGAATGTGTTTATATGGCTGTTTGAATTATTTTGTAATTTGTTTGAAGTAGGTACACATATACGAAGCCTCTCTCTATCTAGCTCTGTATACCTCTATTTTTCTGTACCTATATATTTCTCCATAAATGTCACTATATTTCTCTCTGTACACAAAAATCTCTTTATATTTCGCTTTCACTATATTTATTATATCCATATCTCTCCATATCACTCTATATCTCTATGTATCTCCTTGTATTTATGTTTTCATCTATATCTCCATGAATCTCCCTATCTATATATCTCAATATATCTATAGGGATACATCCCTCGCTCTATTTCTATATCTCTATATTTCTTAATATCTCCCTCTCTATTTCTAAATGCCTCTTTATCTTTCCATATATTTATATATATATTTATTTATCTTCCTATCTATGATTTTATATTTATAAAACCACATGGTGAACACATAAACAATTATTCATATATTTTTAATTATCTATATTTTTATCTATCTTTTTTACGTGTCACGGGTGTGACATAAGTATTCGAATGCAACGCTGTGTCAAAATTTCATAGCAATCGGTGAATAATTTTCGGAGATTTAAGATTTTGTATCAACGAACATTTACATTTTTATTTATACTAATGATGGTATGCGGAGAGGCATTATGTAGAACGACTAAGGAAACAAGGTAGATTTGCAGAGTAAGGTAAGAAAAATCTAAACAAAATATTTTCAGGTTCATCAAATGAAGCAATAGGCCATTTGTTTAGTGTCATGTCTATGCCAACGGACCTAAATGTTTCCAAAACACTGATTCCCGATGTTCATTTTTGAACCATAGATCGCAGGACCAAACCAACCCCTAGACTACCAAATTATTGCTTCCAGTGTATTTTTTAAGTGTGTTTCGAAGGTGTATGTAATAAGCATGGGATTCGTTCTACAAGTTTTCGCAAAGAACTTGCCAAATACACGTGGGATACCCAAAAGGTATTATGAAGTTTGTTTTACATAATCTGGAATCTAATTACTACTATCCCATACTGTTATTTCTATTTATTTCCATCGAAAAAATAATGGTAAAAATATATAATTTCATAATAATCATAACTTTTCATCATGCTTTATTGTGAAACGGTGGTATTAAACCCGATGCAAGTAAATAACAACTAACATGAATATATTTATTTTTAATTTTATGTAATTTATTTATAATTTTGTCAAAAGTTATTTATTTTGTGATAAAAACAATATCAGATGGTTTTGACGGCGTGATTGAAATGCAACAATTTAACCACCATGCTTGGAGGTAACCGGGCACTAAAACATTTAATTGAGGAACTTTTTGTCCGATCATTTAAATACCCAACTTTCCTGGTCGTGATGTTTCTCGATTTTCATTACTCTTGGCGAAACTTTTCTTCGCTTCCCGGGGCTGAGTTTGTCAGGTCCCGGGACTTCTTGATGGGTAGGCAACTCCGAAAGGATTATGCAAAGTCGTACTCCGAAGTTGAAGGATAAACACTGCGTCATAATAACCGACAGGTGTGCCGGGTCTACAAAACCTTCTCCCCTCGCAATTCGTTAGTGTCTACGCGGCCGCCGCAGAGAATATAACTTCTGCAGCTACGCGGAGGCAAACAGTTATGACAAGCGTTTAATCCAAGTTGTCTCGAACTTATACATTTCATGGGAGTTTGACCTCAAATTCTGTTTATCCATTGCAAGGTATATTCCTATACTGAAACTGTTATTTTACTTCGCAAACGTTAGTTACACTGAAAAATATATATACATATACTTTTTTATATGAACAAATATAAGTCCTGTATTAATTATCGTGCTAATAAGTAGTCAAAGACAGAAATTAGCACGATATTTATTGAATTTTTCAAAATGAGCAACTGTGCATCATAAAAAAACCAATGGAATTTAAAATTTAATGAACATTGATGTTGCAGTAATATCCTCTTCAGCTAATTACGTAAACTTAATTGATGCACGGACTGGTTTAAATATTTTTTCATCAAAGTTTTAACAATATCAAATTTACAGTGAATACGTCCCTCTAAAAGAACATAAAAGTTATCTATTAAAAATACAAAATATTAAATGGTATGTTTATATCGTATTTTCGAAGTTAATGAGAACACTCACCAGGACTTAGGTTGTAAAAAATCAAAAGGGTAAAACGGAAAAAGATTTTAAAAGATTTATTCATTGTAGGATTTTAAATAGTGTTACGGTTTAATTGGGGCCATAACGATGAATATCTATAAAACTTAGTCTCTTAGTTTAATTTCACGCACCATCACATTATTCAACAAATAAGCTTCAATATTTTTTTATTCCCAGTGAAATTAAAACATCTAAATTTGTCACATACTATTCAGCATTTGAATACAATTTTTTTCCTCATTCACAGTTTTATCCGCTCGTTGAAAGAGCCCAAAGTTCACGTAATTTCATAGCAGACGTTTCATTCGCCAAACAGAGTTATAATTTTGGTGGCTTGAACAAACGAGCTCTCGGTAACAGAGATCTCTGTGGCTTCGCGTTCATTCAGCCAGGGTCGTGGGTTCAATCCCAACTCTTGACGTGATTTAACACATAGAAAAAGGAGGGAGATATAGAAATGCGACTCTTATAATGTAAACTGAAACCCAAGTTTTGCGCGATATGTGACGCTATCTGTTAGCGGGCCCATAACTACTCGCAAAAAAATTTGGACGGGAGGTTAAAATCCACTTTGGTAAGTTCATAATGTTAATTTAACTACTTGACGTTTAATTTCTTAGAAAGATAAATTTAATCTGTGCGAGAAACACTGTTTTGCCATATAAAAAAGTATGTTCTATATCAATAAGTCCTGATGCAAAATTTCCTGTTTGCCACACCTCTTAATATGTGTTAAATAAAATATACTGAATTAATTCTGGTATATTTTCCAGACATTAGCTTATGAATTTCTTCTTACAATAAATTTAGCTATCTTAGTAATATATTATAAAAGCTACTATCTATCGGGTGAGTCCAAAACTATTTCAAACAAATACTTCTCAGTCTCGGCAACTAGAGTTTCTCACCCATGACTTAACTCGTAGACACCGAGTTTATCATAATACATTTGTATACTTGAAACTCCATAATTTAAGCTCCCTGAATAACCTTGCAGCTATCTTTTGACTCAAACATGCATTATTCTTAGTGAGTAAACTGCATAAAAAATCAGAAAATATATTCATGCCATATCTTAGTAAGTACGCTCTTCAAATTATTGAGATAATTATAAAATCAGCAGTATTATCTAATTGACGTCCTACCCGTGATTTCGGATGTCAACTGTTTATTTTTTTTTTATCTTATGTAGAATCACGATTGCTAACCTAAGAATCCGCTGAGGATAAATTATAGTTGTAGGAAACAGAATAATCTACCTGCAACTCTCCTAGGCTATTAGTACTGAAAAAACAATGACCTAGGTTTTTATGGATATGGAAATTTTCTTAATTTCTAGCTGAATAATTACGGATTTTCAATATAGTGGGTTCCAAGATGGTGGACTTGGCGTTTTCTATAATGACCGACGATGTCTCTATCATAAGCAACGAGAGGCGAACACGCCCGAAGATAGCCGAATACTCAGGAATGGGAAGCCAACAAGCCATCAACCCATTAAGCAATAGTCCCATAATAATTCCAATGTCCCCGTATGCCCATTTATACTCCACAAAAGGATATATAGATTTAAAAAATATATATCCTAAATAATAATACATATTTCTGAGGATATTATGGCTTCCTAAAAATATCTGCTGAAAACGTACTCTACGTACATGCAAATAAACAAAAAATATCAACGGCAAACAAAAAAACAAAAACGTCAAACGCACATTTTTTATTATGTTTAAAGGATTGTTCAGACGTACCGCATAGGAAACGACGTATTGCCATGGCCGATTTCTTCCCCGGAATTATAGAGTTGTTTCAACTGTTAGTCATCATCTCCAATGGCCTTGCTGTCTAAGAGACCTAAACGTTTAGCTTGAAAAAAAAACTCTGGGTAGGCTGTATTTTGGGCAGGCTGTATTTTGGGCTACAGCCACCAGGGTTTGTTTCATTAATTTCCATCGGGTCTAACGGCCCATCATTCACACCCAATGGTTCAACTGACTGCATATCTTAATCATAGAACATATCCACATCCGTTACAAATAAATTGGTTGTCTGTAAAGTCGGTTTACGGACGATAGTTTAACGTGACAACGTCAAAACAAAACATTGATGAAATGATTGCATACTTTTATGAATAAAATTGAATCATTTTTATTGAATTATCACTATTTTGTATGGATACAAAGAAGGAGTGAAATGAAATCGACAATTTAATTGATAAATTTACTTTTATTTGCACTCATTAATTCAAATATGTTTATTACTTTAACGAAGAGATAATTTTAACTATAACTTTTATACATGTTTGCTATTTAACTTCTTCCAATCTGTGTTATTCTGTTAAGTATAGGACGAAGATAGGAAAAGTAGGAAACGAATGGGAGTGTTTCAAGTTTAGTGTGCCGCGAAAAAGTCAAATCGATTGTTGTTCCAATCGAGTGGAAGAGAGATAGATGCGGTGAAAGCGTACAATGAGCGTAAAGGGACAAAGCGTAACGGGACAATGTACGTAACGGGACAATGTACGTAACGGGACAATGAGTCATATTTTTTCGTGCGTGCAGCCGGCGTTTATCGATTTAATAGACGTTGTCACGTCAAAAAAATTCTGCCTTCCCCGTCGCTTCTCTCGAGGTAGACGGCTGAGGCTCACTCGAGCGCAAAATTTCGCGCCTCGTTCGGGGTCTCGTTTTGCTCAAATGTTTCATTTCTTTTGAATATTTTTTGCGTCATTCGCTACTTACGACACTTCTCTGCATTTATAATTGCTTCTACTCGGGCGATTTCGATTGCTTTCTTTATTTTCTCCAAAATAACCCTTTCTTAAGCATTTGCGATGAATGGCTTCAAAACCAAAGTTACTCCACTAAACTAGCTCACTCACGAGCCACCTAAAGTTTAAATCTCACAAATCGGTCTGTTCCTTTCGGAGTCACAGCTCTCACTGACTTCAGTTTCGACTCTCCCCACCAACGCTCAATACGTCATCACCTGCAAATGTTTGCCGGGTGAGTCATACGTAACGACCAAAAACAGCTAATGCTCTTCTAATATTATATCAACTCGTTAGATTAGGTAGTTTACGAGTTTTAAGCGGCGTCGAATCCTCGGCCGAAGTGACTGACACCCGCAACCCGAAATTGAAGACATTCATATTCCCGTCGGAAATTCACGTCAGAAACGAAATTCTTCAGAGGTGGGGTTGTTGTAACTCCTCGTCGAGATTCGATTTTCCGAGCGTTAAGTTTCATCGAGCAGTTAGTCCAAGGTCCGCCGCGCACCCGTTACCGTCGATCGGCGGACCTGCATTTGAGGCCTTCGTGTCTTCCAGGGTTGTCGGCGGGAGGAGACGACGGCTTGTGTGCCTGAGGAGGGGGTTGAAGGGTGGTCGCAAGTCCCTCCCGAAGACAGTGGACAAGCGAGGCTATTACCATGACACGGTCCCGGGCTCCTCCCAGGCCCGTCTCTACTCGCTTGGGGGGGGGGGGGGGGGAGAGAGATCTGCGCGACCAGCCACTCCCGCCCGGTGGACAGTCTGGTGGGAGGGGAAGGCGATCCATCACTGGGGCCCGCCGGGCAGATTGTAGCGGGAAAGAGCTCGCCGACGGCGGTCTTGGGGGGGGGGGGGGGGGGGGCGATGAACGATGGCTTGACCCTGATAACGCGGCGTGGCCAGAGGGAACAACTCACCCACCCCCCCTCCTTTTTTTTCACCCATCAAAACCCCCTTTCTTTTGCACCATCTAGCCGATAACTCCTTTCTCTCTCCTTCGCCGCATCGTCTAGGAAATGAAGGAAATGTTCTCGAAACAAATTTTGGTTCAAACCTGAATTTTCACACAGTGGTCAAAGTCGACCACACCTGATGACATACCAAAAATTTTACTGCCGTAGTCATTGTTCAAATAACCGAAAAAGTGCAGCTATGTAATAGATGATAGCGTCCTACAGTAATTCATTAAAATGTTTCCGTAATCAATCAATTTCAACCATAGACTTTAAGAAAAACTTTCAAAATAATTGTAAAAATATCGATGATACATGCTTATGTTAAAAACCAATTTAAAGTGTGTTTTCAATTATTAAATATGAATATTTTCTTTTTATAAAATAAAGAGCCCAACTCGAAAAACTTTGTATCATTTTTTCTCCTTGTTCTTAAAGCTTTAAGGCGATATGTTTATAGAGTGTCTGTCGTAATAAGGTGGACCGCTATAATGGTTCGAGCGTCGCAGAGTGTAGATCATGCAGATATGTCAATAAAAGTAGGGGCTTTAGACTGGGTCTCGCACGCCAAGTACAATTTTTATATTACTTTATCGTAATTGCTATTGTTTAAGGCCTTCATACAAAATTTTCAAGCGATACCTCCCTTAAATAAAAGTATTGACGAAAAACTAAAAATTAATAATATACATGGTATGGTAAACCGAGCCTTGTAATATTACTTCTGTAAAGGCTCGAGCTTCTGACGCCCATTGTAACGATGTCAGTTGTAACGGTACCATTTGTAAAGGCTTAAGGGCTCCGCCTACCCGGGAACACATACAGTGCGCAGAGCTTCAGGAAAAACAACGCGATTTCAAAACTGCGCAAGATATCAGGGTGGGGTCTGTTTACGAAAAGAATTTAATAATTCTCTGAGGGCCGAAAAGTACTTTTTATTTCGGATTAAGTTTTTTAACTGCATTTTTATAAGAGTTAAAATGGCTAAAACGCACGTTTTCAGAGTAATTTTTAGGCTTAAAACAACCAGTACAGATTCTCGGAAGCACTTAAAGGGACTTGCATTACACCTTTATCTTCATTTCTATGCCATATAATGTTACAGTCACTACTCAAATTTTACAGTTATTCTGAAACGACGAGAAGACTGCGCGTCAGTTCAGAGCCTTGCGCTTAGAGGCTTTACCCCACTGGAAATACCAGCGAGCATCGCGCTTATCATCCCGCCTCACTAACACACATACACCCCTGACGAGGCTGGCCCCTTAACTTCAGTTTCTGACATCACCAGTGTTTCCTCTGGAAGGGTAAGAAGAGGTTAGGAGTTTGGATTTGATAGGGATAGGAGTCATGGATTGGTTTGAGTTGTGAGTTCAAGATTCTCGCGCCTGACGTTTCAGTTATACAATTTATTCTATTCACCATGTTCCACCCTTTACGTGGACGGGTCGCTGTGAGCGGCTACTGTTGCAGGTATTCGAACATCGGACCTCTTTCGCGAGTACCGGCCCCCAAGCACATGTCTGGGCGTGAATCTTTGCCCGCTGGACTCTTCCCTCGCTAGTCTGTTCGCGACAACTAACATAGTATCTGCGTTACTGGCCTAACATCGGCCCGTTACAAACATCCACGGAGCTGGCTAAAGACACCTGTGAACTCTAATGAACTCGCTGCACAAAACGTCACAAATCCAAGATGGCGGACTAGCACTGGTACCACGTGCCAGCGCCAGTACCAGGATCCCCATTTACATACTACTTCTGAGTTTTAGATGGTCATGAAAACTATTATTTATTGCAGATACGGAGTTAATCTAACTGTTATGTTACTTCTTCACTAAACCGTTAATACAAAACTACCTACATTAATCATGGCAACTGTCGAGTTACATTAACTACACTTAAAGAACTCTGTAAAGATTTAAGACCCTTATTTTTACTTATCAAGTTATATAAGTTACTTAGTGAGCAAATTTGTTGTATTTATGCAACATACATGGCATTAAGGTTATTGATTCAAATATTTTGTGTTTTTTAATTTCATTGCAAACAAATAAAGTTGAAGAGTTTGTTACGGAAAACGTGTTTATTAAATAAACGACATAAGACAATAGCTTATATTAAATAAAAACCGTAAACTTAGAATTATTATTTCTTTCGAACACAACCACGTTAAAATACAATTATAATGAAGTATGTAGTAAAAATTTATAGATCTGTTTCTGGAACCATTATAAAATTTTATTGTTTTGTACATCCTAAAAAAGTAGGTTTCAGTGACTTGTTGTTTCTGAAATAAGCTATTCATTGCACTCCGACGCATTCATAGACGAAATGTGAAATAAATCCTCAATACTTAAATACTCAATACTTGAAGTTCATCGCTAGATCGTTGCAGTGAACGTTAAGAGACGCTGGAGCTATAGTACTTGCAATACAATATCGGCATGTTCGCATATTACAAACCGGTATGGTTTTGTTGTGTAAGGTTGTCTTAATTTTTCTAAACTCGGGTTTAGAGGCTACAAAGATGAAGTACATTTTCTTTTTTACTGGTTAACGTCTCTTCGAAAAACAGGTCATCAGATGGCAACACACAAAGACACAGACAAAGTGTTTTTTGGGGATTTAATCGCCTCAGACATTTGCTGAAGAACAACCCTTGCGTTTTCCCGCAGAAATATTTCGGGATACAGTGGGAAACCTATACCACGATGATATGACCAGGAATCGAACCCGGTGCCTTACCATATTACCACTGATTCTTCTCACTCTATATAATGATAGAATTTTATAACTAATCGTGTCTCGGAAAAAAACTTGTTTGTGACCCGCCCCTCTTCACTAAAAATGACTTCTTTACCAACTATGTTCTCTTTGAACGTATATATAAGTACAGTTTGCGTACACACGCATCTAATAATACAGATAATGTTTTTTAAATTTTTTTACTGATTAAGCTGAAAATTTCCCTTAGAAGCTAAAACACTGTAAAACGTTATTAAAGAAACCTTTTATAAATAAAACCGGGTATAATGTCCCCATTAAATATTTTAATGTGCTTTGTTTTAATTACACTATAAAGTAGCTGGTAGGATTGACTTTTAATCATGAAATTTTTAGATATGTAATCCTCTTATGTCTCTTTGTATGTGGATCTAAAATGTCGCTGATGGTACTTTGACAAGTAATAATTATTTAAAAAAAAATTATGGATTTTTTTTTTTAATTTTGTGAGAGTGGGATATGGGGTATTAAATAAATCTACAAAAAAACTATGCGTCACGTACATATAAAACAATCATCCGGAAGGTTCAAAGAAAACTTAAGAGACCTGCTTGGCTGAGAGTACGTAAACCGTGAGTGAGGTATGTCACACAAATTGTGATTCTCGAGTAGAACTCAACTACTCAGGCGTATTATTAATACAGTTTTCTGTTTGAAATTCGCAGCTTCAAACACTTATTTTCACTAATTATAAAGTATCCTAAGTATACTAATTATAAAGTACCCTTATAATTCAGGATAGCTTATGTTCCAATATATACACTCCCCCAACTGAATATATGGATGATTAAAAATGTATCCTAGTTTAATGTATTTTTCCCTTGTATTTTAGATGTGGCATACAGGAATATCACAAAATTGTACGAGTATTATTTCAAATAGTGCCTCAATTCAAATAAAATAACAAGTGTTCATCTACAATAAATAAACCTAGTTCTGAAAAATTTAGGATAGATGGAAAAATTTATTTTTTTTATTCCGAATAGTCAAAACATTCCTTTTCCACAAAAACCGCGAAATATGGACGCGCCTGATTCACCGTTGTTGTTGACTGCCAACTTACCGCAGCGAACATGTTCATTCAATAGTGAACCGTAGAACAGGCGTGTGAACTAGGGGACTTGATTATTGCTGTTTCCGGACTGTACGGATATGTCCTTTACCGATGCAGCATTTACCCAAGTTTATCCAATGCCACCCCGTGCCCCGCGCCGGCCATCTGGTTTTTATGGTCCTTATTTGTCTATTTTTTTTGTAAGTTGAGTAATAAAGATTGTGGGCTTTCGCGGCCATTGAAGTAGTTTGGCTTCTGGGTCGTAGCCGCGTCCACCCTGATGATGGCGACTGCAATGTCGACTGAAACTTCGGTTATATATCCTCCTCGGTTATATATCCAGCGGCCTTAGTTTTTCTCGATGACCATCGGTGTGGTGTGAGAGGTGATTCTAGATCTCTACACAGAAGAAAGTTTCTGTGCTTTTACAAAATATCCCATGATTTCATATAGTAAACACCTTCATAGATTTTGCTGTCTCATAATGAAACAATTCCATTGTAATTTTGTCATAAGCAATAATAAAACTAACCCAAGCATAATATTAATAGAAAAAAATCAAAAATTCTGTGGGTAAATTAAAAAAAATTATCCGTCAAATTTTAAGTACCAGTTCGGTTTGAAAAAAAATCGTTTTCAAGAATTTATTTGTAAGATTTTCCAGCCATTTTGTTAGAGGACTAGTCTGTACCACATTAACTACCCCCTCCTCCTTCCCGGCAGGGTCCCGCGAAGTCGAGGTCTCTCACTAGCTGCATGCAGTTAGAAATTAACCGAGAAATTATAACAGTTTTCTTTCTCCGCTTACACACCAAATAAATACTTGTCAATAGTCATTTATTTTTGTATTTAAAATTTTTTTCACATTTTGTTTTCAACATATTTTCAATGTTTAGATATTCGAGTTTATCATTTAACAGTAAAGAAAAAAAATTTAAAACAGCAGTTGGCGGACAAAGCAGATGACTATAGGCCTATTAACATTTTATTTTACCGAAAGCTAGTGCAGACCCTTCATTGGTCACGAGAATGCATGTAACAAAATTAGTACGAAGATTGCAACGACCAATATATGCGGATCCATTTAATTATACGGAAGGTCAGAAAAAAATGTGGCTTACATCTTTTAAGATACACATTTCAAGAATATTTTAGTCTATAGGGTCCCTAAAGAAGATTCTCGGAATCAACGGATGTCTAATTAGACCGTTGCTTATGTTGGGTTTTTATAAGCGTTGAGACAGCAAGCTTAAAGTCAGGATGATGACAAGAGTTATATAAAAATGAGTGAAACCTATTAATTACGCCAGCCAGTTCAAGCTTTCGGCCGTTCTTCTTCTAGTTCTTTTAATTCCCCTTTTTATTTCACCCTTAATCTCTAGTTCCAATATTGTTTCCCATGCATCATACACAATCTTATTTGCCTCACGGTTAGATCTTTACTACCTTCGGAATATTCGTTGCTACAGGAAATAATGACGACAACAGACAGCTAATAATGCAGTCAAATGGGCCGTTTTTTCTCAAGTTTTTAGTTACAAATATTATTATTTTTTACAGCACCTTCATTTTGTTTTAATCGTCAAGATCTCTTAAGTATTAAAAAAATATCCCCGTTCCGCTCTATTCCCATTAATTTTAGTTGGTTTTGTTTGTTTGAAAACTTAATTACAAGCAACTGAGAGCTCTATCAGTTAAATCACAACTCTCGTGTACAAAAAAAAAAAGATAATTTCGCAAGAACGTGTTATTTTATTTCAATTCTTCAAACAATTGAGTATTTATTTCGTTTATTTATTTATTTATCTACTTTGATTTTTAACGTCTGGTGTACGAGGTCATTATATCGACGGACATGCATTGAAAAATTCAGGTCACTTGATGTAAGAATCGCCTACAGCCTATAGTAAGGATTTTTTTCAGAATTCTCCGGTTGTGATTACAGCAAACCACGTAAGACCGGAATCAGAACAGATGGATGGACCCTGGAGTAGAACCTGGTTCCATCTGAAATCTTGGTGTTTCGTTGTCAGTGCTGTCGCACCAATGCTCAATTTTTGGCGGGCAAATAGGTTTATCTCGGGTCCAGGCACACTATTGCACCCCTTAGTCATAAAAAAGGATGGATTTTGGGATTCGGATGTTATGCTGGGGTATTAAGGGTAGTACTTGCCGTAGGTATAGCTGAAAACGTATAGTTTAAAACTTGTAACTTGTGACCGTTTAATATAACGACTTTATAGATGTGTTCTGTTTTTTTCCGACAAAATATATTGTTAAGGACATGATAAACTAAACATTATGAACTTTACCAGTAGCAGTCGTGGAAAACAGACGTGTATTACCACGACGCGTAACCAACGCAAAGGTCACAGTCGTTCATAAAGCACGCAAATCGCAAGACGTTACCAACCCTAACGTATAAAAATGTTAAACATTAAAAAAAATATATATTTTTACCCCCGGTTTCTTTCGAAATTATCATTAATTTTAATATTTACATTTTGACTGTCCCTCACTGGATGGAAATTTAACAAGTTTAATAAACATGACGTATAGGCACGTGACGTCTGGTTCTTCGGATAGTTTTCAGAACGCTTCTCTTCAAGTGTGGCCGACGTAATGAAAAGAAGAAAGTTGGAAACTGAGGAGTAGTCGCGTCGCGCTGTTCACAAACCAGTGCTCTGGAACATGGTTTCTGAACATTTCCGTCTTGGGGGGTTACACGCGAGGCCGGCCTCACGGCCACCTGCCCACCGGGTAGCGGCGGTCGCCAGAGTGGCGAGGGGTCGGAGGTCGTGCGGGCGGGATGGATGACGTCGTGCGGGATGGAGGTCGTGCGGGCGGGAGGAAGGGGTGCGGGCGGGAAGAAGGTCGTGCGGGCGGGAATGGATGACGTCGTGCGGGTTGGATGACGTCGTGTGGGATGGAGGTCGTGCGGGCGGGAGGTAGGGGTGCGGGCGGGAGAAAGGTCGTGCGGGCGGGATGGATGACGTCGTGCGGGATGGATGACGTCGTGCGCGGATGGATGACGTCGTGCGGGATGGATGACGTCGGGTGGGATGGAGGTCGTGCGGGCGGGAGGAAGGTCGTGCGGGTGGGATGGATGACGTCGTGCGGGATGGATGACGTCGTGCGGGATGGATGACGTCATGCGGGATGGATGACGTCGGGTGGGATGGAGGTCGTGCGGGCGGGAGGAAGGGGTGCGGGTGGTAGGAAGGTCGTGCGGGCGGGATGGATGACGTCGTGCGGGATGGATGACGTCGTGCGCGGATGGATGACGTCGTGCGGGATGGATGACGTCGGGTGGGATGGAGGTCGTGCGGGCGGGAGGAAGGTCGTGCGGGCGGGATGGATGATGTCGTGCGGGATGGATGACGTCGGGCGGGATGGAGGTCGTGCGGGTGGGAGGAAGGTCGTGCGGGCGGGAGGAAGGGAACGCCCGCTAGATGGAAGAGCCGGGATTAAATGATCGAAGACGCCTCGCGGAAGGCGTGGCAAGACGGGGTTCCCCTCCCCCCCCCTCCTTCCAGACCCTCTTCCCACTGACTTCGCGCGCTGAAGGGGCGGAATTAAAACAAAACCTTTCGCGTCAGTGAAACACCCCCATCGTTCCCGTTACAATTTTTTTTTTAAGTTTGTGTTACTTCCTGACTCTGCCGTGGAGAGAGAAAAGAAAGAGATATAGTGTGTGTGTGATAGCGAAGAGTGATTGCTCTATGGTGATATAGCTACACGAATATCGATTTATGGCGCGGTCTTACAGATGACAGCAACAGCGTATGATTTCATATACTTTCAAATACTTCTGTAAACGTTTACATACGTTCTATTTTTTTTGTATACTTTCATAATGTGCAACTTAAAACTCTCAACTCTGAGGTAGGATCCGGTGTTAACAATAAAATTGGGACAGTGTGTATACACATTTACAATAGGGTTATTAACCATATTTTTAGCTAACATAAAAATATTTATTCATTTTTAGATCTCAGTGAAGACATGGAAAGACACTAGTTAAAGTCAAAAGTCTACTCACAACGCATGAGTACTAGTGTTTCAAATATTAGAGTACAATAAAAATTTCCCATTTCTTTTATGTGTAAAGTTGCACTACTGACATGCGGCCATGCACCAATGTGTATTTTAGAATTTGAAACGAAGAACATTTTTGTTCCTAACCTAACTAACAACTAAGTGTATTTGGGAGGGGTCTGGGTTAGGGAAAGACTCCAAGTGCGTCTCAGGCCGAAGCCTATACGTTCTAATCATGCAGGTTGTGAACCATGCAGGAGAGGAAGCATGCGTCATGTGCTAGGAGGGGATTGGCCAGCCATAGCAACGTTTTAACCATGACTAACTCCCCTCACTGACTATTCTTGACTATAACTAGATAAGTTGGGCCCAGGTAAAACCTGCATAGACACAGGGAAAACCCTGGGCACTTCCATGTGGGATGCAAAAGTTGCATGCATTAATTACAAGCAGGTTGGTTACAGGAAACAGAAGGATGGTTCTGGAAGAAGAGTTGGACAGAGTAGAAATAATTTACTAAGCAAAGGGTGGGAACTTGGACATTGCTGTCCGCATTTCATTGGGTGGCAATGGTTGTTTCGGGGGCGACTTTTGTCGTTTTCCACCAGGTTGCCAGCCAGCCTAATCTTCACAGATTGTTTTACTGCCGTGTTAATATGTTCCAAAGTACTTCACATGTTCTCAGTACACACACATAAAGAGAACTATAAAAAATCATCGGGGGAACAAAACATAACTTGGTGAACACAATTACTAAGTTCAGACATCTAACTGATTTTAGCTGGCGACGAGCACAACAAATTGCAATAAAATTGTGTAGATCCCATTTAACACTAACTTCCATCTGTCGACATCAGCCGGAAATTCCCGAGTCCATTGACTATATTAGTATTCCCACTTACGGAATTTTTTAGTTTAATTGAATATATTGTTTACCTTCCTTACTTATAATATTGTTACGCGCGTTTACAAATCTTAAACAATAAAAAAAAATAGTTTAATAAATATTTCATCCAATTTAAATCAATCAAATTAAATCCATCGAAAACTATAATGCGTTTCTTTAACTTCCTTGGGGGGGGGGGGGGGGGGGAGCGTAACTCTGGGCATACTGGCTTTGCATCAACTTATAATTTGCGAAAGGTATTAGTCACAATTCCTCTTAATTTAATAAAATACTTTAATGTATCTAGGATCGAAGTGAATAGGTTCGTCATCCCGTTCAGGATGTCTGGTGAGAGATGAACTAAAGGAGATTTTGAAAAATAACTTAATACTAAATTAAAATTACTTTACGTTTTATTTTTAAACTTCGAGAAGCAAAATCAGTCTCAAAGAACATTTACAGATCGTGATTAAAATACGACAACCATCTCTTCAGTACTTAACTACTGAACGACCATACAAAAGAGAAAGAGAGAACTTCACCAAGCTCTTCCCTAATCCTTCCGAATACATTACACCCTAATTTATAATTAAAATTAAAAAAAAGATAATTCAATACTCACATTTTACAACAAGCAGAACATTTCTTGATCTCTTACTTTAAAACTAACGTAGGGGCTTCTCCTGCCCTTGACAACCCGAACGAACATTACATTTCCAAAACTATGACTCTAACAACTCGTGACCCCTGATGAGAGGCATGCCGAACGAACTGACCAAACGACTCGTTACCTCAGGAGACTGCCATAGCCTCCCCATGAGTGAGCCCCGGGATAACATTCACTTGCGCTTAAATTCTTGCGCACCGCCGCGCCTAGCATAACAAAACGCGGGTTATTGAAGCCAAATTCACTAAACATCCAACTAGGACAGCTGAGAAGGCTACCCCCCTCTCCCAAGACGTGCAGGCCACACCGCTCGGCCGGTTAGTACAGCGCGCCCCAGTAACCGCGGCCCGTGGCTGCGCCAGCGCGCGGCCGAACAAACAAAAACAAACAAAAATGTGCAATCTGCAAGCCCGCAGCGCGCCGCGCCGGCCCCGTGACCCAATTACATGGCCACGCCACTTGCGCCGACGAGTGAACAGAGCAGCCGGCCCAGAGTGCCATCAGTAAAGTCCCTAAATTTGATTTCATAAAACCTGCAAAAATTTCGAACCGCGACAATATCACTCAGGTTATTTAAAAATAATTTTTTTTGTAATTATTTGATGCAAAATTAAAGTTAGTTTTTTATAACACCAAGTAAGTATAACTTTTAACACGCGTACATAAGTATACGCACCCAATTTTATAGGTAGAGTTCAAATAAATACTACCTATTTAGCCGTTACCATTGTGCGACGTACGGAAAATTTTTATATATTTTTTTCGTTTAATGGTTCATAGACCACAAACCCATTGTCAACTCAAAAAAAATTACATATATAATTTTGTGGATACGATAACGGTCGCAAATTTTCACAAATCATTTCCAAACTTATATATAAAATCTAGTAGTGGAAAATCTCGGTCGATTTCGTTAATGGAAAATATCCGATCAAAGGGGTGGAAATGGAGAAGGTTAAAAAAAAAAAGAGAAAAAAAAGAAAAATCGTTCTAACACCCATAATACGGAAAAAAAATCACATCCGTTTGAACGTGTATAACTCGTAGGTGTAATGCCAAAATATTTTGTCTCATTAAGTTTTTGATACGACCTACAATAACTACAAGGGGTTGAGAAAACAATGGTTGGTAAACCAAAAAAATAACTCTGTTCGTAGGCATAACATAGAACTTGTTCAAATTATGTATTAATCTTATAGTTTTTATAAAAACTTTTGTCTGATACCATTTTTGATAAATACAAACCATTAATGCAAAGGGTGGAAATAACAAGAGTAGAAAAACCAAATGTAATTACTTTTTCTAAATACATTTACTTTCATTTCCACTATAATTTATTGTTAAACACCTTAGCTTTATCTAAAATATTTGGCAGGAATATTTTTGTAAAAAATGGGGTTGAAAGTTAAAAAAATTATTTTTTTTAGTATCAAATTCGTCGGAATTTATTAATAACTATTTTAATATTACCTACCTTAAACCTTTGTCCAAGAAATTTTATACGACCATGATGAAAAATAGTGTTTGAATATGAAAAATAATTGCATGGTTACCTTACTAGGCATATTATGAAATTCGTTAAGACATTCAATGCTGGATGCATTAAGTTAAAAAAAACTTTCAAAATAATTTCGCTGCATTTAATATGAGAAAAAGTTAAATCGATCTTTTTTAATATTGACGGACATATTAAATTGACTACATTAAGTATTTAAAATGTTCCAGGAGTTTATATAAGTTTCCAAAATATTCCCAAAGAAGTAGGTATTTCGAAATTTACCTACGCCCGTAACCTGTGCCGAAAGGGATTTTTTGTTTTTGTGTCTTACAATTTTTCTTCCGGACTTTCCCTCACGTAAAAATAATATAACATCTCTCTTATTCAAGATAAATTATTATTTTTATTTCTTAATAATGTTATATTAGTTCTAAAGTCTTTTAATTTTTTTGCAGTATGCAAATTAATTTCTATATTTGTCTCGTATAAGTTACTTTTAGGTAAATTTCTACAACGAATATAATTTCAATTTTCTTTCGTGGTAATGTACATTATATGTGAAAATCTGGCATTCTGCATAAAATACGCTTAAGTTTTTCATAATATGTTAAACGAGTGCATATTTAATGTTATAACGCATAGACGCGTTCTCTTGTTCAGATAGAAAAATTATCCAATCAGATATATTTTTTACTCTGAAATTGGTCTTAGATATTTGAATATTTCAGTTTTAATGATATGTAAAACGTTCTTCTTAGTTTTAAAATCGTTAGTTAGGCTACAATTTTTTTCAAAATATATCATAAATAATGTGATAGAAAAGGATACTATAGTAAATATTCTTACATTTGCACTTACATGCTATTTAATAGAGTATACTAAAGTTTCAATAAGTTTTTGTATTATTCCTCGTTCTGTTTTTGGGGATTCTAAATATATAGTAAATTTGTGCTTATACGTAGAAGACGATCAAAGCTTTACGGGGTAAATAACTTATTGTTTTCCTGTGAATGCTTCTGCGGAGAAACTTAAGGAGTTTTTTAGTTGAAATAACTTTCCGAGTTTGACAACTTGGAGTAAGAAGTATTAAAGTCATTTTCTTCCTTATTTAGCATGCACCAACCCAAGATATGTAACTGTATCACATTGCCATACTGAATCATCTTTAACACTTATGGTATCATAATTGGTTAAGTGAGAAAGCGTCAATAAATACTGAGTAGATGAATTGTACAATTTTAACAGTATTTAATGTAACTTTAAAATTATGAACTTAAATGTCCCGAAAACAGCTGGGCTAGGCGACAATTATCTCCGTCTGTTCAAATATGACCAAAGCTTGTTATTAATTTCACCAGCATTCTGGACGTTCAAATGTTCACGTAACAATAAATAAATGTTCGCGTGTCAAATGCAAGCTATGCAAGGCTGACAAATTAATTATTTTCATCAACTTCCAATACATATATACACAAGAAATAATTACAGAAAAATAATTTAAAATACACACATATTTCAATTACTTAATTTATTCACACAAAATTTTATACAAAAAAAATACTTAAACCATTGTTCTTACAAAAAAAACTTCAGATTTCACATTTTTCTTGGGCTTGATCCAGCTATCATAATCAGTGGAAAAAACCCTCCCCCTCCCAAAAAAAAAATTAACTAATTTCAGTGTTCAAAAAATTTAAAAACAAGAAACACTTCAGAAAACTAATTTGTGTTTTTTTTTTTTTCAATTTTCATAGAATCAGTTCTGTATGGATTTCGGTGAGGTCTTCAACAAAATAATCTCTAAGGAAATTATTGCGAATCCTCAAAACTTTAAATAATTCATGAGACCAATTTCCTTCTTATTTCTTAACTTATAGAAGCTTTCAGGTGTTCCGAACCAGGTCGCCAAACATTTTACGTGGATCAATATTTTTTTGTGTCTGTTTACTCGATTCAAAGAAAGCTATCATCCATCTTGTATTAGGGATTCGTCTTTATGTTCGAGTTCACTGTTGAATTGTTGTCTCGAATAAGTCGAGGCTTAAAACTAAACTATTTGTAAATTCCATTTGCATTAAAGATACGATAATGGTTCCGATTTGGAGTCTACAACCATCTTTCTGCAACTACAAATTTTCATTCAGGCAAACTTTCGGTAATGTTAAACGCAATTCTTTATCAGTTCGCAAAACGTTCCGTTATTATAATCTCTGCCGAAATAAGTATTTTTGTTAAAATCGGTTAAAACTGTAATGTCGGAGATCGAGGCTATACCCGATGTTAAACAGTCAAGGTCACCGGAGATGTTCAAGGTCATTAGACATGGTGGTCAAGGTCATTGGGTCATTGGTCTTGACCTTCACGCTTCTTGGTTCCTCCGCTGACATAAGGCTCTAGCTCTGAACGCCAAACGTACCTGTATAATCTAATCTCGTGATATTCCTCTCCGTACTGTATGTCTGCAGAGTGATTCGTGAGGAGTTTCCGCTACTAACAGGACTTATTCCTTACATAATTTCGAGCAAAAATATCATATAAATGTGCGACCTTTTCCCAAAACTAACAGAATAATTCGAAACATAACAAAGATTTCGAATAAAGATATAAAAAAATTTAGAGGCTATGTATTTTCAGACTATATGGTTTACAGTTGAGAATCACAATGCCAGGCAACAAGCTTACCAAAGCTGTTCAAAGATGTTTCCGTCTACTTCCACACATTTGGTCGCAAGCCCATGTTTATCTAAATACCTGCACTCGGCTTTTCTTTGATTACTGCAGCGGCATGCATGGCACGTTGAAAAAAAATGTCCTTGATGCATCTTCATGCTCAATTTGCTGTTCATTGTGAGGCATTTCCAATTCTTCGAAATACTATATTGGGGATATGACATTCTGGTGTTACTTTAATCTATATATATAAAAATGTTATGTTGGTTTGTGTACGCTTCAAAAACTCAAAAAGTTCTGCACCGATCGAGCTGAAATTTTACCATTATATACAACCCGCATCAAGGATTGTTTTTATCTAATTTTCACGTCAGCAACATACCCGCGACCGCGAAAAAGTAACTGCGCCATTTTATTAATGTGTTTTCTCACCAATAAAAACCTAAAACACGCATTTTCTGTTATGGAAAAGTTTCTCCATGCCAAAGGATTTCTCTTAGCAATGGAAAAAATTACGTCAAGTGAAGCGAGCGGGAAATGGCTATATTTTGTTATATATATGGTTATGTTTTGTATGGGTCTATCACCACTTGAAGTGGGATTGCATGTAGATGGTCCTAGGCTATTCATTTGATGAACTCCTTAGACCCTATACCTTTTTTTTATTTTAAATTTAATTAATATGTTCTATCGCCAATAACAACAATTGCATCAATCGTAAGTAGAGGTTATGTTTTGTATGGGTCTATCACCACTTGATGTGGGATTGCGTGTATATGGTTATTGCATCAATCGTAAGTAGAGGTTATGTTTTGTATGGGTCTATCACCACTTGATGTGGGATTGCATTTAGATGGTTCTAGGCTATTCATTTTTTGAACTCCTTAGACCCTATACCTTTTTGATTTTTAATTTTTAATTTAATTAATATGTTCTATCGCCAATAACAACAATTGCATCAATCGTAAGTAGAGGTTATGTTTTGTATGGGTCTATCACCACTTGATGTGGGATTGCGTGTATATGGTTATTGCATCAATCGTAAGCAGAGGTTATGTTTTGTATAATAACAATTGCATCAGTCGTAAGTAGAGGTTATGTTTTGTATGGGTCTATCGACACTTGATGTGGGATTGCGTGTAGATGGTTATTGCATCCAAACCAAATTCGCACATTATTCGCAATTATATTGACCGCTTTCTTTCCTTCATCCCCCACAGACTTATGGGAAAAATATCTATCTCATATGGCTGAGGATATTTTGCATAGATTATGCCTTGAAAATGCTAATATGACCTTAGAATTAACAGAAGGGATTTACAACGAAGCATTGATAAATATTGAAGACAAGTGCTTAGCTATTGCAAATAAAGTTCTTAGTCTATTAGGAATGCCAGCACCAACCCGAACTGCGACTGCTGCATTTGATGTAGATTTACGCCGTGAACAGAGTTATAACATTGATGATCTTCAGACATATGTCCAATCGAACATTCCCAAATTAACGCGTGAACAGAAAGGCATTTATGATCGCATAATGCAATTGATAAATGACGGAATTTGGGGGATCTTCTTCTTGGATGCGCCAGGAGGAACTGGGAAAACATTCCTAATTAGATTGATTCTAGCAACGGTTCGATCAAAAAATGACATAGCCTTAGCTCTTGCTTCGTCTGGAATAGCTGCGACATTGTTACCAGGTGGAAGAACTGCCCATTCAGCTCTAAAGTTGCCATTAAACATGCAAATCATCGAGACTCCTACGTGCAATATTTCCAAAGCATCCGGTATGGGAAAAGTATTACAAAAATTTTAACTAATTGTTTGGTATGAATGCACGATGGCACATAAAAAATCGCTTGAAGCTTTTGATTGATCGTTACGAACTTTACGTGGAAACGTTCATCCATTCGGTAATGAATTGATATTGCTCGCAGAAGATTTTAGGCAAACATTGCCTGTAATTTCTCGATCGACACCAGCAGACGAAATAAATGCTTGCCTGAAATATTAAACACTATGGCGGCACGGACGTACATTGCAGTTGACTACGAATATGCGTGTCCAGTTGCAGAATGATCCATCAGCTGAGGTATTCTCACGACAGTTACTGGAAATTGGAAACGGACAGCTGCCAGTCGATGAGACGTCTAGACGAATATCATTTCCCGATCATTTTTGTAATTTATTAACATCGAAAGAAGAACTGATCGAAAAAGTATTTCCTGACATTCAAAAAAATCATAGAAATCACGGTTGGCTCAGTGAAAGAGCTATCCTTGCCGCAAAGAATAAAGATGACTATAAAATTAATAATGTCATTCAATCCAGTATTCAAAGTGATGAAATTTCATATAAGTCGATAGACACCGTTGTGGAAGCAGATGAAGTAGTTAATTATCCAACGGAATTTTTAAACTCACTTGATCTGCCAGGTATACCACCACACATACTTAAATTTAAAATAGGTGTTCCAATTATCCTCTTGTGGAATATTAATCAGCCGAAACTCTGCAACGGCACGCGACTTTCAGTTAAGAAATTAATGAATAACGTAGTGGAAGCAACGATTTTAACGGGGCCTTTCAAAGGTGAAGATGTCCTCATTCCTCGAATACACATGATCCCGACAGATACACCATTTCAATTTAAAAGATTGCAATTCCCAATTCGATTGGCATTTGCAATCACAATCAATATAGCTCAAGGTCAATCTTTTGAATTGTGTGGTTTAGATTTAGATGCGGATTGCTTTTCACATGGACAACTGTATGTTGCGTGTTCCCGAGTCGGAAAACCAGATAGTCTTTATATATACGCATACAGTGGAAAAACAAAAAATATTGTATATCCACAAGTATTGCAAAATTAAACTTATATGAAATTTATTCTTTGTTTTGTTTCTCATTTCTCAACTATTCAATCACAATGTGCCACAGCGAAGCGTGGCAGGGTACAGCTAGTATTTCATATAATATTATAAATAAGGCCTGTGAGTGGCAGTATATACTCGTAAAAGAACCTGTACGCATCTCATTAACTCATCAGAGGATGCCCTAAAAATGCATTTCTGTACTTCGAGTAGAAAATCTAACCTCCTTACTCATTTACTCATTGGAGGATGTCCTACAATGTAATTTATGTACTTTGAGTAGGGCATCTAATTTCGTTACTCATCACTACAACCTCATTAACTCTTTGGAGGATATCCTAGAATGCCTTTTTCATTAACTCAGTGGAGGATGTCCTAGAGTGGCATTTCTGTACTTCGATTAGGAAATCTAACCTTCTTACTCACTAACTCATCGGAGGATATCATAGAATGGCATATCTGTACTTCGAGTAGGACATCTAACCTTCTTACTCATTAACTCATCGGAGGATGTCCTAGAATGGCATTTCTATACTTCGAGTAAGACATCTAACCTCCTTACACACTAACTCATCGGAGGATGTCCTAGACATTTCTATACTTCGATTAGTACATCTAACCTCTTTATTCCATCACAGCATTCTTTAATGAATTTTAAATATAACTTTTATATTTTTTTAATGAATCTATTAATTGCTTAAACGATTAGTCCGCCGGGAACAGCGCAAAGCAGCCGATGTTTTCAATTCTCCGCGCAGGCCGGTAATCACGTGCCGTGGCCGCGGCGGGTTGATGCAGTAATCGCGTGTTTATAATTGGGTTGGTTCGCAACAGCGCGCGGGCCCTATTGCCAGGAATTTACTGCCATGGGCCGCGTGGGCCCGATTGTGTTTGCTCATTACAGAGCGGGCCTCGGGCCTGCGGTGGCATTCCTCGCCCGCATCTGCGCCAGGGGTGGAGGAGGGAGGGGGGAGGTGTTGTTAGCTGGTTAGCGATGGGTCAGGTTCCCCTTCCGTCCGCGTGCCGTTTGAGTTTCTTATTTATGCCTCTTTAAGCAGAACTGACCACGCGCGTTTAGGTCTGGGGGTTGTCGAATGGGAGATTGGGAGGCTGGGACCCGAAAATTGTGCAGTAAGAATGGAAATAGACATTCCTAAGAAGCTCAGACAAAGTTTTAATTGATGCTGCAACATTATATTTAGCTGCTTCGGTGCATTAAGTGGGGCCGTTTACAACATTTAATATTAAACGTGTGTCAATATATATTTATATATGTGTGATTATAAAAAAATATATAATTGGACATAAACTCCGATGTTTTTTTGGCGTGATAACGTCTTATAAATCGATGAACGCCGGCTGCACGCACGAAAAATCATGACTCGTTGTCACGTTCCGCCTGAGCCGAGCGTGCAAGCGAGAGCGCGGAACAAGCGATAGAGAGGCACGATCGGCTTGTGACGCATTTATGTCTCTTCCACTCCATCGGCCGATGCGTCCGAGTAGAAGAGAGACAGCTGCAGCACGCAACCTACACGTGAACTGTTTTGTCAACTGTTTATAAAGGACGTTGTCACGTAAAATTATTGTCCGTAAACCAACTCTACAGACAGACCCCTTTGTTTAAGTGAAGAAAGAATACATGAGGAAACTAGGTAATAAATAAAATAGAACTAAATTATGAACACTACAAGTACGAAAGTAAACTCCTAGCATACCGTTAATGGGATTACATCTAGGAAGTCAGAAGGTAATAAGACGAAAGGATTAATCTGTAGATTTCAAGGGTTTACAAAACAAAACAAGCATAAAAAAATTAAAAATATCGGCATTTTAAGAAAAAAATATTATTAATTATTAGAGGAAAAATTAGGTAAAGTTTTACTAACTTGTACGGCTGTTTGTGGTGGACCTCATACTTTTCACAATGCGTCGTGAGTCTACCGATCTGTGTTTTGGAAGAATGCTGAAGCCTTTCAACGTTCTAGCAGGCAGAGACACTTAAGGGAGGGGGGTTGAAGCAGATGCTTCTGCTTCCAGCCGCAGGGCAGCGCTCCTGTCCCCTTTTCCCCTCTTCCCCCACCCTGCCGCCTCCTTCCCTCCCTTATTTTCCCCACTCCTGTCTTCTCTTTCTCTGCCCGCCGCTACACCAGCGCTCCTGGTGTCGTAGTTTCTAGTGCTATATAAGCCCGTGTTTTTTAGCTCTCGTCACTGTCTTCACTCATTAGGAGCTGTTGACAGTCCATCGGGCATCAGTATTGTCTTTCTCCGCGGCATTCGGCGAAGCCATGTTCAAATTCAACCTAACACTCTTGTTCGCGTGTAGTTACCGCGTCACTTGGTATCTTAGATATGGCCAGTCGTATTAATAATGTTCAGTTTTGCATCCCTGTTAGTTTGTCTGTTTTCATGCCTAAACTTGCTTCGTCGAGTGTCTTGTTACCTTAGTCATACGAAATGTATTTCAATGGCTTACCCCCCTTTTTACGTCTAAGATTTTAGGCGACTGTGCGGGACTCCTGTGATGGCCAGCGACGCTTCACGTCAAGCCACACTTACAATTGCCTTAGTAGGAATTCTTGATGATTAAGAGCCCTCTGCTCAGCCTAGCGGCCCGCTGTTTTTCGTTATCAGTATTATCTGTAAAATTATTCTTCTGTGCCCGATGTATTATCTACCCTTATGCATTTTTATTAAAACGTGACGCGTCGCCCATGCTTAATAGTTGTGTAGGTTACTTGGTTCGTAACCACTAGCCATGTACTCCGCTCATAAATACGTATATTGTAGTTAAGTGCTGTACGCTAAAACATATCTAGCTTGTATTTGTTCAAGACTCTATACGGATGGTATTTTGTTGTAAAAGAACGTTTTAAGAATAACTGTATAAGAGCTTCTATCGGTATTTGTCACACAGTTTATCTTATATTTGTAAGCATTTATTATTTTTATGTTGAAGCTGTTAAAGATTTTTTATAATAAAATTCTATGTTCCCTAGCCTTCTCTTTGAATACGCTTCAAACTCCGCAAAGTTGGGTACCATAACCTATATATTATATACAATTTCTTCTAGTGATATGTCCACTGGAGTCAGGCTGCGTGTCTAGTGCCTAGGCCTGGTCTCATACGGCATTGTTAATTATTATTACAATTCCTTGGCATCGCCATTATTTGAGGGCATTTCCTGAACTTTTATCATGACAGCGCTTTGAGTATTTGTTTTTCCTCTGAAATTTTCGGAAACTATGGGTTTTTACAAAATATTATCTAATAGCATGATTTAATAATTGAGATCACTTGTGTGACCTTTTACAGCTCTAGAATAAAGATTAGTACACATCTGGTGGGAATTTTATATACAACAACAAATGCAAGAGTTCTTTCCAAAGGAACTGCAAATAGGAAACTAATATAATTATTATTAGTAACGACAAGAAACTTAAATAACCACTTGGCCACGTGGCACCTAGCTTCAAGAGCCACAAGATAAAATACATTATTACAAGGTGACAACTTTAGTAGCGAGGACGAAGCTAAAAAAAGTTGTTTGAACGAGCATTGAGAAGGGCACATCTATATTGGTTATTGTTTTATTGCAGGACAGGAGTCAGATTTTTCCTACTGCATTACTAACAACTACTGCAGGTTGAAATGGTTGTGGGACATATAATTGTTTCCTTTTGTAATCACAAACTGACCCAGATAATTTTCTTTCAAAAATTAATGTATCTTTACACTCTATTACATAGTACCAACAATAAACAAAGTATACAAATAACTATAAAATACACCCTAAAAATTCTGGTACTGTTTAAACATTTATATATATATTAAAATACAAAATACGTGCAGTGGGAAATAAGTAACTAGAACCGGGCAAGGTATAAAATAAGTTATAAACAACACTGTAAGTTTGAATCGAAAAATCCAACTGTAGAATTATTTAATGATGTTTAAAATACTGGCGATTGCGAATAAACATAAAAAATAACTTCCATACTCAAAACCGTAGCAATTACAATACATTACTCTTTACAAAACAATACATTACTCTTAATAAAATATGACAATTCAGTTTTAGATGAAAATCGTAAAATATTCCAAAGTATTTATTTTTTTAGCAAAACTTAAATCATCTAAATAGAATTGTCTCTAAGGTGGACAGAGTTTAAAAAAAAACTAAATATATTCCTTGCTGAAATGTCAGAAGTAGTGAAAAATGTAAAAAAAAGTACTCAGTCAAAAAATAGTTGAAATTGTTCTTAGGGTTCTTTTGAATAATAAACATATTGTTCCAACTTAGCACAGAGGTATCGCGCAGTACCTAACTTACAGGACTTCTGGCCTTGGCGAAGCCAGATTGAGGTACATATGTGTAATGTACATATATGTAATATATGTAGCATTTACATGGATTATTCTTACAAGAATTATTTTACCTGTGTCTTTAAGTTCTATGTTGTTCGGACATGTAAATTTTAAGTCTGTGAACACTTGGTTATTATCAAAAAGCTTGGTGGCGTCACTACAGATGTAAAAAAAAACTCAACCCAAGGCTGCAAAGTTAGCTGATTCACACTCGAACACAGAGATCACTGATTTTATAATCTTTGTTTCAACCTCAATCTGTGTCTTTTTCACTAAATGAAATAAGTTTAACACTAACTCTTGTGGCAGATGTCCCATTTGTTTAAAAAAAACACAAAGAACTCAACACGATAATTAGCCGAATTAAATAAGAAAGCCGTCAAGATTAAGATATTCTTCCTTGTTAGCTTAAATGACTCTCCTAGAAATATCTATTTCCAATAATAAAAATGTTTATTATACCAACATATTAGATGCCAGGGCAACAAGTCAAATAACAATTTGTAATTAAAATAAACAGCGAAAACTTGAACAAAATAAATAGTTTAAAAATTAACTTTAAAATATTACAATTTCAAAGCAATGTGATGTATTGGTGTGGTAAACGGAACGAAATTCCAAAGAGAAAATTTCGTTATTGCTCCAAGTAGAACGCAAAATACGTTGATGCGGTTTGAAACTCACTAAATAAATAGACATAATGAAAATTAAGATGTGTATTATTTATATTTGTTTATATAGTTTGAAGCATAGAGTGGATTACGGTAAACACTATGAACGCATGATATCGTTCCGTAACTGCAACATAATTATATCCCTTATAACATATATAATAACAATATTCATTTATTTGCAAGATGTATAATAATATACTTTTATTTACAATATGTAAAATAATATTCTTTGCTAATTTCTTATCCATATAAGTATGTTTTCTTGTCAGTGGCATACTTGACAGTTACACTGTGCATTAATACGAATATTAAATAAAGTATTTAAAAATGTTATTACTTAATTGTAAATTTCTATTTAACACTTGGAATACGAACGTTAAAATTTCAAGTACCAATTACATTTTGTCACTCGGCACATGAGGCCTTAGACTGTTAACAAGAAATTTCGGAGCTTCCTATGTAAGTATGTTGATATTTGAATTCAAGGAATTAATTTTTTAAGATGATGGCCTTTTTTGTTTCATAAATTCGCTCACAAGAAACAATCGTATTTAATGCTTTACTTATACAAAAAAATTAAATTCAAATATTGCATCTTCAGCCTTTATTAATGTTGAAAACATGTCATTAAGCTTCATCGAGATGCTATAATCAAAATTATGTGGCACGCCATAGGATTATATCACTTAAAAATGAATTTGTGTAAAATTTACTTCCACGAAACTATCATTAAATTTCAACGTAATCAAACAATAGCCGGCCCACTTTAATACTATTTAGTGAAAAAAGAAAACGCATTAATAACTCTCTATTTCATTTACTCAAAATTTGCGATAGTACATAAGGTTTTTATTGATATGTGTAGTGAAATTTATGGTAAAACAAAAAAAAAGTGTTTAAGGCTACGCGCAGAAAAAAAGACAATGGGATGAAAACTGAAATATTTTTCTAGTCATTTCAAAGTATGTTTAAATTAAATGTTGATTTTTTTTAATTATAAAATTGCTGAAAGAAGATGAAAATATTATTTATATTCGTGATCTGCTTCTAGTGAGCAGATACTCAAAAACAGTTATATTATACGGAAATTAAACCAGTTGATAGTCATATTTTTTTTTTAATTTTTGCTGTAATTCTTTAACGTTTCATTAGATCCACCAAAATGACGCCCCTTTCCGTCCCGAATGAACTATAGCAATCATTTGTCGACTCGAGTACGGAGTCGGAGATGTTTACTAAGCGCCTGTACGCACTGCTTGTTCTAAGTCCATGATGCCTATGGCCAAGTAGTCCGTTCCGTTCCCAGGGGGCGAACTTATATGCAGAGGAGTTAAAGATCTGGAGCAGCGTTACTAAAAGTGTTTGGAACTGAATGGCGTTTATGTGAAAATGTGAATTAGATATGTATCAAAATAAAACTGTCAATAAGCACTTTTTTCTGTCGAATTATTTTTTTTTTAACTACCAATGGAGATTTACTTTACGAATAGCCTTCTGACATTATTGTTAAAAACACAGAAATTTAATTAGGTATTTGTAGGGGCAGGCATTTTTCGCGAAAAGATCTAACACTTGTTAGACTGCAACAAGGTATACCCGCACCTGTGGTTTCTTCCTTGTGTTTGGCGGCCGTCTGCGAGAGAAGTCGTTGCCTTGCTTGACCGAGCCACTCAGGACGCGTTTGCTTCCGCAATGAATCACTGTAATTGATGTTACAATCGATTTGTACCTGGGAGTAACTCACCCAATCACGAAACACAGACGATGTTACAGTGTTTTAACTTTCATCTAGTCTCGAAATCTTTTCGCGAAATCTGCATGTCCCTAGGTATTTGTACTACATTATATTAAAAACTTCATGAAAACAAATATTTCAGGTGTTTTTTTTTTTTTGTGCAGCGATGATACCGTACGTTAATTTTACTTACCGTTTTTCCAATTCAGGAAAATTATTTTTATTTCCCGCCGGTCGGCGGACCGCAACGAGGCCTCGGGCGTCGTCGGCGAACTGAACTCGCGCGGACAACTCTGTCCGTTCGCTTCGCTTCGCGGCGCCGCGCGGGGGCTGGAGCGGGCAGCGGCGGGCAGCCGCGACGAACGAGCGCGCACATTTCGCGCTCGGCGACAGATCCGCCGCTAAGCCCCGCCGCCCGGCCGCTGCCCGCGACCGCAAAGCCTTTGAAAAACGCAATTCATTAATCAACCGGACCGAAATATATATACCTATGTATACCAGGAGAGGGGGTGAGTGCAGGGCCTCAGAGTAGGATAAGGAGGGGTTAGGGGGGTGGGAAATATGCACACGAATGTTTACTACACTGTCACGCGTTGTCGAAATCTTTTGATTTGTTGCCCCGGAACATTTTTATTTTTTTTTTTTAATTTCAAACCACATACCCTCCGACGTGAAAGATTAGTTTATGACATCCGCACGTTGAATTTTGCATTTCAGGGTCTCTGCGCTCCCACATCAATCGGGTATCCCCCCCCCCCCACAAAAAAACCATATGAGGAACGGTATGTATGCTCGCGTGTGGGAAGGAATGAAGGAATGCCTAGTAACCGTAGCACGTGTCTGAGAAAGAATATACAAACTATGTACATGTTACTCTCCAGGGGTGGCAGTACAATGCGATTCCGTAAATGTGAAATTAAACGTACGCATTGTGGAACAAAAATTGATCAAATTTGTGCATGGTACGGTAAAGGATTTCCGGTTTTCAGTTAAATGAACTAAACCAATTGTCCTCGCGTGATAATATAAATAACATATAGCAAATAAAAAGTAGGTATTAAGTAAACAGTAGACAAACTTTAAAGAGAAGATTCCCTCATGAAATATGACATCATATTTAGATTAAATGTTCAGTTTTCAAAATATAAACTAGGCTCATTTTTCTGTTTATTTTTGTTTCTTTATATTCGTACTGGCCGAAGTACCTGTACTTTGCTACGATAGTTTACAGCTAGAACTATCTTTCACACTCATTATACATGCCCCTTCTCATGGGCACGCCACTGGCGCACCTCGAATGAAATTTTTTTTCAAATAATGAAATAATCTTTGCTAGGGGACGAAAAAGTTTTTAAAAAATGAAATAGCAAAATTTCATCAAGAAGTAACGAAATTTTGCTTTAAGGGGTGGTTTTATAGCAATCTCACGTAGGCGGTAACCTTTCTTTTGTTTCGAAGGACAAGTGTGCAAAAAGTTCATCAAGCGTAATAAAATTGTAGATTTGTATATAAAAAAAGAAAATTAACGAAAATAATTCTCTATATTTAAGTTTTGCATAAAAGAAGATCAATAATCTGAGCAGAACTTTAACAACATAAAACAATATTTTATTTTAATACTTTCATCTTACTTCCTTCTAAAGTTATTTTTACTGTGAATAATTTCAGCTAAAAATGCGTACAAATAGTTAAGTTATAATTTAAGTAAACCTCACACGTAAATTGAAATGTTTAATGTTTTCTTACGTAAATAAAAGGGGTAGTTTTGTTCACGGTGGAGTCTATTAGGGGCCCCGCCTACCTGGGAACACGTTAGGCATGCACATCTTCAGAAGAACACTAGCAAATTGACAATTACTCCAGCTCCCTTTACCGAAAAAAGGTAAATAGTTTTTTTTTATGATAAGCAAGACCACAGTGGAATTATTTGGTTTTAAAGCAGTTACAAAAACTAGTTATTACTCTGGAAGTTTTTTGAAGTTATGCTTCTTTATGCACGTAATTAAAAAAAGATGCAAGTAAATTTTTACGATGCGCGAACACCATGCAACGAAAATTTTACAGGATGAAAAAATGCACCTACGAACAAATAAATATAATAAATATGCTTTGAAACCTAAATTAGTGATTGATATTGAATAATAGTCCATGTAGTTAAAAACAATTATTTATTGTGAATATTAGTGATATAAATTATGTGTATAAACGTTTTCAAGTTTATTTACATAAGTGAGTTAATATTCCCGTATGTATAATGTAAATGCATTTTAAGTTATAAATTATTAAATTATTTAGTAAATAAAATTAATAAATTGGAATAAACTTTGAGCATATTTGCTCATTTGCATTTTTAATTAAAATTGATTTCGATTATTTTATTATTTAATATAATTTAATATTGAAATCTAAGTATTAATAATTTTTTTTCTATTTTTTTAAATTATATTTTACCAATCTTATTTTTAATAGCACTCTAGTCATTTAATTATATTATTTATATTAATTATTCGCATTCATAACTAAAGTTAGGGTTTTATCACGCCAAGTAAGTGTAACTTCTAACGCGCGTACGCTAAGTACACGCACCGACAAAAAGGGTGGTTCTGCAATGCAAATCGCGACGAGAATTGCTAGCCTCATGCGAAAGCGGTGTTTGTTTGCGTTGCGGTGCTGCGGCCGTTCGTTCGCGTGCTCCTCTCATTATCCTAATGCGGCCCGCGATGATGTGGCACCGCCTGGCGGCGGTAATGAACTCTTGGGATTAGACGCGGGAAGGCCGTGCAGTGTTGCTGCTAAAACATCTGCGGAGCTCGTGCAGCGGCGAGAGAAACTCAAGCCTCGCTGCTTCAGAGGTATGAGTACAGCTGCTTGCGGCACGAGAAAGAGCAATGCTCACCTCACGTCTGAGAAGCACTCCTGATATTAACACCATTATATATATATATATATATATATATATATATATATATACACAAAATTAATGTTCGCAGTAGGCCTAACTCTGGCCTTCGATTCTTACCCAGGAATTAATTTAGGTTTATTTTGTGTTGTTCCAGTTCCTACGTTAGTTGAAGTTATTCATAATTCGTTCCCTGAATAACATTCCAGTATTAAATATAATATTATGTTATATTTTTCGTGGTTGAAAAAAAAATTGTACGCTTGTATAAAACATTATATTAAAAATTAGAATTTTGCAGAAGTTTTCGTAAGCATCACCAGATATACAGATGTAGTATTGTTTCTCAAAATTTTTGTACATAGATGTGCGAAAATAATTATAGCAATGTGTAGTACAATTTTTTTTGTATTACGAACTATTTATTGGCGAATGTTTTACAAATAAATCTTTTGTTAAAGTACAAAAAAATGTGTCTGTAAACATCAATTTTTACGTTTAATAATTATTTGCAGGCGCGGATTTGCGTGGTATTCTTCGACGATACAAAAAATAATTATTGTTAATACAACTTATTTTTATTAAGGTATCTTCCGCGTCCAACGTTCGAAATTATTCACATTAAATATCGTGATTACTGAAACTGATTTACTTTTATTAATATCATTCCTTCACCAGTTTATTAAACATTTTTTTAAGTTAAATTTTTTAAGTGGGTTTGTAGCGGTGAAATTTTAGTATGAAAGAATTTTTGCGCGCACCATACAATGGAAATTTAACAGGATGAAGTCAAAAGCCCATGCGCGTTTTGTACAGTTATGTTCAAACGCAAGATATACAAAGTAGCGAATGGTTTATTTTCAAATCAATGAAAAATACGTAATTATTTTGACAAACAAATTGAAAAATATGTTAATATATATTTTTATATTCCACTAATATCTACAACTACAAAAGCTGAAACCAGCGAACACAATTTTTGAAGTTTGGTTTCATTCAGGTTTAATCAAAATAACTAGCCGAAACAAATTGTATTTTAACATACAAGCGTATTAACCATTTAGTTGGTTCTCTTTAATATGACGAATGCTGCGCTATCTCTTCCTTTTGCCGTTACCTATATCGTTCACTTTATTTTTCAAACTTTAGTTTGCAGTTTAAAGATCACACATATTGTGTTGCTTCTGGCTCGTGAATCGTAATAATTAATGCCCGAGTTATTTGTTGCGATTATCTTTGGTTGTCAGAAATTAAGAGTTAAGTAGAACTCCGAGTTTTTTCGTGTGGCTCTTAATATATTTTCAGGTTGTTTTAAATAATCATGTCAAAAAAGTATAACCTTTAAAGCACGTACATGATATAATAATAGCTGAAAACCCTTTATTGAAATATTTTCCTTTAGGGCTTATGAAACAACGTCATACATTATTGTTACGTGACTCAATCTTTCCTCGTACTTAGCATCCATCATAAAATTTATAACATAAACATCATAAAAATCGTTGTACTATATGATGGAAGTTTATTCTTTGAGTACATTATCTGAAATGTTTTCAGTATGAGAAGCTATTTATTGTGTTTTTATTTCTCATTTGGGTCGAGACTGCATAATACATATTAGGTAACACGGTATCCGTGGTTTTTGATCAGTATTTTAAAACAGTGATAAAATTTATTCTTTGAAGCAATATCTTGCATGTTTACCACCCGTTTAATGTTTGAATTTATATTATTAGTAAGTTTTATGGACATGCTGAACAACCTATATTTTCTAACATAAGAAACGTTTACTCTACAGTACTGTACACAAGTCCAAATGAATTGGCCATTTTCTACCTCTATTTTTTTTTTGTTATTCATTTGAGTAAAATGTGACATTTTACATAAACCATTTCTACCAGTCTTCTCTACATATCGTGAATAACACACTTCCTGCGAGCTTATCATATAACTGTGAAGAGTACACATTAAATAAAAAAGATTTGTCATGAATCCAGCTCTAGACCGAGGTCCTTCAGAACATAAAAGTTTTTGTGTAATTTGTAGTGATCTTCTTCAGTGCAGCATTCTTCACTGCAGTCCCCTGTAGACTTTAACTTGGTGACTGGAAATTTGGCCTACTCACTGGCTCGGGTGTTTCTAAAAGAAAGTAGCAAAGTGTGTGGATTCAGTCAATGGCCGCAAAAACCTATTTGTTTATAGTGAATATTGGACTATAATTATTATGTACTTTCTAAAGTTGTTTCTACCTATATGACCCTGTTTTATTGATTTGAAGGGAATGATTTCGTAAGTAAAGTACATATTAATGACCACTGTACTATATTTTAAAGTATTCAACGGTCGTAGCGGAGTGAATGCAAACTGGAAATAATCGATAAAACAGCTACACCTTGAAACGTCTGTCAAGATTCCTTTAAAGGAATTAACACTTGAAAGATTTTAAAGTCTAAACAATAAAACGTTGGATTGAAATTGGGATTGTGTCATGAAACTTTAAGTTAGAGCCACCATAAACATATGAATAAAACAAGTCTTCTTAAGAAAAATTGAAGTTATTTTATTTATAGTTAATGCCATAGTTTTGACAAGAATTCTGATTTATAGTATTCTCATTCCACAGACAAATTTCTCATCGAACGACTAATTTATTCACATTCTAACACTGGTTTGACAATCCAGGTTTTGGTATCATTCCTAGTTCTCTGGCATAATTTCTGTCAATTTTTGGAATCTTTCTTGACCAAATTTCTGTTATTTTTTATTTCTCCTCATATTCTTGATTTTTTTTTTTGCATTATTTGTCAATGATACATTAGCTGAAGTAAAATAAATTATCTAAAGACTCCTGGCTGTAATATTTTTGTATAGTTCTTGTATTTTCATTCGCCTTTGGAGATTACGAAAACAAATTATAAATAATAAACCATACTTTTTAATGACGTTAAACCACGAACAAATGTAGACCAACATTCTCAAGTTGAGTCAACTTAGAAAAATATCCAGAGAAGGATACTTGATTTATTTACCACAAATGGTATTAAAAGGTGAAATATGATTATAACAAAGTATATAGTGTGAAAAATATAAATGATATTAAAGATGTAGATATTTTTCAAAGCATTAACAAGAACTCTATTTATTCATTACAAGAAAAATCTTAAGTGTATGAGTCAAAAAGGTATTTACGATATTTTTTAGACATGACAGAGAAAGAACTAACTCTTCGAAGAAGACTGAAAAAGAATATGGAATACCTAAATAACCTTTAGCAAACCCTAAATAGGGTTTATTTCCAGGTGGAGATAGTAATGTTATTAATATTTTAATATTATGATAATATAATAATATAATATTTGAATCATCTGAGTCACCTGTGAAAAACAGCTTTATCGCACTTTATCGCAAATTACACTCACTTCTCCGGCCGCGCCTGCGAACGCACGCCGCGGCCACCTTGTGCGACAAGTGTGTTGTGCGGGCTAGCAGCCACACTAGGCGATACCACGCGCGCTCACCGGACGAGTTAGTTGCACAGTCTCGCCGCAGCTTTCAGCAGCGCTGCAGGAGTGTTGAAGGGACGGGGGTAGGTTGAAGGTTCGGGATGTCCCCTCCACCACACACCTCCTTGATTCGTCCGCACCCCAGCCGCATTTGCCAGAGGGTGGAGTGGGAGACGCCGTGGAACGCGCGTTTTGACGTGAATACGTCTTTAAAATTGCTTCCATAGTGGGAGGCAATTCAAAAAACGAATGATAACAAAATCAGGGGATACAGTTTGGTGTTGCAGCTACATATATATCATCTCCATCCAAAATTTAATTACAACACTGGATAGCTAAATGATCAAAGAATTCGTTACGCTAAATGAGGACTGTGGAGGGGGAAGCGCCGCCATTTTGAGGTCATTTTGCTTCATTTCGAGATTTCCATTTAGTATAACTTTTGACTCGGAGAAGCTACGACGTTCGTTCGAGTTTCAATCTTCAGCTCTCTTCAAAATCTATCGAATGCATACATAAAACATTATAGTAAAATAGTTACAGTGAATATATATGGTGTTAAAATAAAAAAATAGTGTATTCTATATTTTGTATAGAAAAAAATTCCCTGTTACGTACACGTATTCACGTACAAACACACGGGCCGTGTTCATGACACAGCCACACCCCGTGTGTTCAGGTCGGCGCTCGCCCTCACGTGGCGACACACGCCCAAGAGTTCCCAATCTCCGCTGGAGACTTCGGTGTGCGAAGCGAGATGTACTTATCCCAGTTCTGCAACGGCGCGGAAACGGAGACTGATCCGGAAAATTCCCCTGTCGCGTCTGCTGCTTCCACGTTGCGCGGCAACGTATCAAATGGCAACAAATCAGATTCCATTTCAATTTAACTAAGAAAAATTAAGCTTCGAAAATTATACAGCACGAGAAGGATTTACATAAATAATAAAAATAAATAATGCGTGGAGTCCCTCCGCGCGGAAGAAGTGAAACTTCGTAGTGTGAAAATGAAAATAGGAAGGGGTAGAAATTGATTTTTAGTGAAATCATATTGTATCAAATCAAACTAAAATAAATCATGAAATCATCCAACGATAAAAGCTGTTTATTTAACTAAGCGGACGGGTTCGCTCCAAGGATAAAATTGACGCGGCGAGACCTCGTGGACATAGAGAAATGACACACACTCACTATTTATGTGTCTATGAAACACGCATTGACTCTCGCTCTGTCTCTTTCTGTTCCCCCTCCCCAGGAGCGTTAAACGTTTAACGCAATATTTTTGGAAGTCGCATTAGAAGTTTCACTTCAATAAACAACTTAGTAATAATAATAGAACACTATATATGTTTATACGTGAAACAATCATTAACGCATTTAGAACATAAACAAACATAGCTATCATCAAAGCAAAGTACTCGGCTTTCATTGGCCGCACGGAGTAACGTAAACGGAAAAGCCCAGCATTGCTGAGCTAATCCGTACGTATTCATCTTAGTCTGCGTGCTATTGTAGAAACTATGTTCCGTGAAATCCGTCTCCGGTCCCATGTCCCATATGAAACAGTTCTGGCGGCCGTGCTTTGTGTACCGTTTTGTCACCGGCGTGTGTACATTCAATAGATGGAAAAATTAACATTCACATTTGACCGAGCAACTGGTATTTAGTCGATGTATTTACAAGATATAAAATTATTACCCATTTGGATATGTTTTTCTTATTCCTCATTATATTTATAAAATTACATATATTCATAAGAAGCCTGTGTTTAATCAAGTGATAGTTTAGAAAAGACGAGATGAAAAGGAATAAATTTTAATTTTTGTATTTGAATGTGTGTAAAGCAATACGATATTGTGCATGGCATCATTACACAAAATAAAAATTATTACCATCACAAAGAGTGAAAATTATTTTTGTTTCTGTAAAAGGTATTAATGTAATGCTTTGCAAGGTCTTATCGCGTGCAGTTACTTATTTACAGAAATTTTATCTTGTAGAAAAGACACCATACAAATAAATTAAATAGGTTAGGCGTAAACATCAACCATGTGATATTAAGAATTACGATTTGATCATTCACGAACTAATTACTCTTTAAATTCCTTTTAACAAAACGATTAAAATGTTTAACATCAACTAAAAATTTTCAGGCAAATTAAAATAGTCAATTCATTCTTGGATTACCACTAATAAAATAATAATACTTTTTTTATTCATACAGAAACCCAGAAAAATAAGTTATATATAATTTTTATTTCTTGGTTTTATATATAGAAGAACTTTGAACGACAACAAAAACTCTGTGTGGTTTAGTGCACTTAATTAAGTATAAAATAATTCCTAGTGTTTTGCGATCTCCACTGGTAGACGTGTTTACGAAATACTCTAGCAAATACTTCAAAATTTTTCTCTCAAAAATATTTGAATAATTAACTACAAATATGCACAAAAAAGTTTTTTTTATATATTATAAAGCGACATTACTATTTATTCAACTTGAAATATTAACAATTTTGAACCGATGAATATTCTTTTACCTAAATCATGTACATACCAACAAAATAAATACTTGCATATGTCAGCTATATAAAACAAAAGATTATTTTTAACTTATCAGTTAATTTCTAAATACTCCCCATAGCTCTTTTTCCCATAATTCCATCCCCTGGTCGTGAAAGTATAAATAGACACAAAATGTTGTAAAAAAAACAATATTTTATAAACTACAGAATATTTTGGGACTAAATTACAAATGAATAGGCACTCAAGGGTGTGGAAGGTGCTAGTGTGTCACGTTTCTCTTTCGATAGTCATTCGTTCGATACCTGCACTTGAGTTTATGACCATTGAGCTGGCAACTCAGTGGTTCTGAGTAAAATCTTATAAAAAGCTTATTATATATCGTAGCGACGTAACATGAAAAAGAAAAAAAGATAGTAAATAACAGCTACAAGATTCAACACAATTTTCCTAAAATTCCAATAACTAATTTGGGTGAAATAAGTGTAGGAACATAACTAAAATAATTTCGTTGAATTACGAGGAGATCGGCAAGTATACATCCTATGCAGGATGTTTCTATTGGGAGCCTAATCAACATAAGTAATTTAATACATTAAGTTAAACACATTAAAGTACAAATAAATTAATTAAATAATACTCAAACAAACAAGATACAGTCTTTCCTTTTCCAAGGTTAGCAATGACAATCAATGACTCAAAGCTAACAAATTAAATATGAAATTAAATAAAGTTAATGTGAGGGAGCCTTACGGACATAAGTCTCCTTAAGATTATTTTAGAAACTTAGAATTAAAATTACGTCCTAGGTATGTCCAAAATAAAAATTCTTCTTACCGAAGAAACACTCTTGGAGGAAAAAACTGATGATTGAATGTCTAACATTTTAAGACTGACTGAATTACTGCATGATGAACTCCTCAACTCGCTAGGGCTGGACTACTCCTGACCAATAGCGTGCTTGAACACTAACAACATTTCAAGTATTATTTTTTTTATTAATGCTAACTGTTCAGTTCTACCAAAGTCAGTGACGTGATAAATCTCCGCAACACACTTCGATGTAAGTCAAATAATTGTAAGTCGCGCATACCCTGACAGCCTCAGCTCACCGCTCTTCAGGTCTCAGTTACTTTATTTTTAATATTTTGTGTTTTTGCAAATTATTATTAATAAAATCATTATGTAGGCAATTTCGATCATTTATAAACGTGTTTTCTACAAGTCGTTATTTTTTTTAACTTAGAGGCATATATATTATGTCAATCATAGCATAAACTGAAATCATGAAATCATGCGGTACACTTTCTTTAGATTAACCGTCCATTTGTAGTCTTTAAACGTTTTTTTAGCATAAAAAATTAGATTTTTTTTCCAAAACCATGAAAAAATCATATTTCTACGATTTTTCCAAAAACCTATTTTTTTAATTGATTTAATGAATAGTATGCTAAAAAAAGTTTGAAGACGAAAGATACATAAAAATGGTTAATCTAAAACTGAACACTGCATGATTTCATGCTTTCAGGACATAAAAATTTGACTTTAAGTTCATAAAAACCATCAAATAAAGGTTTTTAGTATAAAAAAACCTATTGCAAACAATCAAGTACTGTTATATTATGAATTTTTTTAAAATCGTGTTCAAAACACGAACTATCAGAAGCAAAATAAATTAGGTTACTGTCACCTAAAGAGCTGTCGCCGTTGGAAGTAAGTTTCAGACCTCCCAATCGCGGGAGATTTGGAAGCTAGGAGTTAGCATCGATTAGGGGGAGAGGTGGGAGAAGATAGAAGGTTCAGAGCGGTGTTAAGGGCGGGCAGACGCCAACTCCCTCAACGTAGAAGGTTGCCTCCCCTTCCAGGCAACAAACTTTGCAAATCCAATTAGTCAGGAGATTTTTTTTTTCACTAGCTCCGAGCCCACACGCAATTTGTTACTCTCGAAAGACGGAACGTCTGACTCGGGGTCCAAGCGAAAAAAAAAAAAAAAATAAATAAAAATCCACCGTTCCTAGTGTCACAGAAAGATGTTTCTTTGCACAACCCAAAGCTTGATGAAAACGACTTTCAAAGTAAACGACATCACCACAAAATTTTGCTTCACATATTCTATGCCGCAGCGAATAAAACCTACACGTAACTTTTTTATAGGTTTTCATATAGCGCGGGATGTTACCTTTCAACTTTAAAATTATACTTCCTAGTATTATTTTGGTTTGCTTCACATTCTTGTTTCAAGCTTGGATTTGATCCTCACGAACACGGACCTGTATTAGCAAATCTGTGATGAACTCGAGTGAAGCGATCCAAGTAAACTTATCATCGGAACCTTGAACATTCAAAGCTTTATGCAGCTTGAGTCAAGCTTTTACAATATTTAAGATAGTCGTAGCAAGCTAGCAATAATCTGGACGTGTGAATACCGGCCGGTTTGCTGGAAAAAAAGTTTAATAAGTTATCAGGGCTAGAATAATGTTCAAAAAACATGGGAAAAGGCTAGTCTTTAACAAGAACAAAATTTTATGGTTTTCCACTGATATAAAATGGTCAGATAGTTTCAGGCGACACATTCCAATACCAAATTTTTATTATGACATAAAGGAACACGGTACGTTATTGTTCCTACGGGATTCTCCCCTCCCTTTCCCAACTCATGAAGTAATTTTGATGGGTCATGACATGTTTTTACAAAAAAATATGAAACATTTTTAACTCATGGTAAGAAACTTGTCAGAAATCCTTGCGCTGGAAGGGAGTTGAAGTATCTTGTTAGTGTGGAATAAATAGGCAGAAAATTTTAATTCTGCTTTCAAAATTATTAATGAGCTAGTATTGATGATTATAAATATGTTTAAGGAAACCTGTGTAGGTTTTTCTCTCATAGTATAAACTGAAAAAGTTTTGTAATAACTGTGGAGAACGAAAAGAACCAATTGACACACACTTGAAACATTTCTTTTGAGATTTTCTCATGTGGTTGAGCCATAACTAGCCAGTTTCCGATTGATTTGTTTAATTTTTAACGACCTGGGCATTGATTTGACTGCGTGGACATTCAGCTACTGGAAGTTTTAGGTACTCTGTAGTAAAGGTGCAGGCATTAAATGACGCTCGGAGCAGAGTGGCGCATTGTACAAATCGCGAAGCACTTATTCACAATTTGTATTCGGAAGGCAAGGCGGTGGGTCGTTTCCACCATCACAGCTGGAGGAAAGTATCGCTAGTAAAATATTCCAGAAGTTCGCACGCAGGTGAAATATTGTACAACTCCGCAAGAAAATAAAACTTTTAGTAGAGTATCATTACGTATTCCTCTGTTTTAACTTTGAAAAAAAAAAGTTTTCTTTTTCAAATTTTAGTACTGTCGAGATATTTTCGTTTTTATTACAATGAGCGAAAAAAAAAGGTATTAAAAAGGTAACTTGTAAAATCAATTTATGCTGTCGTAACTCTAAACAATTGTTTCTTTTTTTTAATAGGACATCATATATACTTTATGTACGATCAACCTAAGTGTAAGAAATATTAAATATTCTTCTTAAAGAGGACGAGCTGAAATCCTGTTTATGGATGGTATCTTCTACCGAAAATGGTTTAAAACTAAGTAAGGACGTTCTCGTAGATACGTAAACAGACACCAATATTCTGGTTTTCAGAACATAAAATTAACAATCTTTTCGATAGTCGATTAGCAAAACCTTTTAAAATATTCAATTAACAGACCGAGTTTCTACGCTGCAAACTGTAGAGATTTGGTGTATATTTTAATGGTAGTTCTGTCATTATTAAATCTAAGTAAATAGAGATCTCTTATAGGAAAAAAGTTTCTAAGAAATTTATATGAATTAAAAAACTGCCAAACTCAGCCCGCTATAACCTTGGTTTGAAAAAATTATAAAATCATTTCAAAAATCCTTTTAGGTTGTTCTAATGCTAATTATGCGGCCCTTTGGCTAATTGCAATTCTTGTAGCCTTGTTAAAGTTAGCACGATTTTAATAGTTATTTATTTATTTACTCTGTATAGAGATTTTGACTAATTTTATTGTGTTGATTATTTTTTTAATATACTGTTGGAATTTAATATAATTATTTATAACTTTTATAGAGTATGTGTAACTTTTATAGGTTTTTAGAGACTTAATTACAGTTGTAAAAGAACTCATACACCGAGTGACCGCTGGGAGCGACCAAAGACGGTGACGTCACGCAGAGCAAACTAGGGCTCGTCATGTGCTGCCGGGGTTTGCCAGAGTGCAGCTACCCGTGGGTGGACGCCAACGTCTACATTCATTAAGGAAACACGTCCGCCCTAGCAATTACGTTGGTCCCTCAGGCGAATAAACTCTACCAGAACTCAGTGTCAACGGACATGAATTTCGAACTAACTGTTTTACGCTGCAGTAATTTTACCAGCGAGCCCCGCAACAATTTATTTACATTTCAAGCAAACACAATTTAAAAAAAAATACCGTCTCTGTCTTACCAATTGTTGATATGTTTATTCAACATTTTAAGCGGTTGCAAATGCGTTAATTTAAACGTTATGCTGTACGTCAGTGACTTATTACAAAAATACGTTGGCATCAATCTGACCGTGCTACAACTACGTCACGCTACGTCGGGCCTTGTTCGGCGATTTGGGTATAAGGCCAATATCAGCAAGCCAAGTTGTGGACTTGCGAAAACAAACTTGCGTTCGAGAAGCTACGCCAAAAAAAAATCTTGCGATTTCATTTTCAGTTTTATTTGTGTTTCTCGCCCCAGCTAACGGTACCGGACTACAAAAACGTTAAGACTTATTTGTTTTAAATTAAGGGTGTTGAGCGCAACAAGTTTAACTCTTTGAAGCATAACTAAAATCTAATTTTATTGACTACCTATGCACAGAATATTTTTTGAAAAAACTTTTTTCCCTTTCTGAAAATTTGAGCACTTATTCACAGTTATATCAATTACAAATACATAAAAAAAAATTTTGGTGTTTTATTTGACACTATTTTTAATAAAATATTGTGGTTATTGTAGATAACCACCATGCATTAGGGGACTTTGTCATGGTGGTTATCAATGGTAACCACTTACGCCCAAATAAACCAATTTGTGCACAGTTTTATCAGTTATGTACTTATAAACTTATAATTCATTAGAATTTGTAAAACATATATGTGCAACACATAGATTAGCTGGAATTAAATAATTGTTGTGCTAAACAAAAATTTAAAAAATTACTTAACTTAAAAATAATACACTTGCCCTTTGTAACATAGAGTGAGATGTGTCAAGTACTTTACATTACCTACATAAACTTTAATTCACAGTATTTTAAAAATAAACATTATGTATACGTATTAGGACATGGTGTTCTAAACTGGAAAGTGAAGCAGCTACATCTGGGTAGGCACATAAAATTGACCTGAAAAACGTACACTGCATGTTGAGCTTACATCAGCACTAATTTTTGTGAAAGTCTTGGAAGCAATTTTTGTCTTTCCTCAAACACAATGGAACCTTGCAGGTATTGCACATCCAAACTGTCCTTACTGGATGCTTCTTCGTGCTGCACTTTGCACATCGTTTAGATGATGAACGTTGTGGTTGATGGTCGGCAGTCTGTAGTCGTATACACTTGTCAACTGTCGGTTTGTGGCCCTTTATCTCGATGATACGCTTCTGTCCCCTATCTTTTGGTGAGCATATAGTTGATTTCAAAATCAGCGAGTCATATAGTGACCTTCAAAAATTCTTGTTACTCAGCTTTTCTTGGCAGGTTTGTTTGTGAATGATAAACGCATTGGTGATAGCTGCATCAACAAAGTGAAAAAAAAGCCTCATATACCATTTTTTACTTTTTCTATCTACCTGATAATCATTCTTGAGACGGTCAAAGTTGTCAACGTAATTCATATTATGGTTGTAGTCTTTCAAGATTTGTGGACAATGCACCTCTGAGACAGATCCATTTCCTTTCGTTGCACAACAGTCACATTGTTCGGATCATGGTAATTAGAAATCAAATTTACTACCCTTTTATCCTTCCACCTAAACATTATAATGTCCTTTTCAGTTTGTTTCCAGTCAAAGTCCCCTCTCTTCAACTCTTTATCTTCTTTCAAGGATGGCAAATTTTTTCGTGATTGATTTAGAGTACCACAACAAAATATTTGACTTTCTTTTAGTGAGACCATCAAGTCAAAACTGCTGAAATAATTATCGATGTACAGATGGTGGCCTTTGCCACCAAAATCTTCACAAAGCTCAAGAACCACACGAGCTGCTAAGCCATGTTCAACTTGATTCACACTTTTGCCAGTATACACTTGGAATCTGAGGTTGTATCCAGATGAATCACATAACATCCATATCTTGAAACCTCTTTTTATAGATTTATCCCTCATATACTGTTTCAAGGTTGATCTACCCTTAAACTTCACCATTGCTTTGTCAACCACGAGTTTTTGATGAGCATGGTGGTTTTCTGAAAAAGCCTTTTGGATAGAGTTTAGGATGGGCCTAATTTTGTACAGCCGATCATAATCTTGCTGACCAAACTTTGGTTGCACTGTGTTGTCATTGAAATGTACATGGCTTAGTAGCCAGCCAAACCTGTTTACTGTCATGACATCTGAAATATTGTAGTCATGAAAGTCTGGTTTTGACGACCAGTAATCGCGATAACTAGGTAAAACTTTCATGCCTGTGTATATATTTATTCCAATAAAAGCCCTTATTTCATCGGAATTTGTTGGTTTGAAAGTTTTCCCTGCCTGTGTGGCATATAAGTTAGTTTGAAATGCAATATGTTCATACAATTCACTATCAATAAATTGTGAAAATATTGTTACGGGGTCGTGTTCTGGGAGATGTAATATCTTATCTGAGGGTCCTTGCCTCTCTGTAAAATTAGGAAGCGTATCAAAATTCCTCTCAGCTTGATCCCAAACAGGTGGAGTTACTACAGAAGACTTTCTCGACCAAGATTTACTAGAACATGGCATAGATGTGCTAGCAGAAACATGATCAAAACTTTTTGCACTTGATTGTTGCGCTATAAGAGTTTGATTACTAGTTTTCACGGCTGCAGGAATATCATATGAATCATTATCTGAACTAATGTCCGAGGATGACGATGACGCTGATATTTGAAATGTATTTTCTATACTAAAGGATGGATCTGCGTCAGAATCATCATTACTTATATCACTTTCTGAACTTGAAGGTATTTCTACATAACATTGTTTTCTCCTTCTAGAACTTTTTCTCTTTGGACGCATTATAGAACAGTGCGAAAAGAAATACTGTAAAATGTATATATGGGCTGACGTACTGTATCATTGGCGCGGTGTTCACTGTTGCTAACCACCAAAAAATAAGATATAAAATATAAATTAGTCAATCAAGATTGCATGTAAATTAATAAAATAGCTTTATAAAGACTATTTACTAGTACAATTGTTTTATACTGAACAATTGTAACACTATTACCACAATAACTTGTATCTAAACACAGCGTAACAAAATATATCGTCACTAATATTGGAAACCACGAAGAACTGAACAGTAACCTCGCGAGGCTCAGAAGTGCATTTGCATGCGATCTAGCGGCATTTCACGGAACTAGTAAAAGTGGTTAGCGGCGGATACCACCGTGCATTCGGAGCAGGCAGAAATAAGTTCAAGTGGTTATCGCTGCTAACCACCATGCTTGTATGACCAAAATTTATGTGGTCACCACCACTGACCACCATGCTTCAAAGAGTTAAGGCACTTTAAAATGTACCCAAATTTTTATAATGTTTATCTTCTTTGGGGATTTTAATGTCATTATTAAATGTATTTAATAATGTTATTTAACTAGTAAGTTTATATCTTTATTATTAAGGTTAACAGCCAGTAATATTTTGAAATGTGTGAAATTATATACGGTGCGTGCAAGTTTGCCTGATATAAAAAATGTTAGCGTTTCATTTGAATTTCATTGCAGCCCTAATTAAAAACCAGCATATTTGTTTCAATATTTGTTATTTTTACCTTTTGCTTTAATCTCTGCTCGGCATCGCAGATTTGGGGAGGGTTAAAAGTAAGTTTAGTTAGTAGTTGGTTTGCTTCTAATAGTTTGGTTATCTTAATATAACCCATCGCCCAGCGTGTGTCAGGGTTGCGAAGCCTCTTTAAGTGTAGTGTATCGAGAGCTTACAATTAATTGTTCAATTTTTCAACCAATATTTTCGACAGAAAAAATAATTTCAAGAAAAAAATTCTTCGCAATAAATCTTACAGTGTCTTTTATTTAAATTTCGCAATCAGCAAACTGTACTGATTATTTTATTTTGCAAAACCCGCACAAATATTTGTTTTAATCAGTTGCAGATCAGGTTAAATTTTTTAAATAGTTATTATTCAATGTACAGAAGTATGTGTTTTCGCTTCGAAAAATTTGATGGTGTTATGATTTTTAGGTAGTAAAATTTCAAACCACTGACAAACATTCTCCTACCACCACGACGCGCAAAGCAAGCCATCACGAAATAATCGCCTCATCACACCACTTCGCCGGCCGCTTGTGCTAATGAAGGTAATAAGGAAACCAAGGATAAAAAAACGGAAAAGGTTGGAAGTTGGGGTTGGTTCAATGAGAGATGTTTGGCCAACGCACGCTATGTCTATCAGCGCTAACGAACTTTCAGTCTTCACACCCCCGCACCGCCGACCGCGCCATTAAAAGATTCCGGCCCGACGCACAGAGAAACGTTGAGGAAAAACACACTTCTCTTATTTTTCTCCCCCCCCCCCCTTTTTTTTATCTTCTTCCCCAAACGCGGCGAAATGGGGAAACCACCGGCGTATACTCTTGACGCTAGATGGACTTTGAAGGAGCGGACAAAACCCTCCAGGAAAAGGGATAAAAAGTGAGGGGGTGGGGGTTGGTTTACTAAGGCTCTTTCTTGCACCCAGGACTCCTTCGCGCGGGAAAAGGGTTGTTGCGGACTGGCCCCGCGGGAAGAAGTTCTTTTCCAAGGAGGAGGGGGGAGAAGAGGAAAGGAGAGGGGGTAGGGTCCATCGGACCTCCACGTCGACGACAAATTGAATCTTACCCCGGGCTCTCCTGTCTGCTATTCAGCGCAGCGCCTTTGGACCGAGTTAAGGACTCCAAACCCCCCTCCCTCTTTCCCTCCGGCAGCTGTCACGGGATGAAAGGGTCAGTCGGGGACGTCCTTACCCCTTCCCCTCCTTCTGTTCCCTTACTCGCCCCAGGACCGTCTCAGCTACGAGGGTGGGAGTGGGTGGGAGGATTCGGGACGGACTAGGATAGAAACCCGATGACGACTTTGCCCCACGGGCTTGGGACACTGGGCTCTGGCGTCCGTGGAGCTACCCCCTTCCCCCTATCCCACCGAAAAACCCCAACCCCCTACCCCTGCAAACCCAACTCTCCGACTCCCCGCGAGCAGCGTGACAAGTTCTCCGACTCCGAGAGCCGCGCTGGCGGAGGGGAGGGGGAAATTTTACCGGAAAACCCCGAACGAACCCCCGCCCCTTCTTCTCTTCCACCCCCCTTCCCCGGCAACTCGTCTTTGTGTTTCCGCGGGCGCCGCTGGTGCCGCGGGCGGTCGCATTAGCGCCTTGCTGATTCGGCAGCCTGTCGGGCTCGCTCTTAAGGCCCTTGGCCACACAACCGCTTTGGCTGTTTCAGTTTCTTGCCATCGTTATAAATCAAGGTTCCTATTGACTAAACCTATAGCTTTTTTTTTATTATTGGGTAGCTAATGTTGTGACCTGATATTTTATGAAAGATATTGTCAAGCTGTGAAAAATTACGCGAGCAATCATAATCATCAATGTTCGTGTTATGTTTATTGTTATCAGATAAGACTTAGTAAATATTGTTGGGAAAATTTTGTAATTCAGAAACAAATGCAAGAGCGAATGTATTACATTAACAGGAGTATTCCTGAATTAATAGCAATGACAAAAGGAAATGTGTGTGAGCATAGCCTTAAGTCATTGTAAAGCAAAAAACTGGAACCAAAAGGCAATTAAAATATTAATTAGTGCTTATAAACACGTTTTTCAATACTGTAACCCAAAAACTTTTTTTTTTTGATTAAAAGCTTCTCATCTCATGCAGGAAGTCTAGACTAATTTACAAAATTTCATGTACGTGAACTTAATATTTGTTCTTTTTACTATTGTGTAAGTCGATTCTTTGCTCTTTATAAGCTTACAAATAAACATAAAAACACCATGGATTATTTCGATACATAGTACAATTTATATACATTGTTCACCCGAGATTATGAGTTAATTATGCAAACCCACTGATTACCTACGTAATGCACAGACACTTGCATACTAATATAACGGATTGAATTAATTTAAATTTACTAATATTTACTTCACACAAATTAAAATTTTTGTGATACACTTACTTTTTTAAACAAAATTAAATACTTTAACGTTAATACATAATCATATTTTCTATAAAAACATATTGATGTTTCAGTAGTGAAAAGAAAATTTAATGAATCAAGTTATAGTAAAAAAAAATTGTATAAACTGATGTGTTTTTAATTGCAAATATTCATGGGTGGTTGGAAAAATGTGTGTTGTTACACTTTAACTAGTTATTTGACCGGTCGTTTTTCATTCGAATACCCGAAACAGAATTATATTTCTCGCAGAATACCTTTTTGCTAAACTTTTCAGCTCTACCGCGCGACCCAGTTTCTCGTGTGTAGCAAAGCTGTAATCAAAAAACTATTTTTTATTTTACTTTTTTTACATTTAGGAAATGGAACATCGGATTGAAGGCTGCTGTTAGTGAGGTAGTTTGATCCGCTTTTGAAATCTGTAACATTGGCCGCTAATGGAATGTGGAAGGAGTATTGACGATTTAGCTTTCACAGCGTTTTTCTTTTTACTTTCATTTCGTCCCTGTATTCTCGTCATTTTTTTTTTTTTTTAGCATAAAAAGGTAGATATTATTCTTGGCTTCCAAAAAGTATCAAAGTGCAGAGCCATTTTCGTACCGTCCTACAATACAACAACCTGGTTAATTGTTAAAGTTCGGTATTTCTCAGAGCAAAGATTGTGTAACGGGATAGCTGCGTTTAAAGGAAAGCTGTTGTAGTTTATTCTGAACAGACCGTGGTTTATCAAATACACCTGTTTACATTCAGGTGGTTGTTGGATAATTAATGAGGCATTCCACTCGTGAATCGAGTCAAGGTGCGATGGATATCACTTAACATCCATAGCCGGTATTAGGTTATGTATTAACAGGATTGAATCATGCTGTGTAATATATGCCGAGAGATTTTTCAGTGGCTTTACTCATTTCTTTGTTCGTATTTACGATCTATTAATACCATTCTGCGATGACGCATTATCTTTATACACTCTTGGTGTAAGACATCAAGTAACAATGAGTAAACATTTAAAATTGTGTTAACATCAAAGGTAATAAGTTTATAAAAACTGAAATAAACGCTTACCAAATATATTTTCAGTAAAAATTAAATTTATCGTTTTTTGAAAATTTTAATTTTATAGAACTAACATGCTCCAGGAATTTTATAGTGTTTACCGAAGTGTTAAGAGCTAACATTTACTGTAAGATGGCACAAAATGTTGTAATTTAAAAATATTATAATTGTTTTTATTCAAGAGGGAATCAATATTAACAACATACAAGTGTGTATCTATATTTTTTTCATTAAATTGTACGCTCTATCCGTATATGTACAATGAGAATAGATAACCACATTCAAAGATGCGCTGGTTTAATTTCACAGAGACAACGCCTCTTTCATTTTTCTTAACAAAATTCATGCTGTAAATCACAATATCAATTTAACTAGATGGTCTTGCACCGACAACAAACATAATGAAGTCCTGGCGAATTTTTTATGTAAAGGGCACTTCCGTTAGTCGAAATCCTTTAAATTCCCTGCTAAGATTGTCAGTCACAATAGGTGTAAGCCAGAGTATATTTTAGTGTAATTTTGTGCACTTGTGAATGCTTATGATAGTAAGAAATTTTCTAAGCTTTAGATCACTTTAAAAAACTTAATAGTTTGATTTACCTGAGGAAAAAGAGAATGAAACCTTCAAAGCCATAGCCAAAATACGATCAGTCCACTAAAACTAGATCACTTACAAAAATGTCTAAACTTAAATATAAAAACATATTTAAAAAGTAAACATAAGATTGATGTGCAAGTTAAGGTGGTAAAGTAACTGTAAACTAGTTCTCCCTCGAAATCTCTGGTTATATTCCTTTGGACAGCGAGTCGATCATCAAACATTTCGTAGTCCACTTCATTTTTTATGTTCTTGTCACCAAATTAAATTTTCGCGTGTACTAGATTACGACGTAAAAAAATACGGCTGCACGGTGAGGTTGTTAACAAGTCGAACTGGGTTCGATTCCCGATGGTATTAACAACTTGTATATTTGGCAGGCGGGAAACGTGGTGGACGTTTCGTAAGCCAATTTTATTTTTTCTGGTAAACTTCCCCCCCACCCTTCTTTACCTTTCACGCTACCATTGCTTTACATAATTACTTTCATTCAAATCTGTTCTCCCCTCGTCTTCAGGAAGGCAATTTTACGTTAATCATTTAGTTATAAACATGGTAGTTTATTTTTACTTATATATATATATATTCGTGATTATTCGAGCCTGGACCATTATTCACAGTTTTCACTGACTGCACGCGTGTGAAGCTTTTGTGTGCCACTGTACGGAAGAAAAATAATCTGGAATCTCAATAGCGCGAAGGCGTTGACGCGAATATTTCTAAAATCCTATGACATCAGCGCGACAATAATGGCGGATGCAACTGAATTAACAATTAGAAATATTTTTCGGTTATCATCGCGTCATAGGCGCGAAGTTACTAGATTGAGATTCCAGAATTTATTTTCTCGAAAGATGATAAAACAGGTGCATTGGTGATCATATTACCTATTATTCTTGTATTTTTTAAGTTTTATTTATTAATTTTATCTACTTAATTTCTGAGCAGTATTTAAGTATTTAAGTATTTCATTTTTACAATTCAATCTTAAATTTTAACCAAACAAATTATTTTCTCTAACGTATATTTGAAAAAATAATAACAATAAACCTGCATGCATTGATGGCTGTCGTATTTTTGACGCGCACGTAACAGCAATGAACATTTGTCTATAATACAAGTGTATATTTTGGTTGTCGCGCGGATACAAAACCGTATATTCACAACAACGCGATATTCTACTGTCGCATCGCCTCCGTCGCATCGCGCCGTCGCGTTATATTGTTACACCAGCGCGAGAATGTTCGCTCGTTGCTGCGCATGCGCCATGACCACGGACTGGCCGAGACGAGCTGGGTTAAGGCGCGGCGGACGGGTAGACGTGTGTGGGAGAGACCCGGTCGCGGGAATAACTGTCTAGTTGAGAGTAGAAGTAGACAGCTCGGTTCAAAATAACTTTTAACGTCCAGGTACCTTCCTCAACCTGTCTCGAATGACCTCGATGACGACGACGACTTTGCGTCCCTGACGTGAATCATGCCTGTGAGTGCTGAGTGGGTGCCCGAGTGGTAATCTTGGAAGTCACGTCAACTTGGACCTCCGCGCATACCCGCGTGACGTAGAGACCCTATCAAGCCAAAAAAAAAAAACACATAATACCACGTAAAAACCTCACCTTTTCTTCCTTGAATAAACAGAGATCGTGGGAAACGAATGGGGCGCGTCGGCAAAAGAAGCCAGGGCAACTTTTCACAGCCGAGAAGGTAAAAAGAAAGTCTCTGGTAGAGAACAAGGGAGAGTGTGCGGGGAAAGGAAAAAATCTGCTGAAATTTCTCCACCCGTCAGGCGCAGCTGTACCGGCGGGATGCTCTAGGGCGTAACTCTGAGAGTCGGCAACAGTCGCCACGTGATCGGAACTAACCCTCCCAGCCGTGGCTTCCGGCGGAAGTGGCCCCGAGCGACCGTACGGCGTGAACAAGGCACAATAACGCGGGTAGTAATATTTGCAGCACTTATTTAAAAAAAAAAAAACACGCCTACGTGTTTGCGATTATGAAGAAAAATTACTGTGTGCTAGACCAGTGATGGCCGACTTCATTCTTTTCGTTTTTTGAAATTATTCTGAGGGCTTGACAATATTAATTAATATTGCATTTCTAAAATCAACTTTTAATTTAGGATTATTCAGTGCAATCAAAAACCAATGAATACAATTTTCGGCTTGTGATTGTACTTATAAAAATTAATAAGTATAAGTTTATATCTTAGAAAAACTGTCATTTATAATAAAAATATAAGTAATATTTTTTTTTCAATGTTCCTGTGTAAAGAACAAGGCTTCATAACAGTGTCGGGTGACAACTAATTTTAAATATGCAAAAAAATGTGGCTAATACGCGGCAGTTTACGTGATATTATTTCTGTGTTTAAAGATTCTGTGAGCGGACTGCTAGTTGTCTATATCTGTGCTAGACTATAGGTATTATGGTATCGTCACCCAACGGGCTTAAATTTTTGCCTTTATTGATATTTTGCTTGCACATAAACTCATTTTCATATGAAAAATTCTGTGCGCTGTCAGTTCTTGCAAAGCTCTACATGTGGATTTGGTTGTTTTTTTAGGATTTTTAGAAAATATCTTTCTGATTCTTCCGACACATTCATCGCTGAAACGCGGTCCGCCTCTTCTTTTTGCGATTAGGACGCTATCAGTTTGTAAATAACGTCGTTGCCATGCTCTCAATGTGTTCTGATACTTGGCCGTTAAATTAAATTCCGTCGTGTGCGGACAACGACCATAGTCTGGGTGACTAACTTTTGTTCCAGAAAGCCACGCCACACAACGCACGTCATCTTGGAAACTCGCCATTTAAAAAACAATGGATTGACTAAAAAAAGATGGACACTTATATCCATCTGTTAGAGCAAAAACAATTAAAGAGTTTTATTTTAGTTCGCCATACATTTTCGAAACCCCTAGCGGTCTTTAGACACACACTTTAATTATCATATAAGACTAAACTTCGTTCGCGCAAACAAGGTCTTGTTTCAAAGTAAAGGACCAAATTCGAGGCCAGAGTCGTCGAAATCAAAGTTTTTGCTCGGTGTCAAAGGTTAAACCCCCATATCTAGCCTGAAGTCTGTGCCAGAACACAGTATCATTTACTACTATCATTTCAGTATTGCTTAAGTCGAAGAGGTTCCTTCCACTTTTGATATGTTTGTAAACTTCTCAAAGAAATTTCCAAATAAAATCATTGCACACATGCAGAACCTTACAGAATAGATTCTCGTTTAAGAACAGATTGTGCGACATCCGTGAATTCTTGTGTTTTAAAATAAATGATAATCATATTTACTATTGTCAAGTCCGGCCGGTGTTATCTATGGATTATAACTCCTGTCTGGTGCACCAAATGTCCAGGGTTTGATCTCCATCCTAGCGGGGGAATTTTTTTTCTGAAAAATTTACTGCCTTGGTTCGAAATTGCGGAAAAAAAAAAAAAGGAAATAAAAAACGACATTGACTCTTTTATCTGTGGTTGCCATCATCACAATCGAACATTAGGACTCATCGCATTAATTGTAGTCATTTAAGCTACTACTAAAACAATATCATCTTATAAAAATATTGAAATTTTCACAATTATTAGTATTCTAATTGGGACGGTCCCTAATCCCTAAACTCTAAATTTTAGTAATGAAAAACGTACACGAAAATAAATGGAACACATCTACTTTCAGGGTATAATCTTCCAGCTATGTTGGGATATAGTATTTCAGAACCTTTTTTATAGGAAAACTTATGAGTTAGTTACTTTTCAACCAAATTACAAGTCTAAAAATAATATAAAATATTTTATCATTATTTCGCTATTGTTTTAATATACAAATAAAATAAAAATTCACTTCCATTTAATATTTTTGTGGTTATTAATAATGGCACCAGACACATTCTGCACGTTAACAGTTACTTGTAAAAACTCATAATTAAAATAATATTTTCCCTGAATAAATTTCTCACTAAAAATTCAAATTCAATTTTTTTTCCTTCACAGTGATGCAAAGAAAATGACTTTACTTATGAAGTCATATTTAAGAAATATTTGTTTTTAAATATATATATATATTTATCTCAAGAATAAAAACCCAGCATTGTAGGTGAATCTGAGTTTTAAAATCTCGTCTGTTTGTATAAACAGGTGTAAACCAAAAACATTCTCTTAAGAAAGCAGTGCCAAGAATAGGTATATATAATTTTTTTTTTTTCGCAGGGCCATTTGAAAAATATGGAAAATATAAACTGTACTAGAATTTGTGTAGGCTTTTGTATTATCAATCTCAGCATGCTTCATTTCCTGTGTAGTTTGTAGCTCGCTTCGCATCACCCAAAATAACATTCCACCTTTAGTCATGTCTTGCGAACTTTTACATTGCACGCTCCCGTTGGGAGACGAATACCCGATATACCTCTTCCCATGCTCCCTCGCGTCCTCCAACGGCGACGAGGAGTTTACTGGAAGTGTATCGGAGAAGAACATGCTCGCGAGTTACAACGGCCGGCAGGTAACAAGAACCCGGACCAGCCGTGCGCCAGCGGGTGTACAACGGCGCTGAAAGTTATCTCGGCCCGATGCCACGGGGCTTCGATGGTCGGGAATCGTCGCGGTAGGAGGTGGAGGGGGGGAGAAGAGGTGGAGAAGGGACAACCCGCAGACACTGAGGGACCCTCACCCCCCCCCCCCCCCAGCACCGTCCCGGCCGTGGAGAAGCCCAGAGCCTTCTAGAACCTTCCTGCCCTCTCCGCGTCCGCGTGGAACCATCCCGCCCCTTCTAGAACTTTCCCCTCCCTCCTCACGGTCGGGGGGTTTGTCGCGCCTCCTTTGACTCACTAAGGCCTCCCCAGGCCACGCGCCGCCTCATTACCCGGGCGACTGCTACCTCGTCGCACAGCCAACGTCCTCGAGCTTCGAGCTTCGAGTGGACTTGCACGGAGCGCGCCCGACGTCGCCTCGAGGAGGTGCTGATACGCTCGCTTCGTTGACTTCCTAGCTTACATTTCCCAAAACCAATTTCATTCATTAACAGAAAAAAAAATATTTTTTTACTTATGTTTCCAATGATGGAGTTGATCAACACTGAGGATGGTTTGAAAACCTCAGACATCACCGCGAGGATATGATGACGTCTCAGGCTCGGCAAAGTGATTACGTGGAGTATACGGAGGGAAGAGACATGCAACAACCGTTCCTGAGCCCGCAAAGAAAATTTTACCCAATCAAAAAAATATATTTTGTTTTTATTTATTTATTGGTTTTGATTTATGTAAACACTATTAAAATACTTCGTTTAGCATGGAATATTTATCACTTTCTACATTATGTAAAAAAATAATTAAACGACACGAGCTAATGTGTCCTGTTGGAAATAAAATGACTCCATTGTTACTAATCGATTTCAAGAGTTTCCACGCTCGCCATTCCCAAAGGACGAACATACACTCAGTTAAAACGTGTAGGTCAACCTTGAAATCGTCTTTCACGGGAAAATGTAACCTTAGACTTCTACCTTAAACTTAAGTTTCTACCCATCTTTAACATGCTGATAATTAACAGATTTGTATGAAGAGTTATTTTGGAAACGGGAATTTATTGCTAGTATTCACTTCCCTCGAGTGATAACAGAGGGAATTTACTAGCACGTGACCATGACACACTTAATGAGACAAAAATTTATATATATAAGCCTTACATGCATATAGATATAAAAACACGCAATGCGCGTGATTTACATAAAAAGATATACATAAAAATATCCCTAAAATACAGTAAACTTTGATCTATGTATTTTACGTTACACGGTGATAACAAGAAATATTAAAGGTGGCTGGCATTTATAATATTCAAGAAGGTTTCTATAAATAGACATTAGATCTATAGTTAACTTAGCTAAAATCTCTGTATCATAATACTCAGTTGTTCAAGTAAATACGTTAAGAATTATCAAAATTATTTGTTTTTTAGTCATTAAAACAATCGAAGGAATTCTTTTTTAGGAAAAATTATGAGTCCTCTCGAAACCTCGCTCTTATAAACTCATTCAGAACAAATTTATATTGCTACATTATAATATTGTGAGTTTGCTTGTTCATAAAACGTAATTTCTTAAAACAACTGGACCTATTGCTAAAAATGATTACACTGTTACAAAGCCACATTATTCCAAATTGACAAGGGCAATGTATAATTTTCAGAAGTTTGTGATTCCGTAAGATACTGCAAAACAACTAACGTCCCAAATGACTGAACTCATGGCTTATGCTGATTAAACTGATAAAAATTAACATGTGGTGAGTCGTCGCGTGACACACATGTTCGTTAGAAATATTGTGTCTTTCAAACTTAAATATGGATATATATATATATATATATATATATATATATATATATATATGTATGTATGTATGTATGTATGTATATATATCGCAAAAAAAATATAACATTCGGATCTTAATCCAGTCCCTCTGTGAATATCGACACAGTATTGGTTAAATGAATTTAAATGTGAAGGCCAGATACAAAATAAATAGTTATAGTTTAACATTAATTGACATGTAATTTTTTAAAATTATTCTTCAAAAAACTTGTTCTCTTAAAACATTTTATGTACCCGCGCGAATACGGCCACTACAGCTTTTAAGCTATAAATAAGGTTGTGAAATGATAGTAAATTACGAAAGCATTTTTACAGAATCTAATTTTGTAAAGTGACACGTTTAAAGTGTGTTACTCATTACATTTTATCACTGATACAGTAGAAGCAGTCTCTCCTAAAAATGAGGTAAAAATAAGGTCTGGGAAAAGTAAATTTAGTTTCTTTTTAAATTATAATTAACTGAGTCTAATTTTCCAATTTCCCTGAAAAAACAACATTCTGAATTAATATTTTAATTGTTTTTAAAATGTAAGGACTATTTTAACTGTTCTTTGCTTGCTGTCAGTAAATTTAAAAAAGCTAGATCTGGTTACAATCGCAATTGTATTGAGTTAATTTTCATGAGTATTAAAAAGAACATTACATAATTATTTTACACTGTGGGAATAAGGAAGTAAAACCATCACAGGAGATGTTTTATTGTTTAAGTCCCCAAATGACTTTTCTCATACTATTTTTAAATCTTTTCATTATTCTATTACATAATTATGCACAGCAACGATAAAAATTGATTTTCAAAGTACAATTCAATTATTTTTATTAAAATTTAATTTCTCGTTTTGTGTTAAATTGATAAGTAAACTTTTTATATACTTTATTTTTTGTGGCTAATTACAAAAAAAAAGAAATCGCCAAGACATTTTAAATCACACAAAATATAGATTTCTTGAAAAATAATTGTGTTTTAAGCCTTCAACAACATTAATAATATAGAATTGTTGTAATAAATCTCTTTGTGGGAAGGACACGTGTTTCTTATTTTTTTTATGTTATATCTGAGCGCACAAGTAAGCCATTGCATTCACAGCTGAAAATATTGATCCTGCATAAGAAATAAAACACTCCAATTACTGCAATGTTGACTTTCAGGTGTCACTTTCCTTAACTTACCTGCGCTCGTCACTCACTGTCCTGGGTAAATTTGCATTTTGAAATTGCAACCTCCCCCCCCCCCTCTCTCTATCATACTCCCTTCCCTGTTTCGCGAAGACTTTAGGTGTAATCTACATTAGGCGTGATGTAGTTCTGAAGTTTCCGGTGGTTTGTGTTCCGGATAACATTGGTTCATTACGGCAGTTTCTTCTCCTCCGGCAAAACTGTATAATGGAAGTAGGGAATGAATGAAAACTCCTATGTGTTTAGAGAAGTGTCTGGCCTAGGAAATTGTATAACGAACCAAACTTATCACACTGTAAATGTTGGATTATGTAAATGAAAGTTTTTTTACAGCTTTGCCACACTTTTAAAATCACAAAAGCAAATAAAAAAATACAACTAAATTAAAATAAATACCAGGAATAATTGTAAGTTATAAATTGTTATAAAATACAAACAAAAACCTTGAAAGGAATAAATTATACCTCTTAGAGGAATACAACTTATAAAGCGCGAAACATTAAAAGCTTTGCCTACGATTGAACTGTCTGCCTGCATTAATAAAAAATTTCACCTTGAGATTATAATGGAAGCTGGTTACAAATTATCCAAGGCTCTTCGTAAATTTATCGTTTGGTTCGTAAATTTACGGGTAAAAACTTCACTTAATTTGAACATAAACTCACAAGAATTATCTTAGTATACAAGTAAAATATTAATTAAAAACTGTGGTAATGGCAACTGCAGAAAAACACTTATTACTTCCACGTGTATATTTGCCATTTTTATAACGAAAAACAAAACTTATAATTGTAAATGTGGCATAGATTCTAAGTATAACCAGCTATCTAAAATTACGAAGAAGGCTTCGTATGTTTGAGTTGAATTCTTCGTTGAAAAAAAAAAATACCGTAAATTTACTGTAATTCTTGAAAGTGTGCTCTTATCGAGATTACGCAGTGGTAAGACACTGTGGGCTCGCGTTCCAGTGGCCCATGGTTTGAATTCTGGTCCGGCAATACTGAAATCGGCTGTCCATGCTGTCCCTAAATCGCTCCAGACGAATTCTGTGATGTTTTTTTACCATAGGTTACGGTCTTCTCTTCCTACCTGGTCTATATTTTTGTGTGCTACCATTTCTAGTCATCTCGTTGCCAAAAAAAAATCTTCCTGAGTGTATTTGATTCTAAATTTTTTATATTAGAGAAGTTTTATACATTTTCACTATTATATCTGTTGCCAATAAAATATTATTTTGGGAGGTCCCTCGACAATCATAAGAATACTAGCCAGAGTGTGCGGTGTCAAAGACAACATAATTTATTCAACACAATTTACAAGACACCCGGTCAATTTTACCATCGTCAAACTTTGATATCAAATTTTTTTTTTCGTCATGACGTCAGGATTTTGGTGGCCAATAAAAAGGCGCAAATTGTACTTGAAAAAATCAGTACGTGAAATTAAATAAAACTCCTTACTAACAATATAACTCTTTTCCTTAAACATTCTGGTCACGATTGATTTCTAAAAATGCATTTATGTTTGCGTGTCTCTGCTGGCTTAACACACTCACTGCGGAATTATGAACCAACACAAACTAACATCACGCTATATTATTCCACTTAATTGAGTTAGGAAGCTTACTAAATGACACAAAATAATTATAGCTTACAATGTTAGGCCCTTGACGGCAATATATTTTACATACGTGCATACTCTCTCTTGACTTTGTGTTTTCGTAACGGACGCAAAAGCCCGTCCAGTGCTACGGACATGAACTATGTTACAACACTCGCCTGCTAAGTAAGGCCGTCCACGAATGTCCACGAATGTCGCAATCCAAGTCCGGGTTGCATCGACGCCAGTGGCGAAGTCCGCCAGCTGGGATGTTGTCACCGGGGATGGTCTTCGTATACCGCAGGCCACTACATTGAATTGTCAATAAAAATCTCGTGTATATTAAATTATTTTTTTTTATATTCATCATTTTTCAACGGGCGCATAAGGCGCCTTACAATCTCCTGGTAAGAAAATATCAGGCATTGCAGATGTTAACAGCGAATACGAAAAAAATATCGCATTGTATTGAAACGTGTGTACCTGCGTACACATGCAAAGGTTAGTGCCCCTAACTTGTTAATGAATACCACCCGCGCAACAGTGAGCGCGCGGGCGTTCAAACGCTGCGGCAGGAGGTCGGCCGTCGTCGGACGAGTTCGTGCGCCGTCGGCTGCGCGCGGATCTGGACGGAACCGGAAGTTGGGCTGGCTTCTCCAAAATATACGAGACTATTCTTCTTCCAGCTCATCAGGGAAGGCAGCGCGTATAAAAGGGCATGCGCCAAGTCAACCAGGGAGCAGAACAACTGGGACATCAGCGGACAGGCTGTCACGCTGCTCCGACACCGCACGCCGGCCTACACCGTCAACCACCGCGGAGTTGCTGCCGCCCGAGGACCGAGAAGACTTCGACTGGGTGAGACCTCTTCAAGTTGTAAACCAGTATATTTTCAAACGTTGTCATTGAAGAAAGATATTGTGTAGTTACGGACACAGTTACTTCCTCACAGGAATCGAGTCAACTTCTAATACTCAGAAATTTTCTTTAAGAGTTGAAGAGTTACGATGGTGATAGAAGTGAATATCTAAACTGCCGCATCTGAAAACAACTTGTGATTTGCGAGTTTAGTCCTAAAAATCCGCAACGCTTCGTATTATTCAAAAGAACAGATAGATAAATTTAATTTTGTTTTATACTGAAACTTTTTTCTGCGTCTTTTAAGTTGGATTTTTTTTTTAAATTTCAATAGTGCCGGACTTAAAAAAAAGGTTCGTAAGATGTGAACGCTAAGTTTGTTCCGCAGTGACAGCCATCTGCTGGCGGGGGTAGATAGGTCGCAGGAATTGGAAGGGGTGGTTGGGAAGTGAGAAAGGAATATTGGGTGACTCCAGATGTATCTCTCATTACCCACCAGCACGGCTTCCTTGCAGCCAGCGCTGAAGTTGCGCCGAGTTGCTGAGACCGCCGCGCCTGCGGAGGAGCGAGACGGAAGACACGACGTGGAGACGAAGCAGAGAGAGAGAGAGAGAGAAAGAGAGGGATACATACATAGAGAAGGAGCTCGCTTAAGTTCCATAACTTCCGAAGCAATAAAACATTAGCAGAATTTGTTGCTTATATCCTACATAAATTCCTTCAAACGCACCCCATCCCCCCTTCACGCCACCCACCAAAAAGCTCCCTTTTCCGCTCGGGCCTTCCCTCGTCCCCTCCCCTCTTCGTCCCTCCCCATCCCCCACTCACTTTACCACCCCACCTTCTCTTGCCGCAGATATTCTAGCAGCGAGCCGAGCTATTAAACACAACTGTTGCCCCTTTCGGCGCTCGCTCTATGCTTCCCGCGCAAAAGCGAAACATGACCCGCCGCATCTGCGTTCAAATTAAAAATTAAAAATAAACAAGTTCCCAAGAACTTTAGTTCTTTCACTTCACGCCTGATATCTGGAACAAACGAAATTTTCAGCGGGAAAAAATTTTTTATATATATATATATACATATAATTTCAAAGTTTCGAATCATTGTTTTGAACTAACTCGTACAAAATGAGTGTTACCCATAATCATACCTATTTCTTTTGTATGTTAGAAATTTTTATGAAACGTCAAAAAAATTAATTAAAAAGAGCCGTATCCTGTATTTTCCGCGTATAATTTCTTTGTTCTTCTGGTTTCCAGTCACAAATAGGCCTGAAAATAAAGTTACCAAATGAAGATAAAATGCCTTTCCTCGAAAAACAGAAAATTAATTTTAAATAACAGAATGGGAGAGCGAAGTTCAGGTGAAATTAAAAAATATATTGTCCGGCATGTAGCGCACTTGGCGTCTGAATAATTAATTTAATATTAGCTTGGAGGAACAATACAACCTGTTCCTGGAAACTGTTCTTTATCGTTTGAGTGAAAGGCTTCTTTTCGATCGGAATCGATAGATTGATACTTACTGTTTTTTTTTTTTTTTCATTTCACTTAATTGATATATTTGTGGCCCGAGTCAAACGAGCAAATTTACAATATTGGTTTCGTGAAACTGGTTGTACTTTTCTTTCACATCCCACTTCTTTTTATTTATTTTACTTATTTTCGTTTGCACGAACAAAATCGACAGCGGTTCACAATTTCACCTGTTTTAACAAAGTACAAGAAATATAATCAACTTCATTCAACTGGAAATTTTACAACATACCAACTACAAATCAATTTTACACAAAGAAAATATAAAAAAAATTATAAATAAAAACCTAAATAGGTATATAATTGAATTTTGTATGAACAATTTTATTCGGATATACAGCACATCGCATTTTATTAAATATAGTTCGTCACACTTTCCTGGTTAAGGTTCACATTTACACGTTCTCTAAATGATTCATGCAATGGGAAATTTTGATTTAATACAATAATTCTAAGGACGAACGCCATCGCAATTTTGTACAATTTGTCATTTTTTTCAGTTAGCTATTTCTATTAATGTGAATGTTTAATGTGAAGTAGTGCATTATAACGTGTTTTTTTTTAATAATTTAGACATTAATGGTCGAATAGGGTCTATACGCCATTCCGCAATTGGCTCGCCTGGTTACTAAACGATATTTTTAAGGGAGGTTCTGTGTTGCTTTGTTATCTGGATATTTTGTGTAAGTCTGGTGTTGTATCCGTGTTTTACAAGCTGCTAAGAGTGTTTGGATTATAATTTCGTTGGTAAATACTTAAACGGGATATTTTTAGTTAGAGGATTGGATATGTTTACTTTTTCTAGTGTGCACGGTGGCGTAAAGCAAAACTAAAAGCACACTACGCAAAAAGAGAGAACAGCTAAGTAATACTACTGAATGTATACATGTATGTATACTTAGAGAAGGCTCCAAGCCATAAGAATTTTTCATCGCGTTAACAAATGCTAGTAGTGCGGCCCGACAGGATATGGCATGGTAGTCGCCTTTCGTCTTACTGGGTCGTAGCAGGGGAAAGGGAGGGGTTTCATGGCTACGGAACTCTCCCTCCTAGGATAAGAAATAAAAAAGGCGATGAGAGAATCATAAAATTACAGCAACTTCGCTACTTAATGTTGCAAAGAGATTTTTTTCATAAGGAATAATGTAATCCTTAGTGGGCTTAATATATTTCTCCAGAATGTAGCCCGACACTACATGTCTCGTACACAGAGGTGGAAGGCAATGTGCTACCAAGTTGTCTACATTTAATGCTCGTCTGCACACTTGTTACTTACAGTAAGAATGTCTTTCATAATTACAAACTTGGTATGTGTTTTTTATGTATAGAATATCATTAATATGTGTTTATTCATGACTTGTTTTTAGAAAAACAAAACAGTTTACTTGAGAACAAAGAATTATTAAAAAATTGAAATGAAAACCAAAATATAAAATGTTCAGTTTCTTTTCTTAAACAAAATCATTACTTAAATTGGTTATAAAAATAACTTCTGAGATTAAAGTGTGACAATCAATTTTATTTTAAAATTCAATTATTAAGAAAACTTATAAAATTATTACATTAGTTATAATGGACCCCCTAATTCACAAAATCCTGGTTACGTTCCTGTTTCTTTTTAAGCTTATGGCGCCTCTGTGCGGTGAACAGGAAAACAACCATCAATTCATAACTCCGTCGTTCTATGTTTGTCTTGAAAATTATATTTTCTTGCTTCGTGAATGCCCGTGTCTAAAACAAATGACGAAACAAGCTTGCCGCTTCTTTCTTTGGAATATTTTAGGTCGTCTTAACTTCCTTGGGACTAAGTGCTTTGTATTTTGCGATTCATATTGAACTTATACAGGGAATATATAAATCGCCAACGTTTATGGCTTACTGTTTGTTATTTTGGCTGTGCTGATTATGATCCCGACATTGACTTGACAATTCAATCAAGTAATAAGAGGGTGAAGGGGGAAAAAAACATATTTGGGCTGTCTTTTCTGTCTTCATACTTCGTTGCTTGGTTCTTGTTACGTGCCATATGTTTTTATTTTAACTTTGTGTCAATACTAAGACATTGGTAACATTTTTTTACAAATACGCGTTGTTTGTTATAAGTGGTGTTTCTTCCTGAATAATTTAATGGCAAGTATCAGTGCTTGCTGTGAATTTACCCAGCTGTTGTAGGCCTATTTAAGTGTTTTGCGTCACCCATCTTCCATTGTATATGTAACCAAACAAAAATTTTCTACTCATTCATAGGCGTGTGTCATTTAATTTTTGTACTCTATGTTCCTGCCGATTAATTTTATCTTAATTAGAGTTTTGGCAATAAGAAATATCCATTTAAGTACGAATTATAATTGTACTCCCCCATTATTATTAATTTTTGAAGAATAAAATGGGGGAAATACAATACGAGCAAGTTTTAACGCCATCGGGTTACGAAAAAATACATGATAATCGAACTGCAGGGGAGTTGTTTACTCCAAACCACTTTTGTACTCATAAATTGAGTCATGCCGAGAAGAGGGTCGAACTATCGAACTGCATAAGTGTTAACGCTATAGCGAGCATCGTTGTGAAGTATACACTTTTCCATAAGCACGCATCTTGGTTTTCTTTTAGTTCATCGTCAGCTGAATTTAGGGTTTTTTGGTTTTTGCGGAAAAGAAATTGTACACAATGAGAACATTTTAAACTGCAGAAAAAAATTCTTGAATATCTATATTTACTAGTGTGTCGAGCTTTGTAGCAAAGTATTTAATATTTTATCTTGGGGAACTGGAGTAATGACATATGATAAAATATTTGTTTGAGGTCACATGAGGAACAAAATGTAATTTCTTGAGTCCTGTTTCTACAAATTCAAATTAATAATGGTATGTAGAGGATACTTATTATTTCACTGCTCTAACAATGGCAAGTGGAATTCAAATATTAGTAGCTTTTATATAAGCAGCCAAAACATCTAAAATAGTTTATTGTTTTAATTTATAATTTTTTCAGGCTTCTTTGACTGGTTGTTCTGTCATTTCCCCCAACGGTCGATGTTTTAACATCAGTATTTCCCTAACTTCTTGCTGCGTAAACAAGCCCGCTTAATGGAATGGAACTTTCTAGCTTATGTTTATTTTAATCAGAGCTTGAGTATAGAGGGTCCTGGTTTTGGTGTATGCTAAATAAACTACAAATGCAAACGAGGTTAGGGTTCCAATTCGCGCACCAATTGCATTGTAACATAAGGAAAATAGACCATAATAGCACTTCAATTTATCAGAAAAACAATTTTGGCCAATAACTAATGGAGAAAGTATTTTTCACAAAAATTTAATGTTTAGGGGGTAAGATAGTTTTTCCACCAAACAATACAGTAAAATCTTTAGTTTAAAACAAACTAAAAAAAATGTTACATTTTCAAATAATAATTGCCTGGGCCTGTTATGTATTTCACACAGAATGAGCCAATAGTTACTAGTGATCAGTAAGTTTTATATTTTAGAAATATTTATGTGATTGGTTTAAAAAATTTAAAACTGTGGAACTATTTTAAACAAAAATATTTTTAATAATACAAATTCATGTTAACAGTTAAAGTATAGTTAGTTAATATTTCTTTAGATCTATTAATATAATTTTATGTGCTTAACTCTTCATTTCACCACGTTACAAATATTTCCACTTCACCTTTTTTCATAATTTTTTGTGATCATAAACTTCTTAGAAATATTCTTCATCAACGATAAAAGAAAATTTGGTTCCTAAAGGGTACAATTCCCACGAGTACTTTATATTATATGTTATCAGGTTCTAGTAAAGTATTCAATAGAGGAATTTTTTTTTAACTTCGGAGTGAGTTTCAAGAATACATCAAGCAGGCGTAGCTGCATGCGCCGTAATATTCTTCGCGATAATTTCGGCCAAAAAATATATATATTTGGCCCGCAATGCCTGCACCATGCGGCCCGGACCAAGAGCATCCCGCCGATAATAAATCATGTGCTAATCTGATAATGGAAGCGCGATACAAAGGGGTTGAGCATGTAGGAGTGGAAAAAAGGGGTGGATTCGATCTATATGTAAATTCCCTGCATGCACAAACACAGGGAGATACTTAGAATTAAGAAGAACCCGGAGACGTAGCGTGTTCTGCTGGAGAAATTATCCCACTCAATACCTTCATTGTAAAAATAGTGAAAATATAGTTTATTAAATATTTGGATGAATATATATAAAATATTCATATCAAAATATTAAGGAGTCATGTTTAACTTTCCATTTATTAAGGAACGACTTTCTTCTTACTGCTTATTTTGTGCGTTATTATTATTATTTTTATGAGCGGTTAGTATCGTCCAATAAATTTATCAAAGTATCGAACCAATCTCATTATCTGTGATTTATCGTTATTAAATGTACCACTTTAATCAAAGGATAAGTTTTGAAGTATTTAAGTTCTTGGCTTAAACAAACATTCACACTGTATTTTTTATTTTGTAAATGGAACAGAAATAAAATATTCACTTAAAATTACAGATTTTTGTGAATAATTACATTAACATTTAAAAAACTACTGTTTCATTACAAAAAGTGATATCGCAGTAATACTGGGTTTGGATTATTACTAGGACATTAATTTATGCTTTGTGTATTCCCAGTAACATCCAGTAGTTAAAAGTTATTTGTCAAAGGTTCCCTGAATAGTCAGTATTTATAACGCCCATTAATAAGCCTAATAAAACAAAATAGAGACCAATTATTGAATATTACATTACCTTTTCATGATTTGGAAAAAATATGCTTCAATAAACATAAATTGAATTATAAAATTATGCAAAAGGTTTTGTATAATCTCGAAAAAATATATATGCAAAAATACCTAACCATAGCCATGTGTTGTAAAACGTTACAATATCTTTATTGTAGTATTACATACCATTTCTTGGCATCTTGTTTCCAAATAAATCGTTTGTAAAAGTACAGAAAAATATTTTCTGTGTATATTGCGAACTTTCTTTGTGAAATAAAGTGAGGTTTTTTTAAATTTAAAATATGGGTACGTGTACGCGAGTTAGAAGTTATACTTAATACATGGCTTAATAAAAAACAAATTTTAATTTCGCATGCAAATAATTAATAGAAATAAATTAATAAAAGTACTAGAGTGATAAAATAAATACGGTGAGGAAAGTATAAATTCAATCAGATTAAAAAATTTAAAAAAATATTCAGTATTCATTATTAATATAAACATGTGTATAAAAATAATTATTCATTACTTAAATAATTGAGATATGTGTATAATTAAATATAAAAGTATGCTTAGTGTTTATTAATTTTATTATTTTTGAAATAATAATTCAATAATTTATGATTTATAATGCATATAAATTATGCATAGTACGGGAACATAACCTTACTTATATAAATACAAATGAAAAAAGTTAAAAACAATTTCTATCACTGATATTCACAATAAATATGTGTTTTTTAATTATATGGACCAGAATTAAAAATCAGTTACTAAAGTATAGGATTTAAAAGCATATATATATATATATATATATAATTTTTTATGAAGTCTTTATTCACCGTGATAAAATTTCGTTTCGTGGTGCGCGCGCATAGTAAAAATTCACTCTCATCATTATTTTTTTTTCCATAACGCGTCTATGGAAGTATGACTTCAAAAATGAATGAATCGAGCGACTGGCAGGAACCATCGAGCGATCATTATCGTCGAGACGGTAAGCGAAGTCGCTTCTTCGCCCGCGGCAGCGAGGTGTTCAGAGCGGTGTTTGTTTTGTTTTTGTTTTGTTTTTTTTTTTTTTTTCAAGTCGTGGAACAATCTCGCACGCGACGCCACACACCCTTCGCTCCGGGAGAACAAGAGGGTAATTGCTTCTCGCCAGAGCTGGCGGTGGCTGGACCCCCCTTCGCGCGAGCCGACAAATTGCTGCGGTGCTGAGAGAGGGGAGGGGGTGGGGTAAAGATGGCGAGGGTGTGTTCGGTTATTGAATACGCCGAAGCCCCTGGCAATTTCTACCCCCCCCCCCCCCCCCCCCACTCCTCACACTCCAACTACTACCACTACCCTTTTTGGTGCGCGTACAGGATTTCACGAATTCCGTGAGGAAGGGTGAATAATTTCGGAAGGGGGCAGGCGGATGCAAAAAGGTCTCGAGGGGTAAAGGAGGGTGGGAAAGGGGGGTTGTAATAACCCCTAATAACCCTGCCGGCGCGGTCGGTAAAGTGGCGGGCTGGAGAATAAGGGGTGGGGTAGAGAGAGTGGTGGACTAAGGAGGGGGGAAGAGAGATAAATCCCCCCCCCCTAGAAGTTATGAAAAAAATATCAGTGAAGACAGTATGTTACTGCGTGAAAAGCCAAGTCGCCTACTGCTACCACTGTAGGCCCGTTTGTCAGAGTTTTAGTGTCGAAAGTAATGTAATTATTTTTAATAAACGTGTTCAAATTGTAATTTTTTTTCAAAATCATCCCCTCCCTCAAAACTGAAAAATAAAATGTTTGCATTCGCCACTGGGGTGAGAGAATTTGGAAATATGGGGGAAGGAAGGGAGAAAGTTTTTATGTTATCTGCGTCTCTGCCTTCTCACCAACAACTTTCCCTTCTCATTCGTCCGTGCAGGGCTTCAAGGCATTTCACCAACACCGACTTCTTCCTTCCCCTTGTCCCGATTAGCCAGCCGCTCCTGATATATCACAGGCCTTTTGAATTGTCATCATAGGGGATTCTTTTTCGTGCCGATGAATTCTGAAGGAAAAAAATAGGCTATGTATCTCCCATAAATCCAGCAAACATGATTGTTAACAACTATACACATGTAATATTATACAAAATTAACCTATCAACAGACGTTATTTATACCAAATATAAAAACAAAATCAATTCATAGTGAAAGTCATGATATTAAATTACGTAGTAATATTTAATGCTCTAACGTTGGCAAAACCAAACTGTTCATTAAAAATAAGTTTTAAATGTTGTTAAAAGGTAATTTTAATCTGTCTCGCGTTTACTGGAAGAAGCAACAGAACTAAATTAGTCATTAAATTTTGCAGAAAAAATGTAATTTAATAATTTTATCTAGCGAGAAAATTATTAAGATTCTTAGCATGGACCACAACTGTCAAAGAATTGTAACATTTGACTGTGTGTGTTTATTAATACCACTATTTAGATACATTTTACTTTATATGTATACAACATATACTAACTGCAGTACCCGGCGTTGTCCGGGCTGAAAAATAGGTGTAGGGAACAGTGTTCGAAATAAGATATAGACAGTAATAGTCTTCTTAATATTTACGTCAAGTGTGCAAAATAATTGCTATCACTGCAGATATCAGCAAACGTTTCCTGCCAGTGTTTATTCATTTGCCTCTATATATCACAAATGGATGGTTTGTATGTAATCTAGTATTTATATAACGTTTGGAAAGGAATTCCATTTTAAATTCACTCACCAAATACTAATCATAGTCACAATAACTTTTTTCTGTTGTTATTGAGGATTAAGGACAGTAAAAATCACAATGTACCAATTTCCATTACGAACGGTTGAACAGAATAAAAGTTGATGCGCTGACTCGCTATCTACTGGCGAGTTATAGTAAATTGGATGCAAACGTTGTCCTGCCTGTGTATATTTAATTTTTTTATATCTAAGAATGAATGGTTTGCAGTTTACCTGTAATCTATCATGCATTGTAAAAAATTTGTAAAAATAAAAGATAATATAAAGTCATAAAATTGCATTATATTAATTGGTATAAACTATAATTTTTTTAACAATAATTTACTTGAATAAACAATATTTGAGTCTATTCTATTTTTTATCTAATTGTACTATTTAAAATGATTTAAAGTAATACAAAGGGTGATAGCGCTATATGACAGTGTGGTGGACATAGAGAAATTACACACAACTACTGTTTGTTTGTTTATGACCTATGATTTTCTGTTTACCGATGGCGATCCGTTGAACGGTTTAGAAGTTGATACATTGCAGACCCATCTAGCGGCGAGTTACAAAAAAAATGGACGGCATAAAAACCTTCTCCACGAGAAAACACTTCGATGTTCAATCTTTCATGAACATCGGTCAAACGGTGTCGGAGTTTATCGACGTCATACATAGGCATACCAACATCATATTATATATATATATATATAATGTGTGTGTGTGTGTGTGTATGTATGGACAGGTATTTCTTCATGTGTTATACAAAAAATTAAATAAAAAAACCGTTACAGCATTGCTTTGATGTTTCTCTACTGCAGTCTTGCATTAGTTTCGGTGAAATATAATACTCTGATATACGAGCGCATGTAAAATTTGTTAATTTTCTTGTGCTCATGTGACGTTACTAACAATCCACGCAACTTTGTCTAAATGATGTGACGCTAGACAAATTTAAAAAAAAAGAAGCAGAAATTAAATAATTTTATTGGTGTCTTGTGAGTTCGCGGGTTGTACTATAAACAAAATGTGTTTTTGAAAAAAAAAAAAAAAAAAATTGCTGGTTTCCCGGGGGAAATCGAAATCCGAAGCTGGGAGCGAGGAAAGGGACCGATACAGTCCCTCGTTTCTGTTGCTCCAGCCGTTATTGGTCTCATCGGCATGCGCTGGCTCGCCGCTGGCACGTGAACAACGTGTTTGGAGGGTTCATTCCACCCTGCCTCTCCGACACTCGTGCACTTTCGTTGCGAGACTGCATAACATTCAAATATACTTTGACACCGTATTTTTTTTTGTAAATGTAAAAATATCCATGTAAAATTACAGATAAGAATTTTTTAGATATGTACATTTACATTAAAACAACTGTATGACAGCAAAATAGTATCCGCAGTAATACTGGGCTCGGATTCTTACTCGGGCACTTATGCTTTGTGTTGTACCTCATTGTTGTGGTGTACCTCATTTAGTTAAAGTTATTTGTAAACCTGTTCCCCGGATAGATTCCCAGTATTTTCCGCGCACATTAACTAGTCTAATAAAAAAATAAAGTAAAATTATTGAAAATTCAGTTATCTTTTCCACGGTTAAAAATTTTTTTTTTGCTTGAATTAAAATATAAAATTATGCATTAATTTTGGTAAGTAATACTCAGTATTATCTCGTAAAACGTATTTCATATATGCAAAAACAAACCATAGTCATGTGTTGTACAAAGTTATTGCATCTTGTGAAGTATTACAAAGTGCACTGCTTCCCAAAGGTATTTTTTTTTGAAAGTGCATATTTATTTTCTGTGTAGAAGAGGTAGGAAATGACACATATTGCAGTCGTTAATGTGGTGCAACGTCCGGAAAATTTTACGTAGTATTTTATTCATGGTACATAGACACAAAACCATCACCAACTCAAAAGTTTATATATAACTTTTTGTGGACACTATAACTTGCCATATCTCTCCACAGATCACTTCCAAGCAAATACATACAATACAAAGATTAAAACATCTCAATCGAGTTTGTTAGATAATGGGCGAAATTGGACAAAAAAAATAGAAATGGGGAAAGTTTTTGTAAAACAAAAAAAGAATCGTTATAGCTAATTTAATGTGAAAAATATCGGATTCTTTTGAGGTAATACATTGTAAGAGAAGTATCAATTACTTTCTTGGATTAAATCAGTTTTTTATACGACAAACCATTGCAATAAGTGGTAGATAAAACTTGAGATGAAGTACAATTAATGCATGGTAAACATACTGTCAAATCCGGTCAAATTGTTGTAAGCTTCAAAAAATTATTTGAAACTTTTGTCTGAAATAATATTTGTAAGACTTACTGCGAGGGTTTAAAAAAACAGGGGTTGCTACATATTAATTGATATATCATAGCTGCCATACCATGTACACAATCGAATATATTATTATTTATTTTAAACCTTCTAAATACTATCTCAATTATTCCAAAACAGTTTCTGTAATCTTCCAAAAGTTTACAGAACGTTACAGAACATAAAGGTACTTCGAAATCTATCTGCGCCTGTAGGCTGTGCCAAAATGTCTTTTTTTTTGTGAGTGTGTGTAATTTTACTCACACCTTTCACAAGTGAAGATGAATTAAGGGTCCCCCATTTATTGAGCTTAACCTTCATATGTTTCTCGCTTTTCTCTTGAAGCTTTTATGTCTTCAATCTCACGCTTCATAATGATGACGGTTTGATTGGCCAAGTCCCCAGCCATCGTTGAGGGGATGTGGACCAAGGCTTGACTGGAGGTACACTATGCGAGATGATCCTAAGATGGTTTAACATTTCCTTCCGCCGTACGAAGAACTTCGAGACAGAAGCCAAGATGAAATAGTATATGGATGACTCCTAAATAACACTCAAGGCTAGTTAAAGTATAGTGACGAATTCAGGAATAAGAAACAGCAAAACTTCAACACCGGAATAAAACAAAGAGAGAATAAAATCGAAGCATGGTAGACAAAGATAAGCCAGTAAAAGTATTATTTTCTTTTTACTTCTAATTAAGAACGTTTATAACAGCACTAGCCCTGTGCCCGATACGAAAGTAAATGATACTCATTAATGATTTATTAACAAAATCGCTGATATAACAGACTTTTATTTACAAACAGGAGCCTAAACACAATTGTCCATATTTCTGTCTTTGAAAGTGACAACCTTCGATGCAAATTGTTATCCCCCTTTTAAACCAACATAGAGGATGAATTCTCAAAAATCATTTCTTTGTGCCCATCTACGCTATATAAGGAACTACTATGCAAAGTTTCATGCTTCAAGATCCACTGGTTTAGACTGCGTTGTCTGTCAGTCAATGTTAGAGTTTTATTAAGTATAGTTATTTGTATATATATGTTTTATATATATTATTTTTATCTATTGCCAAAAAAATGAATAAAGAGTACAACTATATCAGTGATGAACCTTGGCCACTCCAGAACAGCGATTCCCAAACGGTGGGTCGCGACCCACTTAGTGGGTCGCGGAAGGGTTAAAGGTTGGTCGCGACTCGATCCCAAAACTATCAGAAACCATCAAAAAAACCACCAAAAAAGATAAGAAAAATCGAAAAAAAAATCGAATTGTGTGCAAACACATATCTATTGTTAGATAAATAACTGTTTTGCTACAAAGTGCTTATATTTTGTAAACCATTTTCAAATCAGACCACAAATTGTTTATCAATAATCAATCGGTATCTTAAAAAAGCATCTATATATGTATATATATTTGCAATATTTAATGGTAAATCATATATACATAAGGAAGGGATACGATACAAATAAGTTATTTTACTCCACCATGGACCGATAGACCGTGGAGGTATTCCTACAAGGAAAGGTGGGTCGCCAGTTGAAAAAAGTTTGGGAACAACTGCTCCAGAAAACTAGCATTGCTATTAAGAATGAAGAAGGAAACGCAAATAACTGATAAAAAAAGACATGATTACAAGGAACCAAATTCCTAGAATACTCATCTCAGATTTTTGATCTAGGATACAGAAGAACACTATTTACCTATATTTAATTGAGCATCTGCATTGGCAGCATGTAGGTGGGGATACAACGAAGAAATTCCATTCATGAACCCAAAAAGATTTTCCAAGGGTGTAAAAAATTTGTTTTACTTGGCTCTGAATTGTCTCACAATCCAGATGAGCTTCCTTCCTCTTTGGTAATTATTTTTCATTGTCAACTAGACAATCATCGCTTGTTTAGTCTTTTATCTTTGACAAGGTTGACATCAAATTTACACTTGACAGTTCTTTGCCTCTATGACAATAACATGACTAATTAAAACAAAGAAAAAATTTAAGTTTACACCCGTACCATGGCCATCTAGAGAGAATGGGCAAAGAGAGGCTGCCCAGGAAAATGATGGAGTTTAAGGGCGCGGTTACACGGGAGTCTGAACTACTTCAGGTGAACATGTTCAGCTGTTGAGTGCGGTTACACACAGTCTGAACATGTTTCGTTCGAGGCCATTTCTCATTTAACTTAAACAGGTTGGCAAAGTAGTTCAGATCGACATATCTTCTACATTAGCCTCTGATTGGCTGGTTAGAATATAAACAGTCTTTTGCAGAAATTCTAGATGGAAAGTGTTTCTGGCACAAGTTCGAGTAATATTTTACCGAATGCAACAAAAAAACCAACAGATAATTATACATATTTTTTAATTTATCCTGACCTTAATTTTCTTAAAACTGAGATAGGTACTCTCGCTCAAAAAATAATAAAAAATAAGTTTAAAAATTTTACTGTGCATGTTTGAATTCCCGATTTGTAAAAAAATATTGAGCAATATGTAAACACATTTCATTTCTGCTGATAATGCTGTATAAACAAGTGAGAAAATCCCGCGTTTTCTGGATGCAATTAAAAAATAGAGATCAACAACACAGTCATTCGTTGACAGTAGACAATCGGTTTTAGAGCTAAACACACTTTTCAGCAACTACCGTGTAACCGCACACTTTCGCGTTTGTAAACGTGTTTACTTAAACATGTTCACCTGAAGTAGTTCAGGGTCCCGTGTAACCGCGCCTTAAGTTTACAGGAAGAATACCACCAAGAAAGACCAAAGAGGAGGTGGGAAGACCAGATAGTTAGAGGAGTGCAGGAGAGAGGAAAAGAATAGACCAGAGTGAAGAAATGGAGGAAGTTCGGAAGCATTTAATATTTTTTGTCCCGGCCACAGGCTGCAAGCATTTGATGATGATTATGATGATGATGAAGATGATTATGAAGATGATGATGATGTTGATGATGACCCATGTCTCCCCGGCAATCGAAACAGGAACCCCACGCAAGCCAAGCCTATGTGCATGTTACTGCACGGAAGTTAATTGCTGCCAATAGGTAGGTACATTTATGATTAAAAATAAATAAATATAACGCACACACACACACATACATATATATGCAGGGTGAATCTGAATGTAACCGACAAAATTCAGTTATAGGATTATCACGACAAAATATGTTGATAACCTCTGTACGATTTACGTCTAAAGAGCTTCCCAAGGTTGGTACTCGTTTTTTAAGTTGGGACTTTACAGCAATTTTATTGTAAAAAAGTAAAAAAAATAAAAAACAGAGAGAAATACTTTAAGGTGGAAAACTGAACGTCTAGAATATTTTTTAATGAATCAAGTTCTATAATCTCTGCGAATTTGGTAGCTGCTGCCAAATCATTTCATTGGAATAATTGGGAGTAGTAAAGCATCACAAAAATACGTGAAAATAAAGATATTTCACTCGATAGCATTATATATATGTATATGTATAGAGAGATGGGGAAGAGAGAGGGGAGAGAGAGAGAGAGAGAGAAGGAGAGCTACGCTTTTTTCTAAGAAAGAGGTTAGTTGTTTTTTTTAGATGAATCAATATGCATTTCAAAAAAAAGTACCTATAACTGATGTGGAACGATCTAAAATTGCCGGGAACGATATCAGACATAACTCGACCTCTTCCGAGCGTCCAAGAAGTGTTCTTGAGGCGTAGGCTCTAGACTCGCGCATTTTTAAAATTATTTTCATTAATAACTTGGGACGGCTTCTGCATCGCAGTCCAACACGGCGACTGCAAAACCTCTCCGAATAAGCAGCCGTCGCGAAACAAAAGTCTCTACTTTCGCGTCTCCTCCATCTTTAATTAAAACTGCTACCACCCTTCCCCTTCTCTCTCCCATTCTCTCCGCTTTCCTAACAGCCCTTTCCACCCTCATCATGAATAGCTCCGTCTCCTTCTATCGAGGCTGTTGCCATCGGGGTTGGTGGAGCAAGCGAGGGAGAAAGAGAAGAAAAAAAAAGACCCGCCGAGAACTGTGGAAGGTGAGAAAAGAACATAAGAAACAGCTGAGAAGGGAGGGGAAAAAAAATCCTCCCTTCTCGTTTCTCGTAAAACGCCCTAAAACTCGGTCCGCTTCCCACGCTTAATACCAAATAACACACGTGCTTAACAGAGCGTAAATTGTAACGACTTGTACTTAGGAGGGCCGGAATTGCGCTCTTGCAACTGCAGTTCCCTAAGAGGAAGTCACTTGGGGAGCATTCCCTCAGAACTAATCTATGGTGAATGCGGCGCGGACTATTAAAGTAAAACGTTGAATTTTCCTCTACCTAAAATGTCCATGTCACGGCTGGTACATTTGATGTTAAAAGTTTTATTTATAGCTGAAATTTTTCACATTAAACCAGAGTAAACTAAAACCTTTTTCAAATGACATCAATTCATTTTAGAAACAAATTTATTTCGCCATATTATTTTTGTTACATGAAAACGAAATGGATACTTGTGAGATAAATATTTTGCTACAAATTATTTATCCACTACTGGCATAAATTTCCGCAAACAAAAATTATTTTATCTTCATATATATATTAAATTACTTGGGACATAGTTTCATGTCAGAATCTCATCAAAATTCATAGTTACTTAATTACACCTCTAGAATAATTAAAATCTTAATGTATATGGGTTTCTTTTATTTTTCTTATATGTTGGTTGTTCATAAGGACTGAGATTTTATTCAAAAAATTTATCTGAATCATATTATTGAAAATTTTTTAATAATTCTAAAATAGTTTGAATAAGAGTAATTGATAACTAAATAAAAGAGAACATGAATGAGTTAAAACAGTAATTTCTCTTGGACGTTAATATGGAAGGTACTGCTGCGTAAAATACAAAGATATAAGAACGTCATATTTATATTTTAATATAGTTTTCAAGCTAGAAACTACCGTACTTAGGAATTTAATATCATTTCCTCTAAATTGGAATAGATTACATATGTGCACCTATAAAGAACAATAAAAAAACCTGAACGTTTAATTTTTTTACTTAAATTTTAGAATTCTGTCATATAAATAATATTACGTAACAAGCAAAATACAAAATTTAAGTCATGGTTTGAAAATTCCTGTGAGGTACCCTGCGGCAATGAAATTCCCTGAATTTTTCTTGCAGATATCAATTTCCCCGTTATTCCCTTGTTTCCATATTTTCCAGGGATGTGAATTGTATTAAAATTATTATTATTTTTTAAGTTTTCTTTTAAAATATCGAGTAGTTTTAAAGATAATATATATAGTCGTGATGCTCGTTAAAACTTCATTATAAAATGGCAGACTAAATTAAAATTCACAAATATAATTTCAATGATAGTAAACAAATTTCATTTTAATGTACATATATTAAATATGAGGATACATAAATATCAAATTATTGTGGGGACACCACTTTTTATTATACATAAACACACTAGACTATATTTCATATAGTCAATGGGTAAGAACATATAAACATTTTATTTTTCAGTGCCTCTAGTGTAATTTAGCCCTATGCTATAAAATGTATGCGTTAATGAGGGACTCAAAAATTTATTCCTGAATGTAAAAAGAAAGGCCGGTTATGCTTCAGGTGAAATTACATTACATGCATTTGAAAAGTTTCTTTTCGGTACTAAAATACCACAGAAAAAATTAAATTAAGTTTACACACAGACATTAAAAAAGCAAATGAATGTGTGACAAAAAAATACTCTAATTGAATAGGTTGAGTTTTTTTTTTCATGGAAAGCAATCAGAACGAGACATAGTGACTAAAAACTTATTTCATAAATATACGTCGAATTCAACTAAAAATAATTTTAAAAAGATTAATTTGAATTAAATATAATTTTTGCCAGTAAGTTTCTTTAACACACTATTTATGAGAGTTTTGCACTTATTTTCTAATGCTAAAAATTCAAGATTAATTTGGTTTTACTTAACTGACATAAAAGCCTGAAATCACATCGCAACATTATGCTGTGCATAATGAAGTACGTGTTCAAAATTTAAAGGGTGGGATAGAAAATTTTTGATTCACTGTAAATTATATAATTTAATTAAACTATTTAAGTCAATATTGAATGGCTGCTACCAATTATTTTCATTTACGAAATCATTGCAGTTTAGAATTGAAATTATTTTTGAGAATTGTCTAAAACTGAAATAATAATGTGATTATATATTATCTAATAATTTTAAATTCACAGGTTTCTTTTAATCTCATCACGCTTACAAAGTAATTTCGCTCCATCTTTGTAAAGCCAAAAATTAAAAAGTAGCAACTACCACACCTTCAAACGAAACTCTTATTTCTGGTGACCCTTTTTTTTTCGAAGCTGTTCGACATCATATACATACATTTTTTTCCTAGATGTTCTGTTCTCGCAAGAAGAGTCTACCACGTTAAAAGGCTGAAGGGCATCCCTGGCGTCCTTCTCACCCTCATGACTTATTCAAGCCCGCACTTGTCCGTATCTGAAATTTAAAAGTTCCTTCGCTGAGAATTTCGGGCGGTGATGTCGGTACATCCTAGGGGCGGTGTGGGAAAATTGCTGAGGAGGGGGGGAGGGCGTTCTTTTCCCTCCTCGCTCGCCTTGTATCCTTCGGGCGAGGCGACGCCAGAAGCACTTAGCCGGGCCGCGACCAGCTCTTCGGCAGACTGCGAAAATGACGAGGCGAGGCCACTCGCTACCCTTTTTTGACCGGGGGGGGGGGGGGGAGGCGTTATAGGTGAGATATTCTTTCAGTACTCGCCAGAGATGTTGTTAAGATCTAACCTCTGTAACGAGCTTATTCGTGTGTGCTCGTGTATGCAAATACACTTTTAAAACGAAACTCTGACACGATATTTGCCCGTAGAATTCTTTAAAATATGGCCGAGCGTGTTAAACATAAGAAAATTGTGTTTTCAACTACAACGCGAATCACACGTAGTTGACGAATTCGCGTTGCATGAATATGCGCAAGATGCAATGACATGTGTTCGTCGTTACGGTCGGCCAGATCTGTTTACTACCTTTACGTGTAATCCGAAATGGATAGAAATTGTTAAAATGCTGCTTCCTGGACAAACATCAAGTGATCGGCACGACATCACCGCACGTGTCTTCAAGCCAAAAATCCGGTCGCTGATGAACAACATTGTTAAGCAACGCCTCTTTGGGGATACTCGATGCTGGATGTATTCAATCGATTGTCAAAAACGAAGTTTGCCGCGTGCACACCTGTTAAGTCGAGAGAAATCGATCAGATCAAGTAGATGATATATGTGCCGTGATTCCTGATCCCGAAAACGATCCAGACCTTCATGATGTTGTCATTATGAATATGATTCATTGACCGTGTGGCTCCATCAACCCCCAATCACCGTGCATGGTCGACGGCAAGTTTTCCAAACGTTATCCACAAAAATTGACGACGGAGACCATCCCTGACAACGAAGGTTATCCACTGTATCGGCGTCGATTGCCTGATGATAACGGCCGAACTATCACAACGAAAGTGAAAGGAAACGATTTCGTGGTCGACAACAGTTGGATTGTTCCATATTCGCCACTTCTTTCCAAAACATTCAGACACATTGCAATATTGAGTATTGCAATTCGGTGAAATCCATCAAATATATCTACAAATATGTCACGAATGGCAGCGATGTGGTGTTTTTTTGCATTCCAAACCTCCAATACCAACGATGAAATGACGCGCTATAGAGTTGGTCGATATGTGAACTTCAATGAGGCGATTTGCGTGTATTCTCATCCCCTATTCACGAACGTCATCCCACTGTTGAACATTTAGTGGTGCATCTGGAGAATGGTTAACGAGTTTATTTCACCGCGTAGAATTTTTCTCAACGTGCTGAAACACCTCCAATGACAACATTGACCAGTTTATTTGCGATTTGCCAAAACGATCTGTTTGCACAAACGTTGCTTTACTCGGAGATGCAACGTTATTACACTTGGAACGTTTCATCGAAGAAATTTCAACGTCAGAAGCAAGGCGATGCTGTTCCTGGTCATCCAGATTTGCGTTCTACTGATGCTCTTGGTCATATTTACACAATTCATTCGAAGAATGATGAATGCTTCTATTTCCGGTTTTTGCTGGCGAATGTTCGTGGGCCAACATAATTTGAATCACTACGAACTGTTAATGGTATAGTGTGTCCAACATTTCGTGCTGCATGTCAAGAGCTCAATTTGCTTGAAAACAATACTCATTGGGACACGACAATCACTGAAGCAATTATTTCTGCATCTCCAAGTCAAATACGCACATTATTTGCTATCATAATTTCGACATGCTTCCCATCGAATTCACGTGACATGTTAAACAAATACAAGTATAACACGTCACAAGACATTTTACATCGAATTCGTGTCAGTTCAAAATATCCCAAACTTGAGGTGAATGAGGAAATGAATAACCAGGCTTTGCTCTTGATCAAAGACATGTGTAACCTCATGTGCGGCAGTTTGTTAGTCAGGTTAGGAATGCCAGCGCCAGATCGTGGAATGAATGATGCATTTAATCGAGAATTGTAAAGTGAACGTGAAATGATGTAAATGAATCAGAACAATCAGTTCAAACGAATGTACCCCTGTTGAACCCCCAACAGAAGGATGTGTATGATACATTAATGAAGGCGATTGATGATGAAAATGGTGGTTTATTTTTCCTGGATGCCCCCGGTGGAACTGGAAAGACATTCCTCATGTCATTGATTTTGGCCACTGTTCGTGTGAGATCCGACATTGCGGTAGAAGTTTCTTCTTCTGGAATAGCGGCCACATAGTTAGAAAGATGCCGTACGGCTCATTCAGCGTTAAAATTGTCGTTAAACCTTCAACCTACTGAAAAACTGACATGTAACATTGCGAAACTCTCCGCGATGGCCAAAGTTTTAGTAGCATCAAAAATCATAATCTGGGACGAATGTACAATGACGCACAAACGCGCATTGGAAGCACTTCACCAAACATTGAATGATCTGCGCAATGAATCGAAGGGAAATGTTTTGGCGATTTCCGCCAAACACTGCCAGTCATTACAAGATCGACTGCTGCTAATGAAATAAACGCTTACCTCAAATCATCAAATCTGTGGTGCTATGTGAAGAAACTTCAGCTGGCAGCAAACATGAGAATTGAGTTGCTGAACGATCCATCTGCTGAAGATTTCGCCAAGCAATTGCTGACTATCGGTAATGACCACGTTCCTGTCGACAAATCGAGCGGATAGATTTTATTTCCTCCGAATGTTTGCAATTTCTTCTCATCGAAAGACGAGCTCATCAACAAAGTGTTCCCGAACATCATTGCTAACCACAAAAATAACAAATGGTTGAGTGACTAAGCAATTTTGGCGGCTAAGAACAAAGATGTGGATGACTTAAACGTCGTAATTCAGAATCAAATCGTTGCTACTCTACATTCAATCTTATCTATTCACTGTGTAACAAACGAAGACGAAGCCACCAACTATCCAAGTTAATTTTTAATCTCCTTGGATGTGCCTGGCTTACCATCGCACAATTTACAACTGAATGTTGGCTCGGTAGTCATCATGCTTCGAAATCTAAACCAACCAAAACTATGGAATGGAACGCGTTTGGTGATAAGAAAACTGATGAACAATGTGATTCATGCGATGATACTCAAAGGAAAATTCGAAGGTGAGGAAGTTCTCATTACGATGATTCCAATGATCCCAACCGATATGCCCTTTGAGTTTAAACGAATTCAATTTCTGATTCGCCTTGCATTCGCCATGACGATTAACAAATCATAAGGCCAATCCTAAAGTGTTTGTGGTCTGATTCTAGAAAATGCATGTTTTTCTCATGGTCAATTATACGTGGCATGTTCACGTGTCAGCAAAACATCCGCTTTATTTGTTCTTGCACCTAATAAAAAATAAAAAATAAATGTGGTATATCACAAGGTGCTTCACTGAAGAGAATTAACCCGAATGCAACCCATGAAGCAAAATACATAGCTTCAATAAAGCAAATGTCTTGCTGACACGCCATTGAAATACTTTATTTTTGTACTTTTATTGAATTTTTAGTAATCATTTTATGTTAATAAAATTCAAAACTAACTTTAGCTAAAAGTTAACACGACATTCATTGACTGATAGGCAGTACGAAGTTCGCCGGGTCAGCTAGTTAAATATAACACAGAGATAGTGAGATATAGAAAGCTATAAATATGACAACGAGAAAGCGAAAGATAGAGAGACAAATATATAGAGATATAGGGAGATAGGTATAGAGAACTAGATAGAGGGATAGATAATGGCATATAAACACATATAGAGGAGAGAAATTGAGAGATAGTGGGTATATATAAAAGGATAATGGGTTATATGGATGGAGATCTAAATATATATTTATAGAAATAGATAAAGATAAATGTAGATAGGTGTATATACCGAGAAAAACATATATAGATATATAAATGTATATAGAGATAGAAATATATGGAGCAATAGAGAATTAGATAGAGATAGAGAGATATTTTGTATAATGTGTACTTACTTCAAACAAATGACAAAAAAATGAATGAGGCATTGCAATGCATGCTAAGCATTAGCTAGTTTAACAAATAAAAAATTTTGACTTCGTGGGTCCATCCGAATATTAACTGGTGTTATTTAAATGTTCTGTGAACTAATTCAATCTAGATAGGGTTTTTTTACAGGAGTTAAATGTTTATTTTGCAGGCTTATGTTAAAAATAAAACTCTATCTCGTGTAGGAAGTTAAGACAACATTGTTTGTGAATATTCGGCGAACTTCTTAGAATCGGATTTAACACCGAGGACCTAAATTTTTTTTTTTAAGTGTCATCATTTCAGCGTGATTTATTTATTTGTAATTTTTCTTGCAATTTGTTCTCAAAACTTTGTTGCGGCAAAAAAATGTGATATCGGCGAACGGAAGTTCCAGAAGAGTATTTTCTTTGTAAGTTGATCACTTAATGTGGCCACAATGTACGGGAAAGAAATACGAAACGAAAAGTATCGGTTTCGTATTGAAGCCGTTGACAATAAAGTTTGCCTCCGAGCCGCGGGTATACAAATATGTATTCAAATCAAAGGAGTAATAACTTCCCAACTGTTATTCCGTCCGTGCGAGGGGGTTCCCCTCCTTCCCCCCCCCCCCCTTTTTTTTTATTCCTCAAGACGGAATTCCTCTCGGAATATCAATTTCTTCCATCTCGTGTAAGGAGATTTTCTACTTCTGTCGGCCCGCGTTCCTCTGTTCCGCCCTTCGCCCCGGCCCCGGCCGCAACTCTTCCTGCAGCCAATCGAGATTGCCAGCGACCATACCTCCCGCATGTCGATCCGGCTTAACTTACAGCCGCGCCGGAAGTCGCCAGGGGTGCCCAGCGCCGCGCGTGCCGCAGGGGTAGCCAACTTTCCCTCCTCGCGCGCGCGTCCCGGGCGGAGACGCCAGAGCGCGACGCGGACAAAATACGTTCCCAACCAGACTTCCCGAACATGCCTACTAATTAACATTATTAATGCGAAAGTAAGTCTGTTTGTTTGTTTGTTCTTCTTTAACGCGGCAACGGAGCAACGGACCGACATGATTTTTTTTTTGAATATAGATAATTTATGGGTCGTAGAGCGACATTGACTGCATACAATTATGAAATTCCAATCCCTAAAAGAGTGAAAAAGGGGTATTTCAGTTTTATAATAGAAAATCACAGTGAGTTTGTGTCATTTTTTCTGTGTCCGCCACACAGTCATATAGTAACGTCTGGCAACTTTATCCCCTTCTCCTTGGCGAAACCCATCTGCTTAGTGAAGCTCGCAGCTTCTAGCGAACTAAAGGCGGTAATAACAGTTTGGTCTAAAACTTCGTCAATAGATGACGTTGCCTTGAATTAGTAACGCGCTATCGTTTGATGCGTCCATCGCGTCTTGCTTAGGGGTTACCTGCCTTCCCACAAAATGAAGTTGAGGATTGGCGTCCCGGTTTTACTGATGCGTAGCCTTGAAGCACCGAGATCGTGCAATCAAAGCGACTTCAGGATCAAAATTTCCAGTTTTTCAAGTGTATGTTCTAGAGATTTGAAGCTCGGCAATGTTATTCCTTATATTATTTTGTGTTCATCCGGGATCTCCAAATATTGCTAATGTGTGTGTGTAGGTGTGTGTGACTTACTTATTAACACTTTCCTATAAGATTTTCAAAAAAAAATTATTTTGATAAATATTCTTTTTTTCGAAAAATTGCCATGATCCTGTGTGTAAATTAGATGACTCAATCTATAAAAAAATATAAAATATCAATTGTACAATGTACAATATTGCAATGCAAAATATTTGTTGGCATGAAGAAAATCAAAACACAAACGTAAAATTTATTTCGCTATTTGAAAGTATTATTGATTACTAAAAGTATCTAATAACTAAATTGCATTACAAATGTAAAAAAAAACTCAAGTTGGAACAAAAATAATGTATAATCCACTGTAGTGTTTTCTGATTGTTGGTTTCAACCTTGTGACTTTCACCAAAATCGTAACTCACTGCTCTTCTGTATTTTATGATCTGTTCCCATTCATTATGCATACACAGTATCTCCAAACCAGTCTCACCCCGGATTCATTGTTATTCTTGGCACCTATCATTTCGTCAATACCCTTGGTTTTTTTCCTCTTCCCCGTCATTATCCGTAGCGGAGCCAACGCTATCTTCTCTCTTCAACATCACCTTTGTCTGCATAACGTCACTACTTCCCAATCTAAACTTTGGCCTTCGCGCATAACTCATATCGAAACTGTTGTCTGCTATTTATTTACTGTTCGTATTCCCTCAAAACGCAGCAAGTCAGCGAAAAAAAAAACTATTAGTTGGAATATTTTATTTTTATTTATAGCTTCAGCGTATAGCGAAGAAAATTTTAGTTCAAACACAAGCTGTTTAAAAAGATCCCTCCTTAACGTTTACAGAATATACAGTATAGATATCAAAACAATTTAAACGTGTTTCCTCTTGGAATTCTTGGAGACCAGGAATACAGTGTAGCCACCTCCTTCCAATTAATAAAGCCTGGTATTTATTTAAAAATGGGGGGGGGGTTGTCTGTATGTTAGCGCTTGAAGAATTGGGGTACACACATGCTTTCACGGCTTGTTTTTCACTTGGTGAAATGTCACATGGAAATCAAAGGATCCCTCGGAAACAGCATACACTGAACATTGAAGTGTTGTAATCATAGATGTCTTTTACGTTCAGTGTAACTCTTGTGGCTGAGATGAATCGCTTACTGGAGCAGGAAAGCCTTCTTTTCACAGGCGAGAGACCCAAACGTCCGATCATACATCTTCGGGATTATTTTTCATTGTAAATAAATTATGGCGATGTTGATAAAAGGATACTAATGGTCAATTAGGTTAGGTCAGCTACAATTTAAATACTTTAAAACATTGTGGACGGTTGATTTGGTTAGGAAAGCTACATAAAAGATACGGGAAAAAAACATGAACTTCGGGGAACTTCGGGGTTTGGCTCTCTCGTCTGTGAAAAGAAGGCTTCCCACTGAAGCAAGCGCAGGCAGTCGGTCCTGACTGGCTCACAGGGATCATCGTCATCTTAGCCATGACTTTATGTAAGCTTTTGGACATACGCCATTGCCAATGCACATGTATGTATGTAGAAGAAAACTACAAAAAAAAGACAAAAACACAAATTAAGCAAAAAAAATTGCTGTTGTCAACAGGATATAAACACCAAATAATATTCCATAACAGGAATATGGTCAACAAACAAAGAAAAACAAAGAAAAAGGACTAACAGAACGAAAAAAAAACCACAAATGATGACAGCAAAAAAAATATTTATTTATGTTTATATCCTGTTGACAACAGCAATTTTTTGCTTTATTTGTGTTTTCGTCTCTCTTTTTTTTTTGTAGTTTTCTTCTACAGACATACATGTGCTTAGCAATGGCGTATGTCCAAAAGCTTACATCAAGTCATGCACTCCCATTGCACAAATCTTTCAAAGGTAATATCATGGCCATGGTGAACCTCCCCGCCCCGCATAGAGTCCCAGGCCGAGGACCACCGCCCACTATGTCGAGGTGTGCTCCGATGTAGGGTAGGTTGTGGGTGGAGGGTCTCTTGTTGATGGGGAGGGGGAGGAGCTTATGCCGGAGGTTCCCAAAGTGTGCTCCCTGGGGCGTTAAAACTAACGAAGAAAGAACCACCTTCATTTGAAATGAAAATATATTTACACCAAAATTCTAGTCACCGCCAGGAAATTAGCGAGCAACGGAGAATCTGACACCTTGAGAGGAAAAAAAATTGGATATTTTCACTGTAAACAGGGATTTTTCCCAATCGAAATAGAATTTTTTTTTTTTGTATTTTTGAGTCCAAGATGGCCGCCGAGATAAAGGCAAAAGGTCAAGGCGCCTCGCGGCGCCCCTGTTTTCTCTTCTCCGGAAAATTTAACTCACTCATATTCTCAATAAACAATTCAAATCGCGCGCGCAGTATGCACCACACGCCTGCACACACGTTTGGGTTGCGTCACATTGATTAACTTGACACTGAATGTTTTAGTATTTTTCTGTAATCTTTATATATATATTTCTTGTGTGCGTGTGTATGTCACTGAACTCCTCCTAGACGGCTGGACCGATTTTGATGAAATTTTGTGTGTGAGTTCACGGGGATTCGAGGATGGTTTAGATTCACAATTGGATATTTTTTCTCGATTCTGAGTTAAGAAAAACTTAAAAAAAAAACACGCTTTAAAAGCAAAAATTGCAACGCATTATTAAAAGCCATTAAGTTTTGCTATTGTAAGGAACTAAGTAGAGAGTAAGAAAAAAATAAAGATCCTGACAGTTTATAGCGTCGCCATATTTGTTTCAATTTTCAATACCCTTTTTGTATATTACAATTTAAATTGCAGAAAAAAAATCATGTTTCATAGCCACACAAATAGTGAGGATGGTTTAGATTCACAATTGGATATTTTATCTCGATTCTGAGTTAATAAAAACTAAAAAAACACGCTTTAAAAGCAAAAATTGCAACGTATTATTAGAAGCCATTAAGTTTTGCTATTGTAAGGAACTAAGTAGAGAGTAAGAAAAAAATAAAGATCCTGACAGTTTATAGTGTCGCCATATTTGTTTCAATTTTCAATACCCTTTTTGTATATTACAATTTAAATTGCAGAAAAAAATCATGTTTCATAGCCACACAAATAGTGAGTGTGTGTCATTTCTCTATGTCCACGAGGTCTCGCCGCGTCAATTTTCTCCTTGGAGCGAACCCGTCCGCTTAGTTAAATAAACAGCTTTTATCGTTGAATGATTTCATGATTTATTTAATGAAAATATGCTCTCATAAAAAAATTAGTTAGATAGACATTCAATAGGTGTCTTTCTCTCACTCTCTCTCTCATTCTGAAATGTATGTAGCTTGCTCGCGGGTCGGTAATGCAGACAATCTTTACATTCTAGCTCGAGACGGAAAAAACAGTAAATGTGGTCTACAAAGACATTTTATGAAGTGTCTTCCCGTCATTACATTTGAAAGTAGAAAAATATTTACTCAAAATTTAGGTAGTAACATATTTTTATTGCAAAGACTGAAATAGAGGTGAGAAAAATTATCATTTGTGAACATAAGAAAACTGCTACAACTGTATCAACTGTTATGTTATAATGTTTAAATTTCTAAATGGTGCAAGATAATACAAAATTCCATGCGGAAAAAGTCGTGGGCAGCAGATACGTATAGTTATAGGTGTGGGGCTATGCATGCTGATTTTTCATATACTGCATGGATGCGAACATGTAAGAATAATCTATCTATCTTACTATAGTAAAACTACTTTTTCTGTCTGTCTGTTTGTACGCGATTTTGATGAAATTTTGTGTGTGAGTTCACGGGGATTCGAGGATGGTTTAGATTCACAATTGGATATTTTATCTCGATTCTGAGTTAAGAAAAACTAAAAATACACGCTTTAAAAGCAAAAAAAACTAAGCATTGTTGATAATTAGCCTCCATGGCAACGGGCTTTTGCATTGTTGTTGCCTTCTGCGTAACCATGGGAAAGGTTTTTGGTAACGGCAGTGGCGTGCCCAAGAGGAGGGGTATGTATAATGAGAAGATACAAAATGTCCAGCGTAGAAATACTTACCGCCATATCCATATCTCACAAAAAGTACATTTGGGCAGGACAATGTCTGTCGGGTCCGCTAGAAAGATATATAGAGAGATAGAGATATAAATAGAAAGATAGAGAGAGTTATAGAGATATACATAGAGAGATAGAGAATTAGAGAGATTAAGAGAGATGCTTAGTATACGTTTAAAAAATTACAAAAAAAAATTGATTTAGGCATTGCAACGCATGCCGGGCATTATCTAGTAATAATATATTCTTTTGTGTCAATTAATATATATGTATAAGTACACCTTTTCGAGCCTCAGATTGTGGTATGTGAGCCTCAGATTTTGTTTGTTTTCATATCTGTGCCTAGGGTCATAAAAATAGGTATATTTAAAAAAAATGTTATCATTGCACACATATTTCGACTAGGTGGGGCACCGCCACAAAATACTAAACCTGTAAGTGCGCCGCGAACTGTAAAAGTTTGGGAACCCCTGAAACGGGACCTACGGTGTAAAAAGGAGATGCGTGTCATTCGACTTCTGTTCCATTCGCGCAATTATTCTTACCAAAAGCCGTATACCGAGATAAAATATGTTTACACTTCAAAAATGTTGGTCTCTCCTGCTCTGTTAGTAGTCAAGATTTCGTGGTGTTATAAAAATTCAAATTTCTTCATTAAAAATAAAGATTTCGTCTTTGTCGCCATTAAAGTATTAAAATATGTAATAATCAGTAACATATCAAGCACAATAGATTTTATCCATTGCTGCAAACATATGTGGTAAGATTCTAACATAAAACAATACTAGCCTACATACGTTGATAATGAGTATGTTATTAAAACTGCAATCAAAACATTCAATATTATTAGATATGTAAAATTTCTTATTTCATGATAAAGTTCAACACATTTTAAAATTTAAATTTTTTTGTCACTATCTTATTATTTCAATACTATTATAATGAATAAAAAATGCAATGTTAAATACCCAGAATCACATGTTTCTCTGCAGGCCTTTAGCCATATCTGTACGTATCAGCCGACTTCTTTAAATTTACTTCTTTTTAAAAAACAACGTACGAACGAAGTGATTTTTTTTACTTAGTACATATTGACCAAAACTAACGATTTACGAAATCATTTCTAAATTTTTATAAACAATAAGAGGTAATTGAGGTGAATTTTTAGAAGCTATTTGTGTTTTTGCTTTGCATTTCGGTGTTATATGCGGTGTATCAACTTCAATTTCGGTGTTATATGCGGTGTATCAACTTCCGTTTCAGTGATATATGCGGTGTATCAACTTCCGTTTCGGTGTTGTATGCGGTGTATCAACTTCCGTTTCGGTGTTATATGCGGTGTATCAACTTCCGTTTCGGTGTTATATGCGGTGTATCAACTTCCATTTCGGTGTTATATGCGGTGTATCAACTTCCGTTTCGGTGTTATATGCGGTGTATCAACTTCCGTTTCGGTGTTATATGCGGTGTATCAACTTCCATTTCGGTGTTATATGCGGTGTATCAACTTCCGTTTCGGTGTTTGGCGGTGTTTTGACTTCAATATCGCGGTTATTTCGTTTCTATAGCTATTCGCCGTATGATGTTGCCTCTATCTGCGAGGTATCGCGTCTCTTGAGGATGCAACCCCGCGATGTTTGACGCCGCCGCCGCGCCGTTTACACGAGCGACCGTTACGAGCGCACGTTGCGCCTCCCCGCGACCCGGGGGGTGAAACGGGGCTACTCCCCTCCCCCCCTTCCCAACCGCATTACCCACCATCACCACATAAAACCACCATCGATTTCTTGCACTCCGGCGATCTCGCCCAAATAAGAAGGGAAGAAGGAGAGCGGTTGGTTGAGGCCGGGAAGGGTGAGGAGTAAGGGGTATAATGGGTCAGATGAAGGTTTCTACACGTGGCCCGGTTTGACTTCGTGGAATATCAAGAGAACCCAGAACCTACCCTCGACGCAACGTACCGGTCGGAAGCTCTTCGGAGCAGGTTTGTCGGACGTGTACCGTTATCACGGTGTTCGTACAATTGTCTAGTTTCGCGTACCGTTCATCACGATAAATAAATAATTTTTTTTTTATTTATAATTACTGCGATAAAAATGTTTTTAACTCTGCACCTCAGAGCAAAACGAGACTAATTACAAATTTGATGATTTTTTTTTTGTTTTATTGCAGATTACAACTGTTCGTTTTCTATCAAACCATGAAATGTAACTCACTAAAAATGGGACTGAATCCGTGATTCGCACCTCGTAACTCGTCTACAATTTTTTTTTTATGTTTAACGTCTTAACTCTCGGTACACGACATTTTGTATGAGTAATTTCGTGAATGGGGCGGATTTCGCACGGAACGGAAATATGTAATCACGGTGCTGCCATCTGTGGTGGATGGCGCGGACCAAAGTTCACAAAGCCAAAGGAAACTTTATAGTATTAACTGTTTAATGAATTTAAACAAAATGGGCAGTATTTTAATAAAATATCTCGTCTGAAATCAGGTCCAACCCCGGTTTTTTTTTTCCATTCATTTTTCGCTTTTGTCGTAGCAAATGGAATGATTCGATAATCGATGTAGTTGCTCCGGCAGCGAATTCAAATGGCGGGTGCGGAAACTACGTGTGATTTGCGCCAAGAAATGTAGTTGAAAAGACAAATTGCGTATATTTATCACGCTCGGCATTATTTAAAGTATATTACGTTATATTTCGTATCCGAGTTTCGTATTATAAGTGTATATACAATATGAGAACACTTGAATTTTCTTGTTACCGAGGTTAGATGTTACACATCACCGGCAACTACTGAAAAAAAACTCTTTTTTTTTGTTGAATTAGGCTTCGGTTCTCGTCGATAGCGAGGTAATTAGAGGCAGTAATTCATCATTAGAACAGAAACATAGATTTTTGGGGAAACGTATCAGCGATTGCCTGAAATATGGAACCATCCCAAAATTTATCTGCGGTGTTTTCCTGAAACCTTGTCGACTCGAATCCACGATGGATGCACCGGGTTTTGATCCCGGAAAGTCTGGATTGGGACTCCGTGTTCCACAACCGCGCCCCCTAGCATCAACTGCAGTTGTGATTCGGTGAGGAACAAGGGAGCGCTAAGGGTCACGCTAGTGCTTGCATCAAGTGCCTGATCGCCTCTGTTCACAAATCTGAGAAATGAAGAACAATTTCTTCATCAACGTGCGTACAACTACGGGTACTTAAAGGTTCGTTCTCACACGCCAAATTTATTTCTAAAAATTTTTTGGACATTACTTTTATATTAATATTAATATTAATTTGCACAAAGATACAGACCCATAAAAAATTTCCATGTTTGATTTTTAACAAAGTCAAATTTTCAATATAAAGCCATAAACAATAATTTTTGGCCAAAATACTGTTGAAACCAAGTTGGCATCTTTCTGTTCTATTCTTCCTGTTTAAGTCAATATTATAAAATAATATAATATTTATAAAATATAATGTATATTTTTAATATTATGTTACATATATTAAATACATGTTTTAAATATTATATTTATATAATATTATATTACATATTATATTATAATATATTATAAATAATTTATATTTTATACACGGTTGGTGATTATGATATAATTTGAAGACAGTAGCCACCAATCCAGAAACTCTATCTCAAATTCCAATGAAGGTTTCATGTCTTTTAGAGAAAATATTTGGTTTTTATTTATTGAAAACCTTAAACTATTTGGTTTACAACCCTAAAATTAACTAAAGTCAATCGAATCTCTAGTATTTCATCGAAGTTTTATCTCTGCTAATAATGTTAAGGTTGAGGGTTGGAATTTTTGTTTGTATTCATGCAACCAATACACCCCTCGAGTGTTTGAAACAAGTTTCTTCAGAAATTTGTATTCAGATCGTGGCTTTTCGATATTACGAGGGGCTCATCGGAGATATTGTCTCCCACTCGGTCGCGGTGAGCAACGTGGAAGGAAAAAAATGAAATTCGATGTCTTTCCGGAGATGCTCAGGATTTCACTTGCAGCGTGCGTTTGAATCGCGTCTGGCTCAGTCCTCACTGAAATCCAGAAGCTATGCGAATTCAATATGGAAGACGAATGATGTTCGAAAAAGAAAACCATATTTCACGAACCTCAAAAACAGATGTTTCCCCTTCTCACATTCTTCACACTTGTTTTATATCCATCTGTGCTGCAAATTATTTTTTTCCCACTGGGAATCGAGCATAAAAATACTTAAGTTTTCTTTGATTATTTTATGATATTTGTATCACTGACTAATATTCGTAAATGCCGTTTGTGAGGAGCCGTATACTAATTCTCTGGCAATAGAGCATCAATTAATTTTTAAATTTAATCTTCCTAACGTAAAATTGCTTTTGTTTGATGAATGTAGGATTAAAATGGTAAATAATTTTCATGTTTTGTTTGTGTTAATATGCATCGTTACAAAAAAAGTAAAATACTACAACATTCATATTTACTAATTTTTACGTAAATGATAACCACACATGTAAAGATATAATTTTTTTTTTGTTAAAGTAAGATTTCATGTTTGGCATGTTATACTGATAACGAAAAAAAAATTAAATATTAATGAACGTCTGTGGGCAAGAAATACGAACGTTACATTGCATTGATATTGTTTATGGGAATAACAGAATATAACATGAGGTTTAGAAAATAATCGTTAAAATAAAAGTGAATTTGCTTTTACTCCCGCAGACAAAAAATTATAAAAAACATTTTAAATTAGTTTATTACCTCATAACTTTATCCACAGTTAACGTAGGCCTAAATTTGCGTTTTATCTGAAAACAGCATACATTTTAATGGCTTTTTACGACGATAAAAAGGGGGTCAGTATTTCGATGTTAACAAGATGACTTTTACGTTACTAGTTGCTGGAAAATATTTTGTTATTGCTCGAACATAGCCAAAATAAGAAATTTTACACTGACGATAAACAGAACCATTCAAACTTAATAGATATGAAACCAAACTATTAATCCTCAGTAGTTTACGCTCTTTCCAACAATACAATTATTATGGGGTCATCTTTTAATGCTTGCTATCAAACGCCATATTGAATATGCATTTTTTTCATCAATAATTTTATTTAACGGCTATTACTAAAAATTTTAATTCGATACATCACTTTAATTTGTTGCTCTGCCACAAATATTTGCAACATATATTGACTTAGTGTAATATCATGGATATAAATAATCACGCAATTGATGAACATTACGAAGATTTTCACGCCTTTTAAAAATAATATCACACTTAGTATCTATTAAAAATATTTGTGGGAGAGCAAGAAATGCATGGGATATGATATGGAGTTATAATTTAAAAATAGCCCTTACATAAAAGTAATGTCCAAAAAATTTTTAGAAATAAATTTGGCGTGTGAGAACGAACCTTTAAGTACCCGTAGTTGTATTCTAGTTGTAAATTCTTAATAACTATAAGTAGCAGCCAGTCTCTTTAAAGGTCAAAAACTCCATTAAATTATGTTCTATGCTTTAACGAAGCAAAATATACAATAATAAACCACGAAAAAATTGTTATGGCCTAAACATATGTGGATATAAACGGCGTCTTATTTTTCCTATCCCTACCACGCTTAAAGTGACTGATTTACTCATTCCTTTAATTGAAACAGTTTGTCTGGAACGAAACCCACGTATACACACATGATTTGCGGAAATGCAATTAGGTTTTCCCACGATCCCAGATGAATCTGCATTGTAGCTGCATGTTCAAAACGCTACTGGACACAAGCCAAGCACTGGTAATAGTTTTTTTTTTTTTTACCTCTGAAGTGTTGCGGTTGTGTTTTGGTTCACCGCAACGTACTTCTTTACTCCAGATTTTGTTCCTCTGAAGGCAGACGATCCGGCAGAGTTCTTTTTATAACAGTTCACGTGAACTTGTTTTAATTGCTCAAGTTAGCACGCGAATATTGTAATGTTTATGTTTCGTGGTTCAAGTCTTACAATAAGTATTGTTTTTCTTAAAAATATTAAAGTCCGTTCTAGTGGAGCATATGCTTTATAGTATTTAAAGTCGATACGCATTTTCATGTAGTCATTATTTTCATTTTTGGCATATTGTATTTTGGTGGCTTCAATAGCGTATCAAACTTTTATACTTTTATTAGGATAGTCACATTTTTTTCCCCTTTTCTAAATGGATGTTGATGAGTAATGTGGTATTTTCTGTTCTGTGTTTATGGTTGTGTTATGGGAACGAGTTGCTGTGCTGCGGAACGACTTTGCACACAAGCGAGAGAACAAGTTGTCTTTTTATCGTTTCTCGTGAATTTTTTGATGTTACGAATCTTTGTGAATAAACACGGTTCTTACAACACAGTTTTTGTGTTCGGTCGTTTCCAAACCTTTGTTTCCCCTCTCGGGGGGGGGGGGGGGGGGGCAAACAATTGTTGCATAAAAGTTATTTTACGTTCAAATATATTTACTGATTATGTACGACGTTCATTGAGTCATGTTCTAACACACTATGAAAATACAGTCGCAATATCAGGGCTTTCATAAGCTTACAAAAATATGATGTAAATAATTAATGTTGCGTGCTACGGGGTAGTGTATTCATCCAGCTTATACAGAACTCAAAACTCTCTACCTCAATCAACACACTATGAGACAGCACTCTCCTCATCAACCACTCCACACAACAATACCCTTGGGCTTAGAAAAAGTAATTAAAAATTTAAGCTGCCCTCTTTACAGAACTTCTTTTTTTTATTTTTCCACTCCAGAAAACCAGAGTGAATGTATCTATAAAGATCGCGGGCTTATAGGATTTTGCCACGACGAGGGCGAACTTTTCACCAACGTTTCGGACGATAGTACAGTCGCCATCATCAGGGTAGCATTCTCCTAAACGTGGCTAAATCACGCAAGTCAAAATATTCTAGCCTTATTTATATTCATATATTATTAAAAATAACATTTTAATAACATAGGAAAGAATGTTTAAGTTCATTTTTCTAAGCATCTAATCCTATATATCATTACAATAAGAAGTAATGTAGTATGTAGTAGGTTTTTGCAATAGTAGTATGTAAATGGGCATACGGATGCTATGTATTTATTTTGGGACTACGACTTTGTGGTGGCTTCTTGTGGCAGCTTGCCAATCGTAAAGATTCGGATATGTTTGTGCGTGATCACCTCTCGTTGCTTATGCTCGGGACCTCGGCGGCCATTTTGTATGATGCCACATATGCCATCTTTGAATCTACTTTTTTTTAATCCATAATTATTAATCTATAAATTCGGAAAAAAATTCATCGAAAAAATCACTTAATTGATTTACTGATTGATTAAATAGAAGTACATGAGATTGTATCCCAGTGATGAGATTGTATTCCTGTGATGAGATTGAATCTCTGTGATAAGATCGTATCCCTGTACCGTACCTATTCCTGTAATACGATTGTGTCCCTGTTATGAGATTTTACCCCTGTGCCGTATTCCTGTGATGAGATATCCCTGTGTCGTATTCCTGTGATGAGATATCCATGTGTCATATTCCAGTTATGAGATCGTATACCTGTGATGAGAGATCCTGCAACCTATAGTATCCTACAGACTTTAATGTTCGTGCTAATTTACATTATTTTCGTTAAATGCGCGTAGTTAAGTCTGTAATAACGTATCCTACAGCTCGTATCCTATTGTGGTGAATGTTCGTGCAGATTTACGACCTTTCCGTTAGATGTAAACAGTCAATCTATAGACAGGATTGAAGATTGTATGTTCCATCACCTCTTGGTCTTGTTTTAAGTGTAAGGCATTTTTCAAGTAATTCTTGGTCCTATAGTAAGCGTCAAGCATGCTTAGTTATTTGGCCTGTTTTGTTGTGATAGGTTATATGCATAATGTAGTTCTGACAATTTATTTCATCTATAGACCATGAAACTAAAAACTTTTTCAGAATTGTTAGTTAGTCGCACCATTATAACGTCTGCAATATGTAGCCTTTTCGAAATTTGCGGTGTTTTAGACCGTTGCGCCAAAACCCTGTAAATTATATGGTATGTTAGGCGAAAAATCTTTCGTTGGTAAACTAGATTTCGGAGACGACTCAATACGACACTTAAGGGTCTTTTCTGACAAAGCCCGGTAGCCTGGTGGGTAGGCACTCCGCGAGGCGTGCAATATCTGACAGCTGCCTTCCTCTCAGGCTGCCAGACTTACAGCCAATCGATCTCTTCCCGAGTAGTCATCAAGATCCACATGCATATTAACAAACCTTAATGTTTTTGTTGCGAGCTTTTTCAGACATGCAACCAGTTCGAGAAAGCACCTGATGTATTCGAAATTGTTCGCTAAACAATGTACACGTTGTTCATAAAATATCTTAGTTTCATATTAGTATTATAACAGTTTAATTTTTGGTATTTACAACAAATCATACATCAAATTAAAGGGAAACTAACTTAGTTTTTTTTAATGTTTAATATGTGAACCTTCATCTATACGGCAAACACCAAAACTAAAGCATATTTCTTCCCACACTTTTGGTTAACAAGTCCGGAGTAATGGAAGCAGTAGTCTCTTCAGTTCTGTGTCACAACTCTGGCAAACCATTAGGTTGCAGCAGAATAAAGACACGATCTTTTATAAAGCCCCAAAAAATCGCATGGCGTTGTGTCAGGTGAACGTGGAGGCCAGCGGTAAAGAGGTCTGTCGTCTCGACCATTATGACAAATCCAACGGTCATGGACCACGACGTTAGACCACTCTCGAACAAAGAGAGTCCAATGGGGAGGGGCTCCATTATGTTACCAAAATTTCTTTACAGGTTCACCCTCTACTAAATTGTGGAAAGAGCCATTCTTTCAACACAGGTGGCACTGCGAGCGAGAAAACAACAAAGCAGTACTCGCGCCATGCGCTTATCTAAAAAAAAATTTGAATTACTCTTTAATTTTTACCTTGAACCAACACTCAACAACGTTCACATTTGATAATATTAAAATGTATCACTGGGAAATTCTTTAATGGACATACTGTAGTTATAGTAAAATGTTTGAAATCAAGCCGGAGGACACCAGTTTATTAATGTGCTATAAAAATGTGCTCGCTTACCTTTTTTTTTACGTGACAACGTCTAATAAATCGATGAACGCCGGCTGCACGCACAAAAAAGTGTCCCTTACGCACATTGTCCCGTAACGCTGTGTCCCGTTACGCTCATTGTACGCTTGCGCCGCATCTATCTCTCTTCCACTCGATTGGAACAACAATCGATTTCACTTTTTCGAGGCACATTAAACTTCAAACACTCCCATTCGTTTCCTACTTTTCCCATTATCGTCCTATCCTTAACAGAATAACACAGATTGGAAGAAGTTAAATAGCAAACATGTATAAAAGTTATAGTTAAAATAATCTCTTCGTTAAAGTACTAAACATATTTGAATTAACGAGTGCAAATAAAAGTAAATTATCAATTAAATTGCAGATTTCATTTCACTCCTTCTTTGTATCCATACAAAATAGTGATAATTCAATAAAAATGATTCAATTTTATTCATAAAAGTATGCAATCATTTCATCAATGTTTTTTATGACGTTGTCACGTTAAACTATCGTCCGTAAACTGACTTTACAGACAACAATTTTTTTTTTTTTTTTAATTTTCTTCGCAACGAACATCCAGCGCCCCACAAACCTATTGATTTTGTTCAAAAGTTATTTATTAATATATTTTTTATATATTTACATACATATCCGTATGCCACATTAGGCACGCGACATCATTTCAGCCGGCCCTTCTGAATCTTTTAAGAAAGAAATATTTTTAACTATCTTTGTTTGCTTGTGTAAAATAAGTTGTCAGAAAATACTGTTTTGAAACCGTGATGTTCTTACATAAATATCAAAAATATTATTTACTTTTTTTTTTAATATCCTTATATTGTTTTATGGCAGTTATTACCTAGTTTTTTTTTTGGGCCACTACAATATTGAAGATATTTTTTTTTTTTCGTTTATTCATCACATGCCACATATTATATTTGTTGATTATTGTACAGAATAACACTACACACATTTTTATTTAATGAATTTAATACTAAATAGTGTTGTCTGGCCCTCGGGTTGTTTTCAGGAACGATGTGTGGCCCTCTAGAAAGATAGAAGTTGGCCACCGCTGATAGACGCTGGATCCCGGAGGTTCGCGAGAGGAAAGAAATACAACGAATTGCGCACAAAGAGCCGTCCCAATGCGGACCGGGAAAGCCTTTGTGTTCGTCGGGAAACCCCGACAAGAGGCGGATTGCCACGCGCGGTTCGCGAGCAGTTCGCACGCAGCCACGAACTCCGTCCCAATCAGAACTGGCGACTCGCTTAACCGTTCGGCTCGCAAATGTGTCCGCACTTTTAGACAAAAACAAGTCCACAGGCGTATAACAAATCGTATCGAAAAATGGATTACCCAGCAAATGTTTTTTTTTTCTTTCGTACAATATGATAACCTCTCTTTCATAAAAATGTTGACTCGATGGATCTGCAACCGTCTGGTATAGTGATGTATACACACCAGTGTGTTTGTACCACTTAATATAAAATGATCACGATAATTATGGACACCTTGAAATCAAAGCTCAAATTTTGCTTCAATAATACATAAAATGTTTCTGAACTAATATTTAAAAAAAATTGTTCAAGAAACCTGAAAAAAAAAAAAAAAAACACTCTGCGTGCTAAACAGAATTGACTACATAAAAAGGTTTTTAAAAATGTGGAATGAACTATTCGAATTCCTATAGGTTGTTAAAAAAAAGGAAAACTAGTGTAAAATAATCAAACTGCTGCTCGGAAAAAAAAATTATTACAAAGGAAGGAGTGAAAAATCCATACATCTTGAATAATCAGAAATTGTTCGAGCTGTAAAAAGCAGACATATTTGTAATAATGAGTACATTAAAAAGTAAACTTAAGTAATTCAGAGATAAGAAGCCAATAAATTTAATATATTCATTCAGAGCTTCTTGTAAAATAAACATATAAGGTCTATCATACAAGGAAAACATGGTTGTACTACATCAGGAGAGCCATTATCATGTAAAAAAGAAAATGTACCAGTTATTTACAAAACCCAAATACTGGTTAAACTCTCAGTTCTCGTCATCTTAAGCATTTTGGGGCAATACCATCCAGAAAAATGTTATTTTGAATAATATAGAGGGCGTTTAACTGTACAGTTTTGAAATGTACAAAACATTTGTTTGGATAAAAATTCCTATTAAAAATATGTTTTAAACATATTTTTTTCAAAAAAGAAAAATGTTCTTTAAAAATACTATGTTAAAATAACTTTTCATATCGTAATTTCCACTTTTCGTAAGACCCAGTCTCATTGACACGGGGGGGGGGGGGGGGAGATGTTCACATTCTCTTTATGCCAATCACTTAAAACATTACCTGTTATTTTATTTCGATAGCTTTCTTGAATTATTTGTTGGGTCACACATACGATGTATTTCTGTACCTGGGAGCAAAAGTCACTGTGTCCACTTTTGGGAAAAATGCATTTTTAATCAAAATCTTAACCACCATTTTACGTTCTTTATAGTGGCATTCAACACTAAGCTCTACGATATGTTAAAAATTCGCATACTTTGGGTAGAAAATAGTTGAGTACATAAGTGAGGCACTCTTTAAAATTCTTTAAACCGCTCTCATCACAAATATGGTTATTGCCTCCGGGGTACGGATTTACTAAACGCAATTTGCGATATGTAAAAGAAAAGGACACGCATGTGGTCATACAGACGAACATTTACATGACGTTAGATGATATTTAGCGAATATTTGATGAGACAATTTCAGAAGGAAAAAAAATTCCAGTAATCCATCGTCATAATTTTACAGGGAAAACCCATCAAACAAACAGTTCACGTTAAGCACGGCAATGAAAATAATGAACCATTTCGGCGTGAGAGACGGAGCGAAACCTTTTTTTTCATATAGTGTAAATATAATAATTCGTCAAGCGTACAAACGTCCCTCAAACAGCGAGTTCCGTTGCTCGAAGGATCCAGTTGAGGCTTTCGTCTTTAAAGGCGCCCTGGACTAGGCTGCTCTCCCCTTTACTAGGCGAGCTCTGAAAACGGCCCAGAAATCTCCCAGTATCGACAAAGCAGCGAGCGGTAATTGACGAGGGGGGGGGGGAAGGAACGGGAAGGGGGTGATGCAAAGATCTCCAGTACAATAAGCCTTCGACGGCGTTAGAAAAACCTCGAACGTTAGCAAGCCGTGCGGTTTAGCTACAAGCGAAAGCAGGCCATAGCTGTATTTATAATCGGCCTCGAGCGATGCACAGTGGAGAGGTGGAAAAAAACCGACGCTTCTTCGTATCACTAGAGGCATGTATTTCGCGCTGAAAGACTTCGAGACTAGCTATGTTTCAGAACATTGTATCATCGTCCACAGTGGTGGGACCCTAAGCCATTTACTTTTGCGGTGCCTTCAGTATTTTAGAGAGGAGACTTATCATGGGCAGCGGGTGGGTGGAAGCTGAAAGGACAAGGGTGGAAAGACAAAAAAAAATCATAGTTTTTTAGTAGGTATGCTATTCAATCAGTTATACTTTATTGTAAAACTCTTGGAAATTTTCCAAAACCTTTGGCTGAAGCAATTTTTGATTATATGAACTACTACCGTAAAACATGGGTTAAAATATTTTTAAAAATATAAATTTGCTTACTACCAAATTTGTTTGAATTTATTTTAAACTAACGTCATATTATCATAAATCTTGGTCCAAAAAATTTTTTATACTACCACGTAATAGTGCAAGGGATGAAAAATAGTGTATGTAGGCATTTTATGAAATTCGTTCTAAGCTTTTCAATGCAGGATACATTGAGTTAAAAATATTCAAATCATTTTCGCTGCATGGAATATCAGAAAATGGATGATCGAACATTTCTTACCATCGGAGAACATAGAGGATGTGATGTGCATTAAGTTAATAAAACGTTCCACACGTTTATAGACGTTTGCAAAACATTTCCAGAAGAAATAGGTTCTTCGAAATCTACATACGCCTGTAGGCTGTAATGAAAGGGATTTTTGACACTATGTTTGTTTATCACTATCGTAATGTTTCAATTAAACACAAAGAAAATGTCATTAATAACATTTTTTATCTGGAAATTCTGCATCGAATGCCAGTCCATTTGTGAAGGCTATTTACAACTGCTTCAAAATGCACTGGAGATGCCTATTTTTACCATTTTATTGAAGCTATACATTTCATTAATGTGAAATATTTGATTATTTTCTACAACAACCACGCTACTGTTATTTGAAATAAATTTTTCCTCTTTGGTTTTCACCGTGAAACCCGCCTTCCTTCCCCGAAGAAAGGGGGGTTGCGTCCCCGACACACTCTTGGTAAATTTTATACTGTCCCACAAACACTTTAAATAATAATAAATGTCAAAATCACTATTTACCCGAGTAGCCGGGCGTAAACATAAAGAAGTAGCAAACGAACCAAGGGCTAGTCTTTAGTAACTAAATACAAATAAATAAACGCAAATAAAGAGGTTTACTAGAAAAACCTTCATCATAATACAAAGTATGGCAATGAATTTACCATTTTGCGTATATGACAATTACCAGTACGTCTCATACCAAACCTATAGATAGTTAAATATACCATTTATAATTATATCTTTAAAACCCATATCAATTATAGATTTAAATATTTCAGATACCATGTAGCTAGTAGTATAAGCCAGTAGCAACAATCCTATACAAAAAGGCCTAGTTACAAAAAAAGCGTATATAAAATAAATACAACTATAAAATTATGTATAATATTAAATAATAAATTAATAAAGTTCAAAGTCTTAAACGTATACTTTTTTCTTAAGAGTCAAAAGCAATCACAGCTTTTTCCCTGACCTACGCAACAGCACAGCGAGGTCAAAAGCGTCCGCACCAAACACCGTATACGAGACGAGCCACTGCATTAAAGTAGAAGTTCCTACATGCCAGGTCTCATAAAAGCAAAATCCGTTATCATAAGGGCTTGATTATAAATTTAACTTCCTTAAAATATTCTCAAAAGCCCAATAAACTTTATCCAGTTTTCTTTATAAGCAGTCATAAATCGGGCGGAGCGTAGGCCTATTCATTTTAATTTAAAGGCACGTAAAACAGACGTCTTCAAGAAGGAATTCGTGCACAAATGATTAATTCACCAAAATTTTATGAATTGCAGTCAAACTCAAAATTTTGCAACACTGTTGGCGGGGGGCCAAATTCAAATCTACATGTCGCCTCTTTATCTTGCAGGTGCCGGCGATCCGTAGCAAAGGCACTCCCATTTGTGCCCAACAAAATTAGTACCCAGTCCGTGCAGAATTGGGGACGGGCCGCCTCTCCATGTCCCGAGGCATTTGGCTCGTCAGCACGGCGAGACCGCGCCCTTTCTCCGGATCGCCAAGGTTGACTGTAACAGGAGTCAGAAAAGATAGCACACGAAAAGGACTCTCATATTCTGGAATCAACTTGCTAGAAATGAAATCCACTTTCTTACTCAAGACGACTTTCCGACACACCACCAGATCACCTTTCTTGATGTCTGAGTCAATCCTGTCCTTGTTTTATCTTCTCGCCATCACAGTGTGTGTTTTCTCTAACGCCTTCTCTGTTTCCAACCAAACCTCCTCCAACTTTTTCCCAGTGCTCTCGAAACAACCTGGTGGTATTCCCCACACACTCAGTAGGGGATGCGGCAACTCACGCCCAAACATGATCATGCTAGGAGATTTACCAGTAACTCCATGTACTACAAAATTCAAGGCAACATTGAGTGAAGGAAGTTCAGTATCCCAACCTCTTTGATTTTGATGATGGAAAATCGTCAATGCAACCTTTACCGATTTGTTTACCCGTTCAACCAAATTGGGGCAAGGATAATATGGACTCGTATGCACTTGCTTGATGCCCCACTGGAAGCACATGTTTTTCATGGTGATGGACATGAAGTAGGTGGCATTATCAGAAATTAATATCTCAGGACTCCCAAAAATCTTCCAAACTTCATTTTCAAGCTTCGAGCATACAGAAGTCGCCTTCATGTCTCGGAGCGGGAGTAGAATAACAAACCGTGAAAAAGCATCCACCAATATTAATATGCAATTCATCCCCCGGCTCGATCTAGGCAAAGGTCCAAATATATCAATAAACACCCGCTCCCATATCCTTTGTGGTGTCTGGACAGAGTACGCTCCCACTTTTGTATTCTTAGGTTGCTTGGCGAGTTGGCACTCCTTACATTTCCTGACGTAATCCCTCACATCTTCATGTAGGTTATCCCAAAAAAATTATTGTCTAATTTTACTTTCCGTTTTATCTATTCCCATGTGAGCTCCCACAGTAGAATCATAGAAATACCGCAACAACATTTCTCGTACCGCTTTTGGTACCCAAAATGTTGCTGCGGGAAGGGGGGCCCACAGGAGCAATATGAAAAACAACTGAATGAATTTGTGTGCTAACCTTACCTAACCTAACATTTGTGGCAGTCCTGCAATGACATTTTTCGGCGTTAATGTATTTCGGCGTTGTGGTAATTCGGCGTTGTGTTACACAGCAGTTTTCTAGCTGTCGGCGTTGTAGTCAATTTGGCATTGGGCGTTATGGTTTTCGGCGTTATTGTACGTTCGGCGTTGTGGTATTTCGGCGTTGTGGTGCGTCCCCCCGGTGGCGTACCCACGAGGTTAGGGCGTATTGTGTCACTGCACAGCTGTCGTGAGGCATGCGCTAAATTTAGCTTTTGGGTGTTTGTTATTTTTAAATGCTAACTGGATGCCATATTTTTAAAAAAAAATGTGTTTTTGTCTTTTTGGGTATTTTATTTATTTATTATTTTTTTTAATTTTTAGTTTTTCTTCAACAGAAAAAGTTCTTAGCAATGGCGTATGTCCAAAAACTTACATCAAGTCATGCACTCCCATTGCACAAATCTTTCAAAGATAACGTCATCAATGTTGTAATACAACATCTTAACACCACTTTTGGTGAATTTTGTTACATATTTCTCCGAGAATCATGTGGTGTGTATATTTTATCCAGATGACTTATATTTTGAAACATTGTTGTGTGTAATAGCGGTCCATGACCATGTCAATGAGAAACTCATCATGAGAGGACTCCACTAAGTTCTGGACTGAGGATTTTCCTCTTTTGTCAACTGCCATGGGAATCTACGAAAATTACAATCGGGAAAGCAAACAACCAAATTTTTGTTTCAAGCATGAAGCGTGAGTTCATCTGTTTTTGAAAAGCCTATCATATCATGGCAAACTTCAGCTATCTACATTATGTGATCGTTCTAATTCTTCCGTCAAAATTTACATGAAATATTTTGATAATAGTAAAATAAACAATAATTTTTTTCTTTACAAAAATATTGTTTTATATAAAGAATTTTATCATATCATAAAATACCTAATCATAATACTCTAACTTTCTGCAATACACTTTATTTTGCTCTGTTAATGTAAAAATAACATTTTTGGTTTGAATCTAAAATGCAAGTGTTATTATTTTATTTACAACTTTATTACTAATTTTATTGATACACCATATTAATTTTGGACTTTGTTTTCATTTTTCATTTATCAATGTTGTCTTGTTTTCGTATTGTTCTTTATCTGAAATACTTATTTGACACTTCACGACGAGATATGATTGGGCTTATGTCCTCTGTGGCTTTCCCTGTTAGCCTTTCCCTCTATGTTAACCTAACAATCTAAGAAAGAGAGTGAGAGAGAGGTTGGCAGAATATACATTATGTCCATAAAAGAATGTCCATAAAAAAATTTCCTAGTTATACATTTTTAAAGTATCAAATGTAAGCGTTGTAGGGTGTTGTTAAAGGTCACAGTTAAAGCGTAACTCAAACAGTTTTAGATAGGAGCATGCGCGAATAGTGCTTTGTTTTTTTCCCGCTTGCAGCGCCACCTACGCAAAATGGTGATTACTGTGCGTCAATATTTTTGTGTTCTTGCAATTTGCTAAGACTGAAACTGTAATTTCAGTTCAACGTGCGTTTCGTTTAAAGTTTAACTGCGATCTTCCATGCGGCAAATCATCCGCCGATGGTATATGCAATTCGAGACGACATAGCTCTATTTCGCCGGCCTCCGCGTTCTTCTGACAACGCCATGCGATTTTATTTTTCCTTTTGGGGTTTTATAAAAAATCGAGTCTAAGTTCCACCGCTACCTAGTGACTTTGTAGAGTTGAGACACAAAATTGGAGAAGCTATTGCATCCATTACTTCGGACTTGTTTACCAAATTGTGGAAAGAATCGGACTTTAGGTTGGGTGTGTACCGTATAACTAAAGGTGCACATATTGAAAGTTTTTAATAAATAATGGTTTAATTTACCTTCAATTTAATGTATGATTTGTTTTAAATAGTCTAAATTAAACTGCTGTAATATACCATTGAAACTGGGACATTATTTTATGGACATATTGTAAAGTGAGCAGTGTGGCAGTGTTCTGCCAGTGGAATGCCGCAAAAAATCACGGGTACATCAGCTAGTTAAGTATAAAAAAATGCATTCTGCATCGAAACTCGGAGATAAAAAGTACGATGAGGTATTACTACCTTAACAACACGCCAACATTTTACATAGTGACAAGGGGTTTATAAGAGCTATATAATTAAAATAAGCTGTTCCTTGTTTGATGTCACATTAATTTTTTTACTGCGCATACTGCGCGTGCATTTTATATCCTTCGTTAATATACATGTAATATTAAACTCTTTCATTATTATTATCATCATCGCCAGAATATATGCACGCATCGTCTAGGCTAAATGTGTTTCACTTATAAAAAAAGAAAGCCAAAATAGGATTTTAAATCATAAGGATAGGTACAAGAAGGACTTTAGACGACCGAATCAACCTATACGTATGAATTTTTGAGAATATAACAATCACTAGGTGAGCGGACGTATGAGCTATCATTGCTTCACCGAATCTCAATACGTTTGATCGGAGTACGATCGTAATATCTCGCTAGTATTTAATGCATCAACTTTTTAAGAAACTTTAACATTCATTTGAAAACAAGGACATATAAGTAGTACTACGAATATGTACGAGGTCATTCAAATATAAACGGAATTATTTTCATACAGATATATTGTTGATCTACTGAAATACAAATAAAATTACTTATTTTTTCTACGTACATAGATTACTTCAACAGAAATACGTGTTCTCTATCGGATAGGAAGCTTTTTGATACCGTCATGAAAAAAATAAGATGCTTGTCTCAGTAGCCAATTGCGCACGTACTGTTCGACTTCAGCGTTGTCTTTAAATCTTTCCGCTCCTAATGCCTCCTTCAGTGGACCAAACGTATGGTAGTCACGTGGCCTGAGAATTGTCTTCATTGGCGCTGGTCGCCGGACGCCGTATATGGCTTTGATATTCCACTATAGCACGACCATTTAGAAACTTCTGGGCCCAGTAGAACACTTGGGTTTTACTCAGAGAAGCATCACCGATCTGTGCTTGGAGTCTATTCAAAATTTCACTCGACTTCACACCTTCGCAGGCGAGAAAACTATTAATAAGGCGTGGTGCAACTGACGCAGGTACTATCACGGGAATCATTCTTTTCACAGACGAGAGAGCAAACGCCCGATCGTGCATCTTCGGTTTTTTTATTCATTGTAAATAAATATGGCGGTGTTGATAAAAGGATACTAATTGTCAATTAGGTTAGGTAAGCTACATTATAAATACTTTAAAACATTGTGGACGGTTGATTTGGTTAGGCTAGCTACATTAAAGATACGGAAAAAACGGGGAACTTCGGGTTTTGGCTCTCTCGTCTGTGAAAAGAAGGCTTCCCGTACTATCACAGTGATACTGACACTGCTGTAAGTGTGAGGGTCATGTGCATGACTATCCCCTCTCCATTCTTCCGCCACCACTCACGTCACTACTAGAGTCAAATGAACGAAATTCTGGCTTGTATTTGAACGACCCTCGTACACTGTAATAAATATTCGAAAAAAATGTTTATATTAAAAAAATTAAAAAATATATATATTGAAAATTTATATGTTAACGACACTCCATCCGCATTCCAGAGGATCCGAATTCAAATCCCTGTTCGACCATTCTGCTTTCTACTACCGATGGTTCATCGCGAACACTTCAAGAAAAATGTTGAAATTGTTCCTTTCTGAAGGTCATTGTCAATTTTTTTTCCCCAGTTGCCTTGAAATGTGTTGTTTATTTACCCTTTTCTAAGGAACTCGCTATCGAAGAAAAATAAAGAACAAAGAGGGAAATAAAAAAAATTTAAAGGCTAACCAAATATGCGCAAAAAGCTAGCGAAAGGAATTTTTTTTAACTAGTGATAAAACGGAGAGACAAAATTCACGATTAAAAAAAATAGGAACACGCAAGAAATAGCCTTAGCGATAAAACTAAGCAAAAAATATTTGACGTCCATCAATAATATATATAAATAATATCGAAAAGTGTTTGCAACCTCAGGCCGGCGAGGTTCGCACTAAATATATAAGTTTCATTTGGCGTATAGTGACGCAGGGTGCTGGCAATTAAGGCGGGAACACACCGAAAAAAAAAATCCCTGAATAATGACAGTGTCCGCCAAGTTCACCCCATATAATAATCCTGGGTCGATCTCGTTGGGAATCGATTCATGGCCTCTCTCGGTAAGAATCGAGTGTCAACTACTACTCCAACTTGGCACCATCCGCGAGAAGAAGGCAGTGCAACGAAATAATCATCTTGTAATAAAGGTTTATATTTTACAAATAACAAACATATTCACAAACAAAAATCCAGCAATCTTGAAATTGGGATCCGGAGTAGTTTTAACGAAACTTCAGTTAGCTTAAATTACGAAGAATTCGTTTATTTCAGGTAAATGCTTCGCTGCAAAGTCCGTTGATTTATTGTATTTTCTAACAGTGTAAGTACTTAACATTATAATTACCTCGTACATTGATATGCACCCTTGTTTAAAATTATGCTTACCACGTTGCCTAAACTCGCAGGGGCTAAAATTATTTATTATTCCTTAATTACGCCTCTAGGTTAATAAACACCAGATTTGTAAACAGGCACGAGAGTAAGGGAAGATATGCTTGTAATTCATGACTTTCAATAACAAAAAAAATTATAATTTCACTTCTTAGAAACAAACGCGAATTTTGTTACAAGTCTTGTTAAATATTTTTTTTTAAATTGTATATTTAAATAAAATGATAATTTTCTAATATTACTTTTGCACTTCTTGCAAATGTACTGCAACTGTTTACTCAATTAAATGCCACGTTTGGCCTTAAGGTGGAAATAACCCTTCAACTTCAGGAATAGGTGGAAGCACTTGACGAAGACGTATGCAGAACAAGCAAAGCCCGGCGCGGAATGAGGTATAAAACTTCTCTTCGTCTCTTCTTTTCTTCTCCCTCTCTGCATCTTCCTGACATTTTTAAAAGCATGAACACGTGCAGATGACGTTATATGCCGCAGGTTTGAGGTGCCCGAGAGCAGAGGACGGAGAGACTTTATGTAATATAACTTGCGAAGCACTTTTCACACAGACGAGGGAAAACTGAAGAGGAAAATTCCAACCCACAAATAAAAACTCAGGTTCATGCGTGGAGAAAATTTTTCTTCTTTCAGACAAGAAAATATTTAAAACTACTTTATATAATAAAGATATTACGTAGTGTAAAATAAATTGACTTTTGTAAAATTAATTTAATGTAAATTTATTACAACCTACGAGGAAAAACATAAATTTCTCTATGAAAAATTTGCCTAAATATAATGATTTTATTTCTTAAAATTGAATTATTTCATTTATAATTATGCTGTGTAAGAAGTTTTTTTATGCATATGCACTGCTTATAGACGGGACAAGGTGAAAAAAGTTTTGCGTTTCAGATAATCCTAGTTTGGATCCATTTCTTTTAATTTTCCCGTAATCACACCAAATAAACTCCACAAACTTTCTTACTTAAGGAAAAGGCCATTTCCGTCTGCCAGTTTTTGATTATTTCGATGTCATGTTTCCATCTCGAATCAACTGCTGTCAACGAGTCGTTAAGCTGAACGAGATAAAAATTTATGTTATTTATGTGCGAGTTGAAATTTTTATGAAATACTAACTGATGTCCGGCATGCGTTGCAATGCCTCTTTTTTAATATTTTTTGTAATTATTTTAAAGTTTGTACATACCTACAAAACATCACTCTATCTCTCACTTTATCCCTATGTAATTCCATATAGCTCCTAATATCTCTTTATCTCTTTATATTAATCTCTACAAAACACTCCAAATTTTTCAATCTCCCTATCTCTAACTATATAGCTCTATATATCACTAAATATCCATATATGTCTATATCTCTATATATCTGTCTATTTTTATGAAATATAGCTGTATAATTCTCTATATCTCTAACCCTTTAATTTATCTCTAAATATATCCATCTGCCATATGTTTATATTTAAATTTTTTATCCTAATCTATATATATATCACTCTCTATATACCTCTCTAGCTCTATACCTCTCTGTATATCTATATATCTCCATCACTCTGTATTTCTCTATCTCTTTCTTTGTCTCTATCCCCCTCTATCTCACTCCGTCACTCTCTACCTCTCTTTCTTTCTCTGGCTTTCTCTATATCTATCTCTCTTTATCTCTCTATCTCTCTCGACTCACACCCCATTATTATTATTCGGACCATAGAAAAGAAGAACTGACAAAGTACTTACTGATAAATATCCGATACTACTCGCGCGCCACCTTAATTTTTGTTTTAAGGGTTGGTATTATCGAAATCTCACATGAACAGTGAACTTCCTCGTGTTTTAAACATGGAGGTAAGAAGTAAGTTAGGGAGTTGGTGTATACAATCATAGCCATTTTAATACTTGAAATCAAAATGAGAACGACCTCTAACCATTTTTTATTTGCTTCTGCATAGCAAAACTATTTTTGGTTATAATGAAGTTTAGCCCTAATTTCTTGCAGATGTGTTGGTATTATGTTTCTTTAAAAATATTCACTACATTATGGCGTATTTAAGATTTATCCTAGCAAGTTATTTTCAAGATATTAGACAAATTTATAACATATTAGCCTTTATACAGCTACAATATCAGGTACTTCAGAATATACAACCATTCCAAAGGTTAAGCGTGCAAAATTGCATAGAGATCCAATGAAAGATGAGTTATCAATTCAATGATGAAATTTTATCAAGAATAATTAAATTCTGCTTTTAGGATTGGTTTTATCAGAATCTCACCTAGACAGTACGGAAATTACCATTACAACGATTTCCCCTTGATTCCAGAAATGTGTAACCATGGTGCTGCAATTTTTGGTGAATGCCCTGAACCAAAGTTCATACAAAGGGAATCATTACAGTATTAACGGTTTGATGAATTTGAACTATTTGGGAAGTATTTTAATAAAAATAAAACTACTTATCAAGAATGAGGTCCAAAGCCGGGGTTTAGTATTTTTTCAAATCATTTACGATTTTATTGGAGCCGATTCATTGCAATCATTTAAAATTTAATTTTAAAATCGAATGATTTGATAGTTGACGTCACTGCTCTGGCAGCGAATTCTAGTGGCGGGTGCGGAAACTACGTGTGATTCGCGTCCAGAAATGTATTTGAAAACACAATTTGCTTATATTTACCAGGCTCGGCATTATTTTAAAGAATTCTACTTTCAATTTCATGTCCGAGATTCGTATTATAATTGAGAACTCATGAATTTTCTCGTTACTGAGGTTATATATTGATGTACTGAAATACTCGTTAGATTTTTCTTCTGTAGACTTAAACGTATTAGTAAATTCAAAAATGGTCCTTGGAAAATTTGTAGCCAGCGTTTTTCGTATATTCAAGGTGAAAAATTTTAACGGTATGAAAAAGTGGTATCCCCCAAACGTGGTCCTAAGCCTGTCACAGCCCAGCAACTGTCGGTTAATTCATTGAAAATTTCTCAAAACCAAACCCTGCCCCACCTTCTCTGTCTGCGTAGGAGAGATCTTCAGACTCCTGCATCAGTTATTCAGGGAGCACACCTAACCTGCCGCCTCTTCAAACATATGGCATTAGCCTGACATCTTATGGGTGAGGTAACTCACTGCTTACAAATCAACACGTCAGGTGAAGCCAGTTAAAACTCTGTCTTAATTAATAATTAATCAGTCGGTTGCTCGGGTGTATTTACCATGTGAAGAAGAGAAAAAAACTCATGAAATACGATAACAAAAGGAAGATATTTAAATTTGAGTCGACGTCTTTCATTGCCAAACGTGAATCGAAGTAAAAAATGACACAACATAATCCTACGAATTACAACAGTACGGATTCAAGTAATGATTATACGTTATTTATAAGTTACCAATAAAATGATTTTTTTTGTTGAAATGTAAAACAAATTTTTCTCAATGCAGAAAATATTTTTTAGTATTGCTAAAAAAAATCCGAATCAAGAAGAAATTATAAGATTCCTGTAGTAATTTATTTGTTTTCTATTTCTTTTGTATGTAGAATTTATCTGGTATAATACAAATGGTTTAGTAACCTTAAATTATCGCATAATTGCAAAGGTATGAATTTTACAAAATTTTCGTTATTTTGTTAAATTGATATCTGAAAAAAAAGGCCAAATCAAGGTTTTATGGTAAGATATGTTAACACTGCTTATAAAGTATCCATGCACATTACTTGTTAAATTTAAAATCAGGTATTTCTATATTTAAACATCTTGTGACCTTCACCTTTGGTACTTTTTGTGGAAGTAATGAAAAAAGTGGGTTGGTAGCTGCCACACGCGTTACAAGCGAAGTTTAGTAATAAAAGTGAACTTTAAAACAAAATACTATAAAATTAACTTGAACCATAAAAATATTTAAAGTTCAAACTGGAGGTTCACCATTTTAACTTATATGGTAACGATAAACCTGCGAATAATCTTAAAAGTTTATTATTTTTTCTCTACTTGACTCTTTATTCGTATTCCCCTTCCCATCTACGTTATCGAGTGCCCCACTCCTAAGTTTAGCACTTTTTCGTTTTTTGTTACGCTATGATGTCTCATGGATAGCCCATAGTTCACAGGGATGAAAGTCACTACCCCAAACCGAACTGTTCCGAAGATTACCGAAGTAAAAAGATTAGGCTAGGTTTAACTAAAATGAAAGGTTGGTTAAGTTAGGTTAGCGTTTTTTTAAATACTGTGTGACCATAAAATACATAAATCCTTGAAATGTGGTATATTTTCAAGAGAGATCGGCAAATTTCGGAAAACTTCGGAACGTTCGGGCGTGGCTCTCATCCGTGTGAACTGTAGGCTCCGCATGTCCATCGTATCTACTTATCTTACCGGGTCTAAAGAAGTTTCATTTAAATAATTTGTACGACAATTAAAACAAGGTAATCTGGGTCAAAGTAAGAACCTCCAATCATAGAAAAGCTGAAGTTATTTAAGCATATTATTACAGATGTATACAGCAAAGGTTGTTGACAGAATGAAACACACCCATAAAAAAAATAAGAATTTGAACCCTGGCCAAGTAAAGATATCCCATTTTGCACTCATTAAAAACAAAAGGGGCTAGGGAAATCTAAAATAAATAAGAAAACATCCACAAAATTACAAGTTTTACCATATAACACTTCAACAAAAGAACATTACTACATCAGAAACAATATTTTAGTATGAATACAATCAGATTTTTATAATTAATTAAAAGAGCTGTTTGTTCTAATAAAAGACACATTCAAAGAGTACTCTGTGTTTATTTCATATTTGCCTCTTTTCTCGAAATGTTAACACGAATAAGATCAAGCCACTGGCTTTGTCTGCGCGCAGTTACGTTGCAGCAATAGTAATAGCAGGCTATTTTTCCTCGAGTCATTGCTCCGTGTCGCTTATTTTATTTTGAAGCGGAAATCGACCGGTAAAGCAGAGCTTCATCGAGACAAGCAACACTAGAACTGCGTGGCTTCGACGGTTCGGAACAATGTCGCAGCGAGGCAGCAGGAACAACCACGTCGGCAAGCTGGCGTGGCGGGAGACTTACCTCGTGTTCGGGCAACGCTCCGCAACTATTTGGGAGTGTCTCGGCGTTATGCGCGAAGCGTCCACGAAGTACAGCTCCACTGTTAGAAATTGCAGTAAAATCTACGGACTTTCCAACCAAGAATTTAACTTAAAAAAATAATAATAATTCAAAGCAGTCATGAGAACTGCCGACAGAAGTGAAAACCTTTTTCGAAATATAATCACACAACAAATTTGTTTTATCGCGTTAGTAAAATAACTCCTAAATTGCATAGTAATTGTAGGTACTAAAAAAATAAATAATAATCTTAATTTTAAGGTTATATTGCTACAAAGACTCCGTTTTCTTCGTTATTTAAAACTATATATCTATATGAAAATATCAATATATTTTATACTCACTTTTTAATGCACAGTAATCAATCTTATACTTAAGATTTAAAAGTGCAATAAGCTATACTAATAGGAACAAATGTAGTGCTATCGTTAACGCGTCAAGTGACCATGTCGATGACGACTTACATGAATTTACTCCCTATCCAAACCTTCCCATAGAAGTTTTCACTTAAAAAAAAAGAAAAGTCCTTCGTAATTTCAAAATCAACAGAATCTTCGTAGAAACTACGCCATATTTCGACTTCCGAGTTGGATGTTTCCGTTACAAACAAAGGCAAAACACACGCGTGGACACAAGAAGAGTGTTCTTGCTGTGTACTTCTGCAGTTTTTGAAAGTTCTGTCAATATACCAAGAATATATATATGTGTGTGTGTTTTCATGTTAGAAGAAAGTGAACTTAGTGGCCGTAAATTTACGAAGATAGCAGTTAATTTACGTCGATCCCTGTATTTAAGATGGAAATTTTTAACGGTTCACCAATTACACTAGAGTATAATCCCGTACAGCTACAAGACTTCTTATGTGAAAACCTTACGTCGTTGTCAAGTCAGTTCGAAAAATGTCCAGTATTAATTTATTTTCAAATATAAAAAAAAAACTTTTTTAAAACCACTATACAGAATTTATGGTGGAAAATAAACCCCCGGTGCTTCAAATTTATTAAAAGAGATGTTGATGATGCTTGTCACCTGATAACAAATGATCTAACAATTTTTCTATTAAAAATTGTTGGTAAGTCACACACCTGTTGCCACCATGTTATTTTCCACACTCTCGTCCGCGTTGCTAGTACAGAACTGTTCGGTATCAGTTGGCAGTGTGTTTGCACACACCGCGGGAAAGGGACCGCCGAGGAAAGAGGAAAGGACGACGACGACGGACTTGCGCGACCGAGAAACAAAAACATTTTTTCGACGTCCGCGCGGAGTCTCGACTCTCGTCTCCGCCGTTGAAAAGGTTTTGTTTGGATGTTTTGGGTGGGGGAAGGGGGGGGGGTTGAGTTGGTTTCCGCCCGCGATGGGGGGGGGGGGGGGCCCTTGGAGGGAGAAATCGCGTGCAAGATTCCCAGCCCTTGTCTCGCCGGCGGTGAAATAATAGTGGGGAAACAAAATTGCGCTCTCGACCGGAAAGGGCGCTCCGGGGTCTCCGGCGAGCTGCTATTTTCTCGTAATTCGAACTTCTCTCTGCTCCAGTTTTTTTTTCATCCCCTCTCCAGCGTTTTCTCTTCTCCCCCTCCACCCATGACATTTATTTCATCCTACTCTTCTTCTTCTTCTTGCCCTTCGCGTTCTCGCGTGGGCGCGCGCGCACACGAAACCGGAAGTGCCCGACACGTGCGGTGAACCCACGGGGTTTGGGGCGTGGAGGGGGGGGGGGGGTAGGCAAACCGGAAGCGGCGTGCGCGGAAGCAATTGCCCCCTCCGCCGACGCCTCGGAGGGCGAGATGCTACACCGTTAAAAATTTTCCCGCCTTAAATTTACGAAGAAGGCAGGTTACAAATTATTCAGGGATATTTACGGCTAAATTCATAAATTTACTAACACTTGAGTTCACAAATTCGAACATGAATGCAAAAGAAAAATTTCTTGTTATATTAGCGAAACATTCAAAAACTGGTTTAAGTCTACAGCAAGAACATCTTTATTTATTTATTTATTTCGTCCAAGTGTGTGTAGGTATGCCTTTGTACAGAACAGAAACTTACAAATAGGGAGTTTCCACGAAGAAGATTCAGTATCTTCGTTTGCTTTTGAGTTAAATTCTCTTCGTCGGAAAGTCCGTAAATATACTGTAATTTCTAACGGTGTGCGGAAAGGCTAGCCTGGATCACGTGTGAAACCTCGCCGTCGGACGGCTGTCCGGTCCCGCGGGGGGGAGTGATTGGGGGAGGGGGGGGGGGGCTGGGCGAGCCATGACGTCGAGGAAATTGAATCGCGTGCCGCGGGGAAAGGCGCCCGGCGTCGACGTCAGAGCGGAGGGGCGTCAAACGCCGTCGCCGTCGCCGTGTTAGCCCGGCCACTGGCCATCGTCGCTGTTAATCTACGTGGAAGAAGTATGCAGACTAAGAAAGAATATAATAGAAACGGATAGAAACGAATATACTACTAATGAGTAGGGACTGGAAAAATTCGCGGTTTCAATGACCACTAGGATAGACTCCACGATTCTCTATGTGCTCGGGCAACTATCACCTGGTCATTGGCTACCGACTCGGGACACCTGTTCACTGCGATTCTTATGATTCGATACTTCTTTTGTTGAGTGTTTGCCATTGGCTCAGGGTCCTTCAGGTAAATTGCCGTCCAATCACTGACGCACCATTAAGCTAAACGAGTTTGGATTCCAGCCTGTCTCGAAAGGAATCCGCGAATTTTTCCGGTCTCTACTAATGAGAAAACCTCCTGTAGTATGAAAATAAATATTATTAAATTTGGGCATTACACGCCATTTTGATTTTAATTTTTTTTTTAATGAATTTCCTTCAGGGATACGAATGTCGTTAATCTTAGGTTGGGTGTCACTTCGGCTGAGGATTCGACCGCGCTTAAAAATCGTAAACTATGAAAGCTAAAGTGTTGAAGTTATCACAGCATAGTAGAGCAGACTTCGCTCGTGGTCTTTTCGTATGACTCACCCGGTTAACATCTGCAGTTATGACGTAATGAGCGTTGGTAGAGAACAACGAATTGAAGTATGTGAGAGCTGTGACTGCGAAGATAATAGACCCATTTGCGTGATTTAATATTTATGTAGTTCGTGAGTGAGCTCTGAATGACCCTAGTTGAGTGTAATAACTATAAACTTACTAACTTGGGTTTTGGAGCCATTGATCGCAAAATGCCTAAGCGAAAACAGGCTATGTCATTGGAAAGAAAAAAAACAAGAGAAATCGCCCGAGAAGAAGCAATTAAAAATGCAGAGAAGTGCCGTGGGTATCGAATGAGGAAAAAAGTAGCCGAGAGAAATGATCCAGTGGGACAAAACGAGCCCCCGAACGAAGCTCAAAAAAAAAAGAAAGAAAAGACGGCGAACGTTAAATATTATTTATTTATTTTTATCAATAATATGAAATGTATGTTTATTGTCAGACGCCATACTGATTTATTTTATGCATTTTATATACTTTTTGCTACCATATATAGTTTATGAATTATAGCCTCTGCAAAGTATGTTTTTGGTGTCGCATTTTTTTTTTTGGCGTGGCCACTCTACTATCACGTGAGACGTTCATAGTACTCACGTCAAAAAATAAAGCAACATCAATTTTGTTAAATTATTATATTTATATGATACAAAACATTCCGGTTCAGCGCGATTGAAGTCCAAGAAACAAACCCCTGGCGGCTGTACTCCAAAATACAGCCAACACAGAAATTGTTTTTAAATTTTCTAGTCGCTACTATTATTGAAGAGCAGTTTCTGTAAATTTAACACTGTACATCTCTTGATTTTTATTTGTTCTGTCACAATGATTTTTGAGATGTGTTTACTATTGCTGCAAATATCGCGCACGAGATCACAGTAACCAACACTCGCGCGAACTCTTACAGCCATTATATAACACTTAGTAAATACATTTTGAAAATATTATTGACAGAACAACAAATGCAAGAGATACATAACGTTGTACTATCAGAAATAGGTGTTAACTTACAGCAATGACGAGATATGGCGTGAGATATCCCAACCTAAAATTATGATACGACTATGGACATGGACATGATTAGGAAAATTTTCCTCTTATTTTGATCTAGACGTAATGGATAGAAAGTAAGAACGAAATTTAACGAAATTTATATGTGGTAAGTGTGAACTAAAAACAGGGATAGTAGCAGTTTTAAGAATAAAGCATACCTCATATACAAAACCAGCCTTTGAGGATGAATAAGGACACAAGTGAATGAGATCATTTGAAGAAAAGGAAACGTAACCCGTAGTATACCCTAACAAGGATTTTTTTAACATCCGTTGAGAAAATTTCAGACGAAATATAAAATCCAAGAGATTAAGATTCAGGAAATGCCCTCAAATAATAGTCAGTACAGCATGACGTCTGAGGCCAAACATTTTGGAAGTATTTCCAACACATAATAACTTCTCTCATTTTGCGTTCTTGCCCATTACCTTATTTTATTTTATTATTTTATTGTTTTTGATGGTTTGACAATGATTTTGTAGATTCAGTAGGTGTTTTTTAGTGGTTTTAACAACCTTAAACGCCAATTTAAAAATAAATCTTTACGATAAAGTAAGAGATTGTACTCATGTGGTATAATTTCAAAATAAACAGTTTATACGTAGATTTTTTCCGTAGCACTCTCTACTATTAGAAAACATTTTATAATTCTTTAAAAATTTGTTTTTATAGAAATTATGAAAACTAGTGTTTTAATAAAACATAAATAATTATACATACAAACGCTATACCAAGAAATTTAATAGGAAAAAAACTTTTTACAAGCAATTATTATCCGTCCAGTTTAAATCACGAGCCAAAAAAATGAAATTACAAAAGTTGAATATTTAAGTAAACTTCCCCTTAAATATCTATTGAGGTTTCAAAACTAACCAATTAAATGTGATAAATTGAAAAATGTGATTTGCTTCTATATACTATGCATAGAGAAAAATGTATGTACATTGGAAGTAAAATTTCAGCACTCAAACATTTTCATGCAGCCATTAAAATTTCTTAAACAATGACTTAGAATGTTATACAAATGCATCATTCTGGCATTAGTAATGAATCTAAAAGTAACACAACATTGTAAATCTACTACAGCGTTGTTCTGTTGGCATTCTTCAACAAAATGTTTCCAGAGTTGAACTTGAAGACAAAAAATACACAAAACTATGACTAATAGGGTACATTATTAAAGTTTTTATCACAAATTTTGAATCTATAAAAATGTATGATCTCCTTTCAGCTCTAATTAAGAACACAATAAACTTGTTCACTACTTCAAATTTACCTTTCACGGAAGCATTTACTTCATGCGAGTACACCCTGATTGTGGGACTAAAAGATGTAATGATACATTTTTTTAAAATATAATTTTTAAAAATACGTACGAGAACTCATGATTGCAGTCTTTACCGAAACTGTGACAGGATTCTGTAATAAAGGCCCGTATGTATTCGCTTTCGTTTAAACTAAAGGTCAGACATGGAAGCTTACAAATTACAAATTATTATGGCATGACTTTCAGATATTTGTCAGCACTTTACGTTTTTTTAAATGATTCACAAAGTGGGAAATTTTAATTTCATGACATTTTTTGGACATAAGCTATTGTAGTTTTGCACTGTTTGTCATGGGAAAAAAATCAAGAAAGTAAAATAAGAAATAAAAATGAAAACTGTTTGTGCCTAATGACGGGAACAGATTCCAGTTCCCGAAACGTCGCAACTGTTTTGTCATAGGAAACCTATTGTGTTCGTTGGTAGTTTCATCGTTGTGTTTTCCATAACACATGTTTATTTTCATCGCTGTGTTCGTGTGTTTGCTACGTTGTCCAGGTTTATAGTCTTTCTGCATTTATTGTTCTTGTTGAAACTGTCTCGTCGTTGTTAGACCACTGTGTTTGTCTGGGCGTTTAATTTTTCATGACTAGATTCCTTCCACGGAATTCTTGTGCTGCCTGATATTTAAAGTTTGAATGTGTTCGTCTGTGCTGTGGTCTTTGCATTGTCCATTATACGTGTTTTGTTTCATAGTTGGGTCCATTTGTTTGACATCAGCTGATTTAGGCTTGTGCTCTTTGAATTTACGATTTCATTTCTATTTATTTTTTCCATGACAAACTCTGCAAAAATGCAAAAGCATATGTACAAAGAATAGCATTGAATCAACTTGTCAGCACCGCCAGAAACGCCAAACGTAAATACCTCACTTACAGTTGGTTGATCTTCCTGATGGAAATCAGTATAAATTCTGCATCAACCCTTCGTAATTTCTTATTTTTCAACTTTATTATTTTTCGTAATACTTTTTATTGTGCGTTATAAGTCCCGAATTCGATTTAGTAAGGATCGGTGACTTACTGTTGTGTGATTGCTATGTATAATCCAAACACAATTTTTATGCCATATTAATAAAATTTTAGTCCAATACAACAGAGCTGGGAAAAAAATAGTCGTAACCACTTATAAAAAATAATAAATCATTTCAGAACCGATATTTTAATGCCACATATTCCACGCGAAACTTCATACTAAGGGAAATGAATAATTGAACCAATGACCTTTATTTCCTCATTGTCTGGAACACAGTCACTTCGCTTTTCTAGCTGCTAGACAAGGTGCTCTACAATGTGTAATAATGCAGTTTCGCTTGTTTGATTTCGAAATTGGTCGTAAGAGAAAGCTCTTTGATATTGCGGCAGCTATAATTGCAAATATCGACCAGGAGGGAAACCGGGTGTTGAAGCAAAACCAATAGAAGCCAGTCTTGAATTCAAACGCCAAATTGAATAACGGGGACGCAAAGATGTCTTTGATGTTTTGGTTTTGTGTTGCTGCAGAGAGAAAAGTTTTTTTTTGTTTGGTTGGTAGTCGAGCTATGTAAGTTTAAGTAATTAAATACACTCTCATTTTTTCTGTCATTCCGCTTTGTGTTCAGTAAAATAGTAAAGTAGACTTAATTTGAGATTTAACTCAAGGTAACTAACACCAAAAATATAGAGTTGCAACGGGAATTATTGTGCACAATGTGTACATTCAGATAAAATAGGTTCACATAATCACAATCATTATTTAATTCAATTTTCGTTCAGATACCAAATTAAACAAAATCTTATGTTGTGATCGATGTATAAAATTCTTCATTGACTTAAGTGCCAAGGTAAGGTAAACGTTTAAGAATATGCGGAAAGAATAAAAAACAATGTTTTAATGCACAGAAGCTTAAATAAAAGTCAACAAATTTATAGGAATCTGTGAACTAATTTAAGAACTTACCTTTGATGTTCAGTGTTTTAATTCTAAATCTGGAGAGAAAAAAAATTTTTTTAATGGCCGCCTAAATACATTTCATAGCATTATGTTCCTTCCTAATATATATTTAAAACACTAGCATAAAAGCGTACATTTTACAATAATTAACTGTATTATTATTTAATACTATTTCTTCATCAGAAAAAGTAACTATTTTAATTTACCAAATAATTATAAAAGTGAATTTAACAAAATAAAATTGTATGTTGTGCAGAAATTTGTGAATGGCCGATTTTTACCAACTTTATTTATATCTGCTTGTAAAAATTTAGTTGCAAGTAAGAATGAATTTTGTTTCTCTAACTGCATGCAGTAAAATAGCCCCTTGGAAATAAAATTACAATGTCGTAAAAATGTTTCTGATTCTAATAACCTAAGTTTTTTTTTAACGTGTGTTCGTCGTGATGGCACCCCGAGTTATTTTTTATCCCAGAATAATTCTTCCAATTTAAAACTCTTTTTCAGCGCAGTATTTTATATATATTTTGTGTGGTAGTTGTTTTATGACTTTCTATGTAACAGAGAAAAGTGTTTTGGACATACACCATGGCAATACTGTTGTTCTACGTCTAATAGAATACTAAATTTGACAAAAATAACTCTACTCACGGAAGACCAAGCCAAAAGAAACCGTGGTCAAACATAACAATAGTCAAACCAAACTCAGGTCACCCCGTACAAAGAGGTGAAACAAATAATAATCAAATCGAGTTATCAAACGTGACAATTACCCCGGACTACACAAACAAGACAAGCACGAAGCTACCTCACAACAGAGAGACTAACTCAGTCCCGGCTAGCACGCGAAAACCCCAAGGGCGTAACGGACAGGATAGAGGAATCTAAGCTTCATTATCTCAGGTACACTTCCTTACAAAGACGTAACGCGCAAATGCCACACGCTTCTACAATATAGGAGAAACTTGTGCTGTGTGGGCGTACTAAAAACGTTACTTGACATTTTCTGGCGCGAAGGTTGAGGCCACTTGCTGAGCCTCAGTCTTCCTGCACCCTTTTTATATTATTTCTTTAATATTTTATTTTTTGTCTTTTAAATATTAAGATATTTTGGCCGTATTTATTTAAGCCAGCCATAATTTATTTAAATATTTTATTGTGAGTAGTTCATTTATTTAATATTTTTGTTTTGGGTTTGATTCAGTTTTCTTTAATACGTAATATCGATACTGCTTCCATGGTTGGCTACTGGGCGCGGTGTCGTCGGATGCTAACTTGACGTCACGATCGCCGGACTGAGGGAGCGGAAGGAGTCGACTGCGGGCGGTGGTGGAGAAAACGTCGCGGGACTGCTCCGCACTCACATTTCAGCTGTTAAGAAGTTCATACCATCTTAGAGGTTCTGTCTGGTGGGTTTTAGAGGTATCGTCCATTTTGGTGTCTTGTCAGTATCTTGGTGGGTTGAAAGTGTTTGAATTTTCTTCTTGGGTTTTTCCTTAGTTGGGTGAGATCCTTTTGGTTTGTTGGGGATGTTGTTCCTTGTTGTAATCGTTGGTATTGTCTTGGTGATTTAGTTCTCCTCCTGGAGTTTGGGGGTTCTGCTGTCGTCTTTCTCTTCGGTTTTTGTCTGTTTGTTGTCTGCCGGGGGGAGTGTTTAGGAGGGGTGGCTGTGACACTCCTTTGAGTGCCACATTGTGTTTGCTTAGGTTTTGTGTGTGATCGAGGCGCGGGCGCTATCGTGCACGCTATCTGTGTGCAAGCGCGCGCGGCGATCTGGTTAGTTGCGGGTTTTGTCGCGCGGCGCTGCGATCTGGTGTGTTTGGCGCGCGAGCGTTAGTTTTTGTGCTGTTGGTACGCGAGGAAATTTAGCGCTCGGGTGAAGGAATTGGTAGTAGTGGGCGTGCGTTAGGCTGTTGGGAGGAGACAGCTGGTGGTGTGAGTTGATGTGAGTCGCTTGAAGGAGGAATGTCGTACCTACTGAAGAGAAGGGTTGCAGTAGGAGTAAAAGGGGGGAAGCCTTCGCAACAAATGACTGGATGTTAAAATGAAAATTCAGCTGCGCGCCCGAGACAACAGTACAACGGAATAGATGCTCACCTTTCATCGATTAGCTAACGAGAGTTATTAATTCAATCAACATTAGTTTCACGAGGGATTGTGATGATGAGTAAGCAAGTGGAGAAAGAAATGAAGCCGAACTGCGTCGGAGTATTGGACTGATCACGAGAATAAAACGTTTTGCTCCCATAAATCTACACGTCGGGGTACGAGAAGTTGTAATATTTTTTGCCGAGGACAACAAGGAAGTTTACTGCAGAGAGAGTTATTCATGGCGAATGAAGATATGAAGAGTCCTGCTACGAGGATGCCGTTTTCTACCTGCTTGGATATTGAAGTAGAAGCCGGAGTCTACGAATATAAGTTTTGTGAAATCAGTGCAGCAGTGATGACATCAGCGCGGCGACTTCAAGGCACGTCAGTGGCTGGAGAGAATGAGGCCGCTCCTCCGACACTTCTGTAAATTGCTAGGGGCAATTTGATTTTTCTTCATAGATCAGTCTTCCTTCCAACTGTAAGTGTTGGCATGTTTATTTTTTTGTGGATCTATTGAAGATTTATTTCTCTCTTAATTAGGAGTCTAGGTATGTGTAGGTTTTCCTCAGATTTAATTTTTTTTTTGTCTCGTGGAGTTGTGATCTGAATGACCGCTACGTTGTCACATTTTTTTGTTGTTGCATTATTTTTGCTGCCGACTAACTATTCGGCTGTAAAATCTGGCGACTAGGAAATGCTGAGGCTTAGACAGGTTTGCCACACAAATAGGATGAGTAGTTTGTAAAAATTTCCTCCTTTCCTGCTAAAGTAAAGTTGATTACATTCTGTTGGCATTTTAATTATATTTATTATATTTATTGGTGCTCACCTTGTTGAACTTCATAAAGTAAATTCGTAACGGAAATAGTGAACTGAGGAAACATTTGTTCTTGGTTAGGTATAAACTATAATACTTGTTAGGTGATTATTAATTTTATAAATGTTCTGTGGCATTATATTGTGATTACAAGGTACATAGTAGGTATAGACTTTATTGCCAGTCCAGCTTGAAGGATTTTACCTATATTGGTGTTTTATTATAATTTGTTTTAGAACAAGTGCAGGTACATTCTTAAATACTCAGCAACTGTCTATCTATCTTGGTGCTAAAAATATATTTATTATTGTGAATATGCCAGTGACCTAATGTGTATGACATTGATGTGTGTAATAGTACCTGAACAGAGTATTTTAAATATTTTTATATAGATTGTTTACATATTCTATTTTGTTATATATATATTATTATTTTATGAGATTTTTTAGTGGGGTTAAGTGGTCTGGTGTAACCGGTGCACCGGACGATGGGGGCAGGTGGTTCCAGAATTTGTGAGGCTGGAGGTTCTGGTGTTGGAGGGGAATGGCCTGTATGCCCTCTTTGCTAGAGACCTTGACCCCCATTGATTATTATATTTTATTATGTGTCTTTATATGATCTTAAGATTGTTGGAGTCTGTAACTGAATTAATGCCTTTTTCTGATGTGAAATATTTATTGTGTATATTTTTCTTTTGGAACTGAAAATTATAAACTAATACCATCAGCCTGGGTTTATTATCATTGTAATCCAGCCTTCTGCTTGGTCCCTATTAGTGTTTACTGGCCCGGCCAGGCAAAAGAGGGGGTTACATAACCATAACTTTAATACATGTTTGCTATTTAACTTCTGTCAATCTGTGTTATTCTGTTAAGGATAGGACGATGATAGGAAAAGTAGGAAACGAATGGGAGTGTTTCAAGTTTTATGTGACTCGAAAAAGTCAAATCGATGGTTGTTCCAATGGAGTGGAAGAGAGATAGATGCGGCGCAAGCGTACAATGAGCATAACGGGACACAGCGTAACGGGAAAATGTGCGTAACAGGACACTTTTTCGTGCGTGTAGCCGGAGTTCATCGATTTATTAGACGTCACGTCAAAAAAAATTCCGTATGTCCACCACTGGGAAGTAGGTACTGCTTCCGATGAGTGTCTAATTCGAGACAAGTCATTCGACGCGGGCTGCAGCTTTCCTTTGTAACCGTTATCGGCCCGTATCGCGAGCATCGCGTGTTGGGTTGGGATGGGTTGAGCGAGGAGGGGAGGGGGAGACACAGGCAAGTGACACGTGCCGCACTCTTTACTGCGGGCGCGTGCGAAGGCCCGAATAAAACGTGACGCGTGCTCCGGCGGAGAGAGAAACTGCAATCCGTGACCCCGATAACGGGAGCGGGCGGAGTCGACGGCGGATCCCGGATAGCTTTGGTTGGGAAGGGAAGGGGGGCGGGGAGAAGAAAAATTATTGGGCGACGGCAATTCGCGCGCGATTATGCGGCCGCCATAAACCCGCACATGTTCCGGCAGCAGAATATCTCTGAATCGAGCCGGATTGGGGAAGGGGGGATACAGTGCCTAACAAAAGTTTAACACCTCGGGCTTATTTAAAATAAAATTACCCTAGTTTTTTTTATTAATTATCATTTCATGAATATTCTGAGAATAGTGCAAATCTCGAGACACCTATCGAAAAAAAAAACTTTGCGATACATTTAGTTTTCAAGATACATTTTTTTTTAAATTTTAGATACTATTATAAAAACATAAAAAAATTATGTATCAAAAATGTACTTTCTAAAACATTAAATTGAGTTTATTATCGTCATTTTTCAGTATTGTAAGATGTGTAAAATAATTTTGAAAAAAAAAATTAAAACGTTCAAAAAATGTATTTAAAAAGGAAAAAAAAATTGAATTTTTTAAAAAAATATTGGTAAAAAACAGTGAAGTGTATTTGCGTGATTCAAAATAAATATAAATGTTATAGAGTAAGCAAGTGAGACTTTATGGGAAAAATATCATAGGTTATTGTACAAGCTATTTATTGGTGCCTATGCGGGCTTTCTAACTCTATCGAAAAAATTTATATTTATATTTAAATATGCAAATATGCAAATACACTTCATTGTTTTTTCCTAAAATTTTTAAAATCTCAAATAAAATTCTTATGTAAAGAAATTTTTTGAACTTTTTTATTTTTTTTTTCAAAATTTCTTTACACATTTTAAAATACTGGATAAATTTGATACTGATATAAACTAAATGGTTTGTATTTACAACATTTTATATTTTAAACTTTAGGTTTTTATAAAAAATATCGAAAAAAAATTGTTATCTTGTAAACTTAATGTCGTATCGCAATTTTTTTATATAGATAGATGTCTCTTGATCTGCACTATTCACCAAATATTCATGAAATGATAACTAAAAAATAAAAAGCTAGAGTAGTTTTACATTAAATAAGCCTGTGGTCTTAAACTTTTGCTAGGCACGGTACTGTTCCGCAGTAAGCTAATTTATCGAGAATTGTTTAACCTTTAGTATATAAAACAAAAATTATCATTAACACGTAAGAGTAAAATATTAATTCGGCTATATCACATTACAAAAATAAGAATAATAAATTCTTTTTAGTCACGTTCTGGAAACTTACATGTGTGTAATAAAAACTGGTCTATTTCAGTATACTATTGCGCACAGTTTCACTTTTTTTTTTTTTATCATTTTTAGATACTTTGTTTTTATGGGTGATACCGGTGTATTTTTTTAAATTTGATTATCTCATTTAAATAGGATTAAATATGGAGTTGCTTGGCTTCTGAAGTCGAAGATATCACCGACGTTTCGGTCGACGTTGCAGTCGCTATCATCAGGGAGCAGTTACCTGCTGCTAATGTTGTTAAATATACCAATTTAAATATATTATATCGGATGTTTTTTTTTCTTAACTGACGAAACATAGTCACTGATTTCCTTAACATTGTACTGACCCGCCTAAAATTCGTGTAAACAGTTCCATCTTCATCACCAACATGAAGATGTTTCAGATGATTAATAGACTCACACTGCAATTTCTGTCCAATGTTTAAATCGTCACAGTACATTTTATATCTCTCTTACATTTTTTGTTCAAAATTTTAACTCATGTAATGTAAAATATGTGTAATCAAACCTTCAATATATTAAAAATAAGGAGAGAGAAATATTATAGAGAATGATAGAGAAATAACGATATTCAAATTTTTTTTTTTTTCGAAAAACGCTAGTTAAAGGCAAGATAGCTGTCAAAAAGTAAGTCTGTATCTTTTTTTTGTAAGGACTAGTTGTTACACGGAAAAAATATGTTAATTTACCATTACCAACGTGCTATTGACAGTAGTTCGTACGTTATTCACAGATAGTAGCACTGGTTGGGTTCTATCGCTCACTAGTAGACAGTTGCTGTATGAATTGTTTAACGGAGTTTGTATGCAAAAGAGTGATTTCTGCAGTCTGGAGTTAATATTAAGTTTTATATATGTTTATATTTTGGTTATTGAGAAGCCCGTGAAAACTATGGAGTTAGGGATCTTCAGGAGACAGCATTCAGTGATGCCATATAATTCCGCCCAAACAAATTGCGGAAATGTTGCTTCATAACGTCTGTCTGATAATGGTAAGTATGAATTAGAATATTCGTACAAAAACACGGTCACTTTCATAAAATTAAAGTCATTTAAATTTTTTTTCACAATGTAGAAACAACACTTAGGCCAGTTTTTTGGGCGCGTAATCGAACTGCTGGAACAATTGACTGAAGATAAAAAAAAATGGCTTCATACTCTTACCATGTAATCGAGCAGATGTGGCCACTCCTAATGAAAACTCACTGTTCAACATGTGCAAAAAATAATTACGAACTCTAGGCATTTCAATGTTATTTCATTACGTAATATTCCTTGCGTTTTTGTCCGTAGAATTTGAGTTTAAACATAATGGTGCGCGAAGGGGTATGTTGTTACAATCATCTGGGGGTTAGTTGTTACAGCGTATCGTTAGTGTGTTACTGTATGACCTATTAGATTTATACTTCTGCTAACGAAGTTACTTTTAAGTGTCGATAAGACTTGCAGTTAAAAGGAAATATTTATTTTACTTATAGTAGTTTAAAAAAACTTACGTTTTAAAGAATTTTTTGTGCTGTGATAATACTTGTGTAATTTTTATGCGTAAACAACTTAACGCTCGGTATACGGCATTTAGTAGGAGTAATTTCGTGAATGGAACGGAAGTCGAATGTACGGAAATGTGGGACAAAGATAGCGCACCCACGTGTAGTGGTTTCGTAAGAGAATCATATACTGTGAATAGCCTATTGCATACATATACCCTGCTTTCTTTAAAGTAAACTTTTGACGTGACGTCTAATGAATCGATGAACGCCGGCTGCACGCACAAAAAGTGTCCCGTTACGCACATTGTCCCGTTATGCACATTGTCCCGTTACGCACATTGTCCCGTTACGCACATTGTCCCGTTACGCTGTGTCCCTTTACGCTCATTGTACGCTTGCGCCACACTATCTCTCTTCCACTCGATTGGAACAACCATCGATTTGACTTTTTCGAGGCACATTAAACTTGAAACACTCCCATTCGTTTCCTACTTTTCCTATCATCGTCCTTTCTTTAACAGAATAACACAGATTGGAAGAAGTTAAATAGCAAACATGTATAAAAGTTATAGTTGAAATAATCTCTTCGTTAAAGTAATAAACATATTTGAATTAATGGGTACAAATAAAAGTAAATTTATCAATTAAATTGTAGATTTCATTTCACTTCTTCTTTGTATCCATACAAAATAGTGATAATTCAATAAATATGATTCAATTTTATTCATAAAAGTATGCAATCATTTCATCAATGTTTTGTTATGACGTTGTCACGTTAAACTATCGTCCGTAAACCAACTTTACAGACAACCAATTTTTATCGAAATATTTTTTTATGTGAATGGAATATAGTTTGTTTTTAAATATTTATCTTAATGATTCGTAAGGAACATCGTTCACTCCTACCCAATCTCTTTCGAGTGTCTGTTTCCTTTTTGGAGCCACATGCTTGCTCAAGATAAAGTACGTTGACTTTGTTTTACGTATTCGAGAGCTGTGGTGGCAAAACATTTTCCGTAAACTTTCAAAGACGTTCCATCACCCAAGCTCTACTGCCAAACATTATACAAACAAAATCCTTCCATAGTACTGTTGATACTATAGAAAAACTTCAGAAGTAATTTATTATGACATAATGGCAGCGAAAGTTGACACATGGCTACATACAAGCAAGTTTCATTGCATAGTTTAGACTGAATATAATCACAGTTATTTTAGGAACTTTGGAATATTATTATATATTCATATCTCAATGAGTTTTTGTATTCAATACTCGTCTATGCTCGAGCTAAGACTCAAACATGCGACCCAAAGAATAAAAGTCTAGTTCACTCACAACACAAAACAGTAATTTTTAATGTAAATTTTATTTAAAATATTAATCATACTACATAACACTATAAATTATAAAGACGATTTTTTTTTAAGCTAGAGCGATTTACATTAACACAAAGATAAAATTGACCTGTTTTATATCCCAGCAGAGCCCAAAACTACATAAAGCATGGCTCGTTTATTGTAATGATTGTAAGTGGTGACGAATTTATATGTGACGTGTCCAGTAGCATAGTGTGTAATCATGTGTATGACCTACGGACTAAAATAAATAACTGAAAAATCAATAAATATATGCTCAGCTCCTTCCACCTTCTTTAGCTCCTGCTTCTACCACAGCACAGATATATTTTCATTTTGAGAAAGTATTCACAAAAATTACAAATATTACACTTTTCACAGCAGAATGATAACAGCCTACGCATAGCATAATTAGTACAACTAGGACGATGAATACCGACGCAATGTTGCAGGCCAGACCAACTCCGAGCTGCGATCTCGCGCAAGAGGGGAGATCGGAGGCGCTAGCGTGTGATAAGGCGAGCCCGTGGCAGGACTTGACCAGACTTCTCGCTTGGAGCGAGTGGTCGAAACCACGCAGGACTCCTTCGGCCGACCGTTCGCTCGAGCTATTTGCCCCTCCGACCCCGACAACCCGCCTTACTGCCGCAACGGCTGGTAGCGTGACTCGCAGGCTGTAAGGGGGGGTGAGCACACAGCGGAGACACTGACTTGGCGTTTTATGCACTCTTTGAATGATTCTTGCAATTGAGAATATTGATCGAGAACAATTACAATCAGCAAAACATCATTGCTAATTGACACTGTATGTCATAAAGAAATACAGAAACGCACAGAAAACAAGCCAAAAACAGAAGATGACAATGTTAAATGTGAAGACAGCACACAGAATTCCGTGGAAGAATATACCAGCACAGACCGACTTAGTGGGCTGACAACAGACTGATACTGGTGCCTGATTACAGGAAAATATCTCAGTTCCTGAAACTTCGCTACTGTTTTTTTCTTGGGAAGACTAGGTCTGTGCTGTTATCGTTGTATTGTCAGAATGCCTGTTTAATTTCATCGCTGGTTTCGCACGTGTCACCGTATTTCTGGTGTTTTGTCTAGATAATCTTTTTTAATACCATCGTTCGGTTCCTCTGCCTTTTTTTTTGTCCAAAGCCGTTGATCGTCTGTATTTACGGAATTATTTTGCAGCTTTCTCATCGTTATCATCCCATTATGTTTGTATGTGATGTTATATTGTTCTAGTTCCTTCCACCGAATTCTCTCAGCTGTCTTTACATTCAACAATTGACATCCGGCTGATTTTGGTATGTTTTCTGTGTGTTTGTGTATTCATCTTTCTTTGTCAGTTTTTCTCGTTTTATCCATGACATACAGTGCAAATAAGCAATCGCGTATGTCCGAGATGATTTACACTGACGTTTTATGTCCCTCCGACATTGAGGTCATGTCAGATGGACGGAGGACGTGAAACGGTTGTGTATTACACTTGGATAATCCCCTCCTGGCACTCTTTGTCACCAAAGGTTAGCTGAATGTGTTTCGAGGGGTAGATGTGGTAATGATTCTGGGATAGTTGCCTTTGCCTTTCACTGTAGTTCTTCCTCAGACACCTCCCAGTTTCGATGAAACGGCATATCCGTTCACAGTAAAAAAAAAATTTTGTATTTTTACTAGAGGCGTTCGGAAAGTAAGTTTCGTAATTTTTTCTCACGCGGAAATTGTATTGAAAAAATATATACACCATGGCATCATGAACTATACACCTTGCATTATTTTCCGACATAGTCGCCACCGACATTCAGACATTTTTCGTAGGGTGCAATCAGTTCGAAGGAACAACTCTGGTAAAACTCTGTCTCTTGCGAAGCAAGGAATTGTCGCACAGCCTGCTCCGCTCCTCAGCATTGTTTTGGAAGTGAGGTCCCGAGATTGCAGCTTTCGATGCAGGGATAGCAATACGCGCTTCCATTGGTGACTGCGTTATCAGTGCACGTCTGTCTCGTGATTTGCACTCGGATAGCCACGGGCACGCCGGTCTGCTGCTACTCTCTCTTCTTCGGCGCTCTGCGCATGCCGTCATTCCTCAACCGCTGACGCTACTTCCGTCGTTGAACCAGCAGCGGGTGTAGATTCTTACGGCAATTGTTTGTTTCATCTGGTGTACCACCTGCTCTTTCAAAAAATTGGTTGTCTGTAAAGTCGGTTTACGGACGATAGTTTAACGTGACGTCATAACAAAACATTGATGTAACGGTTGCATACTTTTATAAATAAAATTGAATCATTTTTATTGAACTATCACTAGTTTGTATGGATACAAAGTAGGAGTGAAATGAAATCTACAATTTAATTGATAAATTTACTTTTATTTGCACTCATTTATTCAAATATGTTTATTACTTTAACGAAGAGATTATTTTAACTATAACTTTTATACATGTTTACTATTTAACTTCTTCCAATCTGTGTTATTCTGTTAAGGATAGGACGGTGATAGGAAAAATAGGAAACGAATGGGAGTGTTTCAAGGATGATGTGAAGGAAAATGGCTTACCCAACACCAAGATGCAGTCAAAAATAATATATTTGCGCCACGGACTCTGCATCAATGCTAGGAGGAACGGGTTAGCAAAGAGCAATGAAAATTTTACATTTAAATGCATGAAAACAGAACTACGCCACGGACTCTGTCGCAATCCTAGGAGGTTCAGGTTAGCAAAGGGAAATATAAAGAAGCGTAACGGGACACAGCGAAACGGGACAATGTGCGTAGCGAGACACTTTTTCGTGCGTGCAGCCGGCGTTCATCGATTTATTAGACGTTGTCACGTCAAAAAAAATTACGAAACTTACTTCCGGAACGTCCCTCGTACAAGGCTAGTCCTTGGAAACTCAGTTTGCAACTATATGACTTGTAAAATTGCATGGCAGAGTTTTGCACGATTTTAAATTTTACAAAACGTTTTTACAGTGTTTCAGTGTGCTTCAGGAGGCCACGCGGAAATAGATTCTCCTTTGAAAGAGGTGCAGTTGCTGGTCCCGCAAAAAAATAAAGTTTCGTGTAATAAATAGCTACAGGATAATGGAATCAACTGAGTGAACATCAATGGAATGCATTTATAGGAGGGAGCTTGATTATCTTGAAAATAAAAAATAAAAAAATCACCGGCAAGTTTCACTAGTTTCCCCTACTTGCGAAAATTCTGATTTGACCCCGATCGGGATATAAACCCAGATAATTAGAAGAGGGATGAACTTACCTTTCAACCATCATTGCCTAAAAATATCTACAAGAGCTAATAGGGACACTTTATACCACAAAAATCATCTAACTCAAAGCTTTGTATTATTATATTTTATATTTCTGACGTCTTACTGTAATTACGTTTACCATATATTTAAGACAAATATAAGTACTATCCTAACAAAATTCAGTGCGAATTATCACATTCTAATTAAGTTTCTTGTAATTATTTTATTGTCTACATTCTAAAAACGTTATTCGTGTAAACTTTCCGTGTGTAGAAGCAAAGGCCAATTTTTTTTTGTGAATAATCTGGTGATTTTTTTTCTTTTTTGTGTTGAGATTAGCTGGTTTTATTTAAGGGGGTTTGGACAACTAAAGTGAAATCAACTCAAACGCTTTCTTAAATGACATGTTAAAACGTGTGAAGAAGCTTTATGAATCTAGTAAAAAGGAGTTTTTTTTTTTCGTTTGACGCGCGGATTCTCTGCGCGCTGTCCCTGGCACGCAGGGGCGATGACGTGTCGGTGAAGAGGTCAAGGATTCGCGGAGACTTGGCCCCGTACCTGGTCCGCCATTTTCCAAACGCCACCTCCCCCCCACTCCACTTGCCCCTTCGACGTCCTAGGGTCGGACAGCGAACCCTGGACCTCCGCCAAGCGAGAAGAGGGTTCGTATGACCTGCGGGTCCGAGACGACTATCGATCCCTGCTCACCCACCCCCTTCTACTTCCACTCTCTCCCCCTCCTTCATTGGCGCGAAATCCCCTTTCCCCCCCACCACAAACTAATAGGAATGCCAAGTCTTCAGTGTCTCATTATGGTACGGGATATTCAAAATAATGGTACATTTATTGATGGCAACCCTCAGTATGTATCAAAAACAAATTAAATATTAAAAAATATACATATATTTCTGTGATAAATTGCAAATACCACGTGACTTATAATGAATTGTAAATATCTTCTGGTTTTTGCCTTGTGTAAAATTTATAATGCCATGTCCCACACGACGACTGAACATACTTAAAATTACTGACGATGTAATTTCAAATCGTATATTTCCAGTTCATTGCTAAGTTACATTGCCGTCAAATAATGGTATACTAAACGCACCTCGACGCCGTCAACATAATCTACTTAATAGGACTCTAACACTGACTTATTGACTGACAGACAAGGCACATCTTAAACCGGTGGGTCTAGAAGCATGGAGTTTTGCATAGGAGTTCCTTATACAACGCAGGTGAGCAGTAAGAAATAGGTTTCGAAAATTCATCCCCTAAAGGGTGTTAAATAGGGGATGAAAGTTTGGGAAATCCCATCGGGCACACGGCTAGTTAAGTACACTGAGAGAAAGCTTTGTTTGCCTCAAAACAAAATATTTGTTTATATATGGCGAAATATATATATATATATATATATATATATATATATATATATATATATATTGTTAATTCAAACAAATATTTTGTAGTAGGAAAGATCAGGTAGGCCCAACAAAATGATTTTGTTAACTCAAATGTATATTTGGTTAGGTGTAACAAATTATTTTTGTTACCTACCGAGTTTGGTTAAACTAACAAAATATTTTGTTCCACCAAGTAAATATTTGTTTTGCCATTATATAAACAAATATTTGTTTGATTCAAACAAACCTTTTTCTCTGTGTACACAAAGCTTCATTGCGATGCATGCACCATAAGAACGGTATATTTAATAATTATAGTACACGTGCCATTATAGTCTGCGGGATGAAAAGGGGTGTCTAGAGGAAGGGGGGAACGGTTGGTGGTTTCAGCCAGTGGAGGGCGGGTCGGCGCGCACACCCTTCGCCGACGATGATTGATGACGGGACTCGGGATCCTTTTCGGACACCCTGCTCTTCGGGGCGATGAGAAGGGTGGGGGGGAGGTAGTTCTCACGGGGTCAGGAGGAAGGCGGGCAAGAAAAGGAGGGGGAGGGTTTGCCACACGCCCGCTACACGTTCGCGCTGGCATAAATCACGGGGTCGGGAGATCAAGAATGGGGTCGGGGGTCCATACCCCGCGGGCACATCAGGCCGGATAGATCCCTACACGCACCCCTCCACCTCCCCGCCCCCCCTCTCTCAAAGTAAGAGGAGGTGCAGGAAAGAGGTAAAGGGGTGGCGAATTGTGAATGATTGGAACGAGATGTGACGGGTCGGCACTTCAGGCCAATTTGCTCTTCTATCCCCCTCACCTTCTCTCTCTCTTTCTCTCTCGCCTGCCCTCGGCCGGACATTATACGTACTTCCATTCGAATCGGCCGGTGAAAATAGACGCGGTACTCTCTGGATCTGCTCTCGGAGTTTGGAAAGCACTGTGTTGTTTTGCAACGCACCCGCAGCGGAGGAAAAAGGGACTAAGGGTCAAAGTGGTCGGGTAGTCAGATCACTCCCCCACTTCCAAAAATTGTGATCCTGATTCGAGACCTGGCGGAGGGCATACCCGGATATTTTTTTTTCCTCACAAGTGGAAAACGTGGCTGACTTTACCGTGAACAGGAGGAATTTCTCGGGGTACTCCCACTAACCCCAAAACAAATCTAGTTTCCCCTGTCGTAATTATTTTCATGAATTAACTGACCGCTTTGTTATAGTAGAATTTAATTATTTGGTTCTCTAAAACCGTTCTTTAAAACTGAGTTTACTCGTGTTTTATTTCTACTTGCAGGCAGACCTTCTCCGCTCACGTCAAGGCATGTAAGGTGCGGTGTTGATCCAGGTGGCAGGCTTGTTGTTTGAAATGTGAGGTTGTTTATTATAGCTTGCCCAGTGGTTGAAGTACGGGCTACCCGGTATACAATGTTTAGTTTAGGCCTTCGGGCACTGTTCCTTCTCTACCCCTACCCCGTTCAGGGGAGGAGGAGGTAGAAGCGGAGAACGGCCTTAGGTCCGGAAAGGGGGGGGGGACAAAGTTCACCCTTACAATATTGTTTTGTGATAATTATAGCTTACTCGCAGGCGTTTGATTCAACTTGCACAGCAGTACGAAAATTATCTTCTGCAGCAAATAGCGAAAATATTATGACGAAAATATTTTTAAAAATAAAATTTTAAGACTAAAACTATTAGTCCCTATGTTTAGTGATTATATAGGTACTACGATTTTTTTTCTTTAAAATTTTTTATTAAGTAAAAGAAACACCAATAATTAGATATATAATGTTTTCACTACCCGGCGTTGCCCGGGTTGAACACAGGGTAAAAGGTACATTTTTCAAAAACCAGATGTAAACAGTAATTGTCTCCACGTCTGTGACCTATAATTTTCTGTTATAAAAAATAATTTACCCATGGCGATCGGTTGAAAAGGTATAGAAGTTGATGGGCTGCAGCGCCATTTAGTGGAGAGTTACAAAAAAATGGCATAAAAACCTCCATAAAAAAATCTGACGTACCAACTTTCATGATGATCGGTCCAACGCGTTAATTAATCTCATGTGTATATACATACCAACATCCATTTATATGTATATAGATAGATAAGAGCGAAGAGTCTATATCTTACAAGAGCTATATAATTTATTTCCTTATGCTAAAGGTAGGAAAAAGTACGCACATGGCGTATATATTTATTCCTGTAAAAACATCGAAACGAACGTTAGATGGCTATAATCTTCTGTAACAAATGTATTTAATATTTATTACATAAAAATATTAATTATTATTCCTTAATATTAAGTAAAGTGTTATTTGATATAAACTTTATGTTGTAAGTTTTTTAAGAAAGAAGGAATAGCTGGATTTATTTTATATGTATTTTTAAAACATTAAGTAATTTTAAGACAATTTTATACGTGTTAAACTTTAAATACACTTTTTGGGCTGTGGTGTCAAAATTACACTTTGACAAGGTGAAAAGTAAACAATTAATTTCTTTCAGACACATATTTCCATAAAGCCTGCATTGTTAGATGGATTTTAAATAATTTCAAACAGTGTAGTTTGTTTGCTGCATTTTACGATATTAAAACAAAACAGGTGTTCAGAAACGTCTCAAAATCTAATTCTTAAGCAATTATATTAAAATATACTTTTAAACTAAATCGTTCTACATGAAAAATTAATGTGCTCATAATTTGAACGCTCGGTCTCTTTTATGATATTACCTACCTGTCGTGCGTGTGTTGATTCATTTTTACCTCAAAGTGAATTCCTTTTTAAAGGGACAGTTTATAAAAGAGGGAAACTGTTTGGTAGAAGCGGTAAGGTGCTTTGCGCCATTATTGAGTTCTCTTTGCACGCGTGAATTTCACCTTTAACCGCTCCACTCTGTCTAACCCCCTCCCCCTCATCATACAGCCCTCAGTGTAATCGTGACCCCTGACCTTTCACAGTCCCTTCGGAGCGACGTCATGGTGTCATGGTGTCATGGTGTCGCTTTCACTGGCAATATCAGAGGAATTTCTAAAGACACCGCGCAGATCAGAGGAGCGAAATGGAAATTCGTACTTCCAGCTTTGCGGAGGTCAGCTAGCAACGTATGTGGCTTAGTTTCAAGAAAGTATGGAAACGTTTGTCAGTGCAGCCAGCTAAAGTTCTCTTAAGATAAAATTTAAAAAAAATGTTTGTTTAGAAATATTTTAAGTTATGATATAGGTTTAAGCTAGTGAATAAATGAAAAAGTAACGGATAAATATAAAGCAATGTTCTTGCGTCTTTAAAATCACAGTCTTTGAATTTATTACATTTATTTTGCGTAATTTTCTTCTTTCTATAAATGTAAACAAATTATATTATTTAAAAATGTTTTGATAAGAATTATAATAGTAGGATTTTGAATTTTATACTAATTTTATGCTGAAAAAAGTTGATACAAGTATTATTTTGCTAGCATTATTACTCTACGTGTTAATTTTTTTTAATTTAGTAAATATTAATTTAAATATGTAAAAAATAATTAATTGGGTGGTTTAAAAGTTCATTTTTTTAGTAAGTAATTTACCCTTTGCACTAAATCTAATGCTAATAAAATTCAAAACCTATGAAGAAACGCAAGACTATTCGAACGTTCGAGAAGTTAGCCTGATTAGGCTTGGACTCGAATGTTAGCAAGTTCCAAATTTTTACGAAACATTTTTCAAAATTTTAAAAAAATCTGATTCTAAAAGTTAAGTTGTTTGCATTATCCTGCGGTGGAAAAAACAGGACGTTAACTTTAAGTAAGAGTAATATAGCATGATGTAATTGGACAATACTTAAAAATTACTAAACTCCGCCTCTTCCATAGGTATTTTTTTAATGAGCGGAATGCATTTCAAAAATCTACGTACATTAACGAACTGCCTACCTTCCAGCGGTAAGAGACTGTCTCAAACAGTTAGTTCACGGGCAAAAATGCTTTTTCATAGCACGACGCGCCTTTTTTTACACTCACTGTAAAACCATTATATTTGTGTTAGAGAAAAGAATATTCAAACAACTTGTTTGTTATTAAAAATATTTATAAATATAGTAAATAATTATTATTTCTAAATCTCGTTATTATTTTCTTTTAAAATTCAATTTATTTTCACACTAATTTATTTTGAGATTACAATAATTAGGCTTTCAATATAAACATTAGTTTAAGGCAATACCGGCTCTAGCTTAGAAACTACAAATATAATTTTTCTTTGTTTCAAAGACAAATTAATAATTATTTTCCTGTGAAATTATTTGTTTGTAGGAATTTAATCTTTGCAGTGGCTCATTAAAAAAAAATTGTTTGTCGCAACAAACTATTTGTCGGTACAATGAAAGTGGGTTTTTTAGGTAGGAATTTGACGCAATGGTTAACTGAATAGTTTTCACCTAAACCATGTAAAATATGCCGAGGATTAAGGGGTATTAGGCCCTGCCATCGTGGATCCTCCATCTTGTTGCTATAATTCTAATTTTGAACTATTTATCCCAATTTTTAGGACATCAAGGCATAAATCATACCTCCCAGACCTTCTATACATTGCTGCAAACACGTATTTACAAACAGGCTCTAGTCTGTAAGTGCCGCGAGGAAATAACTTGTTATTTCACGCGGGCGACTACAACTGCCAATGATAATCACACCAGTCCACAAGTGTTGACTTCAACAAGCAGCCAAAGCTATGCCATATGCCATGTCAAACCACAAAAAATAGCACGGAAGCTTTATGGAACCGGTATCTATATATTTGAAATTACAAGATGGAGAGGCCTAATCCCCCTTAAGAATTTCCTTGCTGTGCTTCCCGGAATAACAGTCTCCTTAAGTGGTCCGCCTAGTCAGTGCGATGCTCACTGGTGCTTCTAGCGCGGTGTCGTCTCTGAACTGGCGCGCAGTCTTCTCGTCGTGCATAGAGCAACTATGAGATATGAGCGGCGACCACAACATTATACGGCGAAAAAAACGAAGATGAAGGTGTTATGCAAGTCCCTTGAGTGCTTTCAAGATTCTTTACCTGGAGTTTATGCCTAAAAATAACTCTGAAAACACGCGAATTCAAACCACTCGTCGCATTTTTAAATGGTTATCGTGAACAGAAGCCACTCGGATGTCTTCAGCAGCTATCGTAATCGCGGGTTTTTTTTTCTCTGAAGCTCTGCACACCGCAGACGGGCGGGTGAAGTTAAACGGGTTCATGACGCAGCTTCCCGTGCGCCCGCAGATACCAGGCGTTCCTGTCCCCCTCCGCAACAAGTCGTGCGGTAGCTTCGGGCATCCGTGCCCGGGAAGGGGGTAGAGGAGGAATTGGGGAACTCTGTGGTTTTGGGGAGAGGGGGAAAAGACGTAACTATTTTTTTTTTTTTTTAAATCGCGCATTTTCACGCGAGTGCACCAGGCCCGGCTGGGCGCTCCGGCCAGCTGTAGCCACGGTCCACACCGCGGGCTGCGGTCAGATACTGTCTCCCTCCTCCCCTCCCCATCCAAACAACTCATACAACCCCCCCTCCCTTCTCCACCCCCCACTTTTCCGATTCGCATGTGGGCCGTGGGAACCGTCCAACCGGGCGACCCCCAACCCACACATACAAGCGGAACCATGGACGGCGGGGGACGATGGTCAGCGCTGGTAGTGGGATGAAAAAGGGAGGGGGGGGTAACAGAGGGCATGGATTGCCCCCCCCCCCTTACCCATCCTCGCGAGGGTGAAAGCGGGTCCGTGTACGCGGCTAATCCAATTTTCCAGCGCGGTAAACCCGGTGAAAATTAGCGCTGCCTTGTCAGTCCATCCCGGTCTCGTATGCCTACCCCTCTCTCTCCCCCCCCCCCCTCTTACACGTGATCATGGCACCCACTACTTCTCCCTACCATCCCTCCATCGCCGCTTCGCGCGCGGAGCTTAGCGCTGGTCGGTTGGACGCCCCGACGCCCCAATAACAATGCGAGAGACGACAGCGGCGTCCTTCTCTCTCTCTCTCTCTCTCTCTCTCTCTCTCTCTCTCTCTCTCTCTCACACTGCCGACAATTCGCCCCTGTGCACTCGAAGCTCGTTACGCTCACAAAGGTGGTGGACCAGGAGGGAGCGGGGTGGGAAGGAAGGTGCCGAAGCCACGACTTGATACGACTAATAACGGCGCTGAAAGCAGAGCCTTTTAGCGCTCTTGTTTGGGTTCCCGCTGGTGCGAGCGGTGGCTCAGGAACTAACTTTATTGTCCACTCCTAAGTGCTTCGTGACTAATCACTTAAGTACTCCAACCGGTATTCCATGATTTACCCTCCCCCACCCTCCTTCTTTTTCCCCTCTTATCGTCACCACTGTGGCTCAAATCGGATCGGGTTATTCCGCAATTTGTACTCCTGCTGCCACTGTAGATAAAGATGGTTTCTTGATTATTTTATAAAACTAAAATTTGTTTAAAGGTTTTCCTCCATCATATTGTCATAATTTTGTCTCCTGAACCCGTTAGTTACTACTGCAACACATGCACAATATATACGTGCAGGAGCTATTACCATTATAAAAAAGAATTTATCATTGAATTATGAAATGATATAAAATGTTAATAATATTTCCGTCATAAAAGTTTTTAAAAAAAAAAAATAATTCACGTTTATAACATTTCCTCTTCCACGTATGGAAAATCTTTCATGCTAGGTGAAGGAAAAAATACTTGTCGTTTCGTGATGTTATTTAACTGAGATTAAACTAAACAATGGAAGACTTGGCTCTGACATTAGCACAAAAAATTAACACAGGGTGAGTCTGAATCCGGCCGAAAGCTTCGACTGCAGGATCATCACGACAAAATAAGTTGAAAACATAGGACGACTTATGGTCTAAGTGCTTTCAAAGGCTGATATGCATCTTTTAAGTAGGGGCTGAAAATATTTTTTAAATGTAAATAATAGAGAAAGCGTTTAAGATTTAAAACTAAGCCTCAGAATTGTGTTTAATTTAATGATGTTCAACAACTGTAGCGAACCTTTCTCTGTAGCAAAGTCATTGCATTGAAATAATGGGATGTAGCAACACGTCACAAAAACTCGTGGAAAATTAAAGTGTTACTATCAATAATTATTTCAATGAAATAATTTTTCTACAGCGAAACATCTGCAGTGGTTGTAAAACTATATTCAATTAAACATAATCCAGACGTTCAGTGTTCCATTTTAAATACTTTCTCCATTATTCACAAAAATTGGTTGTTACGCTCCAACTTCAATAACGTGTACCAACCTTTGGGAAGCACTGTAAAGTTTAGACCATAAACGTTTGATAGAATCATTATATATTTTAAAGTTTTCGTCTAAATATGATATTGCTTAAAACGGATGAAAATTATCACATAAAATTATTTTCAAGCAACTTAATGCATTTTAAAACATTATTTTGGGCAATCGTCATTGCTGTGTGTCATAGGGAAAAAAAATTAAAAATTAAAAAGAATTTCAGATTGTCTCTGTGACATACAGTGTAGTAAAAACACATTTTCGTATGACCGAAATTATTTTTTTAATCAATCTTCTCTATTCCAATATTCACTCAAAGAACGTAATACGTCTACCTAACTTCTATACAAAAAATATGTGGTTTGAACTACTTTAAATGAATTTTTTATTATGATACTTGGAGTTATATTTGCAAAACATTGGCAGTAGATGATTTAAATTTTAAAAAATGTACAAATAAATATTTGTTAGTTTAATTAGTTTTATGCGCTGGGCATTTATTGTAGTAGAATGCTGGCTAACCGCTTCACAATCATCAGTTTAATCGTGAGATATTGTGGACGGAACAATCTTAGGAACACTTTGCCTAAAATGTGATAGGAAAATCATTTGGGATTGAAAACTAGACATTTTTTATTCATGGTCCAAAATGGTACAACATGTATTTATAACTTTTTCATTAGTTCCTTTGTTTTGATTAAACGTTTGTATGCAGATAGAAGGAACGCCCAGCAAGTTAGACGCATCCCGAGATAGAATACAATCAAGAAATCTTTTGGAACTTTTTTTTTTGTGGTCACACTCAGACAGATTCATATCAATACACTTACCGGGCGTGAGAAGTTTCAAACACCTCATTTCTCGAGAGAACTTTCGCCCTGAAAATCAAGTCAAATACAGTATTTTATACTTCTACTTGACGGGACCGAAAGTTTAGCGCGCCTTCCGCGAGGAAGAGAAGAATAAAAATATAAATATTCAGCGCAACCATAACCAAACAAAAATTTTGTTCCATCAGAACTTCCCCCAGAAATATCTTCCCTCGTCAAATAAAAAAAAAAAAGGACGCACGAAACTTTTTAGTTGACTTAGTCCCTGGAGAACGGAAGGAATCTTTAGCGCGGTTTTCAATTTAAAACTTTACACTTCTTATTAAGTGGGACAGCGACGAGGTTTGAATAACAAAACCATTTTCCGAGCTTTCGCCACCCCTCTTTTCCCCCTCCTCGTTTCTTGCCGCTCTGTCGCCATGACTCCCGCGGGGAAAACAATATTCTCCCGGAGAAGTATCCCTTTCATATTCCTTCTCCGGTTGGCCGTCTGGAGCAGTCTGGACCCTGTTGCGAGGGGTCGCTGGAAGGTACAGCCGAGATTCCCTGGATTTGTATTTGAACCCCATTTCGTGGCTTGAAAATTTCAAGATTACAATTTTTACCGCATTTATGTGTACGATGCTGTACATCTGTCACTAGTACTGTGCATAGTTTATTTTCGCATACCTACCAAATCTCATTAATACTACTAACATACATAATGTTTTGTCAGTGACCCAGCGGGAAAACAAAATTTAATAAGATTGATTGCGTTGCTTTAATTTTATTCTAGTCCTAATATATTTTCAAAATTTTTAATTTTACTTTATGTTACTATTCTTATTATTACAATAATAATATGTGAATTTAAAAACGGCGATAACTGATGCCCAATTTCCTTATGCATTTCCACGTGCTCTGTCAAATGTTGAATGTACTTTTATTAACTTAATTGCAATTAAGTGTTGTAACTAAACAAATTTTTTTACAATTTACTTTTTAAAAATATTTAAAAATAAAAATACAATAAATACTAAATTGACTTCCGCACAAAGTATATACATGTTTAAAATTTCTGATTGGATACTTAAACGTATTTAATTTTATATTTTAACTGACAAAATGAGGTAATTTCATGCATCTTATTTTTAAATGCTTGCATTTCGGGTAAAGGATTACGGTATTATTTCGGTTTCATCGTTATTCACCATAATATTATCTTTTATATGTAGCAGGGTACATCACATATTATACGTAATAAGAATTAAATTGAAGTTTCTATTTACGTAAAAATACAATGTTATTAAAAAAAGGTACTATTAATTACCAAACAAAATTTATAAATAGCTTATCACGCTGAGGGAATGGGATACATTGTTTCCTGTATTTCTTATGTACATAATATCATCAACAATGGTATTTGTTGTATTTAGATCCATTTAGTACAACTTCGCATTGCTTGGATATTTTTATTTTCTTCACGACTTTGGTCGTTCAGAAGTTTTCATTTCAGGGCATTTTTCATTAGTAAGATAGCCATTCAGTGAATGTGAAGATAACTTTGCGTGTTTCGAAGAGATAAAGTTTTGAGAATTATTAGCCGTTTACACGCAATATTTTTTCCGGTACAATTATTTGTAATAGTATAATCAATCTTTGCAGTAATTTTATTGCATTTCGTCAGTGGATGTTAACGATATTAATTTAATCATTCTGTTCTAGGCTTTGCTTGGATATTCATATATTTTTATTAACATAAATAATAATTCAGGATTTTTAACTTTAAGGGCTTGAGGCGTTGGTTGTACGTGGAAGAAATAATAAGAATTATTTCCTCAACATTAATTTTTGAGTAATTAATAAAGAGTCTCCGTTATTCTTAGTTTAGACGCTAGCATTTTTAATGTGGTTTTAACGCGTATTGTTAATTACATCTTGTTCGAAAATTCTTCACGCTGTGATTTTGGTAAGAATCAAGTGCTTCAAATGTTATTGTATACAATCATATTTTGAATAAATGTTTGCTTAGCTCAAAGTATTTATTAATAAAAAAATTTATGAAATGATGTAAATCAATGGTTAAATTCTTAAATAATTTCATGACATTTCGTAGATGTCGTTATGAAAATATTTAAATCAGGTAGGTTGTATGTTTAACATTACAAACAAATATAAAATGCTAAATTGTGCTAACAAATAATTGTCAAAAAACATTTGTTGCGAGTACACAGACGATTCTCGTTTGGGTCTGTTCCAATGGCCAGTAGCACCATTCTGCTCTTCGAACGGCGATTAAATGATATTAACCCAAAAATGATCTCTGGATCAGTCTTCTAAACATTGTGCCGACATGAACTGAGACTACAACATCGTCTCTTGCGTGAACTTTCTTCTATGCCTGACAGGGTTAGGCCCCTTTGCCGTTCAAGAAGGGGTATAGGTAATACCCGTTATTAGTTTGCCATTCCTTGTCAGAAAAACTGACAATTTTTTTTTATCAATTTTAACAAATAATTTATTTGAACAGTATTATTATTAAAAATTATTTGTTTATGGTATAATTATTTTTAATAATTTATAAATAAACTAATTCTTACCAGAAATATAAAAAAAATAGAATTCACTGGAATTATGGGGATAAATCAGACTGTCTTTTATTTTCTTTAAAATTTGAGTATATATATATATATATATATATATATATATATATCTTATGTGGGAGTTTGAGGGAGAAGACCTTTCGATGCGACACTAAGGAGCAGGCCGCCTAAAGGTGGCTTAGCCCTCTACGATTGGAGTTTTGGGGAGAACTCCAAAACGAATGGTGTAGCCTCCATAGGTAAATTTGGGAGCGAAGTAGGTACTTCCGATGGGATAATTAAGGGCGATTCCTCTTACAGTATTCCCGTGATAGCCAAGCTTCCAGGGAGTGGGGGTTTTAGGCAAAAAGAGCGAAGTGAGAATATACATAGGTAAAGATGTTTACCTTGAATGTACGAAGAACGCTGGTTGCAAACTATCCAGAGATCTTTGTAAATGTACGGCCTTCTTCGGGAATTTACGGAAACTGAGTTGACTAAACTTTGAACGTAAGTCCGAGAGAATATATTTTGGTATATTAAGAAAACATTCAAAATCTGGTTAAGTCTAAATCAGGAATGATCTTCTTTTGTCCAATTGGGTGTTCATATTTGTTTAGAACGGAACGTACAACTCGGAAGTCGGGATATACGGCGTATACTTTCTACGTAGGTTCAGTTATTTATTTGAGTTAAATTCTTCTTTGAAAAGTACGTAAATGTTACTGTGATCTCTAACAGCGCACATACGAATGCTGTTTCGAAATTTTTGTTGGCCACAAATTTCTTCACCAGGTATTTTCTAAACGTTTTTATTATTATTATTAAACCACAGTGACCACAGTTATAAACACTTGCATCTTGTTTTAGCGCTTTTATACGATATTGAGTAAATATGTTTTGAGACAATTTGTGACAATACACAATGCAAGAGAGCTGCAGTGTTGACATGTAGGAAAAGCAATTAAATGGTTTGACAACGAAATAAAATAATAATTAACATGGCGTAAGTGTGAGACTGGGCCTTAAGATGAGTGCATTCTTTGAATAATTCTTGAAATGGGGAAACATGATTTAAAATGTTTTCATAGACATACGCCATTGCTGTTTTTAACTTATGTCATAGAGAAACCACATGCATGAACAAGAAAGATGAACACAAAAACACACAGGAAACAAGTCGAGATCAGCCCACTGTTTGTCTGTGCTTTGATATTTTTTTTCGATTTATTACTTCTACGGAATTCTCTCTGTGATGTCCTAGTGTCTAACATTTGAAACTGACTGAGCTTGGCTGGTTTTCACTGTGTGTTTGTGTACTCGCATTTCTTGTTCATTCTTGTGGTTTCTCTAACATGCAGTCAAAACCAGCAATGGCTTATGTCCATGAAAATGTTTTTTTAATTTAAGGCGATTGCTGTTTCGTAACTGATATTTCTTCGCTGGTTGAGGTCTTGGATGCCGCCTGCGGTGCGCGGTAAATTTTGACGAGAGCCATGAATAATTAATGAGGGTGCGCTGTGGCTCAGGTTGCCTTGCACGCGGCGTCGTCGCGCTTCGGCAAGAAGGGTGTCGCTTCCTGTTTCCTGTGTCATGATCGCGTCACGTCCGGCGATCGACTCCGTACCCCCTGCTTTGGCTGCCGCTCCTACGAAGGAGGCTGGCGCGCTAAGTGAAGCCATGCCATGTTAATGCCCTTTCGGCACGCACTTAGGATCTGTCAAGATATAGTTCCCTGCAATGCAGTTCAAATCACTTTCTACCCCACCACAGCCGTACCGCAACACGCATTACACTGCGGGAATGTATTGCTCAACCACGCCTGATGACAACTAATAAGTTCACAAAAATTAATTTTTTTCCTGTGCTTTTACTAAAGATACCTTGGACACCACTTGCCAAGAAATAGTTTGTAATACTACAGGAAAAATATTGTAACTTTTGTACAAAACATGGCTATTCATATATGAAATACGTTTTTTCGGAAATAATAATTTGTATTTCTTACGAAAATTGGCACATAATTGTATATTTTAATTTATGTTTCGTTCAAGCATATATTTTTTAATATATGAAAGATGATAATCTAATATTCAATAGTTCGACTTTATACTGTTTTATTATGCTTGATAATGTGCGTATAGTTTATACTGGAAAGCTATTCAGGGAGCGGTTTACAAATAACTTTAACCATGGGCGGTACTGGGACAACACGAAGCATAAATGTCCGGGTAATAGTCAAGCCAGTATCACTGCGAACACTATTTTGTAGTCATTTTGTTGTTTCGTTGTAAATTTGGGGTACAAATTTAGAATAACTGTAATTTTACATTAATATTTCTGTTCATTTTACAAAAAATATCAATTTGCAGATTAGAGGCTTTAATTTATATCGTTAAACACATGTAACATTCATTAATTATGGTCGTTTAGAACTGTGTCCACAATGCAAACACTACACTTCGCCCAATGTTTTCGGGAATCCCAGAAACATGGTGCGAACCATCAGATGTACAAAAATTGCTTCAATTACAATTGAACGCAAGGCCAACACTGATTTTCGGCAAAACTGAAAATGGTTACTACAATCCTCTTGAATTTATGTTAATACACATTTCGGTATTAGTTTCTCAAATCTCATGAAATCAGCTTATTTGGATTACTACGTCGGTTCCCCCCAGGTAGCTTCGCCGTATTTCATTGAGAAAAACGCTTGCTTTACCACGCCCGCTCCCCCACAAGACCTTCAGCTTCTTGGAAGCAGATAAAAGTTAGCGACCTGACGTCGTCCTCGCAAGCTTTCACGCTGCGAACTCTCCCCCGCAGAAGCGAGTGACGCCGTTTGGCGAACAAACAGTACATATCATATCATTAAAATGTTGCTTGCAACAGTTCATCTGCTGCAGGAGTGTTTCATCAGAATCTCAAATTCAAACAGAATATAAAATAATCCACCCACATTCGCAATTCAGAATGTAAACCTGCGGGATAGTTGTGGACACAAAATATTTTGCTGTAAGCTTTTGGACATACGCTATTGCTAAGCACATGTATGTCTGTAGAAGAAAACTACAAAAAACACAAATGACAAAAACACAAATGACAAAAACACAAATAAAGCAAAAAATTGCTGTTGTCAGGATATAAATACCACACAACACTCCACAACAGGAATATGGTCAACAAAACAAAGAAAAAACAAAGAAAAATGGACCAACAGAACGAAAAAAACCTACAAATTATGACAGCTCAAAAATACCGAAACCAAAAAATTCAGCACAACATTTGAAACGAGACAAAAACACAGCAAAACGAAAAGACGAAACAAATACAATAGTTTTGCAAAAAATAAAAGAGAACGAAAAAAACCCACAAATGATGACAGCACAAAAATATTTATCCCAAAATAATTCAGCACAACAGTCAAAACGAGACAAAAACACGACAAAACGAAAATACGAAATAAACATGACAGTTTTCTAAAACAGAAACAAGCGACGTTTCGGGAACTGCTATCTGATCCCGTCCTTTGTTTTTTCTTTGTTTTGTTGACCATATTCCTGTTGTGGAGTATTGTGTGGTGTTTATGTTTATATCCTGACAACAGCAATTTTTTCCTTTGTTTGTGTTTTTGTCGTTTGTGTTTTTTTAAGTTTTCTTCTACAGACATACATGTGCTTAGCAATTGTGTCTGTCCAAAAGCTTACATCAAGTCATGCACTCCCATTGCACAAATCTTTCAAAGATAATACAATATTTTGCGTCAAAACGACGCGGAAAGGGGTAAAAATATATCTAATCTTTATTACCATAAGTATTAACAGCAGTTACCCAATTATTATACTTAAATTCGAGACAAAAATGAATGTATTTTTAAGTTGTTCATAATCACTATTTGATAAAACTTAGGTAGTTAACTGACCGCATTATTGTTTTATCTAACGGAAGTAATATGCTGTTTTCGGATCTTATTCAGATCTTTCTCAAGAAGATACAGCAAAAGATTAAGTTACGCGTTTTGTGCCAGATCTACACTGTTGAAAATGTTTACCTCTAATTTACGAAGAACGCTGGTTACAAATTATCCAGGGATATTCGTAAATATATACGGACTCTTGAGTCAACTTACTTTGAACATGTATCCAAAAGAATATTCTTGGTACATTAGCAAAACATTCAATAACTGCTGAAGTCTACAGTAATAACACTCTGTTTTTTGTCCACTTGAAGTCGAAATACGGCACGGTTTCTCCGAAGATTTAGTTATTTGAAATTACGAAGAATACTTCGATTATTTCAGGTGAATTCTTCTTCAAAGATTCCGTAAATTTACTATGACTTCTATCAGTCCTATATTAGTTCGGATACTTATTAGTTGTTAGTTAAGTAGTTCAATATTAAATTTTTTTACAGCTATTCGTTATTTCATGATTACTTAAATTTCATCCCACTAATATTATAAACGCGAAAGTTTGTAAGTATGGATGTTTGTTACTCTTTCACGTAAAACTACTAAATGGATTTTAATGAAACTTTACAATAATATAGCTTATACATCAGAATAACACATAGGCTACATATTAATATGAAATTCTATCCTTAAGTAGTGAAAAAATGAAAATTTCATTTTATAACAGAAAAAATCATAGGTCATAGACATACAAATAGTGAGTGAGTGTCATTTCTCTATGTCTACCGCACGATCATACACATAGTAAGGCTTGCAAATTCATATTTTTCTCCTTGGTGACACCAGCCCGCTTAGTGGAGCTCGCAGCGGCTAGCAAAATAAAGGTGCTAATAACAGTCTGGTTCTAAACTTCGTTAATAGATAGAGTTGCCTTGAATTTTAAACGCACCTTCTTTAATTTTCGTTTGTTTGTGCCGTATGCGTTCCTATACCATTTATCCGATTGCGATTAAATTTTGGTGATTTGTTATGCGGATTCCCGTGAAGGTTTCTGAGACGGTATAACTATTTTGCAATAGTTGGAGCACGAATCGTTTCTAAAACATGTGTTTATTTCATATTATATAGCGGCACTTCGTCTGTTTTTGTTGTCTAAGTGCGCACGCATGAGAAAATTTATTTAAATATAAAAGAAACCGAGATAGAGTGATATATATACAGAGTGAGAATGAGAGAGACAGAGAGATAAGTTGAGATGGAGCGAGGTATAGAGAATGAAATGGGTTAGATAAAGAGATATATAGATGTATAGCGCTACATAGAGATTTAGATATAGAAGAGATAGATATAGTGGGTGGTATATATGTATAAATGTAGTTATAAAGAGATAAATAGAGATAGAGAGATACATATGTATAGATGTAAATAGAGATAAATATATATTTAGAGATATTGATGGATGATTTGTATATGTGTAACTACCTTAAACATATTACAAAACAAAACTGAATGAGGCATTGCAATGCATGCTGAGCATTTGCTAGATAATGGAATCATTTCAATATTAGTAATCCCTTATTTTTCAGCTTTTTTCTATAGTGCTTTATAAAGTCTAGATTACATACAGACCACCAATTTTTCGATATAAACAGGTAAATAACTATACACTGGCAGAACAACGTCCGTCGGGATCTGAAAGTGATATAAATTATATTGCACTCTTGACATTCAAATTAAGAATACAATTACTAACTACATCTGATTTCGAAAAAGGTCACCTTCACCCTGTTTTCAGCCCGGGCAACGCCGGGTACTGCAGCTAGTACCATATATGTGTTACTCGTCTGAGTGAAGTTAAGTATAATTTTTTGTTGGCCATAAAAAACTTATATACATATTTGTTTATACATATATATATAATTTTATCTAGTTCAAAAGTTTATGCTGGATGCGATGGGCAACGGAGTTCTATTCAATTTCTGAACACGAGAATGTTCTTGCCAAATATTCATGCTGTTGCGGAGGTCCATGAGCGATTTTGCGTGGAGGGGGGGGGGGCGAGAGAGAGTTTAAGGAGAAGGTGTGTTCACATTATCGCAAACATAAAAGCGTTTGCCGGCTGCCTTTGCGTTTATTGCCCAGGATTTGCGGCAGAGAAGGTGCTTAAGGTCGGGAAGAATGCTGGAGGATAAGCGCAGATTTATAAACTACACAAAAAAAAAGCAAGAAATGCAAACACAACAAGCAGAAACTTAAATAACAAAATCTTTCAAAAACTAGTATATAAATTACGCAAGACGTAAAAAACGCAACGCAAGCATCTCACCAGCCAATTTTCCATTTCTTGCGTTTCAGGTTGTGTTTCCGCCTTCTTTACGCTTTTTGAAACTTTTGAAATATGGGTTCGTTATGTGTGTAAAAGGCTACGATTTTTATTTTTATCGTGTGCATCACGTTTACACCTGCGAACCATCTGCACAATGAAAATAAATAACACTTTTAAATTACATTATTTAGAATCTCATATGCTTTTTTTATAAACATGTATTAACTTAATAAGCTTGATTCCACTTACTTTGCAGGAATGCAAGTAAAATGTACGTCTCGCATAATTCCAAGTTGACAATCGTTCTGTAGGCTGTATTTTAATCATTTTTGTAACTAGAGACTGTTAAAATAGTTTCCACTTTATATTTTAGCAGGATTAACATATTTAATGATAACAGAAATATTTTGACACGTTTACAACGAAGATTCAACAAAAAAAGGCTCATATACATATTTTAATTTACGGTACAAAGGTTGAAACTTAGTTATAATGTTATAAATTCATGCATTTGTAATTAAAATTAAAACAATTATTTTTTAAGCTTAAAATTTTTGCTATGATAAAAGTTACTTACTGTAAGATCAATGGTGTAACCTATTGAGGTGACTAATAGAATTTATACAGACCAAAAAATTATATTCGTCCGAAATACTTTAGTACGTCAGAAAGGCAAGTAAAGTATGCGAGGTCGCAGTTACATGTTCAGCTGAGTACCTTAATTTTGAATCGGCCTTGACGCGTTCTTATCTGCGAGAAAAATCATAACAAAGTTTGTAAAGTGTTCGTATCTTCTAGGTTTCCCCGTACGTTCTGTCACGACCACGACTTAAGCTCTGTGCAAAATTGAAAAATTAACATATCAGTAACAGTAAGCCATCTGCACAAGACTTGTCCGCCATGTTTTCGAACCTACTGGTTCACAATAGCAATATCACATAGGATGGTCGTGTGCATAGGAAAAAAAACATTTTATTTGTGCTACGGACGCATGGCGAAACAAACAATTAGAGTACGTTGCAATTTTGGCGGCAGTAAAGAACTTTTCAAAATTAACATAATTATTGTGGCAAGGAATTGTTGAAATATTACAATTCTCATATGTATGTAATTCCTACTTTAGAAATTAATTATTGCTATTATTTATAAAAAAAGTCATTAGCATATATATAAATAAAATATTTGGTGAGTAAAAAAGTAAACTAAAATGTTTACATAGCAGAAATTATTTGATATGTTTAAAAACTATGTTCAAAAACAGCTGGTAATATGTCGTGGGATTTGATGGTGATTAAAGTTATCTACTGACGCTACCAAAAGATGTCTGATACATCGCGGAATTTCATTGGTTGAAATCAACAGTAAGATTTCAATGGTGAACCGATTTCGCACGGTCGTGCGCATGGCCTGCTATGCACTCGCTTATGTCTTGTAATTGTGAACCCGGCCTTGCACCTCCCTAGCACAGTACCCCGGGGAGGGTGGAGGGTGGAGCAGAGAAGTTGCCAGAGGAAGAGAGGAAATGATAGAGCGAGAAGGAAGGTGCCGTGGAAAGGATTTAGTCCGGCGCAAGGAGGCCCGCTTGTTAAGCCGCTTACTTACCTCCGCCACACTAAACTGCTAAGTCTTTTATAAAGATTCGGCGGCTGGCGTGCCTGTGTTTGCCCCTGATGCGTCTCCATCACCTCTAACACCCGGAGCCTCCCCTGGCTTACCGCCCGCAACCCCTTATTTGCACGGGCCAAACTTTATCGTTTGAGGTTTTAATTAAAGGTGTGGAGAGCGAAATTTACTTTGCCGCCCAAGTTGTTTCGTCCCGCAAAGAAGAATAAGGGGGGAAAAAAAGCACCCTTGCCTTCATTATCGTCTTAGGGAAAGCTTTTGGAGGAGTGAGTCTATAAATGAACACTCGATGAATAGTTCATCTTGTCTTAAGATGTTGGCGTGATGGAGCAGAGTTTAATCATCGAAGCTACCTACACCCTAAGCATAAAGCGTCAAAAATGATTGCGTATTTATAGATAAAGATAATTTATTTCAATTTTAAGTTCAAGAAACCATACTTAAGGGCTTACAGGGGAAATGGAAGATGAGATAAAAGTTTGGTCTTTCTTATGCTGAAGAGGTTGCCTTTGCGACAATACGACTTCGGGTGCTCGCGAACCTCCCCTCCCCTTATTTCCCTCTCCACTGTCCTGACTTCACTGTTTTTATTTTATTTTGTGTGTGTTGGCTTCTCCCCCTCGTGTGACTTGGCGCAGGCGCAGTGGTGGCTCCGACAAGCATGAAGGAGTATGGATGTTCCCCCGGCCTCGGTCTCAGTCATCATGTTTCATTCCTAGCAAGAGGTCTTTGTGTGTGTGACGGGTACGTCCAACTTGGCATGGTCCGTGACTGAGTATGGTTTTGTCATAAGCGTGCTTGGTTCAAGATGTCTAGCACCTCCTTGATATAAATTCTGACTTCAGTTTCTGCCCCTTTTTTTTTTATTTAATTTTCTATTGACACTGTCAAAATTTAATTGGATTTAATCAATTTGAGTGCTGTTCCAAGGTAATGCCCAGTTCACACGCTGAAGTTGACGAATGTAGTGTAAGGACATGCGAAGTAGAGGCGTGTCCCGGGCTCATGTTGAAGTCTTAAGTGGTGCATGCCTTTCAAAAGCTATTTCGCCCCACGAGTTTTGCTTAAACATTCATTCGTGTCTGATCTATTGGGATTCGTGTCCGTGTTGCAGGCTAGATCGGACCTCTTGTTGTGCCCATTTGACACGTTCTTTTCTTGTGACATAACCGATCACGTAATAATCTGCTTACGTATTGCCTCATTTGGTAGCAAGCTAGAATTCAAACCTGCATAATCTTGCACTGTGTTCATGATTGGACCGCATTTGTTTTAGAATGATTCTTCCCTGGGAGCACGTAGCTCATATAATCATTATGTCAATATGCTGATTGCTATTTGTTCCCTATCTCTACGTGCCGCGGTACGTTTGCTTATGGGTCTAAAATCTAATCAGAAATAGTTGTATTGTCATACATCTACGTTGTACAGTTCATATTTATTTCTAGGCTTTATATTAATGCGTATGATCGTGTATTTAATCTTCTACAATGCATTTAATTTACTATTCTCATATATTTGTTGAAACTACGTCTGTGAACGTGTTAAGGTACTTGATACTTAACTCCTAGGCATGTTAGCTATGCATTGCACCCCCTTTCTCTGCATGATTTTGAAACGTTGACTACGCTGAAATTCGTGACTTTGCTTGGAGTTTTGACGAAACTATATGTTACCGTTTGTACGATAAAGTAACTTACAAGTCTGTTTGCGTGTCGCCTAGATGCGCGTTATCTAATTATTGTTCCTGCTTAATAGTGTGTAAAGTCTGTATCCAAACAGTACTGTATTTAGCCTCTTAATTATTTGGACTTATTTCGGGCGCACTTTATGTTCTTTGCAGTTAAGCCAGAGGGCAAATATTGTTATTGTAAATCACGTTTATATAATGTTAAACATTGAGATATTTATTATTAAATCATGCAATTGCTGTTGTGACCTGAAGCCATACGTCTTCATTCCTGATTTTCATAAATTTGCCTCTCTCCCTACACACGCCTTAAAGCTCTGCGTGCTTGTACCAGAACAGGTTATTTTTGTCTCTAGTGTGCCGCTGGTTTGGAGGCTACTGGAATCTATGAGGTCCCGGAAGGCTCCAATGCCCTTTCGACATTTCAGTGTACAGTGATTTCTTAATGTAACGTCAAAACATATTATTGTCTTTGTAATTCCAGTCAGTACTTCGTGGGGTTATTCGACCAAAATGGTATGTCCAGTCTCTGAAATCTCTTGTTTTGCAATTACCAAGGCGAAAGGATATGGTTTTCATGTTCAGAAGGAGTCAGGACGTGTAAAATTATTATTTTTTATGGATGTTTAAGACATAATTTTTTGGGAAGTAGAAATTTGTCACATAGGTGACAGCAAATAAATTGTACCTTTTTCTGTAAGTTGCAATCTTTTTTCTAATACCACACGAGTAGCACTTCCAACAGCAACCGTCAAGAACTGTTAAATCTGAGACAAGTTACATGACATAATTATATATGTATATATTATATATATATAATTTGATTACTAAACGTGACCTAACCAGACTAAAATTAGGTCTTGGTAATTTATCTTCTTCCGCGGAGAATCCAACTGACGCCTAGGGATTCGAAATGTAGGGATCCGCAGGAGAAGAGCACATTTTTCCAGTCTAAGTTGGAAAAGAACATAGCACACCCTCCTGTTGGTGAGCAGAACTTCACGCATGAGCGTGTCTGCAAGACATCATGCCCGCTGTTGATGGTTCCATTCGCCTGGTGGCATCGTTTTGGTGTTCACTACCGCGTTTCTTCGGTCGAGGGAGTTTTCTGTGTGCCCGGACCGGATTTTGTTTTTGTGAATGAAACAGAAATATCCATGTAAATTACATATATTTTTTACATTTAAACATTTACAAGAAAACAACTCTATTACTACAAAATAGTGTTCGCAGTAACACTGGTTTCAGATTCTGACCCGGGCATTTGTGATTTGTGTTGTTCCAGTACCTCCAATAGTAAAACGTTTCCTGAATAGCTTTCCAGTATTAACTGAGCACATTAAAGAGCATAGAAAAAATTAAGTTCAATTATTTAATATTGAATTATCTTTTCCATGGTTTGTAAAAAAAATAATTATGCTTGAATGAAACGTAAATTAAAATTAATAAATATGCTTCAATTTCAGTAATAAACGCTCAGTGTTATTCTCTCTGTCTCTAATTCTCCTTCTATCTTTATCTCATTCTCTCTCTCTCTCCTGCCGAGAGCAGCCCAGCCTACTCGCCGCCGAAGAGAGCGCGGAAGGACAGGCCACCCGCGACACAGCCAGGGCTTGGGCCGAACCTTTGAATATATATACTGTATAGAAGTCGCGAGTGGATAGGATTTACTCTACGTTTTTCAGAAGCGTATGATGAGCAGCTTGGGAACTTCACTGCTGCAGTGCGCTGCCGTAAAGCCCTGTATTGTCTTAGTTGTTATTTACACGTTAGAGCGCAGCGCTGTCGCCCGCTGTCATTCCCCGCTCCCCCCACCTATCATTCACTGCAGCTCAAGGTCGTTCAACGGGAGGGGGAAGGGGTGTTTGAAGAGTTCGACACTTGTCCGCTAGGGACCACCACAAGTCGATGCCCTAGAGATGGTGGCGATTGCGGCGGTGAATTAACCAACTACCTCAAAACCGTATTATAAATTTTAACCTGGGCTGGCGACTTCTATACAGTATATATATTCAAAGGCCGAACTGAAGGGCGAAGGTGCAGGGTACAAGTCTCGTTGTTTGCAGGAGTCCGCTGGGCGCTGGCCGCCTCGACGCTGCTTGTGGCTTGGGACAGGCGCCTCCGCCGGGAGCGCTTCTGCACTGTGGGACTATTGCACCGCAGTCCCGCGCTCTTTCACCCTCTATTTATCTATCTTTCTCTCTCTGTACACATCCATCGCTCTCTTTATGTGTTTCTCTTACTCTCTATCTCTCTATGCCTCTCCTTGTATCTCTGCATCTCTCTGTTTCCCTCTATCCCTATCTCTCCATCTCGTTATGGCTCTCTTTCTTTCACTATTTCTTTCTTTCTCTAGCCCTCGCTTTTCAGCTAAGCACTCGCCTCAAAACAACGAAGGGTCCATCGTGGTCCCAGATAACCGAATCTTCATACAAACTGCACCCGATTTTGACTTTCCGAGTTATGTGCTCGACGAGTGTGTGTGTTTTTTTTTCTTTTTTTTTTTTTTTTTTAGCTCTGGGCTGAACCAATTTCGAAAAATTAAAATCTCCAATATATTCTTGTCAGTTCATGTTCAGAGTAAGTTAACTAAGTGTATACCGGTAAATTTACGAAGATGCCATGTTAAACAACACGTTCCCAGAGTTATTTGTAATTTTTTTTGGTGAGAAATTTTAACGGTGTCATCTAGCTGTCCAGACTATTGGTAGGGTCTGGAAAAATTCGCGGTTTCAATGACCACTAGGGTAGACTCCACGATTCTCTATGTACTCGGGCAACTATCACCTGGTCATTGGCTACCGACTCGGGACACCTGTTTACTGCGATTCTTATGATTCGATACTTCTTTTGTTGAGTGTTTGCCATTGGCTCAGAGTCCTTCAGGTAAATTGCGGTCCAATCACTGACGCAGCATTAAGCTAAACGAGTTTGGATTCCAGCCTGTCTCGAAAGGAATCCGCGAATTTTTCCGGTCTCTAACTATTGGTGTTTATTTCGTAAATACCATGACATCGTAGATTCGTCATTTATGTTTGCTGTAATTTCCATTTTAATTAATTTATATGAATTACTGGCAAATTAGATATTTAGGGGCAGTATTTTTCGCAAAAATATTATAAGATTATACCTGTAATTGTGTATTAAAACGCTCTAGCATCGTATGTGTTTTGTGATTAGTTAAGCTTTTTTTCCAGTGACATGCCTGATGTCGACACAGGAATCACAGAAACTATGTGCAGAAGCAAACGCCAAATTAGGCAACTGGCTTCTCTTACAGACGGCCGCCATTCACAAGGGAGAAACTACTGGCACAGACATGGATTTCTGCTGAGTAATGAGCGGTCGGATTTCTTTCACGAAAAATACCTGCCCTAATAAAACTGGTAATAACTAAATGGCTCCAACGTGTACCTAATTGCTGTAATGATTATACTCTTTTAAACGGACGACTACAGATCACATACGGTAATAGTTACACTAAACCACGAATTTTGGCTTCAGCAAGTGTCCAAATCCCGTTTATGAGGTAAATGTCGATTCAACAATTTTAAATGATGTCCTTATGGAAGAAATATTTTCTTGCTGTAGAGTTCACAATAGTTTTAAAGTTATATTTCAATACTTCAATAGTATTTATGTGATTTTAAGTTAAATGTAAAAAATTTAGTAATAATGTGTTTAAGTAAACATCCGTAAATTTTCGAAGATCAATGGATAATATGTAACCAGTTTTCTTCGTGTATATACATATAAGCTGAAAAATTTTAAGTGCATAAATTTCTTCAGTTGACAGTGTAGTCTCGCAGGATATTGCTCCAACCAATAGTGGCTCATTTCAAGCAATTAAACTAAATCCTTCTTTCACCACGTAGTTAAATTATGAAATTATTTAATTTTTGCTTAATTTTGCGATGAGTGTGGATTTTTTTTCCTGAAAGGGCTTAGCTGTCCGAGAGGGGGATTTGGAATTGGCGTACGTTTATACCTTAGGCGCCACCACGTGGATGAGCACGTGGACCCGGCTACCGACTTTGTCCCAGGGTCGTGACATGACCCATGTGGAGCTAGGCTCGACTTCCCCCCCCCCCCCCCCCCCCCCCGCTAGCACTCACCTGCCCGCTCTCAGCGGCGGGCACGCCATGTTACTGCTCGTGGGGTCACACCTCCGTCTCTGTGCTGGGAAACTCGTGGTCGAGAATTAAGTGCAACTAAGTCTGGTGAATATCGAGCTTTATTGGCGCCGACACGCGCACTCAAGACGCACACAGAAAACAGCACATAGTCCAGGTTTCTAGCTGACCAGGACACCGCGTGGCCCGGCTCCGAGAGTATTAAGTCCGCCGATTAATCTAAAAACTCTCCGGGGAGCTTTTAATTAATTAAGTTAAACAGTCTGCCGCCGGGCTAGGCCTCGAAGGTTGATTAAAAAAGATTTTAAAAAAAAATAGTTACGATGGCGGATGTTAACGGATCGTTTACAAGCAAAAGTTGAAGTCGACGAGGTGCTGAGGTGTGTTCTACCCCGCACGGCGAACGGAAGCAACTGCACCGGGCCCCGGGTGTCATGGCCGCAGGAAGTGCTGAACTTACCGTTAGCACATTTATATTAAAGACAGTTAAACATAATTATTAAAACCTTTTAAAAATTACAAGTTAATTAAGATTTAAGAATTAAATATTAGAGATATTTAATGATTACATAAAATAATGTAATCATTAAATATCTCTAATATTTAATGATTACATTATTTTAAAAAACATGCAGTTTCCACTGCTCCAGTTAGGGTGGGCGCCGAAAGGGTTCGCGCACGGCGACCGAACACACGGACACACGCACACACGCACACACGCACACACGCACTTGTTGGCGGGAGGTTTGAAACAGAGGGTGTCGGTGGGAGGAGAGGAGGTCGGCAGTGGCGTGAGGCACATCGGGCTTAGGGAGGGCGTAGCCCTGGGTGACGTCGCAACAATAACCATATGATATTTAAAAATATAATTTGCATGGTCTTGAACAAAGTACGATCAAAAATCATCACCGTACCGGTTGCAAACTATTCACAGATTTTTTTTGAGCATAATTTACTCAAACCAATGTTATGGTGTTACGTTAGTAGATAAAAGTGGAAAATTTGGGGCAGTAGCCTAGTGTTAGGAGGAAATGGGGATTTCAAATAGCCGTAACGATTAAAAATTAAGAATGAGTATAATTTAACCTGGTGAAGTTGCATCTGTGCTCAGGCCATGTTAATACACTTCTTAAACCAAGGGGATTTTTTTCAGACTATTTTAACATAAAAATATAAATATTTCTGCCATATATTATAACTCTTGTTTATTTTTTACAGATTTCAGCCCGAATAAATTATTTTGTATAAGAATACAGAAAAAAATCTTATTATAGTTTGGTAAGCTAAAATTATATTGAAATAAAATAGCTATAGAGTGTGCCATTGACGATTTAAATTTAGATTACGTGAGGTAATTTTATGATGCTCTTAGCCATATAGAGTTAGATTTTTCATTATTATTATTATCTTGTAAAAAATTAACTTAAAGTGTTACCCGGATATACTTTAATTATAGTTTTCAGTAATGATTCTAAGTATACCACTTCAGTTATTTTGATAAGTCAAAATAAAATGGTAAATTAAAAAAAAACGTAAAAACCTAAAATCTGTTTTTAAAAAAACCTGACTACGTAGGCACTTTGTGACTCAGTAACCTATTCCAACAGAAAAACAAAGATTGGGTTGTTGACTGTTGGAGCCTAGTTATGATTTTGATTCGATATTATTGATAATGATAATGAATTCAGTAGATATCAACCTCACATAATTTTTTCACAAATAATACTTCACAGTTTGTGAGTGTACACTGTTAGAAATTACAGAAAATTTACGGAATTTTCAAGGAATAAACGACCTCAAATAAACGAAGAGTGCCTTGTAATTTTTGATGACTGGATCTTCGTAGATCTTCCGAGATTGGTTTTGAGATTAAAACACACGTGGAAGAAATATGAGTGTTTTTTATAGGTAGAGACCAGAAAAATTCACGGATTCATTTCACGATATGCTAGAATCCAAACAACTGTACATTTATATTGCTTCTGTGATTGGCTTACAGTTTATCTGAAGGACTTTTAGCCAATGGGAAACCTTCAACCAAAAAAAGTATCGAATCGCAAGCGTCCCAGTTGACAAGTGTCACGAGTCAATAGCCAATGAGCAAGTGGCATTTGCCTGAGTATGTAGAGGGTTGTGGAGTCTATCCTAGAGGTCATCGAAAGCGCGAATTTTTTCAGTATCTATTTATAGAAAATAATGGTTTGGTTATGTACTAAGATAATTGTTTTGGATACATTTTCAAAATAATTAAACATAGTACCTGTAAATTTACGATGGTTACGGTGAATTTACGGAGATCCCTGGATAATTTGTAAGTAACGTTTTTCGTAAATTTAAGGTGAACATTTTTTTCTGTGTAGTTTGCCAGTTTTTTTTTTTTTACAATCATGTGCCGAATTGTTATTTTCACATGCCTTGCACAAGCTGGTGTGTCGTTCAGTGCCTTCCACTTTCCACGCACTTGTCAGTACCCAGCAATGCTTGCGGTCTGATTAAGAACACGCATTCTGCGACGCAATACGCGATATACATCAAAGGTCGTGGGGATTACCGCAGGAATAAGCTGCGTGATTACGAAAACACAACATTTTTCGTTAAATTCGGACCATTCAGACTTGCCAACTTTTGAAACCCTCAATTAGTAAAATACATAAAAAATATTATAACAAGCGTAAACTGCTCGCGGTAATTGAAAAATTAATAAACTTTCATAATATCACATTTTTTCTAGTAATCGAAATTATGTAATCGTTTTAACATACATTAACATTGCAGACCAACAATCATTCTCATTATTTACCATTATGGAAACATTTTTGCTTAGTATCACATCAAAGAAAAAAAAATTCGTTCCTTGTGGTACCCTACAAATCAACAGAGTGTACCTTTGTTACAATATACACTGATATCAGTTAACTTCCAGTAGAATCTCCCTGGAGTACTGGTATTGAAAGCAACCTTGACACTATCATTTTCAAACTTTCATCACAAAATGTTACTACTAGTGGATATAATTAATTGGGATTCAGAGTCATTGCTGCCGTTGGTCGCGACTGAAAATGCCACAGTTTGTAAATTACAAACAATTTTATAGTTGCATATGTTGCCATTTCTTTCACGATAGCCGTCGACTTTTTTCTTGCGCAACCAAATGTTTTTGCTACTTTAGAATTTGAAAACATTTTTCTGAATAACGAGCCGGCGTGATCCGAAACATTTAAAGGAATATTATGTTCAACCAAAAAGTTTGTAAACATACATCTGCACGTATTACAGCATTGTCTGTGCTGTTATTTTTAGCGAAATAATCACTAACCTTTGAACTGACTGAGACACTTTTAACATTTGCGAGATGTTTTGAACAGTTCACGTGGAGATTGATGTCATATCTTCCGCCGTGCGCAATGTTGATGTCGCATCTCCACACTGAAAAAATTGCGAACTGTGTTCCCTTGCTTGATTTAAGAATACACGGAAAATCCCGCGTGTATGTATCACGAAATGCCTGAGAATAATGCGTATCACGTTTCGGGGGAATTTTTTTCTTCACTTGATTCCACTTCCGTTAATTGTGCACATAACACGTTTTTATTAAAAACATGCAATAAATTTGTTTCTTAACCTGTAATAAACAAAATCAAAATTGGCTCAACTTTAACTGAAGAATCACAACATACGCTTATGCACGACACCATCTTGCCAAACTAAAAATGCTATTTAAACTGGTTCGTGATTGGTTGTAAGCGCATCAATGTAACTTAGGCGGCCAATAAGGAAAGATATACAATCGAACAACAAATTAAGTGGTTCGCTGGCCTTCGACCAATAATATAACTCAATTACCCCACTCGTTTCCACAGCAACAACACATGGCAACAGCTTTTACAAACCATACAATAAAACATTGAAGGCAGACGGAAAATACATGTTTTAATAAACGTCTCGCACTTAAAATTCGTAAAAAAATGCAGACATTCGCGTTCAATCGTAAAACGGACGTGATTTTCGTACATTTTACGAAAAAAATGGCGTTTCGACGGTATCTACCGTAACCTTTGAGCACGAACACACATTTCGTAAAGGCATTTATCGCACCGGTGCTACGTTGTATACTACGTGTTTATCAGTTGGTAACGTGAAACGAATAACAGGTTAGCGATGTAATTTAACTATCATAAGTAATTAAATAATGTTACATTTTAGTTGCACCAATTTCTTTTTTCATAGCTGGGACTATTAAGGAGCCAAACCAATTTACAATTAAATTTAACGTACCGTAAACAATATTTGAGGTTAGGAACTGTTACGGTAGTTCATATATTTGTTTTTTTTTTATGTTTGGTATGGCAATACACAGGTATTACGACATTGACGACACGAATTTTTTTTTTACACCAAAATTAAATCAAATAATTATTAGACAAATCACTTATATTTTAAATGCCCGAAATAAAATTTAAATCTTCAAACATATATAAATTATGTATTTAATTTGTCAGTGAAACAAATTTTTCATATTTCACTGACAATTTAGTTTATTTTACGCGCACGTGGTTGCTGGTCCTTTGACGTCACTGATCTATGCCGTGGCTCACAAGTCTCGCGGAGCATAATGAGAGACGCACGCCGCACATGCTGGTTCGTATTCGTCAAATGCGGTACGTGTTCCGGTTGGAGCGTGGAAGAACACCGCAAGTCTCAGCGAGTGTCAGTGATCGGCCCTCAGCCCGCTGGATCAGGGGCAGTTTACCACTGCACGGCTTCTTCCAATCAATCAATCCCCCGCCTGCCCTCTCTCAAACCCCCCCCCCCCCCCCACACATAAAACCGAAAATCGAGCGTGCCCTTTGTGAAGCTGTTTGAGCAGCGCTGGTTGGTTGGTTGTGTGTGGAGCCACGTTAAACTCGCGCGTTCCGCCCGGCCTCTGGGACGACAGTCAAGGGCATATACCCCCCCCCACCCCCCCACCCGCTCATCGAAAGCTTGTTTTGTTGCGGCGGTGGTGCGCTCTCATTGGCCGACGTCCCTGTCGTTCACTGTCCAGTCACACGAAGGCAAACTTTTTGGTAGGTAGCTTATACATGAGTTTTGAAATTTCGTTTTCCAATATGCAAAGCTAGTTATTTCTACACTTCGTAATTTCATGATTGTACGTACAACCCGGATATAAAAAAAATAGGCTTGAATCAAGCTTGAAGCAAGCTTACTATGACATGTCTGTTAGCTTGAATCAAGCTAACTATTTACACATGACAAGCTTGCAGCAAGCTGGCCATGGCAAGCCCCCAATCTTGCGGCAATGATTCGTGGTTCAAAGAAAGCTTGAATCAAGCTTGATGTGTCAAGCTCGCCCAGCAAGCCTAATTCAAGTAATATGACAAGCTTGCTATGTGGGAAGGTTTTTTTTATCTTAACTAATACTGACCATTGTGTGGAATATGGTCATGTGTGTTTTTAACGAAAGAATTGCTGTTTCCGGGTGTAAGGATGTGTCCTTCACGAATGCAGCCTTAACTAAAGCATTCTTTGCTTTCAAGGTTGCTTTCAGTGAGAGAATGTTTCGACGCTGATACACCCTGGTGATTATAAAAAATAAATACACTTTCGACAGACATTTGTTTGGGTTTACTAGTTTTTGACTCTCTTTTTTCAGAAAATTTTACATTTTTACACGTTTAAGTTAACCACTTTACAGTAATGGATGGTCTTAAAAGAAAGTAAAGAGCAGCTGGCTGGCGAATCAGTCGACTAGCTGAATTACCCGGCGTTGTCCGGGCTTAATCAAACTATGGAGCTGATTTTCTGAAAATCTCGTTTTCAGGTGATTGCGAACCTAACACTGACCAACATGCTTTCCACTCTAACTAAAGGTTTAATATTTCTCTAAGATATTTGATGAATTACTCAAAACGCTGATACAATTTACTTTTATTTACAACCAGAAGCCTAAACACAAATTTCTATATTTCTAACTTCAAAAACGACGAACTTAATATACAAACTTTAATCTCATATTTAACCACCTCGAGCGATGAATTTTCAAAAAAATATTTTCTTAGCGCTCACCTTTGTTGTATAAGGAACACCTATGCAAAATTCCATGCTTCTATACCCACCGGTTTAAGATGTGTGTTGTCTGTCAGTCAGCCAGTGTTAGAGTCTTATTAAGTAGTCTAGCTAATGCCTGGCATGCGTTGAAAAGCCTAAATCATTTTTTTTTTTTTTTTGGTGATTTGTGAGAAGTAGGTACACATATACAAAGCATCTCTCTCTATATCTCTCAAATTCTCTATCGCTCTATGTATATTTCCATATACATCTCTATCTCTCTATATTTTTGTCTACTATATATATATATTCCTATATATATCCCTCTATATCTATATCTCAATATATATCTATATATGTAACTCTATAGCAATGAAAATGTTAAAAATTAATGTTTTTTTACTTATCTATAATGTTTATCTATCTTTTAACAGGTGTGACACATGTATATGAAAACACGCGCGTATTCGAATGCAACGTTGGGTCAAAATTTCAAAGAAATCGATGCAGAACTTTCGGAGTTTTAAGATGTTGAACTATCGAATAATTACATTTTTATTCATATAGATTGCGTCACGAACCCCTCGAAAGCCAGAAGGATGCACGGAAGGACGCGATCTACTAGTTCTTCCACGAAAAGCTGTATTGGCAATTCTTTAAGGATCTTTGCAACTATTCGGAAGTGCCAACGACATTGTCTGGTATACTTTGAGATCAACTTTTCTTTAAAGAAGAGGTTAGAATTAGAAAATCTATCCTACGCTGTATTATATACATTTTCTTGTATTTCAATATATACAGAAATTTAAACCTTATAATTTCTAAAACTTACTTTAGGGTTAGAAATCACAACAAAAAAAACTTTAAGTCAAGAAAAATAAGTTTATTGAACATTCAAATTGTTTGTTTGTGTAAAATATAACCAAATGTACTTTAGAAGTTACCAAATAAATTACTGTTTGACCTTATTCATAAAAAACTTCAAGAAGATTTATTTCCACTGATGTGAACCAATAACACAGTTTCATCGGTTAAGTTATTTAAAAAATGGCTGTACGGCATTAGAAGTTAAACTTACTTGGAGTAGTAAAAAGCAACTTTAATTTTTCATGCAAATAATCAATAGAAATAAAATAGCTAAAGGACTTAGTGATATTATAAATACGGTTGATAAGGTATAAATTTAATAAAGTTAAGAATTTTTTCTATATATATATATATATATAGTATTAAATAATAATATAAACATATTTAAAACATTAATTATTTAATTCAGTAAACAATCGAAATAAATTTATATAAATAATGAAAATCAATAAATATACTTAACGTTTTTTTATAATTTATTAATTTTAATTATTTATAAAATAATAATGTAATAATTTTTAATTTATGGTACGAATATATTAAACATACGGTAACTTAAACTCATTTATAAAAAAACAGTTGAAAATAAATTTGAGAAAGTTTATAAACACAAATTCTGTCTCACATATCCGCAAGAAAAAATATTTTTTTTTTTTTTGTGATTTGGACCAGTATTCAATATCAATCACTAACTATAAGATTTAAAAGCACATAATTTTTTTTTTTTTTTCTCCTGTTAAAATTTCGTTTCGTGGTGCGCGCGCATCGGAAAAATTCACTCTCATCATTATTAGTTTTTTTATTACGCACCAAAAGATGTATAAATTAAAAAAAGTTATTTTTTTAATTACTTTGAATCTGTTAGTTATAGTATTATGAACTGCAAATTCAGCTGTATTGACATTTTACTGGGCCAACATATTTTGTACCACTGTCAGTTTACGGATATTATATATATACTAGATAATGCCCGGCATGCGTTGCAATGCCTCAATCAATTTTTTTTTTGTAATTTTTTAAACGTATACTAAGCATCTCTCTTTATCTCTCTAATTCTCTATCTCTCTATGTATATCTCTATAACTCTCTCTATCTTTCTATTTATATCTCTATCTCTCTATATATCTTTCTACATATATATCTCTATACATCTTTCTAGCGGACCCGACAGACATTGTCCTGCCCAAATGTACTTTTTGTGAGATATGGATATGGCGGTAAGTATTTCTACGCTGGACATTTTGTATCTTCTCATTATACATACCCCTCCTCTTGGGCACGCCATAGCCGTTACCAAAAACCTTTCCCATGGTTACGCAGAAGGCAACAACAATGCAAAAGCCCGTTGCCATGGAGGCTAATTATCAACAATGCTTAGTTTTTTTGCTTTTAAAGCGTGTTTTTTTAGTTTTTTCTTTACTCAGAATCGAGATAAAATATCCAATTGTGAATCTAAACCATCCTCGAATCCCCGTGAACTCACACAAAAAATTTCATCAAAATCGGTCCAGCCGTCTAGGAGGAGTTCAGTGACATACACACGCACACAAGAAATATATATATATATAAAGATATAGGTATATTTTTTTTGCGTGATATTTTTCTTGGGAAGTCCAACACGGCCGGAAGCAAGAGGGAAGCAGGAAACTCGTGTCCGGCGGGCAAAGCGAGAGTGACACCGGTTATGGGTCGCGGCGGACGGAATATTTCCGATCCACCGCGCGGTGTTTGCTTTGTCCGTCGGAGCGCAGAGCCTCCCCCCCCCCCCCCCCACAAGCGTTCCCGCTGTTTGCTCTGCGGGTCGCCCGCAAATGTTGCAGCGCGAACCATTAGTTCGTCAAACACGCCTAATTGAAGTGCTTTCTGCAACACTTGCAATTACCGCGCGGAGGCAAACACAACCGCCTGACCGCGCGCGCCGATCGCGGCGTTTCGTTTGATAAGCGTGCTTCGGTCGGCGATTAAAAATCACCGCAAGGGCGGGAAAAAAAAAAACACGTGAGCGAGTGTTTCTTGGGCATGAAATTTAACGTAGAATTCTTTAAAATAATGCCTAGCGTGATAAATATAAGCAAGTTGTATTTTCAGCTACGCTTCTTGACGCTAATCACACGCAGTTTCCTCACCCGCCGCTAGAATTCGTTGTCGAAGCAACTATGTACTACATAATGAAACAATTTCGATAAAAACGAAAAGGACTTGAAACCGGCTTTGTACCTGAATTTCGACAAGGAATTTTACTAACATACTACCCATCTTATGAAAATTCATAAAACAGTCAATACTATAAAGTTTTCCCTTTGGCTTTGTGAACTCTGGTTCTTGCCATCCGCCATATATGGCAGCACCGTGGTTGCACATTTCCGTTCCACGCGACGTCCGTTCCATATTCTCGAAATAACTCCTACCAAATACCGTATACCGAGAGCTTAGTGTTCCACATTAAAAAAAAAAAAAAAAAAAAAAAAAAAAAAAGCAGCCTCGCCAACAATAAGTGTACAACCGCGCACGAGAAGAAAAATAGAACGATGGATTTGAACGAGCTTTTCATCCCAAGAATCCGTACGAAAGTCACCGAGATACGGAACGGATTAAGTTCGTTCCAGCCTACAGGAGAAGCTAGATCACAATCAGATACAAAGCACAGACATATAACACGAGATTTTAATTTTCATATTCATGTAAAATATATAAATATTCAACTGACATGCGGTTATTTCAATGGTGTATATTCAGAAAAAAAATTATAACTTTACTAATTGTGAATATATATATATATATATATACATATATATCCACAGTTGATTTTTTTAATTTATAACTAGCCATTTTAAAAATATATTTTTACCAACTCAGGCTAAATATTAGCCTAAAAGTAGCCTAGACACCTGTGGTTTTCGTTCTCTCATAGCAAATACTTTATAAATTCACTACCTTTGCCTTTCTCATGATTTTTGTAATTTTTCTCGAAGAGATTTTGGGTCCAGCTGAGAGTTAAAACACTGTAGCATCGTCTATTTTTCGTGAATGGTTGTGTTCCTTTCAGGTACGTTTCAAAAATTGGCACCACAAACACATCCATCAGTACAGAGGCAAACGCATCCCGAATGGCCTAATCAAATAAGTCTCTTGCAGACGGCCGCCAACCACAAGGAAGAAATAGCTGTCGCGGGCATTCTTTATTGCAGTATAATGAGCGTTCAGATTATATTCTCGAAAAATACACGGTCCTAATGATTCATGTCACTTTAGTCCGCTCGTTTGGAAAGTAAAAAAAGACATTACGATTGAGCGTTGCGTACAGCATACTTAAACATTCACACCCACTATTGCGAATTTTATTATTGTGTTTTGACACGTGCAAAAAAGTTTTTTTTAATCAGTCTTACTAACTTTATATCCTACAAGGCCCGGTATCATATGAAGTATTGGTTAGTTTTCTTGTCATTGCTATTTATTTAGGGATTTTTCCCTGTAATTTTTTTTTCGATGGTTCTTTTCAATTTTATGTTTAGTTTAAATTTTCTTACCGAATGTCAAACGAACGTAAATTTTTAGGTGTTAAAGGTCAGGATAGGGATAATAGTTACTAACACTTCATGAATTTTAAAGTATATTAGATAATCTTAAGTAAATATCAGACGGAAAATTTCTAAACGAAACAGAAACTGCATGAAAACTATCGTTATTCATTTACAGTAAAAGTCTTTAAATAGTTGTGATGACAAGAAAATGAAATAACAAGGTGTGTGAAACCAGGACTTCAGCTGCGTTGACTCAGTGTGCGAATTCTGAGTTAGGAACGACTATTTTATGATTATCATTATATAGTCCGTTAAAGTTTTTTTTTATAGTGGATATTTATTGCATCATGTATTTATGCATCGCGATGTTTTTTTCCTGTTGGTTAATTTTAATTTTTTTTATATATTGTTACGAACGTGACCAAGGCCGCGATACGTGCAGGTGCACAGCTGGCTGACATCACATGCCGCCGTAACATGAGATGTGCTGTGCGCACCTGGGTCGCCGCTTCCCCTCCCTCCAGCCCTCAAATCCCCGCGCGCCGCTGTTAGTTTGACATCCTAAACCTGACAGCTGCGGAGTTACGCCAGCCGCCGACACGTGTTTAGAGATACTTCTGCCGTCGGGTCGGCGCGGAATGACGCGACTGGCCCCAGCCACGATGGTGTATTCGAGAAGGCGCCAGACCGATATATATGCCCGGGACGCCTGCCTCCGGGTGGAGTTCAGTCAGAGTTCAGTCGGGAGTTCTCCCGCGGCGGAGTTTCCGGGGCGATAGTGCCGCGGGTGCGGCAGAGTGGCGAAGTCCTTGGACGAAGGTTCCAGGGCAGGGAGTGAGTGAGTGGAGTCGGGAGTTTTCCCACGGCGGATTTTCCGGGCGATAAAACGGCGAAGTCCCTGGACGAAGTTTCCAGGGCAGAGAGTTCATTTCCGGGCGATAGCGTCGCGGGCGCGGTGAAGTCCCGAGCGAAGTTCCGAGCGAGGCGTCGAGCGTATCCTCGGCGAAGGCAAGTACGTCGGCGGCGGCGGAGTGCGGCGACGGAGTCCCGCGGCGGAGATCCACGAGGGGTGCTGCGGCGAGAGTTGCGCCAGAGGTGTGGCCCCGCGAGGTGTGTGGATTGTAATAAACTAGTGACTTGGGAAGCAACATTATTTTTAAGTCCAATTGATTATTTGCCATTTTAGAATATTATTTGTAAGTGACATAAGTAGTGGCCATAAATAAAACTGTGTGTGATAAAAATCTATAAAAGGGCTATCCTTTACGAACCCTGTAAATCGTAACAATATGTATATATTTCCGCTTACCTGTCCTTCGTGCATTTCGAGGGGTTAATGAATTCAGGGAACATACTTCATCTCCGCCAATCGGCAACATAGTCAGTTCAGAGCCACGGTCGGGCGTCCCTTTTTTTGAGGTCAGACGAGAAGGAATGAGTTTCAGCATATTTAATTTAAGCGCAAAGCCTTCCTTCGATTTCTACACAGACTGTTGAAACTGTCTATTGTCTTCACACTAGCCTCAGAACATACAAGGTGTTTTACCTGAACATTTTATTTGTTTGCATATGGCAAAACCAATATATATATATATAATATATACATTTATTGATTTGATTTAAAGAAATAGTTTGCAGTACGAAACATTTTGTTGACCAAAAAAAACTTTTCGTCAACTCGATTGTACATTTAGTATATGTATAAAATCAACATTGCTACACCAAAAATTAGTTTAAGTAAGCAAAATATTTTGTCACTAAAAGCAATTTTTTTTACCATACACAAATGTTTTCTCTGTGCATAATAAAATTAAATAACCAATAACCTATAGTCTGTCTTTCCTTGGGCGTGTTTAACTGTTTTGCAGCTATATTTTCTGGGTTATTTCAAGTGTTATTTCAAGTAAGTTTTAAATGTATATGGTTATATATATAACACTTATAAAATAAAGAAGAGACAACCAAAGCACTACAATGTTGACATCTATCATTTGGGATCCTAGGCATACGCCGTTCATTCTTCACGCCATGAAGTCTGTCACAAAGCCATTAAACTTTTGAGTGCGTGTATGTATTTGTTCGTGATTTTACCGAGGTGTCCAAATGTAACCTATTTAACACACGCACGCTCTCAGGCTGGGTTCACAATTGAAAAAATAACAGTAACAGTAACAGTAGGTCGTGTGCATAGGATATGAACGCCATGTTTCCTAACCTAACGATTCACAATAGCAGAAAGTTGGTCGTGTGCATGGGAGCGAGGTCGTGCGCATAGGAGTGAAATGAATATATTTTATTTCGGTCGCGTACGCATGCCACAACAGCCAATGTGAGAAGAGCAGGGTACTTTTTTGGCTGGACTAGAAATATGTTTATATTTATTAACCATATTATGGTAAGAAAATGTCGAGATAATAAAAGTATTATCGTTATTTTGAAAGTTAATATGTTTATTTACTAACACTGCTAACAGATGTCGCATAGTTCGCGAAATTTCATTGGCTGAAATTTAACAGTAAGAATTCAATTGTGAACCGATTTCACAGTTCGCACAGGTCGTGTGCACAGGTCGTTGAATGGCTTGCTATGCACTCGCTTAATTTTTTTAATTGTGAACCCAGCCTTATACTCAAGACAACTGTGGGTTTGGTTCACAGACAATAAATACCTTTATTAAGGGTATTTTTTTAAGAACGTTTACCTTGCCTATACCGTTTACATACACCTTAAGTTTTAGAAAATCATAAAGAAGAAAACGAAGTTGAGCCAGCCAAAATGATTTAAAATTTAGAATTTTTTTATAATGGAAATACAATCATTTCAAATTACAAAATCAACGGTTGTACATTGTTTTATGTTTTGAGATTCAGAAAACAAACACGATAGCTAGAACAAACCTTAATTATAACTGGATAACTTATATTTCTCTCAAAAAAAATTGTACCTAAGGTTGAATTCAATTTCGCGAAGCTGTTATGGAAAAGCAGGAAGAAGGAAGAAGCTCATTAAATGTTATCCTCGCGTTATTAAAATAGACGATTCACATCTGGGTTTCGCGAGCGAGTCTCGGATGATGACGTGACAGCGATTAAATCTGCCTTTCATAACGCAGCGGGGCCTGAGCCCATCAACTGGGCCTCGAGTGGACCAATCACAGCCCGGGGCTACGGATGCTTTCCCCGCGCGGGAACAAAAGACACGCGTTTCCCTTATTTTTTTTTAATGATAAATATGAATTTTGAAATGAAGTCGGGGGTAGAAATTTATGTTCTTGTGTTTTTTTTTTTTACAATCTCAAATTAAGGATTGGTAAATGCTTGCGACTTGAGTTCTTTTAATAGTGCTTTATTAGTTCTGCGGCGGTGAAGAGAACGCCTAAAGTGGTTCACGGATTACCCACACAAAGCAAATCACTGAGGATACGTCCAAAACGACTGTAATAAATAAGTCCTTCAACCTAACGTGTTAAAACTTCACAAAGATGTGCGACGAAATTTCACTAGTGATTAGGTCACTATAAAAGTTTTGGTAGAATCACTAGCAGTTTTGACTGCTAATGACAGCTGCAAAATGGCAAATTCGACGAAACTTTTAAAATTAATTTTCAACAGCAGAAGAAATTTAAAATGAAAATTAATTGGTTTCATCTAAAACGCGTTAGATTTGGGGGGAGGGGGGAAAATGACAGTTTATCGACGCTAAAAAACATCCAGCGCGTTATCAGGGAACACGCAAAGTAAGAACGTTTTTCGGGTTCATTTAGCAAAGAACTAATAATGAAAATGAAGCTATCAGGAAATCACATTCTCGTCTAGTTAGGTAAGTCTTCGTCAGTTAGTGCACTTCATCACTTGTTAGCCGAAAATTGCGCCTAAACAATATTTCAGTATCTTCTTGGAATAGTCGATATTTCTCATGTGTATTTCTGGCACGTAAGTATTTCTTCTATTTTACATCTTCTTAGTATGCATTACGTATCGTAAACTACTTCAATCCCCGATTCGGATTTCAAATCAAAGAGAAGTTCAGGCGCCATCGTATGCCGGTCAATATCTACTCTGGGTTCAAAATGTACTGCTTCATTCCACGCTGTAAAAAACCATTTGTATAATTTTACAAAAAAAAGTTAGGTGGCAGCAGAGTCACCCCCAGGTTAGTGTAGTTTTACATCTACACGTTTTGGTGTATTTTTACCCTTGTGCTTAAGTAAAACTACACCAACACGTATAATGACAATAACATCGGTAGAGACACTACTGTCACATACATCTAGTTTAAAATTACAATAGCTATGGTATGGTAAATATGCCATAACTTTTGGTGTATTTTTACTCCGTGCATACGCATGCATCAGTCAGTTTACCAAAATTGTCAATTCATTTCACTACCTCGTTTACACTTATAATGAACTGCTTCCAAAAGGTTATACATTTTGTAGCATATACTTGTTCTCGAAAAATATGTACTAGTCAATTAGACTTCAAAATTCCCTTTCTACGTTTAAAAAAAAAAAACATTATACAGGTAGGCCTATATACTAAACTCCGATGATCAAGCTAGTTGTGGTGTCAGCAATGTGTGGCTGAATACGCGTGAAAGAGTGTGAATGATTATAAATAAAAAATATATTAGTATTTTTTAAATTTATACCATGGACAGTTTATTGTTTAAATATTTCTGTTGTGACATATTTTAAATCCGTTCAAACTATAAATAGCATTAGATGGATTTAAAAAAATATAATATCTTATACTTTAGGTAAATCATGTTTATCGTATTTACTATTTTTTATTATTTTATATTTAATAGTATAATTTTTTTCTTTGGTTTTTATTTTATTCCATTTGTGAGTACTTTTCGTTTTTCTTGGCTACAGTTTGTATTAAGCTTATCTTTTCACGTGCTTACTTAGTAAAGATGTATGTGGTTAAGTGTAAGACAAGACGACACGCCTTAAACTTCACCACTAGAAACAAGACAATATAATGAAAAATAAATAAATATAAAAAAAAAGGCCTCAGGTGGAGTGTCTTTATGATTTCCGTGGAATCCGGCGCATGTAATTGTGATTCACGCCTTGGGGCGGGTCTCGTTTCATCGCCGTCTCAGCCACCGCGCCAAATGAACTTGACGGATTAGGGATTGCTCTCTCTCTCTCTTCCCCTGTAATTAATTATTTCGGCCCGAACACACTCCGCCAAAGTCGGGTATCAAGAGGTCTCGAGGCAGCGGACTACACAACTCGGCTTCAAATTTTAATCAAGGTTCTCCAGCAGCGCCCCGGGAGAAGGAACATAACCTGAGCCGACGGTGGCGCCATCGCGCGCCGCGACGCCGTACTTAGCGCGCCGAGGCTCGGCACTAGTTACCGCGGAACTTACGGAACTATCCGACAAAACTACCGCCCCGACAGAGGCGCGCAACTGCTTCATATCCTGCGCCTGCGAGAGACAGCAGTGAAGCACGTAACCAAATACAATAGAGACCAATACCGGACAGCTCCAAGAAATTTGTGTGGAAACCTTGCGTTGTTGTCACGTCAGTCCGATAGATGGCAAACGGTATGCCCAGTATGAACAATGTATCTGTTAAATACATATGGTATCAACATTATGGCAAAAAAATAACTTTCTTTTCTCTTGGAAATACCTTTTTTTAATCATAGTACAGATTTATGAGAGATATAAACCTCCAGTTCTTAAATTATTAAAAATTAAATTAATAATGTCTGACACCAGTTAATATTATATATAATTTGACACTATATATATAATATGTTTGTAGTTACACCTATTGCCCCTAGGTTATTTTTCACAATCTCGCCTGTGTTGTTAGTATAGAGCTATCCGGTATTAGTCTCTAGTGTATTTGACGTAACTAGGGAAGTGTTCGCAAAAATATTTTGGGACTAGTCCTGAATGGCCTGGCTAAAACAATGCAATGGCTTCTCTTGTAAACGGCCCCCTGTGGATTAAAAACACAGAAATTGATTCTGTGTAACTTGTCGAGAAGATATTCTAAAACATAGCTGTATGACAGACAGTTCCTGTTGATACGTTCTTTAAATGATACATGCAATGGGGAATTTTGATTTACTGCAGTTTTTTTTACATACGCCATTTCAGTTTTGCACTGTTTTGTCATGGAAAAAATTCCGAAAATCAGAAATAAATAAAAATATAAAGATCAAAAATTTCACAGAAAACAAGACTGAATCAATTGATGTTGGACAAACGGAACCAACGATGGAACTAAACAAGTATTATGGGCAACACAACAACTACAGCACGGAAAAAAAAAAATTTAACATATAAATATCATGCAGCACAATAATTCCGTTGAAGAAACTTAGTCACGGAAAAATAATATAACAACACAGACGAACACAGTGGGTTAAGAATTTTTTTCCATGACAAATAGTGAAAAACTACAATGGCGTATGTCCAATAAAACTGCATTAAATCAGTTCATATTGAATTAAAATATTTTGTCGGCAAAAATAAAGTTTTTTGACCCAGCAGGTACTTGTTTATGTACTTAACATCTCACATTTTTATTGTTGAAGTTAGCAAATAAAATTACATCCGAACAAAATATAGCAAAATTTACGACAGATTTTATTCTAGTGCTAGGTGTAAAAGTCACTTGCGCGACTTTTTACAACCCATCATATTTAACTTTGTGACAGAACAAAAAATGCACAAGATAAGGTGTTCTAAATAATAATAATAATGGCAAAAATCAACACCTGGGCACAGATACGATATGAAGAGCTACAGAAAAAAAACACAAGATATGAAAACTGCTCAAGATATCAGACTGGTGTCTGTTAAGGTATTTAGTTTCTCAACTGTATTTCTGGAAGAGTGAGATGGCTAAAATGCGAGTTTTCAGAATAAATTTTAGGTACGTAACACCTGGTATGGATTCTTAAAAGCACTCAAGGAACTTGCATTACGTTTTCTTCGTTTATCCGTCATACACGTTATGGTCACCGCTCACAACCCATAGTTTCCCTTGTAAGCTTATACCTTGCTTAGTAGGCATAAACTCACGTCCCCGCATAAATAACTTGCGTCTTTTTCGATGCTCAAACTTTTTGCCAAAAAAAGTAAATTAAAGAAAAATCGCATCGCACCATCAGATCAGCTTAAATTAACAAGCCTATGCGGGCAAACGGATATGTAATACAATTCGTAAATTAAAAAAAAAGCTAAATAAAAAATAAAGGCAGCAATGTTAGAATCGCAGGAGCAAAAAAATAATAAAATAACTTTAAACACAATGTAATTGCAAAAATTTGCTGAAATATTTGGCTACAATAATCTGGGTGCATAAATAATTTACAATACACATTAGCATCGCTAGATAGAAACCCCAAAATTTTAAAAATATTTTGACTTCCCTTACTCCCAGAAAGGAAATACACATTTGGCACAAAACTTAAAAATTCTGGATTAAAATATACAATTGCCAACATACTTTAAAACTACATAATTTATAGGGCACGCAATCAAAAAAAAATACTCCATAAAAAAATTCAGAAAAAAATTATTTTACAAAATTCCAATTTCTTTATTTAAAACTAGCTGCAGTACCCGGCTTTGCCCGGGCTGAACACCGGGTGATATATTGTTCGCGAGTGACAGCAAAATGGATAGCGATATGTCCAGTGTGGTAGACATTAATAAATGACACATAATTACTGTTTGTGTATCTGTGACCTATGGTTTTCTGATTACCCATGGCGATCGGTTGAAAGGTTTAGAAGTTGATGCGCTACAGCGCCATCTAGCGGCGATTTACAAAAAAAATGGTTAGTATAAAAACCTTCTTCATGATAAAAACACTTCGATGTGCCAACTTTCATGGCGATCGGTCAAACGGTGTAAGAGTTTATCGACGTCATACATGCCAACATCCAATTATACTTATAAATTCTTATATTTCGAAATTTTGGGGCTTTCACTTTTGCGGAAAGTGGATGTTCAGGACCTCGAATGGTTTGGAACACTCCATCTCGAAAGAATAAAATTTTGAAATTCCTGAAATTGTCGAAATTTTGGGGCTTTGTTCCCAGAGGGGGGCTGGGGGTTCGAGGACCCTGAATGGCTCGAAAACACTTTAAATCGAAAGAGATAGATTTTTAAAAAATTTTAAACTTTCGAAATGTGGGGTCTTTAACCACCTGGGGGAGGGGGGGGGGGGGGTGATGTTGAGGACCCCGAATGGCTTGGAAACACTCCAAATTGAAAGAGATATAAAGGAATATAAGAATTTAGGCATTTACTGTACTCCTATCTACCATAATAACAATATTGACAAATAGAAAGCTTATTACCTACATATGAATACTTATCTAAATCAATTAATAAATAACTGTACATTTAAGAATTTACGTACATACATAATATTAAACATCAAACTATACACACAAAAAAAACTAAGGCTGTTTGTGAAACTATTTTTTATTTGTCATAATGTTTAAAACATTTATAGGATTTGTTTTATGTAAAACTGTGGTGGCAATATTCCGCTTATCCAAAGGAGTATAGAAATTTATAGAGATATCACTCCCTGTACACACCACAAAACTTTTAATTAAGTAAAAAAAACATAGTCCAAAATGAAACAAAAAGTATAAATAACAACTAATTTGACAAAAAAAAATTATACAACTGGAATGACAATGTTAACATCCGCCTGAAATTTAATAGAAGTATGTAGGTAAGAATATATATAAGAAATTAAATGAAATTAAAACATACATAAATATAATTATCTCACACTCAACCAAACATAATGTTTAATATGAAATAAAGGAAGATGGCAATTACACGTAACTATTCTAAATAATTAAAAAAATCAACTTTCCTGAAATAGTAAAATTCAAATTTTTCAACAATATATCAATAAGTATATTACATAATTGATAAATATTTCTGGTCTTCGGTCTCGGCAGCCCTAAGACTCTTGACGCTCAGCAGATAAATTATAGACACTAAACCAAACTCCTTGCAAATAAGTAGGTACTGTAAAAAAATTACAATATTTACAAATAGAAAATATTAGTAGGCTCTACCAACCTATGAATAAATTTCGAATAAATTTATAAGTTTAAGAATTTATGTACCTACATAATATTAAACTTGAAATATCCACACAATAAAAACCTAAGAATGTCAGTGAAACTAATTTTTTTTATTTGTCAAAATACTTAAAATGCGTATGTTTCCAAAATAAAACAAAGTATAAATAATGACCAATTTGACAAAAAACAATTGTACAACTTGAATGACATTGAAAACATACACGTGAAATTTAAAAGAATTATGAGTTTCCTAGGTAGGGAGAAAAAATATATATAGAAGAAATTAAATTTAAAAAATGGGCGCGTGTACTTAGGTACGCGCATGAGAAGTTATACTTCTTTGGCATCATTAAAAAATAGTTTTTAATTGCATGCAAAAATATTGCGTGGAGTCCCTCCGCGTGGAAGAAGTGAAACTTCGTAATGTGGAAATGAAAATAGCAAGGGGTAGAAATTGATTTTTAGTGAAATCATATTTTATCAAATCAAACTAAAAAAATAAAGGAAATAAATTTGTAACGATTCATAGATTGATCTTCAGAGAGACTGAGACACCTATTGAATGTCTATAAAACTAACTTTTTTATGAGAGCAGATTTTCATGAAATAAATCATGAAATCATTCAACGATAAAAGCTGTTTATTTAAGTAAGCGGACGAGTTCCCTCTAAGGAGAATATTGACGCGGCGAGACCTCCTGGACATAGAGAAATGACACACACTCACTATTTATGTGTCTATAAGAAATTTTTTTTTCTGCAATTAAAATTGTAATATACGAAAACGGTATTGAAAATTGAAACAAATATGGCGACACTACAAACTGTCAAGATCTTTACTTTTTCCTTACTCTCTACTTAGTTCCTTACAAAAGCAAAACGTAACGTAATGGCTTGAAAGCTATTGCTCGGCAGACATAGAGGAATGACACTAACAGTTTGTATATCTATTACACACATTACATAAAATTAAGATATATTTTTTTAACCCGTTTAAAATTTATTTTTTTAGACAAAAGATAGCCTATGTCCATCCCCAGGATATAATCTATCTCCTTGCCAAATTTCATTACGATCCGTTCAGCCGTTCAGTCGGTAAAAGGTAACAAACAAACAGACAGACAGAGTTACTTTCGCATTTATAATATTAAGTAAGAAAGTAAGGATTTTCGTGCGCGCACATTATTACTTTTTTACGTCAAGTTTTTTTTCCGCCTAATTAAAGAAATGTATTTTTTCTCCGAGCGGGAGGGGGGGGGGGGTTTGAAACATACCAAATGAGCAAGTATCTTTGCACTTTCACTCACAATAGTAAAGTATGGGGACAGGGATTAAACAGTACCAGCACTCAAAGAGCTAAGTGTTCGTTAAAAAAAACACTTACTTGGTTTACGAAGTCTTCTGCTCCCTAGTTTCGAAAAGTCCCTTAGGCAAAGGCCTTCTACCTTAGGCCCCTTTGCTGCAGTCTGCTTTGCCTCCTGGAAAACCACCCAAAACATAAAAAAATAAAAAGACGAGGGCGGTTTTGCGAATTGTCGTGACGAGCGTCGACAGCAAGCAGGTCACAATTTGTTGTACCTGCAGATTTTTGCATCAAACGCACGCCCGTTCAGAAATGCACCATTTATCTCACGTAAAGGTTCTATCAAGAAAACTCCAGTTCCCTTAAAACTTTTTCCTGCGACGACACGAAAAACCAGCCAGTCCGCAGGCCACGAGAGAGTAGGTGTTTACGCCGAATAGGGAATTCCGTTCTCCTCCCCTCTCTTCTAATTGCATTTTTCCTCCTTCATTCATGAGCGGTGGCGGGACGTTAACAATTTAAAATATAACAATTTTTTTTCTTAAGTCTAAAATCTTTGCAATAGAAAACATTAAAACTGAAAATAAAAATAAGTACTGAAACATGTATCTATAAACTATTGCATTATAATTTTAGTGCAACCACAATTTTAAAGTTCGTAAGTTTTCCAGAACATTCTCAGACGTCCGTGGTTGTTAAGCCAGCATAAAAAATAATTATTACAAACCTAAATTAAGTAATATAAAATTAAAGTAAACTAAAAGAGCAACGTAAAAAATTAATTTTTAAAAAAATTGGTTGGGTGTAAATTCGGTTTACGGACGATAGTTTAACGTGACAATGTCATAACAAAACATTGATGAAATGATTGCATACTATTATGAATAAATTGAATAATTTTTATTGAATTATCACTATTTTGTATGGATACAAAGGAGTGAAATGAAATCTACAATTTAATTGATGAATTTACTTTTATTTGCACTCATTTATTCAAATATGTTTATTACTTTAACGAAGAGATTATTTTAACTATAACTTTTATACATGTTTGCTATTTAACTTCTTCCTATCTGTGTTATTGTGTTAAGGATAGGACGATGATAGGAAAAGTAGGAAACGAATGGGAGTGTTTCAAGTTTAATGTGCCTCGAAAAAGTCAAATCTATGGTTGTTCCAATCGAATGGAAGAGAGATAGATGCGGCGCAAGCGTACAATGAGCGTAACGGGACACATCGTAACGGGACAATGTGCGTAACGGGACACTTTTTTCGTGCGTGCAGTCGGCGTTCATCGATTTATTAGACGTTGTCACGTCAAAAAAACTTTCCAAAAGCGTTAGAAAGTTACCACAGTAACAAAGTGTAAATAAAAATTTTAAAAATTAACAAAATAATTTTAAAAAAAGGAGCAGTATTAGAGAGACCAAAGTATTAGAGCGACGCCTCGCCCTGTGCACGAAGAAAAGACTGCGCGCCAGTGCAGAGGCGACGCCTTGCTGGAAGCATGGAAGCACCAGCGAGCCTTTCTAATGACTACACTGCTGTAGGCAACCCGCGAGACCAACCACGCAGCGGGAATCCTTCTTTTCACAGACGAGAGAGCCAAACGCCCGATCGTGCAACTTCGGTTTTTTTTTTGTTCAATGTAAATAAATATGGCGGTGTTGATAAAAGGATACTAATGGTCAATTACGTTGGGTTAGCTACATTGTAAATACTTTAAAACATTGTGGACGGTTGATTTTGTTAGGATAGCTACATAAACGATACGGAAAAAAAGCATGAACTTCGGGGAACTTCGTTTTTTTGGCTCTCTCGTCTGTGAATAGAAGGCTTCCCCCACGCGGCGAGGACGCAACCATATAACAAGGGGCCAGGTATAGAAGTGCGACTTTCACACTGAGAACTGAAACCATCTTTCGCGCGACACGTGGCGCCATCTGTTTTCTGGGCCCATTACTACTAGCAAAAAAAAAAAAAAACTCTGGATAGAGGCTCAAATACAAAGTTTTAGGTAAATAATGTTAATTCATTTAATTGATGACTAACTTTAAAACATTGCGGAAAAAAAACACTTAACGATGTTTTGTAATTTAAAAAAAAGTAATGACTACGTGATGAAACTATTTTGGTATGCCGCACCACATAAAAATGTGATTATTAAAATTAAGAGAATTAATTTTCACTGGTGTGTTTGCCTGATTATAGTTTATGCATCACTTCTCACAGTCAATATCAACAACATATAATGAAAGCTAACCACCTAGCTGGTGGGCATAAACTACTTTAAAAAAATTGGTTGTCTGTAAAGTCGGTTTATGGACGATAGTTTAACGTGACGTCATAACAAAACATTGATGAAATGATTGCATACTTTTATGAATAAAATTTAATCATTTTTATTGAATTTTCACTATATTGTATGGATACAAAGAAGGAGTGAAAATAAATCAACAATTTAATTGATAAATTTACTTTTATTTGCACTCATTAATTCAAATATGTTTATTTCTATAACCGAAGAGATTATTTAAACTATAACTTTTATACATGTTTGCTATTTAACTTCTTCCAATCTGTGTTATTCTGTTAAGGATAGGACGATGATAGGAAAAGTAGGAAACGAACGGGAGTGTTTCAAGTTCAATGTGCCTCGAAAAAGTCAAATCGATGGTTGTTCCAATCGAGTGGAAGAGAGATAGATGCGGCGCAAGCGTACAATGAGCGTAACGGGACACTTTTTCGTGAGTGCAAGCCGGCGTTCATCATTTATTAGACGTTGTCACGTCAAAAAAAAAAACTAGGACTCAGTCTCGGCAATCAGAGTTTCTCCGCGGATGACGTCGGGACCACAGCTCAGCTCCGCGTCGGGTGCGGGTTCAGCCAACCAGGTCGGGAGACGAACCGACGCGACGGTAAGCCGAGAAGGTGGATGAGGGTGGGGGGGGGGGGGGGTGGGTGGAGCCGTGTGGGTCGGGGCTCATCGCACGAGCGGGCGTGGAGGAAGAGCAAGAGGGGGGGTGGGAGCAGTGGAAGCTAATTACAATAACAATGGCGTGGTTAACGACGTTAACTCATCTCCGCCGAGGCGGCGCGGCGGCGGACCCGGGGGCCACGTTCGGGGGGGGGGGGGGGGGGGGACAAAGAGTGATTGTCCCAGCATCCCCCAGGTGGGAGCTCGCGGCGTGAGCGGCAACGTGGATTACCGAGGAGCTTGCAAGGGAGAAGGGTTGGAGAGAGGGGGTGACCCTTCCTTCGCCGTCGACAAACAGGGCCGGCGAAACTCTGCCAGCATGCTCAAGCGTCTTATCTCTGGAGGTGAAAAGGGGGGGGGGGGGTCGTCTTCGCGACGTTCCTTCCACGGGGTGTCTTCGGGGTGGTCGTTATCTCTGAAGCGTCACGCCCCGCGTGGTGAAGGTCGCGGGTTCGATCCCCAGCCACACCCAAGCAAAGAGGCGGGGGATAAGTGGGTTCACTCTGCCCTGAAGCCCCATTTAGCAACAGAGCCCCCCCAATACATCTACAAAAACCAATAAGATCAAAGTTTCTGTATCAAGGTTTCGATCTCACAGCTCATGTTGACTTTTTGTTGTTGTTTTGTTTTTTGTCCAAACTTTTATTTAAGGGCTATTCCTAAAAAAAATATATATATTCGATACCACCCTTGCATTTGCTGTTATGCCACAAATATTTTTCAACAGATATGCACTTAGTGTTATATTGGGTGTAAAAATGCGCGCGAGTCTACGTGATTTATAATTATGTGCGTGCCTTTTTAGTCCGTGATGTTACATAAACTGAATGTCGGTTGAAAATATGTGTGGCGGAATATGTGCAAATTTTAGAAATATCACTTTAAAAAAAATTTATATCTGAAAACGATTAAATCTACATGGCATGTGAGCCTGAGTGTTAGCCCAATTTAACGAGAAACGTTTTTTTTTTGTATGTTTTGCTTTTTCATCCAATACCCAACTTAAAAACTACTGATGTTACTGACTTGAAATGCAAATATATGTTTTTAATAGTGACAGAAGCAATAATTTAATCTTTTATTATTATTATTATTATGTGATCTCAAACATTTCCAAAGAAGCTACTGATTTCCGTTCAGCAGTATAACGCCACTGCGCAAAAAAAAAAGCCTAACTTAAAACTTTACTTTTTTACTTTGGCAGACGTACAGTAACATCGTGCTCCGTTTTTATTTTCAGACTAATTTCTTAGGCCAGCAACTTATAACTCCACTTTGCAATGCTTTTCAAAAATATGTAACATGCCATGATATATGTATTAAAAATAAATGCACAAACTTGTACAATTATCCCGAAATTTGCTGCGTAATGAAGTAGTATAAAAGTGAATGTTTATTGTATCAAGGTCAAATACATCTGAAATACGTTTAAACAGTAAATAAGGAATTGGCATATATAATCTACATTTTAAAAACAAAGGCTTGTATTAATTACTATTATTTTTTTGGAATTCCATCCCCGAATGATTTTGTAGTGAATGAAATATTACATTACCCTTACATTATACGGAACAAGCGTATATTTCTATTCTTAAGGATGTTTGTGATTTATCACGTGCATTTGGGCAATTCCATTTTACTATTTTTGCACGACCAAAGCTAATCTTTTTAAGTTAGATTCAAATAGATCTTCAAGGATAACTCAGTTAATTTTACACATTTTTATTTGCTACTAATATTCACATGACTAACTAAATCACCACATTTTATGCCTGTTCATTAATGACTAAATATCTGTCCAGTCCACAGTTCACATTCCTCACTGGAGCTAGGGTAAACAATGGTTCGCCCCTTGCCACGCACCGTTCTACACACACGCACGGCCCCGCCGCTCCGCGCCTGCGCCGCTCGCCGAACTCACACTTCACTCCACTCGCCTGCTTTTAAGTCCCGCGGAGGCCGGCGTCCCCGCTTTTTTTACATTTTGGCCGACTTTCTGTAACTGGCTGGAGTGGACGTATCGCGTCATCCCATGGTCGACCCGACGCTCGAAGCATCCAGAACACCGGCGCTTATTCACGCCACTCCACGCGGCGGCCTCTGTAAGCCCGCGGAGTTCCCAGCCACCCAGGGATATATAAGGTAGGAGGACGCGGGGTCGGGATGGGTGGCGAGGCAGGGCAGTTCTAATCCCCGAAGATATGCATGAGTGACGTCATTGGCTGTGCGGGGTCACCACGCCACCCCGGTACCTGGCGCGCGTCGCGGCCTTGTCTCCCGTGTTCGCAACAGTAATATTTTTTTATAAAAAAGACTCCAAATTTAGAATAGGAGCGTTCATATTATGTTTTGGATGTAGCCGTACTCCAGTACCTGAATACATTTTCGATTCACCGTGAACTTCTTTTATAGTAGTTCAATTATTTATCCGTTTTCATTTTAACAGGGTGTCATGAGAACTTTGAACCAGTTGTGCCTTTTTTTATTGTGCAATATGAGTTTTGGTGCAAACAATGTTTCCCAAAATATAGGCGTTTACCAGACAATCTACAGTATATAAATTTAAACAGCTAATTCGTTAAAAAGCAGTGTTTTAAAAACTAAATTTATTTTTAAATTAGAAACTTCTCAAGAAATGTTAGTATCGTAAAAGTGAAGAAGTTATGCAAAATAATGATAAAATAATATATCATTACCGACATCCAATGCCAGCACAAAATGAAGAAATCTTCAAAACTGCGCCTACATTATTAAATCATTTTGAACGGTTTGAATTTAACATAGTTCAAAAATCTATTTCAGTTTCAGTTTTCAGTTTCTTAATTAATTTTAAAACTGAGGGAATATGAAAAAATTTTTTTAACGGGCGAAGCCCTTTATGTCTTCTGATACTCGGGTTTCGACAGCCACCGTCATCAAGCTCCTCCCACAACTCCCCGTCGGACACCAAAAACACAGAGGGAACGCAGATGGCTCGAGGCGATATTAATATCCCGCTCCCCTTTGTAGCGCAAAGCCTACTTGCAGTCCATGAATTATTACGAGTGGGCCGGCGAGGCCCAGGGAAGACGGTTATTACCACGTCGGAGACAAGAGAATTAGCCCGACAATTAGGCGCGATTACCGCGCTGCCTGCGGCGCGGGCGGGCGACTTCCACGGACCCGGCGAGGTTGGCAGCGGTCGCGGCGCTGCGTTGGCGGCCCTGCGGCTGTGTCGCTGCGCACCGTGCGCACCGTGGGCGCAGCCAGGCGTTCCGTTACTCGCCTTGGAACATCAGTGCGCATGCTGCGTCACGTTTGCTTCCTGCTTGCCTCGTGTAGTGGCGCGTGGGACAAAAATGGAAGTACGGGGTTACGTCTAAATATTATGATTTTTAATTAATATGAGACTTAATTTTGTCCATAACCTATCTCCCTGCACCGTGCAAGCACCTCTGGACTCGTTCAATGGAGGCGTTGAGCTGTTACAGAATTTATCAGGCCAGTCTGAAGACGAGTTTTGTAAAAACCTCAGAAATAAGTCGTCTCAAATAGGTCTTAATTATAATAATATTAATCAACTATATTGTGTATCAGGACATGGTATCTTGTTTCGAAACAACGTACAGGATCCGTTTGACAATAATTACTGAAAACTCTATAAACTATTGGTAATTATGGATTCATTCCTGTCAGCAGTTGGTTTAACAAAGCAAGTTGTATAAAGGTTAACGCTAAAAGTTTGTTCAGTAGCTTGAAATGAACTCGCAAGAAAGAATCGTAAAAACTCACTTCGTGAGATGGTTAAGCGAAGATGTTAGGAGTTATTATTGGGTTACCTTCATTACAACAAAAAATTGTTTACTATCCGCATACGAAAGGAAAGGAGAAGGTTGTCGTTCTAGTTTCTACTTCAGTTATGAACATGGGGAAAAACATTACATACGCCCACGATCTTACTTCTGACCTCCATGATTCGCTCTATGTCTTGGGCACAAGCGATACATGCGCTGACTTAATGGCATGACGATTGGCGGGAACGAGGTAATTATTTTTCTTGGGTTAGCGAGTCGGTCAATAGTCACATGTGCACTTGATGCGTACAAGTGTGTCGCTGGTAGACGCGGAAGAACAATTACACTTTCAGATGACTCCCGAATCGACGGTAAAGCATCAAGGAGAAAATAATGTAGATGAAACATGCAAAGGGGTTTGCGTACTCCAGGTTTGGAAAAAAAAAAACCGCCGAAACTAGTCGCACGGTACGTCCCTCCTCCGATGTGAACCGTGCGAAGTACCGGAACGATTCTCCGTCGTCGGGCATGCGCGCCCGTGCGTTCGTGCGAGCACCGGAACGCGCAGCGCGGACCGGGAACCGTGACTCCCGCAGCTCCCGCGCGGTCGTCGTAATCTGTGGGCTGAGAACTCGGAGCTACTCTCCTAATTGAATCTGCCAGCATAACCTGCGATATTCAAGGTATCAACAGTCATGCCCCTTCCCCCAAAATGTGTACGTCACATTGATAAACTGCACTGTCAACTAGCGTTTACGTTGAATGCTCGGGTCTGGAAATAGGAAAACGATAGAAAGAACCAGTTTTTTTCTATTATTATTTTTAGAAATACAACCCACACACAGGAGCGTACGCAGATTTTAATTTCATGGAATCGGGGGATAGAGCCTCTTTGCCTTACGTTCGCTTTCAAATTTTTTTTCCTTTTGTTGGTGGTAATGATAAGATTTTTTTTTAGGCGTCCGCCCCTGGTCTAAACTATGGAATAGTTCTCCCCTACGAGAGTAGCCAAATATTTTTTTTTTGCATCCTGTTTAATGTTTTCTGATAAGGCACGTGATTGAAAAAAAAATATATGTCAGCACATTTAGATTTAGATGTATAACATCTCACCTCCGTAACAAGCAAATTCACGTGTTCTCATGTTGCAAATACACTTATAATACGTGAATCGCACACGAAATGTAACGTTGAGCTCTTTTAAATAACGTCAAGCGTTTCCGCACCTGCCGCTAGAATTCGTTGCCGGAGCAAAAACGTCGACTACCGAATAATTTGATTAACAGTTCAAAATTTAAAACTATATAATGAAAACTGCTCCGATAAAAGCGCTAATGAATTGAAAAAAATGACTAGACCCCAGCTTTGGACCTAATTTGCGACAGTGAATGTTATTAAAATGCTACGTATCTTGCTAAAATTCGTTAAACAGTTAATACTACTACAAAGTTTCTCTTTGGCTTTTTAAAATTTTTCTTCACGCCATCGGCCACAGATGGCAGCACCGTGGTTACACATTTCCGTTTGATGCGACTTCCCTTCCATTCACGAAAGCACTCCTCCCAAATGTCGTATACCGATAGCTAAGATGTTACACATCAAAATTTGCAGATATATCTGATTAAGTAAAAATTTTAATTTATAGCCTACACTTCACGGCTACTAACATTTTAAACTTCCACCATGTCAAAGATATTTTATTTATAGACCTTGTTCTCATTTTCATTAGTTTTAAATATATTAACTGTTAACGTTCCAGTAAAAAAAAAGTGTGGGTATTTTGGAGTATGTACATCCACCAGGGGTTTGTTCCAAAAATTCGAACTAAACGGGAATGTTGTGTATGAAATAAAATAATTTAACAAAATTGTTGTTGCTTTAGTTTTTTGACGTGATTTCGGCTTACTTGCAGGTCGGGTGGTCACGCGAAAAATCGCGTAACCACACAGCGACAAACTCGGCCCACTGTTCACAGCCACTGGCTCAACCGACTCAAAATCAACATCAGAATCATCAGAGATCACATCCACGTCCATTACCAAACAATTTCCTGCATTCCCCGTCGCTTCTCGCGAGGCGGACGGCTGAGGCTTGCTCGAGCGCAAACTTCGCGCCTCGTTCGGGGGCTCCTTTTGTTCCACCGGCCATTGGCGTGGCTGTGTTCATAAAGTTGGGGGGGACAAATAATATTTTGATGTCATGTAAACCCATTCCCCTCTTACTAAGACGGGGGGGTCCTCCACCGGAAAATTTTGATTTTAAAAGTGCAAAATAGCACTTTTTAAGCAGTTTTTGTACCTAACCATTGGATACATCGATGTTAAAATTATTATTGTTTCCTTAAGATAAAATTTGATGAGTGAAGAAATTACAAATAAAGTTGGGCAGAATAATATTATAAAATAAAAATATCACGGTCTAGAAAGTTGGGGGGGACAGTCCCCTCCACCCAAAAAGTTCAGGGGGACACGTCCCCCCTGTCCCCCCCGGTTCCTACGCCCCTGCCACTGGCTCATTTCTCTCGGCTACGTTTTGCCTCATTCGATACCTACGACACTTCTCTGCGTTTTTAATTGCTTCTGCTTGGGGATTTTGCTTGTTTTCTCCAACATGACCTGTTTTCACTTAGGGATTTTGCGATTAATGGCTCCATAACCAAAGATAGTAAGTTTATGGTTATTCCACTGAACTAGCACCATTCATTCGTGCTCACTCACGAGCAACTTAAAAGTTAAAGTCATGCAAATCGGACTATCACGGAGTTACAGCCCTCAATGACTTCAATTCGACGCTCTCTAACACTCATTACGTCATCACTGCAAATGTTAACCGGGTGAGTCATACGTAACGACTACGGGCATAGTATTCTCTACTAAGATATATTTACTTCAATTCCGTAGCTTTCATAGTTTACGAGTTTTAAGCGGTGTCGAACCCACAGCCAATGTGACGCCCAACCCAAGATTAAATACATTCATATTCATGAAGGAAACTCATGTCAAAAATTTGCTATCAACGGTTGCAATATTTAAACTGTCTCTTCTCCCGTAAATCAACGGTGGAATTCAGAAGTATTGTAACCTACTATGTGACTCCGTCTTAACTTCTTGTTTAACCCATTTTCCTATCTTAAAAGTATTTTCTTCTTCCGTGATTTAATAATATTTTTATCATTTAAAATTGAAATCAATTTAACAAAAACATTTTCTTAGCAATTTTAGGACAAACTCACTCTGCAGAAACAACATATATCTGCAACAAAAATTACTCTCTGCAACGTATTGGATACCTAAATTATAATAAACCTCACTTTACACTTGGATGAAGCAAAATGTCTTCTTGTTAATAGTCATTTCGATAACATTAAAATTTTAATAACGCACGACAGAATTGGGTTTACCAAACAAACTTCCGGAAGAAAACCTTCACATATAGGCCTATGTGTAATATATATTTGATTACTTTGCAAGATAATTTACAATGTTAACTGATAATTTATTCATAAAAGCAGCAATTTTTTCATAAAAAATGATTTATGGGCAATAACTGTTGTGTTCTTGATACAAAATAAAACCTGATCGTTGATTAATGTTCATTCTCGATTTAAAAAAAAAATCTCAGGGCACAATTAGTAGCTTGTTTCGTGGGTTGTCGTCGGGAAATTTGATGAAACAAATATCAAAACAGGTGCTGCTGCCACAACGTTAATTGTACGGTTGCAGGTTAACTAAAATGTTGTCACACTTTTGATGTGCAATAAACGGGTCGCAAGTCAATTATGGCGTGTGTTATTCATAAAACTATATGTTTGTATGGTATTCTACAATGTAGGTATACAATAAATAGTCCAAATCTTAATGAAGAAACTAGGGATTTTTTCGTTTGCACATGGAGTAGTAACAGCCCTGCAATTTATTTATGGAGCTTTGTAACATTTTGTTTATTTAATTGGGATGTTCCGCGAAAAGCACATTAATGTTGTTTAGTTTTCTGTCCTTGTAGTTTAACACACATAGCACACTTCAAATTCACGCATGTTTCACAATGATTCCTTGACGCAAGCACACATATCACTTTCATCACGCCATGTTGCCTTGTTCGTTTTGCCAAGATTCAACACGGAATGAAAATAAATAAAAATTTAATATTCATATTTAAAAGTAATAACATTTAAGAGGATTATTATAGTTGACAATAATATAATTAAATGCTTAATATCTTAAATATAAGTAAAATATAATACCTAGAAAACTTTTATTTTCTAAGATTCGATTTAGCATTAAGCTATTATAAACAATGTCTAACTACTTCTTATAGTGTGTCCACCCCATAATCACACACAAGCGGACACCGAACCGTACGGAATAGCTCGGCAATGCCCAACTCCGTTTACGTTACTCCGTTCGACCAATACAAGCAAAGGATTTGGCAGCGGTGGTAGCCATGTTGGTTTACGTTTTAAATACGTTAAAAATTGTTTCGAGCTCAAGAACATCCATCTAATGTTTTATCATCATTTCAGTATTTTTACTTTTTACTTTTATTATACTTATATTTAAATACTGAGCGAGTATTGTCTCGTGCCCCAATTTTTATTTTTTATTTTTTTCATAACAGTGAAATTACCGTTTGTTATGTTTCCGTGCTTCACGAAAGCGGCAGACGGATAGCGAAAAGTATCTTGCGGGTCCGGATCCATTTCCTGTCGTTGTGGAACAAGCATAAGAGGATCTGGGTACAGCTTGCAAATGTTTCCGCCCCTCCTAATTCGTGCCGTCATGCGAGATGGACACCACAGACGCCAATTCAATTATCTTCCCCCTGCCCACTCCCTAGCCCACCACGTTTCTGCCACTTTGCGGGTCGGGGTAGTGTATCCCCATTCTCCTTCCCCTAATTTAAGTTAGAGACCGGGAATGAATAGGGTGGGAGGAGTGAAAGAGAGGGTTGTTCCAAGCCAACCCGCAGTTTGCGATGCCCACCAACTTTTCCTTTTCCCCCCTCTGTGGTCGGCAGTAGGCTGAACAGTAAACATGTTTGGGAACCCTGGCAACAATACGCACGAGAATAATCACCCCCTTTATGCCGCTCTTCCTTCCCCCATTTGCCCGCAACTTCCCGACCACAACTAACTGGATGTGAACAGTCTCAAGTTGCTTCCAGCTCTGGGGCATGCACTGTGCTCTGATGGGCCGAAATTGAACTAATTGCTTTCGTTGTCCAGCCTCGGGTCAGTATAGTGCCGGCCACATTCGGTCTGGATCTGTCGTAGCTATTGCTGCAGATGCGGACACGGAATTTGATTGGTTCATGTGACCTACGACGTCAGGAACTGATGGTGCAGTAGCGTGGAGGGGGAAACTACATTTAAACCTCAGTATGGTAACTGCTCCCTGATGATGGCGACTGCAACGTCGGTTATATATTCGCCTTCGACGCGGGTACAACCCAGAAACCAAGCAACTCCAGACAATGAGCGCGAAAACCTGAGGTCTTTACTGTTGTTGGATGCAGAGCTAGGTTTTGAGTATTTCCTCTCTATTTATGGATGGGTACAAATTAAGCAGAATATGGGACCCACTCTTCAGAAATCCTCAAAACCTAGCCCTGCATCAAACAACAGATATATCGCCCCTGGTTGGCCAAAAATCCCAGCCAACCTGAAGAGTAGAGGCCACTGATTGGCCAGCACTCCCAGCCAATCACGGAAGCCCAGCTCCGATTGGCTGAATTAACAGGCCAACCAGGAGAAAGGAAGACTCTGGTTGGCTCACAGCTGCAGCCAATCGGGAAACACTCCCCTCTCAGGCGGGAGTATTAAAAGGCAGGAGAACTTGTAATAACCACAGTAGGTAGGTAAATGCTCCCTTATGATGGCGACGGCAACGTTGACTGAAACGTCGGTGATATCTTCGCCTTCCACGCGGCTACAACCCAAAAGCCAAGCAACTCCTACAATTCACACAGTCTATCGGCACGCCCGAATATTAACCTCCGTGTAACTTTGGCTTCCTTCTTTTAGGCATCCCTACTGTGCCTGCGAACAGCTCGCTACAACAATAACCGGTACCTTAAAATCAGTACCTATACTTGTCACATTTTTTTCTCACTTTGTTTACCTACAGTTTAAACAGAGAGGATTTAATTTTATATTCCATTTACAGCTTATGTGGTTTATTTGGTTGACAGTATTTGCTGGGTGGTAAATTTTTAATTCTGAAGCAAAGCCACTTTTCGGGAAGTAAAAAATAAAAATTTCAAAATGATAATGGTTTACTATTTTAACGATTGATAAGATTATATGTGAATATTAAACATTTGTGATAGGATGAGAAAAGTCAGTTAGGTTGTATTAACTATATTATAAATAATTGAAATAATTTGGAAGCTACATTTAAAATACTTTAGAGTGGATGGTTGGTTAGGTTAGTTACATTAAAAAATAATGTGGTTGGGAATAACAAATCCAAATGTAGATAATTTAACGTGATCATTTGCCCTTGTTATTTTATATTATTTGTAATGAAACTAACCTAACCAAACATTCACACAATTTCACAGTATTTTTACTGTAGCTAATCATATAATAGGTGCTATTGAAGTTGCCAAAGCGACCAGCGAACCTCGGTAAATTTAGGAACTGTTCGGCCACCCAAGTTACACGAAGGTAAATGTCTTGGCATGCTGAAAAGTCGCTGTGCTTCGTAGGCTTCCTCTCGTCAAGCGGATCTGTCCGACAAAAGCTGGCGAACATAGTACCTACTGTTGCGGTCAAACAGGTCAGCATAAACAATATTTGCCAGAGACAATGCAAAATGAGTGCAAACAAAATATAACATTGCACGAATATAATTACTTTGTAACAAACATTTTTAGATTAGGTTTTTATAATTGTCTTGGGCACCATCTTGATGAATTACTTTACTATTAGGCTGCTTTGAAACAAAATACCCCAAAAGTGCAAATAAAAACAGCGTTTTGGCATTAAAGTGACAGTTTAGGCCCAAATATAAATGTTTATCTCGTCCTTAAATTTTAAAGAAATGTATTTAATTTCATTAAATTTACCGTCTAAAACTCTCCATGAAAGCCAAGGTAAATAAATACAGCAATTAACTATGCTATCCTTTTATGTATTATCATGTGGACCAGATGCATCGACAAACTACTACAGAAAATGTATCAGACAGCATCGTTAGGCAAAATGGTCAGGAAGATCAGATGAAGCGAATGTGTAAATGTGGCACGGCTGACATGAGCACAGATAGCACGCACATAAAACATAAATGGCAGTGAGATGCACAAATACCCTGAACTATGGCTTGAGTGCTAGAGTAAATAATAAAGAAATTGTACAGAGTAGAGACCTAATGATATTGAATATTTATATTTTTTCCTGTGTCAGTATACAATATTGCACGTTTGATTAAATTGAAAGCAGTTTTAACATTTAAAAAAAAAATACTATAAACGTATTGTTACGACCTATGTGGTGAGAACTGGGTTCATAAGAGATAGCCCATTTAAGTTTTATTACAGTTTTATTGACTCTAATATTTACATTAATAATAAATAATTGTACTTAAAAACGTCCACTCACAAATCACTGGCACTTAAAAATGTTTATTCTCAAGTCACTGTATGTCTCGAGTCCCACAGTTCGCACTCGTCAGTGGAGCTAGGCTCAACAGTGGTTCGCCCCATACCCTGCGCCTGTCCACACAGTCTCGCGCCACTCAGTCGCCGCACTCTCACGATCCCGTTGAACTCCGCGTCGTGCTACTCTCGGAAAAGGGGGGGGGGGAGGGGGGTCACTCACCCTCTTCGCCGATGTCACACTTCCCTTCGCTCGCGGAACTCTCGAAACTCAGGAACTGTAGCAGGATTCGCTCAGAATCCGCTCGGCACTCCACGTGGAACTCCATCGCCAAACTCGCAACACACGTCACGGGACTACTTGTGGAGGCCAGCGTCGCTGCTTAGTCCTTGGGCGCCCTTCTCGAACCGACGAGAGCGGGTGCGACGGGTCACGTCATCCCAGGGCCGACCCGACGCCCGAACAGTCCAGAAAGGCGGCGCCAATTCACGATGCTCCACGCGACGGCCGGCGGAATTCCCAAGGCCGCTCAGCGGGAGATAATGGCGCCGAGGCAGTATGAAGCACGGGGTGCAGAGGGGGGAAGAGGGATAGCAAAATTTTTGTAATCCGGCCAGGCACGCGTGACATGCCTTACGTCAATGTATGCTAATGTATGAATGGAGCGTGTCCTCATGGCCGTACGGGGCCGCCAGCTTGCTCCGAAAACTGGCATCGCGGTCTGGTCTCTTGCATTTGTAACAGTATTATTATAATTAAATAAATGAGAAAAATTATTGAAAATTTGTGTGAAAATACAGATGGCAAACTAGTCTACAGATAAAAGAATAAAAGAGAAAAAATTTAAGATGACTTAAAAAATTAAATATAAACATAAAGTACATGAAAAATAAATACGAATGAAAGTAAATGGAGCATAAAATTATTCAAATGGGCATTTATAGCTTTAAATATGTATAGCAATAAGCCAACAACTTTAATCTGCTTACTTCCGATATCATGTAACTATAAACCTTATGCATATAGAATAGGAGGAGGCAGAGCTTCTACTGTGTTACATTAACCATAAACTTCTTTACTGAATTACATAAAATCAAATCCCAAAGTTCAAATAAAAACTGTGAAAACTGAACAAAACTGTGCCCTACTTCTCAGTTTGGAAAGGGACTAGTGCCTATATAATAAAAAAAGTAGCCTCATGCTAGGTAAGAATTAACATTATATCCCAATGCCTCCTAGTTGCCTTCAAAACCAAGATACAAAACTACTACCTAGCAGGGCATTCATCTGTATGTACAAAACAGGAAAAAAAATCCAGAAAACAAATTCAACATGACATCTAGACCCGAATAAAGCATTTTTTTCATAATAATTGTAGATACTTATAATGCTTAAAGAGGTTTACAGCTATATGTTGCAGAAGTGTGGGATATGTACACAGTGGATGACCAAAAAATATTAGTAACACATTAGAATTGGAATATTACATACAACTAATACTTAACTGAAAATATTTGCACACAAAAAAAATCTTCAACAAAAAGAAGTATTTTATTTAACTCAAATTACAAACTATAGGACATCTTACTTTAGGATCCATGTATGATATTTAATGGTGTAATTTACATTCATCCGCCATGCCATATATGAAAAAACATACATAAAAAAATTATGTCTAGAATTTATAAAATGTTGAGTTCAGTGAACATAGATATAATTTGAAAATGATTTTAGTTATGTTTTAAGAAAAAATAAATTTCTCTGTGAGAATTTTGTTGTTAATGTGTAGTTCCTATTCTTTGATGCAGCAAATGTTAATATGCAACAATATTATAATATGTAATACCTAGGGCCAGGTATTTTTCACGAAAAAAACTAGACGCCTACTAGACTGCAACAAGGTACACCCGCAGCAGCGGTTTCTCCCTTGTGATTGGCGGCGGTCTGCGAGAGAAGTTGTTGCCTTATTTGACCGAGCCACTCAGGACGTGTTTGCTTCCGCACTGAATTACTGTGATTGGTGTTTTAACAATTAACATGTGCCCGAAAGAAACTCACCCAATCATTAAACACAAACGATGCTACAGAGTTTTAACTTTCAGCCAGTCTCGGAATCTTTTCGCGAAATATGCATGCCCCTTGTAATACCATACAACACAACACAGGAAACATTCTTCAGCTAACAACTAATTGTTAGCTCTGAAGATTTCCAATAGTCACTTTAGCATCCATAACCATTCAAGAGAATTTATGCTGGACCAGAACATGGTAAAAGTAGGGACAAGATTATATAGCGAATTGGGATAAAACCAAACTAACACCGAAAAGCAAGTCACTACACCTTAACACCAAAATTTAAGTTAATACACCATTGCAGTCACCCGGCCTCTGTAGAAGGCCCGGGAAGTACCTGACGGGCAATACGGGCGTCGCGGTGCTGCTTTTGTCCGGGGGGGAGGGGGGGGGGGAAGCAGGCTAGTGGGACACTAAGCCGTTGGTGATGGGTCGCGGGTACTATGCCCCCGCGTGCCCCGCCAGGTACGCGGCTGGAAATCTACCCTGAAACTCCCGACTTGGCTGTGAGGCCGCTCAGCCGTATGGTGCAGAATAATCGTAGACGACATATTAAATTGGCTTTTAATCCACGGACTTCTCCGGTGGTACACATGGGTACGCTGTACTCCCTACACCTACACTACGCGGTGGCAGAACCGCTACAAAAGCTATGATAATGCGCTACGCGGCGTCTGAGCCGTTGCACTATTACACTAACACACGCTGATTACAAAACAAAACACGACAATAACATAACACTGTGAATTTTCCGCGGCAGTCTCGCGAGGACGTGATTATTAGTTCGCTGGAGGCGGCCAGCGCCGAAAGTTAACTGTCTTGGGAGGGCTCAATGAACGTGACCCTAAATTCTATTCTACACTTACGTGAGGTTGTAGCCGGCAGGCGTATGCACGGCGATCTTAACAAAAACAAGTTGGCTGGAGTCGGCCAGTGCCGTAAATTGCGTGGTCCGCGACGCGGTGCGGAATCACCAAGGAAACGGTCGAGATAAGCCCGGGTCCGCGAAATACAAGCCGAGTCTACGTGAGCAGCGATGAATTAAAAAGGTTTGGTTATTAAATCAAGTACAGAGTGAACAATCGGTAGAACAAAATTGAAGGCTGCTCACAGACACACATCTTGACCTGGCGCGGAGTGTTTGGAGACTCCGAAAATGGCCGCCTCGCAAGGGAGGGAAACTTTCACCTCCTTTGTGAGTCGGCGCCAAAAACTTAAATCAACTTAATTTGCTCTATTATAAGCTAAAACACGTTCCGGGTGCTCAATTAAAAGGTAGCACCTGGTAATTGGGTGCTTAAGGATTAACAACTGTTTTATAGTATTTAATTATTTGAATTGTTGCATCAAGTTGGCGACTGTAAATTTATTAACATATTGTCTCACTGTGAACTGTTTTAGTTGTATTTCTCCTAATCTGACTCTATCATTGTCACGGGCACTTTAATTAAGGCCAGTGGTCGCGGTGACTGGTAATGAGCTACGTCGTAGCTACTCCGTGCGAAGCTACGACACACTTGTTTAATGCCTGTGAATTAATAACTGTATCCTAATGTCTTGTCCCTTAATTGTTTTATGGGGTAGAGCCCCCGGGGTTTCATGCCCCCAAGTTTATTTGCGTCTAGTGGGGTCACGCCTAAGGCGCTCGCCTGACTTATTCCCGCTGGGCTAGGGATGCGCTCCGAAAACGGGATCTGGTACTAGCGGTACGGAGCACGGGCTTAGAGGCCATGGTCGGGATGACGTCACCATAAAGCACCAAAATGCAAATACTATCATGAAATGAATCAGCATTTTTAATCAAAACATAACTCAAATCACAAAAATGTAATAATCATGTACTTACGGCCTTTTTCACCAACTTCCCCCAGAAAGGTAATGCTCAAGTTAAGGCGATCATTAAAGTAAATATTCACAAAATTGGTTTTCGCCATCGTAACATCTACTTATGTGGGTTTTGCATAAGTAGAGATCATCTTACCACAGACTTTCACTTTTTACAGATAAAAGCACTAATAATTTTTAGGGTCGTATTAAAATGTGTTGTCATTTAATATATATTGGCCAATAGAGAAAATATCTCAAACAAAAAGTATAAGGATGCAAAACTTTTCTCCGGATAAAAAAAAGTCCGGAGCCAAGTCGAGAGGTACAAAACTGAAATAGAAAATAAGCGGATGGATGCAGTTTGAAGTAAAGAAAAGGAAGTGGCATGGGAAAAGTTGGCAATTAAATTTAATGTAGGATTCTCTGTCGTGTGCTATAAATAAATTTTAATAAACTTTAGGAACAGTTAAAACATGATGCAAAAGTGGCATTTTTAAATGAGAAAATTTATCTCATGAAAACTGGTGCTGGACCAAGTTCAGGTGTAATAATTGATCCATTTCTTTGAAAGACAACTTCTTTGATGGAGATGAGTTTTACTAGTCTTCAGAATCCCTTTGATGATGATTTTGCATCTGGTGCGACAGAAAATGTTATTGTTGAAGGTTAATATAACAGACCCAATTTCTTGCTCCACATTAGTATCCTTTGATAGCCATACTTCAATTTATTAAATAATTCATCACTTAGTTTTGGTTATTTATTTGCTTGTATTCCATACAGTCGTTATCTGTCGGATCATAAAATTAAAAAATTAATTACAGCTAAAAAAATGTTCTAACCTATCCTAAGGGAATTCCAAATCATTTTCAATGATCAACATAACCCCACGAACAGTTTCTTAAAATGAAATCTTGCAAAGAAATCACTTTCATCTAGTTTTTCATGATAATTATAAATGTGTTGAAAATTTTCGTGGTTGTAGCAGCTGTTCCAAAACTTAAAACAAAACATTAATTTAAACAATTATGTTTACTACTTCAGCAATTTATTTCTGTTTCTTTACAGTACAATTTAACTTGTTTGAAATCAGTAAGGACTGGTGCCTGATTTCAGCTGCTAAATTAAGCTTTGCTTAAGATTGCTAGGCATTCCTTAATAGTACTTGGTGAAATAATTTGATGTGCTTGGCAGTCATTACACAATCATTAAGCAGCCTTTAAATGTAGGTGATATAAGTGAAAGCAGTCATTATAATATTAAGTTCAAGGAACGTAATTATTCAGCATGAAGATTTTATAATTATGTATGTACTAAGTAGACTGAAAATTTTTATTTTACTCTTTTTTTATTATACAACCATTGTTAGTAATTTATTTTTACATTCCAATGTTGGTACATTTTAAAAAAAAGCAATTGCAGATTTATTTTTACCATTCCGAGTGCATCATCTATTAAGTCAAAATTACACTGTTTTGGTAAAAGTATCATAAAACATTTATGTCGCATATATGTTTAATAATATCTAATATGCTATCTTTATGAGTAAACTGATTCATAAAAAAAAAAAACACCAAAATTTCCTGTTTTAAAAACCAAAGTGGCCTAAAAATAAAACCATAAAATCTTGTCTGTAGGTATGAGAGTAACACTAATACACTATTCAGGCAAAACTGCTTTGAACTATATAATAATATGTAGTACCAAAAAAAGTTTTTTTTTTGTCACATACAATACACAATACATACGAGTTCTGTGAAGATATGTTTGTGTGTTTTCACCACTCCACAACTTGTATATAAACTTTACCTGCACATAATATGTGGCATCAAATGCTTACTTGTCGCTGCCTGATTAGTTATTAATGGACACAAGTCAAGTGGGTGGGAATCTGGGAATGTCTAGATATGCACAAAAAGCAGGAAAAATTACAGTGTTTTATCGCACAATGGTCGCACGAGCGTAATCGTCACAACCATATTTTAGGCTGTCAAAATTGTGATAAAAAAACTTCTCACGTAAACGTCGCATGATGTTTTTGGTTCCGCTAGTAGATGCCGAGCGCTTTGTGTAGGTATATTTTCCGTATAAAACGATGTATTTTAAAGTAGAAATCTGATATTTATTCGGTCATTTCCACTTAATAAATTAACGGAAAAATACGAAGTTGTTTGACGTGTAAATTTTCTTATAAAGACGTTTTTAAACGTTATTTCCTTTATCTGATCCTCTGCGTCGCCGCGGTGTAGGTATAATCTAAAATTTAATTTCGGTCATTACCACTTATTTATTCAATTAACGGAAATACGAAGTTGTTTGACGTGTACATTATCTTATAAAGACGTTTTTAAACGTTATTTCCTTTATTTGATTGTCAGCGTTGCCGCGGCGTACCGCTTATAAAAATGAAGCCAGCGCATCATTCATGTTTGGTTATGTTGCTTCCCGTATAGAGCGCGCGCACGTAGTCGAATATCGTTATTTCGCTGAGTGCATACAACGCGTGCTCTCTGTCAGGTGCCGAGTTAACTACATTTGATAGCCCGCATTCTTTCATGGCAAGTGTGTACTACGACACGTTAGTTCACGTCAGATTCAAGTGGCTTGCGTTCACGTTAGAGTTTTGGTTTTTCTATTAAAGTTGAAGAAAGGTTTTTGTTTAAGGAATTATTAATATAGATTGTTTGGCGTGCTCTTATATACTCCACCTTTTTTTTAAATAAACGTACTTTCCATGAACGGGTTTTTTTTTTATGAATACCTTTACTTAACAAATTTTTTTTCCCGCAAATTCGTCGCACCCCTACTTTTCAACTTTGATTTTAGAATAAAATGTGCGACGATTATCCGAGAAAACACGGTATCAACAGTCACACTTTCACTGAGAAATTAAAACAATTCCTGAAATCATAACATTCAGTAAGTTAGTCAAGATTATGGGAGGTGGAGGTGGTCACGATGATAATGAGGCTGGTTTGGATTTTCAAAAGTGGCGGATACAGGAATTTATTTTGGAAGGGAATTTAAAATAAATATATACACACAGAACATACTACCTTCACCGAGATGTCGCATATTTTTTCATAAATTCAGGGGGACAAATACATCACCCCTATTCCCCCCATGTACCAGGTATCGCCCCAAAGGAGAGGACGTAGCGTGACTATGGCAATTTAGGTGAGCTAATTATACAGTAATTAATGTGAGTACATAAAGTGAGAAAGAAAGGGACATTATAAATCATCCACTCACGAACCAGAAAAGGAAAACTTGCAAACATATGAAAAATTCTTGAAACCCGGCTGGGAATCTAACTCTGGGCTGTTATTCACCAGTCAGAAGCTCTACGCCACTGAGCCAACACACGCATTGGACTGTGCACAAGCATAGGTATCTTGGTCAACACATACTGCTAGGTTTTGATATCCTGGTGTAATAAAGTAAAAGCAGGTAAAGGCAACATGACCCCCAGGATTTCAGCAGGCCCTGAACCACTAGGAATCAAGTTTGGTCATACATTTAAGATATTCCAGGATTTGTGATATATACAAACACTTCAGCTCACATAAGCTCAGCACTTCAGCTATCACCGTCAATGATGGACCCCAAATACACTGGATGTAGAACGCCTTTCTTTTTCCTTTAACAAACTCCTGATTTTAAACAAAACTAATTATTGATTACTACACTGTTATTCTGTGAACTGTCAGGCACATAAATTATATTCACGGCAGGTTCACATGTTTACCTCACATTTTCAATCACTTACATTTAATAATCAAAATAAAAATAAAATTTAGTTAAGAATACATTATATATATTTTTAATTATACTATTTTTTAATGAGAAAAATCAGAGTATGTCAGATGTATGTACAAAATATATTTTTTTTATTTCTAAAACATTCAATAATTTAGTGTAAAATGCACGTCAATAAATTCAAGTAAACACAAGCTAATTGTTCAATGAAAATTTTTATACACTGGTACCAACTGACCTTGGTATCAACTGACCTAGCATCACTAGTTCTTCAAAATGTTCATTCAGAAAGCTGTCACTTACGAAAATACTTTTGTTTCCAGTCATCAAAAATACCCTTTCACTTGCCATTTGTACGGCTGAAATCAGTTTTTCTCTGAACTCAAATGAATTCAATTCTCTGGAAGTGCCCAATATGCAGGTGGTATATTTTTGTGGCAGCACAGATTGTGAAGTTATTATCATGGTGGTCGCATGGAGTAGCATTAAGCACTTTTAACACGTTTCCGATGCAACATTTTGCCTTTTCTTCAAAAATTGCTCCTTTAGGCATTTTGTCTTGACTAGCAGAAATAATAGAATCTGGAAATAAAATAATTTAACAAAGATTAGCTCATTCGTTCATTTAATAACACAGTAATTTAACAAGTCCAGTGAGTTTTATTCCAGGAATGATCTCAACTGTCATGTTGTCGAATACGTAACTCTTAGGAGACGTAATAACAACTAAGCCACAATGATGGGCACAGCAACTTGGAAATAACAATTTCTCTCACTTAATGCCAGATAAGTGGACCAGGAAAACCCTGGTGTGATTGCTAAGAAATCTAAGTAACAGGGTAACACAGAGTACTTGTTACAATACAACACACACAAAAAAAGTAGTGCACTAAGAACCAAAAGAAAACAAAAAGCACAACATTCCCCACTGTTACAGCACAGACGTCAGGATTATTCTTCAGTTGAACTTTATGCACTCTCAGCTGCGTGAATTGCTTAATTAACAAAACCACACTTTGTATCATATACTGCTTAATGTATGCCACTTTTGAAAGCAAATAATTTTCTCATAAACCTCACCAAGGTGAAAGATGAGGCAAATAACTTTGGGACGTGATAGAGAAAGGTAAAAGATTTTTCCAGGGTCCCTCTTACTTACTTCCTTTCCTCTTTTCTGCAGCTTCCCATATGAAGAAAGTGGCACCAAAAAAGCTATTGTATATACAGTGAAAATTTACAACAGTATCTGCACTCAAAACTGATGGTTAATTTCAAAACACACTTAACTTGTAATATTCCGTACTCATTTCAGCAAGAATCCACTGCATATTAGGTGCTCTACAGTGACTTGTATACTGGTTTGACAAATACCCACTCTGCACTCATAAATATTTACTGTGGTACCAGGAATCACATCCGCAGTTTATTTCCTGAAGACACTAAGCTTTTTTGCATTAACTTAACACTGTAATCAAAACCGAAAAATGTACGATATTGGTGCAGCTCACAAGCGCACAAATAGTGCTGTGTTTCATTAAAAAAAAAGTTAATTTCTAAAATAATTCTGCCAACATTAACCATTAAGGTACCTAATTTAACTACGACTTTCATTTATCCCAAAAAAGAATTAAGGTGAGAGTGCTCATGTTAATAAATTCCCAAAACAGTGTTTATTAAACCATGAACCAACATTTCCACTAATATTTGCTGTGAAGTGTTAAAAATCAGGTGTGATTTCTCTAAACAGGCATACTGAGTTTTATCGCACAATCTTCGCACTGTTATTTTAGGACGTCAAAATTTGGGGGGGAAAAATTATCACATAAAAATTGCATTATGCTTTTGATTCAGCTGTCAGATGCAAAGTGCTTTGTGTAGGTAGTTAACTTTAAAAGATAAGCAACGTGCAACAGCAATCAGTTTTCAAGTTTCTGTCAGGCAGTTTGGTATAAGGGAAAAATACAGTAATTACAATTACAGTAAAACTTGTTTTAGATGTAACTACACACTACAATTTCCCGTCCCATACGGTCAAATCTTTCAGTCCCGTCATTTTCTCGATTTTTTTTCCCCAAGTAAGATGTTGCCCATAAATATATTTTCCCATATGAAACCATAACTATTTAAATGTTGAAATTCAATATTCGTTTGGATATTACAGTTTATTTAATTCATTAACAAAAGTATGAAGTTGTCTGAATGGAAAATTTTCTTTTAAAGACAATTTCAAATCATTATAATCTAAATCTGTCTTCGTCGCGCCGCTGTGTAGCATGGGGGAGAAACTCTTTGCCGATGCTGAGATCTAGTTTTTGAAGTAGTTTTGGGCTAACCCACTAAATAGTAGCTTTCATAATATATTACTAACATAGCTACATTGACTGTGAGAAGTAATACAAACAAAACAGTGAAAATTTAGTTCACTTTTTTTTTGGTAGCCACATATTTTGTGGTGTAGCATACCAGAAATTCTGTATATCTTACTCATGTACATAAAACATGCTTTTTATTGCAAAACAATAACTGTCTCCTACGAAGCAATTAGATGTCAAGTAGTTAGATTATCATTATAAAGCTAACACTTCAGATTTGATCCTCCCACCCAAGGTTTTCTTTGCTAGTAACTATGGGCCCATCCAACAGATGTCACATGTCGCGCAAAAAAAATTCATTATGAATGGTTTGTTCAATATTGTTGCCGCATAGTGGTAGAGAGTGAGAGTGAGAGTGAGTGTGAGAGTGAGTGAGAGCGTGAGAGAGTGTGTGGGTGTGTGAATGTGTGTGCACGTAGGTGCGTGAGCGTGTGCGCTCGTAATAAACAATTTAACATGTTGCAGTAAGCATCAAGCGATATTTACCATCCCCATTACCGAGGTGTTGTGAAGCAAGAGACTGTTAGAATGATCTGTTTGTTATTTGTATTAACAAAAAATATGTGTCTTTGGCTCTACACACCTGATCATTGGTTTTGATTTTTCATCTAACTCACCCAGTTGTCGGGATAGGCAACAAGTTCAAAATTAGTTGCTTCCTAAAAACAAATTTTACTTAATTGACATACTGAATTAAATCAAAAATTACACCTACCTATTCTCATTTTGTTGCATCAACTACAGATATTATTTTCAGTTTTTCTTCTAATGATAAAGCCTTTTGTTTAATAGGTCCTCCATTAATTGTAGAAGCCATTATGCACGGTTTTTCACCACATGAAATATTTATTATGCTTGATAACCTTAAAATCACCCTAACAAGATTGCAAACCTAATATGTACAGTTAAAGCAAAACACATTATTAGCGAGCTATCAAGTATAGTTTACTTAGCATAAGTGACGGCTGAGCGTTCAGTGACGGCTGAGCGTTCATAGCCGACGGTGTGCGCGCACGCTCCCCGGCTTCAATGTGCTATTATTTCTTCACCATCGTTAAGTTCGAGTTCCACTCATAATTGATTCATCGCTGCTTAATCTTTCCGACTTTCATGGGTTTTCATTACCCGATAATAATGATACGATCATTGAATTAGTTCCTGACACGGTTACTAAAATGTTCAGATCGCCTACTAAAAAAGTGATTTCTAATTCGCCGGGAATATCTGAAAAAGCAAGTGAAAGTTCATCGAAGCAAAAATCATCTAGTGAAGCTTGGACGGTAAAACTTCTGGATCCCACCATGGAAGACTTAATCTCGGCCGTGAAATCCCTCAGTATGAAATTTGACGAGTTAAAAAGCGAGAATATGGTGTTAAAAACCCTTCTTATCGACTCTCGTAGTGAAACTGCAGAGATAAAAAATGAACTGCAACAGATCAAACAGATCTTATCTTCTAAGACTGATTCTGTTAATTCATACAGTCAAGTAGTAAAAAAAGTCTCCTCAAACAAGAAACCTGTTTGTGTCGAGTCATCCGGTGTATCTGGCAACAGCGCGCCCACCAGTGACCCACTTACAACTCAGCGTGTCTCCAACGACGTCATCAGGAAAAACGGTAAACAGCCCGTCGACGAAGACGGCTTTACCGTAGTACAACATTCACGCAAGTCCATGAATAATGAAAACTCCGATAGAAAATCATCTAACACGGATCGTAAGAAAAATCCCTTGCAAATTGGCATTAGGAATGTTTCAACATTAAGAACAATTGCTAAACCTATTTACAAAAAAACAAAAGCTCTCTTTGTCACGCGTTTTGAGCCGTCTGTCACGGAACAAGAAGTCGTAGATTATATTTCCAACGAACTAAATCTCAAGCAAGTCAAAGTGGCCAAGCTCCGGACAAAGCATAATTCTTACGCCTCCTTCCATGTATCTGTTCTGGAAGAAGATTTTAGTAGAATTAATAATATTGTTTTTTGGCCCAGTGGCTGTTTAATCAGTCATTTCTTTGGAAAACTGCATCAAGACCAAATTGTTAGTACTAATTCATCTCCTGGAGGTAATTGGGTAGAATTGCCGAGAGCTTCAAGTTCCTGCAGTACATAGTCACCTTTTACGCCAGCAACTTCTATGCCAGGGCCTGGAGGAGTGCTTCCTACTCACTTTCCAGTGAATGCCCAATCTTAATGAATTGGAAATTGCATATCAGAATGTTAGAGGACTTAGAACAAAATCAGTTGAATTCTTTGATAATCTTATTAATACTCAGTATGACATAATCTGTCTAACAGAAACTTGGTTCAACGAAAGATGTATCAATGCTCATTATTTCACCGATAATTATTCTATTTTTAGAACTGATAGGGATCCGCTACTCTCATCAATGGAACGTGGTGGCGGAGTGTTGATCGCAGTGAATAAACATAAATTCCCTTCTGTTCAGCTAATTCAATTATATGACTATCGTGGAGTAGAAGCCGTATGGATTAATATTAAAATTGCTTTTAATAAGTACTTAACATTGGGTAATATTTATCTTCCTCCAACTACATCACCTAATCTATTCACATTGTATTTTGAAGCTCTTGAACAAATACTCGTTAATTCTCATGATAATGTGATTATCTTAGGTGACTTCAATGTACCTGGGATAGATTGGAAAGGTAATCACTATTTCAATATTGCCCGTGCACATGTCAGATCCAAGGCTCAGTGCCTACTTGATTTCATATCTAATTTGGATTTAATTCAGCACAACCTAATACAATCTTCCAATAATCTTCTAGATCTTTGTCTTTCTAATCTATCCCATTGTGTGGTTGAAAAAGCTGTTGAATCTCTGGTCAAATAGGATATCTATCATCCTACCCTACTTATTAAACTACATATTGAGGCGACCTCACACAATTTTACTCCAGATTCTATTTTCAGAAACTACAAAGCTGGTGATTACTTAAGCCTATATAACTCTCTAAAAACCCACAATTGGGATGAATATTATAACACCACTGATGTAGATGCTCTTGTAGATCAACTTACATCTTGTATCTGTGATAAAATCAATACTCACATTCCATTTTCCACACGTAAGGCCTCTAAACATCCTTATTGGTTCTCTGGTGATTAAATTCAAGCCTTAAAATCTAAAAAAACACTTTCATAAACTCTATAAAAGAAACAATAATACTCAGTATTACCTTCTTTTCTCTAAATATAGAGCACTAGTTAAAAATCTTATTAAGCGTGATAAAACTAATTGGAATCGTAGTATCAATAATAAGGTTAAGAATAACCCTAAAAAATTCTGGAGATATGTCAATGTTATGAAAAATGGTTATAGTGAATCTCATTCTCTTAATGCCAATGGTGATATCTGTAATGATCCAGGTATTCTTTCTAATGTCTTTGCTAAGTACTTTGCTAGTGTATATGTACCACCCACCAACCACCCTCGTATCATTGATCCCGATATTATTCACGATTCAATTCCTGTATCATTCTTATCAGAAAGCCAGGTCTTATGGGGAATTAAATCATTAAAACCAACTATGTCTACTGGTCCTGACGGTATACCAAATTTCATTATTAAAGGCTGCTCTTTTATTCTAATGCCTCTATTGTTGCATCTATTTAATACAAGTCTAAAATCACAAGTATTTCCCACTAAATGGAAAATAGCTAAGGTTATTCCCATACATAAAAAGGGTAGTAAACTCAGTGTATTTAATTATAGGCCTATATCATTATTAAATGGCTTTACTAAAATCTTTGAAAAAATAATATTTAAACATATTAACTTCCCAATAAACAACAGATTAGCTCCTAATCAGCATGGCTTTAGAAATAGTATGACAACTTCTACTAATCTTCTCTCATTTATCAATCCTATATACAATAAAGTTACAACAAGGGGGCAGGTTGATGCATGTTATTTTGATCTGGCTAAAGCATTTGATACTGTCAATCACTCCATTTTACTAGCTAAGCTTTCTAACTTCGGTCTCTGTAATAATTACATAACCTGGTTTACTAGTTACCTTAAAGACAGATGTTTCTTTGTTTCACTTAATAAAAAAACTTCTACTTTATATCATGCTACTTCTGGTGTGCCTTACTATTCAATATTTATATCAATGATATTTTTAAAGTTCTTCATCATACTACTGGTTTTCTGTTTGCTGACGATCTTAAAATATCCAGAGAAATTTCCTCCTTAAATGACTGTCTGCTTCTTCAATCTGATATTACTGAAATTGATAATTGGTGTAAAATGAATTTAGTTTCACTTAACAAAGATAAAACAAAAATTATTTCTTTCACAAGGAAAATTCATCCAGTTAAATATGATTATTTTCTTGACAACTCAAAAATTTCCAAATCTCTTAGTATAAAAGATCTTGGTGTTATTCTAGACTCCAAACTATTCTTTCATCAACATGTTAATTCTTTAGTATCCTTTTCCCGTAGAACCTTATATTTAATAAATTATATAACTTACTATGCATCTAATATTGAATCCATTCTTACTCTTTATTTGTCCTTAGTCAGAAGTAAACTCGAATATTGCTCAGTTATCTGGAACAGTATTAACACCACCGATAGTGACAAAATTGAATCCATACAAAATAAATTTTTCAAAATAATTAGTTCTAGACACCATCAATTACCCAAATTAGAATCTCTTTCAAATCGTCGCATCCATCTGGATGCCCTGTTTGTGTTTAAGTGCTATAGTTCAAAAATTAATTGCTTATACTTACTTGATAACTCTGGTATTCGAGTCCCGCAGTTCAAAAGCCGCCTTCGATCCCTATTATGTTCCTTACACAATAATAATGACTTAATTTACAGACTTATCTCAAATTTCAATAAATGTGAAAATTTTATTAAAAACTTTAAATTTTAATTTTTATGATTACCCTAATATTTTGAGTAATTTTATAATCCTGTTTATTCTTCCCATTCTAGATCATTTAGTTAAGATTATCTCTGTTGCTGTTTTGTTTTGTTTTGTTTTGTTTGTTATTGTGTCGTCTTTTATTATCCTGTGTATGTTGTATTTATTCGCTTGTATGTGTCGTCTTTTATTATCCTGTTTATGTTGTATTTATTCGTTTGTATGTGTCGTGTTTTTATTACTTGTTCTGTGCACACCTCCAAAGCTTCGGCTGTTGGTGTGCATGTCACAAATTTAATAAATAAATAAATAAATAAATAATAAGACAAAGTGCTTCAATCAGCGAACTATCAATATTGATATTCGACTATGTGTGTGCACTCAATACAGGCATTAATTCAACTAAACATGATGCCAACTAGCACTGCGTACATTTCCATACCTGCTACACAGTGGCGACAGAACAGATAATTTAAAACGTGTCTTAAAGAGAACTTAACATTAGACAACTTTGTATTTCAGTTAATTAAGTAAGAAAACAGTAATTTCTTAAGAAACAATACAATGATAAAAATATCATAATTTTATACCGTAAACTAAGCTTTTGGGAAACTTCGTGCATGGAAAATAATGACATAAATCATACATATTATGCAGAAAATGGCGGGACTAAAACATTTCACTACTTAATTTTAACATTGTATGCGAGAAATTAATAGCGGGAAGAAAGCGATTTCCACAATGTAATTTGAAGGAAAGTATTGACACTTACATGGGACCTAAAGAAAATGTTAATTGCAAGAAAACTTAATTACTGAGAGCGCAAAAACAGGGTATCACATGACAACATAGCAACAAATGACTGGTTGTTTGCTGCATAGCTAATGGTTAGTGATTTTCTGTACATTATTCAGACATTATGACTCGAATGAGGAAAATAGTGTACAGATGAAACCACCTCACAAAGTCTACACAAATGCAAGCAGATGATTGGTTGAAAAATACAATTTCAATAGTGTGCGGCAAAGGTTTAGATGCCCATGTGCTGGTATAAATTTTTTTATTGTTGTTTGGAAATACAGTAGAACCCCGATTATCCGTGTTAATGAAGGGGACGAGTGAGTCAGATAATCGAAAATCGCGGTTAGCAGAATCATGCTTGCCTAAAGGTCATTAGCCCACAGACAGCCATCTGTGGACATTCGGAGATTACATATATACACATGCTTTGTGTGCGTGTGCGTTGTTGACATACAAGCGGACTGCTTAGTGCTGGGCAGCAGTGGTTTTTAAGTCTTTCGTGTGCGGAGACGTGGGCACGCGAGTCGTTGTTGCACCGAGGTGTGTGACTAGCCGCCCGCCAGTCCGAGGGCCCAAGACAGCTGATAGCTGCCAAGGTCACACATTCTTTTCATCGCCTGTAAGCGACGCTGCCACACTTAGCTCATTGTTCTGTTCTCAGTAACACCATCGGGCTGGTTATTGTTTTACAGAACGACTTCCTTCAAAATTCTTTTCGAGATAAGATTTTTCATACCAGTGCATTGAGACTTGATTTGATGGTTTTGAAACGGTGTCTCTGTCTCGTATAATTCACGGTGTTTTTATTCCCCTTTATTTATATGAATTTTAAATGTTCGATTTTTTATTTTAAGCTTGCTGAACACGTGGAATTAGTGCAAAAACGGCCTATTATGACTTAGTGTTGCAGATGGGTCGGAAATCTTATAACGACCACCTCTCTATAACGAACCTAATCTCGGGAACCATGAGGGGTCGTTATATCTATTCTCCGTTCACTCTTAGCTGAGTTTTGAAATAAACAAACACCTTCGTATCACTGCGCCGCGTCAGCAAGTGATAGGCTGAATTTATCTTGCGTGCCAAGCACTAGTTGCAATACACACTCTTCCGTACAGTCGGTGCTCATAAAATAACGGAGAAGTAATATAACAGGAAAATGATTCTTATGTCAAGCCTAGTTTTTTTTTTTAAATTTACATCTGCTGTGATAAAATTACGCCACTTAATGGTACACCCTCCGACCTTTTCTGTTGAAACCATTCAAACAAACAAAGTGTCCAAGCTGCTAAATGTGGATTCTTTCATCGTCTTGCGTTTATTTAATCCACTTGAAGTGTCAGCCTGTGAAGCAAACTGAAGGATTTTTTAGCGATTTTTTATGATGTCGCGCACTGTTGTGTTACCGACATTAAACTCAGTCGCAAGTTTGCAATTGTTTCTCCACTCTGAAATCTTTCTATAATTTTTGTTTTGCTGTCAATGGACAGTACCACTCGCTTTCTTTTCTGTTCATTTGATGACATGATGAAATGTTGCGCTCAACACTTCCGCACAACACAACGGTATAATCCGTCGGAATGCAGATCACTGTTACAATACATAAAATTATCACCACCTTCACGCTTCAACAACGTACACTAATGGAATGGACTGTCTCCATGCGCCGGGTAATCTCTGTGGCACGGCGCCTTGCTGCGCGCGGGAGTGTACAGTCCGGTCATGCGGACGTGGAATCGCGCACCAGTGTATAATCTATTCACGTAACATGGAACACAAAAATATTATGTACATACGTATGTATGTACTAGTATTTTTTTTAAACTTTCTGTGTATATAAACATAACTGAGTCAAAGTACTTTGACCAACATACATTTTGCAAAGTATTTTAACATTTACATACATTTTGAATCATTGGTTATATGTAACTAAAAAATTGGACTTGATGGACATAAATCGCGGTTAATCCGCGAATCGGATGATCGAGTCGCGGATAATCGGGGTTCTACTGTAGGTATATTTCTAAAGAATAACTAATAAAAGTTCAAACATAATTTTTTTTCCTCCATAAACACTGAATGTTATATGCAGGAAGCATCTATAAATACAAAACTTTTAAATAGGAAGATTTAACATAGGGATGTATAGAAGTGAGAAAGGGAATAATTTTGTGAATGTAATAAGCAGGAAAACATATTATGCAGAACGTCTTACGTCAATTATACTGTATTGTTGTCCTAGTCCCTTGAAATATGTAAAAACCAGGTTCTATTGCACTTCATGTATACGCCATGAAAATGTTAAGTAGGAGACTTCACTTTCACATGTCCTAAAAAGTATAGACAGTTCACAGACTTGTTTTACAAAGCAATTAAGCTTTTTTTGAAGAATAAAACAGGTACTTACAATTTAATCTTCAAACTTATGAGAACTGACAGTAGTTGAGATTTGTCCACCAGCATAGGATCCCCGCTTTTTCTTTGTTTTTTCATGCCTGAAAGATTTACCCTTTGTGTCTCTGAGGTCATTATATGCCTTCTGGCCCCAAGCTGCACCACTCCCTTTCTGTAAAGAGACGTGTAACAAAACATGGGTAACCTTGGTTGCCCTATAACAACAACACAAATAACATAAATAAAACGAGCTGAATTTTTCCACTTTGTCTACATTACATTTTAGTTTTTACGATTCACACATTAATTTTCTCCAACACACATGTGTAAATAAAAAGAGCTTGTGTAACTCAGCACACATGAGAGAAACGATACTTCTTTGGCAATTAAAACCTCAACTTGTAAGTAAACTATAGGGGGTAAAATGGCAAATAGAGAGAAAGAAGGCAATTTTCTAAAAAACTTATAGTATTAATAGGATTTAAAGAAAGTATTTTAAGGATAAAAATGAAAACATCATCGGCAAAATATAAGTTAAAGTTTTAAATTTATTTTCTCGATATTTACACTAAATTTGATATTATAGCTTCAAAGTAACTAAAATACAAACCGTACATACGTAAGCCACATGTTGTTTACAATATTTTTAAAGTAACTAAACTAACCTGAGTATTTACACAAATTTATAGTATTTTTAACATCACTTACCTAACCTAACCTAACCTAACCATTAAACTGTTAAATATTGATATGCCATTTCACACAATGATTAGAAACAAGCACCTATTCTCTGTCCTTTTCGCATCAGAAACGTTTCATAACAATGTTTCATGAAAACGTTGCTTTAAATATGGTCTTGAAATTTTACTCTCATGCCCAAAATAGTTTCATATAAAAAAAAGACCACAGTAAGGCCAGATTATCCACAAACTAATATATTCACATAGTCTATCATAGTCACCATCGGGGACATTCAATCTCTGATCTTTATTTCTTCTCAAAAGTTTTTTTTTAAGAAACTATATAGAATTATAAAATATTTTTTTTTTAAATAAAGAAAATCTTACTTTGAGTGATATATATTTCTTGATAAAATACATAATTGGAACTTAAAAAAAATCGTGGCTAGTTACAGCTAAACCATGTCATTAATGAAAAAAAAAAAAGAAATACTTATAAAATAGCCCTAGGTTTAATTACAGTAAAACCCTGTTATGAAGTTTCTTCAGGTACTTGGAAATTTAAAAATATTAACAGAGAGAACCAATTAAAAGGGTAAATCGAGTACAAATTTGTGTGAACTTATCATGAAAATTAGGATATTTTCTTAAATGGGATTTTTCTTAAAGAAGGTTTTACTTTAAAATAAATATTATTTGTTGAAGTGCTTTGTACACAACTCACCAAATTTTCAAAACTATTCCTGACTTTTATATCATTCTGAAAATCTTCATCCCGCACTCTTCTGAAAGGTTCACTCTTGCGTTTCTGAAAAATCACCGAAAAATATCCATACAATCTCTAAAGAAAGCTTTAAATAAAGTAATGATAAATTAAGATTGTTCATTCAAAAATAACTAACAAACCTAAATAAATAATTCTGACAAATCAAGGTTGAAGGGGCCCGCCTAGCTCAGATGGGTATTTGTGTAAGTGAGGCAAGACGATAAGTGAGACACTCGCTGATGCTTCTAGCATCTCCCTAAGTGAAAGGTTCTCAACTGGCTTGCATTCTTCTTATCTTGCATAGGGCAACTATGAGATATGAGCAGCAACCATAACATTATATGGCAGAGAAATGAAGGAAAAGGTATCACTCAGATATCTTAAGCAGTTTTCAAATCCTATGGTTTCTTCCGATGCTCTGCACATTGTATGTGTGCCTGGGTAGGCGGGGGGCATTTTAGGTCTCGTCAACATCAGGCTCATTAGAGACAATCAATAGGCATACAAGCCTCAAAGTTGTTTACCGTGCCAAATTTGATGGCATCTACAGTACAACCCTGTTATAACGTTCTCCAAGGGACCAACTTAAAAAAATGTTATAAGCAGGAAATCATAAAATTACATCTTCACTTTGTATAAATTACGCGTGGATTGATTAAATTAAAGAGTATAGGTAAAACAACACAAAGTACAGGAGTAATACACTAAGTACAGCAATTGAGTGTAAAATTGGTAAATTTTATTTATAGCTAATACCTAATAATATGATAAAGAAAAAAATGTTTTATACGATATAGTTCAGAGTCGTAACAGAAATATTCAACTCTTTTGCAATCGCAACACACGTTTTGTTGGGGTTCCTGTCCACTTGGTTAATAAACTGAATTTTTTCAGCTACAGAATATGATTTTCGCTTATATTTACCGGCCATCATAGCGGTACAATAACCTGAATAAAATTTAAATACGGCGTATTTTAATTAAATACGACCATGACTACAATAAAGCTGGGTTCACAATTGAAAAAATAACAGTAACAGTAACGGTAGGTCGTGTGCATAGGATATGAACGCCATGTTTCCTAACCTAACGATTCACAATAGCAGAAAGTTGGTCGTGTGCATGGGAGCGAGGTCGTGCGCATACGAGTGAAATGAATATATTTTATTTCGGTCGCGTACGCATGGCACAACAGCCAATGGGAGAAGAGCAGGGTGCTTTTTTGGCGGGACTAGAAATATGTTTATATTTACTAACCATATTGTGGTAATAAAATGTCGAGATGATAATAATAGTATTATCATTATTTTGAAAGTTAATATGTTTATTTACTAACACTAACACTGTTAACAGATGTCGCATAGTTCGCGAAATTTCATTGGCTGAAATTAACAGTAAGAATTCAATTGTGAACCGATTTTGCAGTTCGCACAGGTCGTGTGCATGGCTTGCTATGCACTCGCTTAATTTATTTAATTGTGAGCCCAGCCTTAGTAAGTGAAAAAAAATAATTACGGTGAAGGTTAACCACAAACAAAAGCAGTGAATATATCCATAGAACATTTAACCATTTCAAGGTGTTAAACCTTTAAAACAAAAACCAGCACCATAGAATACAGTAGCACTGTTTCTGACCATGTATCAGTGCACAAAATGTGCATCATTAAGTATAACGGAACAAGTCATAGGCTAACGAGCGCGAACAGGACGCCATATTGATAGTCGATCCGGTGCAAGTTGTGGAGTGCGTGTGTACCACGTCTATGGTGAACTACACAAATGTAAACATCTGATGTTTGTATATGCGTGCTGTATTTTTGAGCTATGATTTTGCTCTAAATTATGACTTTGAATGAAGGGATAATGAAAATTGTGGCAGTTATCTAAGCAAATTTGAACGTTAAAGGCGGGAATGTAGAAATTTTAATATTGCTACAGGCGGGAAATTAAAGCATTGTGATAAATGGAGAAATGACGGGACCATGAAATTATGGTGTTATAGGCGGGAAAATGTTACAAACGGGAATGTTATAACCAGGTTGTACTGTACTACCTTTCAGGCTGGATCACCGGTAGCACGAACTCTTTAGAGCCACAGAAAAATGGATATACCTACCATTTCAACGTTAATTGGCGGTGTTTGAAGAGAAGCTACAAGAGGCTGAGGCTACCCATCCCAGCATCATTCCACCCACTCCCTCTTAACGTGTTAGGCTAACGTGAGGTACACTCGGAGGAAACCCCATTCTAATAGTATCACACGGCACTTAACCACATCTATCACATCTCTGGTACTCTTGGTGTGCTATTAATATGCTTATTTTCCAAGTGCAGTATTTACCAATAATTTTTTTTAAGCTCTTACTTATATTTTTGTTAACTTTTTTCTTTAGTAAATGTGCTTTTGGCAGTAAAGGAAGTTATTATGTATTCAATTTTTGACTCAAATCCTATTTGGGCTATCACCTAGTCCTTTTTCAGCATTTTCTGAAAAGTCTGCTATAGAGAATAAGTGTATATATTTGAGATTTTTTTCTCCCTTTAAGCAAAGATTTAAACAGTGCCATATTTCACTTTCCTAATCCATAAACATACAAAAAATAATAATTTTCAACTATATATATATATATATATATATATATATATTTTTTTTTTTTTTTGAGAATTATTTATGTGACAGAAAATTTTATACGTGATTCAATATGAATAATGTTGCCAAACATATTGCATACATATTAAAATGTCAGTATATATCACGAACCTCGAAACTGCTAGAGAGCAAATTACAAACATACGTTTCTAAGTTGGTTGCGCTTCTGTTCCACATGCCCTTATGAACCGTGCTCAGGTTGGCACTGGCACAGCCAGCTGTTCCGTAACACACACGAGAGATAACTGGTCTGAGTAGTTTTGAGGCAGCAATATTTTTTCTGTAGTAATCTTTAAACACTAATGTCCAAAAATAAACGCAAACGAGTGGTACTCGACATTCAATAACAATTAGAAATTACTGACCAGCTATGCATAAACTACAGCTATGTTTAAAGGATATTTACTGCAACTCGTTCCGTAAATTACGTCTTAACACTTTAGTACCTTTACTTACAACCTTATACAGTGATTGCCAGGATAGTTGTGATAAAATTATTTTTTAATTTTTTTCAGATATTCTATGTTTTAAGGTTATCTGAGGATCCCTTGCAAGACATTACCCCGAATAATCAGAAATTCTACTGAATTAGCTTGCCTTTATAAACAAAAGATGGAATTCTAAATACCGTATTTACTCGCATATAGGTAGCAGAAATTTGACCAGATTTGATGGGGAAAAAATAAAGTGCAACCTATATGTGAAAAAAATTTTTTTTTTAATTTTTTAGGAATTGTTTTTGAAATTTTTTGCTTTAAAATGCGAAAAAGAAGTTTATATATGTAGGTATAGGCAAATTTATTTACAATGTACACATAGTTAATTAACCAAGCGGATTTTCATAACAAGAAATCAAACACACAAAAAAAATTAAAGACAACATTGCACAAAATCAATGAAAAATACGCACAAAATCAATAAAAAATATGTCATTATTTACAGGATTATCACAGTATCACAGTCCAAATAATAGTCTGAACACTCACCAAGTGTTTACCTACTCGTTATCTGAGTCAGACTCAGATGCACTAGACTCAGCTGAGTCATCAACGTCGTCGTTGGAGTTGCCGTCATGTTCCCAGATAGCTTCGTCTTCAGTACCGTCTATTGCACAGGAGATTCCAGTTTTCTTGAAACTCCTCACAATTATATCAGGCATGATGAGAGCCCAACTCCTCGTGATCCATTCACACACCATGGGCAACGAAGGTCTTTTCAGTTTCCCGCCTTTCGTCAACTCTTGCGTTCCGCTGGCCATCCACTCCCCACACAGGCGACGGAGCTGCTCCTTGAAAGTCTTGTTCACAGATACGCAAGTGGTTGTAGCATCGACGTCAGGCCACCAGGGATAACTGCAATGTCTGTCCTTGACTCTTGCATTTTCGCCTGGGCCTCAACCAAATGCGCGCGGAAGCTATCCCACACCAACAAGGCCTTTTGTTTTAGAAGACCCCCTAGCCGGCGCTCCCACACAGTTTTAAGCCAATCCTTTACGAGCTCAGCGTCCATCCAACCTTTCTCCTGAGCACGGACATGAATGCCCGGAGGAAACTTCTCTCTCTTAGGCAGAGTCTTGCGCTTAAAAATTACATAAGGCTGCAACTTTTGCCCGTTGGCCGTCACTGCCAGCATTACTGTACAACGCATTCTTTCATTTCCTGTAGTGCGGATAGTCACACTTGACTGCCCCCTCCCGTTGACTGTTGTGTTCTGTGGCATGTCGAAAAAAACTGGCGTTTGATCGGCATTTGCAATCTGCGAGAGGAGGTAGTCATTTGTTTGCCGCATCCACAGAACGAAGTGGTGGAATTCAAACACTTTGTTTTCAAAGTCCTTCTGCAATTTTTGGCAGAGTGATGTTCTCCTTCGAAGAGAAAAATTCTCACGTCGCATGAATCTGGTTGCCCACCCACGACTGGCTATGAAATTGCAGTGCGGTATGCCCCGTGCACGTGCTATCTCTCTCCCCTGGCACATTATCATTTCTAACGAAACGCTGCAGGCATTGTTCCGTAATTCGCGAATGTACTGAGTCACTTGCACGTCAACTTCAGGAAGCTTGCCATGTTTCGGTCCTCTTAACGCACGCCTCATAGAATTAGTGTTTTTCAAGTCGTCCTTTTGTTTCCTCCAGCCACGAATAAGTTTTTCACTAACAGAAAATGCCCGTTCTGCGGCCCGATTCCCATTCTCTTCTGCAAAAACAATCACTCGCAACTTGTACGCCGCCGAATATGAATTACGCCTTTCCATAATGCAAATAACTTAAAAAAAAATTACTCTGGTTATCACTCTACTACCTTAACACAATTGAACGAGATAAAACAATGGCGTCACAGCATCTTCAGGACGCTCAAATTCCTTCCTCCCACATGGCCAATTAGGACATTCCATTCAAGGTCGGACCAATGATAAGCGCCTACATGGTGAAACCTGGACCACACGCCACATGAAAGCAGGGTGTTCCATTTTGTTTACCGCTGTTCCATTTATTGTACAGTAACAACTTATTGCTGCGAGTGCTGGTTGTTGCGAGACATTCGTAGTTACTAGTTTTGTAATGCACCTTCAGAGTGCCTACTTAAATTATACTACCTAAATTAAACTGGTAGTTACGAGTGCTTCCTTGTTGGCCCTTCCTTAAGTACGAAAGATTTAAATGGCATCTTCGAAGAAGGGGAAAAAAACTGTTGAAAATGTTCACGCAGTAAACGCAAAAAAAAAAAAGGTAAACGAAGGGCAATGTTGCACCTGGATGGCAAACAAGTAGAAAAAGGGAAGTGGAGAAGCAATGGTTTCCCCAGCCACTATCTTATCTGTGTCGGGAACTTCCATACGCGTCAGACCAATCGCAAGTTTAAAACAAAAACCGCTGTAGATATAAAAAATCATAACAGGCCTTTTTTTATTCGTAATGAAATTTACTACAACTTTTATTCTGTGCATTTTTTCAATACAAAGCACTGTTTTCAAGTTATAGTCTACAATAAAGACATTTTAAGAAGTCAGGAATCTAACTTGACTTCAATTTTCTATATTCGGTTATTACGAGTACTTATTGTTACAACAATTTATCACGCCATTATCAGCTCTCGTAGTAGAGGAGTTTTACAGACCCCGTTAACTCTTTCTTGCACGGCGCGCCGGCCGTTCGCGTCATTAAATTACCGGTGCGAACTATATGGAGGGAATCTTAAATACCAAATTCAAGACCTCAAATTATGGGTGCGACCTATATGCGATGGCGACCTATATGGGAGTAAATACGGTAGTAGTTTAAAGAAACCCAACTCAAGAATTGCTCTGCTTCTGGGTTGCAGCCATGTCGAAAGCGAGGATGTCACGGACATTTTGGTCGATTTGCAGTCGCCATCAACAGGAAGCGGTTACCTACTGAGCGAGCAGGTAACAGTTTCCTGATGATGGCGATTTCAACGTCAACCGAAATGTCAGTGATATCTTTGCCTTCGACGTGGCTACAAACCCAGAAGCCAAACAACTCCAAGAATTGGCCGCAAAAGCCTGCGTTCTTTACTAAAACCTAGCTCAACCAATCAAATGCAGTGGGTTTAATTTATCCCTTCATATATATCTAGCAAACCAGCATTCTTCTACGTAAAAAAAAAGGTAAGCCAGTTCCAACACTGCAACCACTTAGTAATCTTTCTCACCTGATCCTGCCTCTGTGAAGGAAAGCTAGCCTTCTCTTGACTAAGTGTTCCAGCAGGAACAAAATTAGAGTACATTGGCTTTTTCTGTAAAAAAAAAATAATAAAAAAATCATACATATTCTGTAAACAGCTAAAGAAGAATACAAAAACAATATGTGCAGTAAAACTAGAGTGACACAAGCCAGAAGTGAGCAAAGTTTGGAATTTTGTGTTTACAACTACATCAAATGCAACTTAGTTTAAAAAGTTAACTCCTTTTTAACACATTTAGATTTTCCCAACATGTCATACAACCATTTTGAACTTGTGTACACAGCAAGAAAAATAGATGACAAAAGTGGTACTTTTTTTTTTGTAACTTAATTATTAGAGGCAACATTATTTGGTGAATAGTTATAGAACTGAAATAACACGAAAATTTAAGTCAATACACAGCATAACATTGAAATGTGAGGCAAAACACAAAATACAGCTAAATTAACATGAATTACATAATCGTCTAAAGAAAGGTAAAATTCACTTCCTAAATCTTTAGTTTAAGCTATTCTGTACAAACATTTAAGCAATTACATGCTGCTTTTATTTTTTAAAGTGAATTGTTTTTCCTAAGTATATTGGTTAAATGAGGAAAACAGAACATTTTATTGGAAAACTTTATCTTGATTACATAGTAAATAAAAGCAGTCAAAATCTGATGCAAAACAGATTAGCTACAGGACTACCACAAAACTCCACAAGGAATTGCAAGTATATCAGACTCCCTTCAAGCATATCAATTTTTTTTTTATTAAAATTTGAAGAGTAGTTATGAGTAGACAGAGAAAAATTTCTCGAGCAGCAAACTATACCAACTCATCTAGCAGGAAACATTTATCCTTTTAAGAAAAGTGTAATTTTTTACAATGGATAGGGAGAAGAGTTTGTGGTGATATTTTAAAACAGATTTCATTTTGTAAAAAAGCCATATTTTGGTAATGTATGGTTTTATTTTTTACTCAAAATAACCATGGCAAATTGGCATAATTACTTTGCATAACATAATCTAATAGTATAAACCTTTCCTAATTACTAAAATTTAATTATACTGCACTGACATTTTTACAACACATCAGCTACCATTAAAAAAATAATTCTGTAATTCATGGTTGCTACAGAAATATAATCTTAGAATTCCCTGACTTTTCCCTGTTTTCCAGAAATTTAAGAGAAAAATTCCCTGACTTTCTTTTTAAGTACATACCATAAATACTAACGTGAATATGATTAAATGTAATATAAAAATTTCAACATGAGGTAAAAAAAGGTTTTTTTGTGTGTTTTTTTGACGGCAGAATTGTGAATGTGTTTTTTTCCTTCGACATGGCTGGCAAGAGCTCTTCGACCCATATTGCTGAGTTGAATACTTTTGTAGCACAAAGTGCAGTACGCAGAATTTATGTTTTTAGCAGAGGGTTTGATATGCTGAAACTGTGGCTCCTTGAGCCAATTCTCCTTAAAAGTAGTTTTCTTCGACATCTCTTAAGCTATTTATTTTTTATTTTTTTATTTATTTGTATTCCATTGAGCCTTCTTTTGGTAGAAACCATAAGGCTATGGAACATGTCATTTACATATTTACAGTTATACGTATACATAGTTTTAAATACACATACATATTTAGTTTTACATACATATAACTTTGAAGTAAAACAAATAGTGATAAATTTTTTTCAGATAATCTGAATTAGGTACAAATATAACATTATTTATTTTATACATACCCATAGACATGATATGTCAAGCAATTTCTTATATTTATTAAGGGGAAAAAATTAAGCAGGATTTAGGGTATTAGGATATTGTTGTTAGGCATTGTAGCTATACAAGGGAGTCTGGCTGTAACCAGAACTCTTTCAGCAGTATACTCCATAAATTCTTATAAATTGTAAAATGGATTGCATACAAGTGTATTTTTTATGGAAGCTTTATATTTGTCTATGTTGCTGATTTCCATTATTTTTTAAGGTAAGCTATTAAATAGTATTCTGCCAATGTGCTCTATTCCTATTTCAAACTGAGTAGTGGTGTGTTGTATGGGTCTCAATTTATTGCAGCCTCGAGTATTATGATAATGGATATCTTTGTTTCTTTTAAATTTGGTTTGGTGTCTATAGCAGAAAATTAATGTTGTATATGAATTCATTTGTAAATGTTAGTATTCCTAATTTTTTAATTTTTTTCTGCGACTAGATGTTTTTTATCTTAAGTTATTATGCGAATGGCTTTTTTCCTTTTGAAATTTTTGTATATTTCCGTTTAGTTTAGTTAAAAAAAAAGTACATATTTTCAGGTTAGGTTAAAACATTATTGTTTATGGATTCTTAAAAAAATACAACTACACAAATACAAAAACTATTACAAATTCACACCTAGCAATATAACGGGCCTACTTAGAGAATTACAATAGCAGCATTACAACATGCAATACTATTACAATCTTACAATGTTAACTAACGATTCTGAGGAAAAACATGTTCAGTTATGCATATTTTTTTATACACAATGTAATAAGTGTCACGCAACAGAACTCACGGATTATAACGGTTGAAAAAAAAGTAGTTAAAAAAAATAGCTAGAAAAAATGCAAAACAACCGCACACAAAAGCCACGTGTTTTCGTATCAGCTTGGTAGTTTTCAAAATGAGAATTGGTATTGCCTCTTTATCAAAATGCACTTTATTTTCGTATGATCGCATCAAAAACTAACTTCACCTGAAAAACGCCTTTAAATTCACGTAATAAGCTTTGAACTCACCTTATTCCACGTGAAAATAGCCTTCAAAAGATAAACGACGCCATGCCCGTTCTGTAGTTCACTGCATGGAACGGAACATAATAAAAAGTCTCAAGGGCAAATTAAAAAGCAGAAAAACACGAACAAATGAAGGCCGGATTCGCTTGTGAACAAATGAGTGCCTGGATTGGCCAGAAGTTATGGTGGGTGGTTGTAACAGCCTATTGCAACGGACAATCGCAAACCAAGTAAAAAAAAAAAAAACGTTGCAGTTGCCGTGTGCCTTAAGCAGCAGCCTTTTAGCGGAGTTGTTCGGTAGCGGTACAAGCGAATCAAAACAAAGCTTTGTTTGAATTATACGCAAATATAAAATTTCCAGAATTCGTAGTATTTTCCCTGACATTTCCCGGAATTCCCTGACCATTTTTATTTCCCTGACATTTCCCGGTTTTCTAGTCTTGTAGCAACCATGTAATTTTTGATATAAAAATTTGTAATTCTGTAAAAAGCATCTTCTGGGGAACAAGGCAAACAGTGATTAAGTTAAAGTTTGGTTAGAATATATCAGCTAAATTTGTTACGTATTAATTATGCATTATTAATGTTGCGGAACTAGGGATGGGTCAGTCCAATCCTCGAATACCAACAAACCCTTAGTATTTGAAGGATTCAAGATTTGAAGAAAAATATTAGACAAAATTAAGAAAGTTCATTAGGTCAATTTTTTTTCTTCCTATCCTGTTACCATTCTCCCAGATTGTTTACTTTTAAGAACATATAACTATATAAATAAAATTACGATATATATTGGGCTATGGAAACTTAGATTGTAAACAAACATTTAAAGGGCTGAATGTTTCAACACTAGTGATGGGATTTTCGATACTTCGATACCTCGATACCTTCGATACTTGACGGTATCGCAAAGTATCGAGTATCGAAACTGTAAGTTCGATACATTTTTTCGATACCGGAATGCTTGTTCATTTGTATTGAATTAGGTTTTGAGTCGCCATCGTACAAAATACAACTACAGTAGTACATCGATGATACGTTCCCGTTTCATACATTTTCCCATGTCATACGCCGATTAATTTTGGTCCCGCCGAAAGTACTATTTTTACAAAGGTTTACTTTCCCGGAACATACACTTAAAAATAAATTCCCGTTTCATCTGTTTTTACGAAGCGGAAAAGTCCTAAAATTCACAATTTTTTTTGTTATATTCCTCCTGATAAACTACGTTTTAATGCTTTTATTTTGAAAAAGTTCATTGTTTACCTTTGTAAACGTAAAAAAATAACTTTATCGCACCATAGATATGGATAGTATCAGGAACTGTGCACTTCGCTAGTAGCATCTATGGCCAGCACCAAGCGCGACTAGTGGCGCAAACTAGCAATGATTATGAAAATGGTGCACGCGCTTTACCAAGGCACGGATCTCATATTTTGTGCATTCATTAATCTTTGAACTGAATATACCAGTTTTTTATTGTTTTCTTACGATCAGATTGTTTTGTATTTTACGTTTCTCATGTTAAAATTTTATTTAAAATTGTTCTGTTCCATAAAGTTGTTTGTAAAATGAAACAAACAAGAAAAAATTTCTGATTTTCTTTTTATTTACATTTGTTCGCTGTAAAAGAAAGTGTACTGGAAAATAAAGGGCTAACTCGCTTGAAGATAGTTTGGGTTTCGCTTCTATTTTTTATACTCAAGTATTTAAAGTTGTTTGCAGTTTGTATTTTTGTAATAAAGAGGGAATTAATAGTTTAAAACTAATTTATGTTATTTGTAATAATTATTTTTACTTAATGGGAAAATATTTTTCCCTGGAGTATCGAAAGTATCGAACTGAAAAAACAATACAGAATCGAGTATCGAAAGTGTGGTATCATCCCACCTCTATTCAACACCATAGTCAATATTCTTCTATTTCTTGTACATTATTTTATTTTTGACACTTCATACATAGATTTGGATTCGTAGGGTTGTATTTTAGATACTCTTTAAGATTTTAATTTGAGATACAGATTTCAGAAGATTGGAATCCAACCGATCACTAGTAGAAAAAAGTGTGAACAAGCGTTTTTTTATTTTTATTTTTCAAATGCTAGATATCTGAAATTAAGATAAGCATATCATCTCTGCCTGCTGCTGCAGCTCAGATTAGACGAATGTGCTACTGTAAAAATATTCTATCATTGCACACTGCATTGGCAGTTATCTGTTTTATGATTTACAAAAATCTAATTGCTGCACGAAATTTCTAAATTCTCAAATATTCATGAATGGATACAGAAATTCATGTATGATGCAATTATGTATTTATAAAAGAAATTTGTCAGGCAAAAAAAAATCTAGTCATGCTTAAATTGCATGGGACGTCATTTTCCACTATTTTAAGTGGTGTTTTGAAATCATACACTAATTATGAGCAACAATTTTATGCGTCTCTATATACAAGACAGGAGAGAGAAAAAAAATGCAAACATGAAAAATTTAAAGGCCTAGTTACACATTGAAAAGTATGAAAATGAATGGGAAAAATTACTGCTTTTTTACCTTCGGTGGGCATGGTGAAGATTCATTGTCTTCTCTTTTTCTCTTCGCAGAGTTGGGAACTTGGGAAACATTCAGTTTTGCAGGCGTTTTACTCTTTTGTTCTGTATCTTCTTCATCTGAATCAGTGTCACTGCTTGAAGACACATTATTGTTTGCAACCTTAGCAGGCTTTGACCCAGGGCCATTCATAGCAGTGATAGGTTTCTTTTTAACTACTGCCTTGGACGTGTCTTCACTATCTGATGACGAAGACGAAGATGCTTTTCTTTTCCCAGGTTGTGACACTACACAAAGATAAGAATAAACCAATTAAACCACAATTCATTTTAAAATTTGTAAGATTTATTGGGCCCTGATTTGATTCTGTACATTGTAGAGTTTATATGATCAACAAATGTCTATGGTGAATCACGATACTCCATAGATTAATTCATATCATGCCTAATGAAACTGGATAGTTGTGATTAAAATATGAAATGAAAGCAAATAAAATATGTAATAGGAAGTAAAGATTTTCTATAACTTGGGTAAAATGCTGAGTAAAAATTGCCTAAAATAAGAGAGGTCCACGACAATATGTTATCCGGAAAAGATACAAGTTTGGCACGCCAATATGCAGCCAGCGCTATCTTTTGCTTTGTTAAACTAATTAATAATTTAAGGCCTAGGACTTCTTTCAAATATATATAAAAAAAAAAGCATTATAGTATTGTTACGAGGACTCTAGCAACAAGGGTGGCCAGCCAGCCCCGGGCCTGACTGGGTAGGGCAGGATGCAAGTAGCACCCAACCCTCCATTATCGCTACACGCCTAATCTGATTGAGGGTGGTCACCCTAATGGCAGAACCTAATCCCAGTTTTTTCCTAGGATTTTTGTGTTTTTCTAAGAAATTTTATAAAATGTTACTTTGTTAATAAAAATTACTGCTAAAATTTTCTATAAGTTTTGGTTGCACCAGAGGTGAACACAAATTGACATTTTAATATTAAATACCAACTATTTAATATTATCTCAAATAGAAAGTATTCTTGCATGACAATATTAAAAGTGATAAAAGAGTAATTTTTAAACATAACTGCAAGTTGTTTAAAATATGACGGTAAGAACAAAAAGCCTAATTTTCTGGAGAAAAAAAATTGCCAGCACTGGTATAAATATTAGAGTAAACCATAAGGGCACAACTAAAATTACTTCGGAGATGCCAGGAATGAAAACTGTTTACAGATTAAAATAATTATTAACATAATAAATTAAAATTTTTTATCAGTACTTTTGTTAGTTGGGTGCTAAAAAAAGTTCTTAGATTCCAATTCTTCACAGAGAACCTTCCAATTACAATAATCTGCACATTATGAATTTTGAGTCATATAAGTACCTCCCTACTTGCCAATGCCATTTTTTTTTTTACTATTCACTAAAAAAAATTAATACTGGCTGTAGAACAAATGTATCTAAAAACTAATTGTTATGTACTGCATTGTAATGGACTGCATTGATATTATAAACATCATTGGTTAAAGTGTGAATTCAATATGTATTTTAAATAAATCTAAATAAATACTCAGTATTCAATATTCATATCACCACATGTATACCCTCATTTATCGCATAATCATCGCACTCACATAATCGTCACACCCATATTTTAGGCGGGCAAAATTGAGATAAAAAAAACTTATCGCGTAAACGTCGCATGATGTTTTTGGTCTTGCTATTAGATGTCGAGCGCATTGTGTAGGTATCTTTTCCGTATAAAACAATGTATTTTAAAGTAAAAATCTAATATTTATTCGGACATTACCACTTACTTATTTAATTAATGGAAATACAAAGTTGTCTGAAATGTGTAAATTTTCTTATAAAGACATTTTTAAACGTTATTTCCTTTACCTGATTGTCTGCGTCGCCGTGGTGTACTGTTTATAAACATGTAGCCAGCGCTAGTTGGCATCATTCATGTTTGGTTTTGTTGCTGTCCGCATAAAGCGCGTGCACGTAGTCTAATATCGATTCTCGCCGATTGCATGCAACGTGCGTTCTCTTGTCAGATTTGACTGCCCACACTCTTTCGTGGCAAGCGTCTACTACGACAGTTACGTGTTAGTTCTAGTCACAGATTCAAGTGGCTTGCGTTCACGTCACAGATTTAGTTTTTCTATTTAAAGTTGAAGAAAGGTTTTTGTTACATGAATTATGTATTACCGTATTTACTCGCATATAGGTCGCGGCAATTTTACCAGATTTGATGGGGAAAAAATTAAGTGCGACCTATATGTGAAGAAAAATTTTTTAAAATTTTTGAGGATTTTTTTTTTCAATACAGTAGAATCCCGCCGATGCGACCCCACTCTGATGCGTCCATTCCGTTTATACGACCGTTTTTTGAGAAACAGTGAAAAATTTGAGCAGAGAAAGTCGAAAATTTGAGTAAAATCGGCTGAAAAACAAGTCTGTTACACTTATTTGGGCGCTATGTGTTCACGTTTATCTTGGCGAGAGCTGTACTGTAAGCAGGCAGGCATACAAAAGAAGGCTAAAAATAGATACAACCCCTCTAGACTGTCCACGCGGCAGTGTCTAGTCGAGCTCGGCGCGTCCACTATCCCACGAAAAGCCACTGTGGTAGCTTCTGCAAGAGCATAAGAAACTCGTCCCGCCAGGCTGGCGGTAGCGGCGGCTTTCCGTCATACGTGACGTGACGCTTACCTCTCCCATCCCCTGCTAATTCTTCAAGGCTCATCCCTCCCAGAGCCACAAACCATGTAAAAACACCCTCCCCCCCCCCTTTTCCTCCAACTAACATTTCTACACATTCCCTCCCTTATTTCAACCTTCTGCGTGAGAAGCTGTCAGCATCCTCCTCCCCTCCCACACAGCGTGCCGCAAAAGCCAGGTTGTATAGTCCCTTCTCGGTAAAATAAATATTGTTATGGGCTTATACGACTGTCCTTCGCCGTTAATAAATACTTTATAAGTTTAACTTATTAAAATACAATTTGTTTATTAGTCACACAGCAGTTTCTGCTGAAAAATCACTAATACCTAGAATTTTATTGAATAGAAAAATTTAGCAGGGCCATAAATATATTTATTTTACTGCATAGTTACTTTTCCATCTGCATTCGAACGTGTTTTTTTTTCTTTTTTTTTTTACGCTGTGAAGGGTCGTGGGAAAGATAATTGCTTGAGCTGTCAAAATAAACATAGCTGACAGCAAGGGCGAGAGCGCATCCTGTCGGTCCATCGCTGTGATTATCTACTCCAAAAACATGTTACAGCATTTCAGGATAGCATCTTATCTTTTGTTTATAGCCAAATGTTTTCTACCTGATCCACACAAGTTCCTTCGCCACGTTTTGAACGAAAATAACCAGCCGGCTAGCATAGCCGAACTCGCGTGACGTGAATTCACTTAGCGTGAGTATTTATCGGAACCCATAACGAAAACCGCTGTAGATATAAAAAATCATAACAGGCCTTTTTTATTCTTAATTAAATTTACTACAACTTTTATTCTGTGCATTTTCTCAATACAAAGCACTGTTTTCGAGTTATAGTCTACAATTAAGACATTTTAAGAAGTCAGGAATCTAACTTGACTTCAATTTTCTATATTCGGTTATTACGAGTACTTGTTGTTACAACAATTTATCACGCCATCATCAGCTCTCGTAGTAGCGAAGTTTTACAGTACCCGTTAACTCTTTCGTGCACGGCGCGCCGGCTGTTCGCGTCATTAAATTACTGGTGCGACCTATATGGGGGGAATCTTAAATACCAAATTCAAGACCTCAAATTATGGGTGCGACCTATATGCGATGGCGACCTATATGCGAGTAAATACGGTAATTTAAATTGTTTGGCATGCTCTTTTAAACATTATTTTTTAAATAAACGCTTTTTCCATGAACAGGTTTTTATTTCATGAATAACTTTACATAACAAAATATTTTTTTCCGCATAATTGTTGCACCCCTACTTTTCACACTTTATTTTAGAATAAAATGTGCAACGATTATGCGAGAAACCACGGTACCTACATTTAAATTAATTTAGTAAAATAATACAGATAAATTTAATTAATAATGAAAATCTATACATATGCTGAATGATTAATCAAGTTTAATAATTTTATTTATTACTAAATAATAACATAATAATTTATACTGCAAATAAATTACACATACAGGAACACAATCTCACAAACACTCCCATGAAAATGGCCAGGAGACTACTAAACTTACCACAGACACACTCTGCCAGCAAATATGGAAGCTCACATGTAACCTGACATCATTACACATATGGGAAAATACCACACTTAAATAAATATACTTGAACAAGATTTAAACACAAGTTCTACCACTAATATTCACAATAAATACATAAAAATGTAATTATTTAGGTAGAATTCGGTAAATTTACAGCTACATGGCTGTTTTATAATAAAGCAAATAGGCTTAAACAATACATAAATATTATAAATGGTAATTAATTGGGAGAGTACATTCATAAAACATAAGCAAACATAAATATTAACCTGGAAAAAAATTATAAACGGTAAAATATTATCATCAAAGTTATTTGAAAAGATCAATTGTAAGTTTCGATGATTTACCTACCACATGTACCACAGTTAGGTTATGATGCCTGAAAATTATTTAAACAACTTACATACTGTATTACTGTTAAAACATATTATTTACAGAGGCATTACTAATGGCCTTAAATATAGGTTAAGTATTTTTAATTCTCACAGAGATTTGGGCACGATAATAAAAAAAATATTTTAATTATATTTTTGTGATTCTGTGCAGCATTTTCATACTAATCAAGGAAAGCTAAAAGGTTAGTTAATAATTATTCTTGGAACCTTGTCTTGTATAATTGGAGGTTGTCTTACAATCACAGTCAACTTATTTTCTGATGAATACAGAAATTATAAATTAAGGATTACACATTAAATTTTTTTGAATTTCACCAAGGACAATAAGTCTATTTGGGCTGGTACAGGTTACTAATAACAAAATACATAAAACAGTCTAAAATACACAAGATCACTTGTTAGGTATAGCACAAAGTACATCATCACCTTTGCAAATTACCCTCTTTTATCGCATAATCGTCGCACCTATATTTTAGGCTGTCAAAATTGGAATTGAAAAACTTCTCGCGTAAACGTTGCATGTTGTTTTTGGTCCCGCTATTACATGCCGAGCTCTTTGTGGTTATCTTTTTCATATAAAACAATGTATTTTAAAGTAGAAATCTAATATTTTAAATACGTTTTTAAACTTTATTAAATGTATCTGTTCGTTTGCATCATCGCGATCTACCACTTACAATAATGCAGAAAGCGCTGGTTGGCATCATTCGTTATTGGCTGTGTTGCTTCCCGTATAGAGCACGCACACGTGGTCGAATATCGATATCTCGCCGATTGCATCCAACCTGCGGTCTCTGTCAAGTGCCGAGTTAACTACACTTGATGGCCCGCACTCTTTCGTGGCAAGGACCCTCTTTTATCGCATAATCGTCGCACTCGCATAATCATCGCACCCATATTTTAGGGCGTCAAAATTTTGATAAAAAAAAAACCTCTCGCGTAAACATCGCATGATGTTTTTGGTCCCGCTATTAGAAACCGTATAGAACGATGTATTTTAAAATATAAATCTAATATTTATTCAGTCATTACCTCTTACTTATTTAATTAACAGAAACACGAAATTGTCTGATGTGTACATTTTCTTTTAAAGACTTTTTAAACGTTATAACCTTCATCCATTCGTCTGCATCGCCGCGGTGTACCGCTTACAAAATTATAGCCAGCGCTTGTTGCAATAATTATTATGTTTGGTTATGTTTCTTTTCGTATAGAGCGTGCACACGCAGCCAAATATTGATATCTCGCTGATACATGCAACGCTCGCTCTCTGTTTGGTTATGTTGCTTCCGCAAACACGTAGCCGAATATTGATATTTCGCCGAGTGCATGCAGCGCGCGCTCTCTGACGAGTGCCGAGTTATCTACATCTAATAGCCCGCACTCTTTCGTGGTGTGTATACGGCGAGTTGCGTATTAGTTCAGCTTGCATTTGGATCACAAATTTTCTTTATCTTTTTAAAGTTAAAGATTTTTGTTGCATGACTTATTAATTTAAATTGTTTGGCGTGCTCTTTTATACTTCACTTTTTAAATAAACGTACTTTCCATGAATGGGTTTTGTTTTTATAAATAACCTTAACTAACAAAAAATTTTCTTTTTCTCACATAATCGTCGCACCCCTACTTTTCAAACTTGATTTTAGAATAAAAAGTGTGACGATTATGCGAGAAAACACGGTAAATTGGTACTAGCCATTTAATCAATACAGCCGCTACCATAACCAAACTAATGTTTACATGGTATAAACATTGTTAAAATGAACATTTTGGGATTTTTGTGTTTATTTAGAATAAATTTATATTATGGTGGAAAAGGCGTGACAGTACCATTCGCAAAAATATCAGGTCCCTAGCCATGTCTTATGTGGTAATGTACCCGGTTAGAACTCAAGAGGTTGGATGTAACCCTGCCTGTTGTCTAGGAGTGGTCTTCCTCTAAGAGAGATAAAACAAATAATAGACATGACTCGAGATGAAAAAATTTTTAATAGACTAAACCAGGGCTGCCACCACTTTGAAAACAATATCCTTGATTGAAATGTGAAATATCGTGTAATATCCTTGTTTTGAATATAAAATATCCTGTAAAATCCTGTACATTAAAAAATACAAAAAAAAATGCAATTTTTATGAAAATTACTTGATCATAATGTACGTAACTATACTTCAATCAAAACAATTCAATTTTTAACACTTTATACAAGTATTTACCACACACACACATAGCCTACACTTCACCAATGGCAGTATTTAAATATCACTTTTTCAGATGTTTTGCCCTATTCCTCATTTCTACTGTTGGCTAGAATTCTGCCATATTCTTCCTAGAAGAGATATGCAACAAAGCATTTAGCATTGGCGATTCAAGACATGACCGTGCGCTGTCTTGATACAGTTGGGCTTACTAAATATCCTTTCCACCCCTGCATTGCTGTGTGGAAAAATAAGCATTGCCTTTGCAAGTTTACAAAGCAGTGGAAAACATGTTTTCCCATTAATTTCATACTGTGACACTTTATGCCAGGCCTGCCACCAAATTGGGTTCCTAAATCCTCATTACAGCATTTAAAAATCCTGTAAAATTTATAGCCGTAATTGACATAATTTATTTTTCGCGGTAATTTTAAATATACATTGCATTCCAAAACATAATTTAAAAAAAATCAAATGAATGTAAAATTTTTTTTAAGATTTGCCACTTACATTAAAAAACTAATAGTTGGTATCACAATAAAATAAGGATGGGATTTTCGATTCTTGGATTCGTCGAATATACCGAATCCTATGGATTCGAGGATTCGTAGGATCCGAGGTAGGATTCGAGGTGGGATTCGAAGTGGGTTTTTAAGAGTTTTAGGTAGTAATTGAAAATTGTAGTGCTGGCCGAAGTTCGAAAATTTCGAACCGAACCGAACCCTTACGTTCGGTTCGGTTCGAAACCTCTTAAAATATTTTCGAAAAACCGAACGTTCGTTAAAAAAAAAATTGGTTTTTATAATTTTCTAACCCCCATTTGAGACCATTCACAAAACAACACAACAAAATTCCATTACTTGTAATATTCCGACTTTTATCGCATAATCGTCGCCTCAACAGTTTCAAGCGCAGACAAAATAAAAATAAAAAATTATTAATTGTCGCATAACTCGTGTAGCATTTTTTCATATAGGCGCGCTTTGTTTTTTGTTTACTTTAGAGAATTTTGTATGCATTTCTCGTACTACGTAATATAAACTATCGTACAAATGCCAAAGGTATTGTATATTATACCTTTAACTATAGTGCGTGTACGAGAAGTAATGTAAAATCACCAAAGATTACGTACCCCATACGTTAAAATAACGCGCATGTACGAGAACACTCGTATTTCGGCAAAACTAATGTGATCAAGTTAACACAAGACAAATGCGGTAGAAAATGATTACGTTAATTAGTTACGTATTTTAAATTACTGGGATGTATTTATTTTCTTTGGCCTTTTTGGTTATAACAGTCAGGTACTGAAAATATTAATTTAATCTTGTTTATTAAAAGTATTGGTCCAGTAAATTTTACAGTACGGTACTAAGTTGACTAGCGTAGTCGCGGCAGCCATCATTATTTCTCGTGTTTTCTTTTTTCCGACGCAAATTTCTATGGCTGTATCCGAATACATAGGGATGCGTCCTTAGCACACACATCCCTACATCCCTTAGCAAATGCAGCCACAATGTAGAGGACGCATTTCTAATGGATGGATAGTATCCGAATACTTTTACTACTAGCACCACCTGTTGACTGTCAGTCGTACTAATGTTCACGCAGCCATTTTGTGTAGGGATTTCTACGAATATTCAGCAAAACGTAAATAAGAAATACCTACGAATTAAAAAATAATGTAACGTGTATGTTATACATGTTAGCGATCCAAATAAAATACATTTTATAAATTGTAAACTTTAAAAATACTTATGAGTTTTTAATTATCCTTTAAGTTTAAATTCGTATTTTTATTATATTTATTAACATATTCATTTGTCTCTGTTTAAGTTATCACTTTCGCTTATAATGTTTTAAACAAATATTATGCTGAAAATCGGAAGTAATATTATACACAAACAAAATAAAACCCGATTCCGAAGCTAATGGATGTAGGGACGCGTTAGTGGATGCGAGTGTCGCATCCCTAGAAATCTCGAATTAGTGGATGCGTGAAGGGATGCATCGGCATCCCTTGTGAGAATTCGGATTCAACACAAAGATGGCCGCGCCCACTACAATGCACTTTTAGTGGATCCCTTAGCTAAGGGATCCATTAGGCCAGTATTCGGATACAGCCTATAACGAACCACACTTCTTACGTTACGTTTACAATATAATTGTTCTTGAGGTGATTTGCGATGAGCATGCTTACGTCGTTTAAGTTTTCCAAATGGAGAAAAGATAATGACGACCCAGATGACCCAGAACCACCCCAAAAAATGTCTAAGTTTCTTCTGACGAGCAGCATTCTTCCAAGAAAACAGCAACTGCAGCCAGCGGGTTTTGTAATGTAGGTAGATAGGTAACTTAATTCACATTCAACTTTTTTTTATGTCCTATTAAAAAGTTTTACTTATTGAAAATGTTAGGTTATGTCTACCACAAAAATATGTTATGTGGCCTTATGCTGAATGTTCGTCATCTTTATAATATTATATTTTTTTAAATGAAGGTTGGTGTACACTGAAAAAGGAAGATAGTCTTTTGGAAATTTAGATGGAACTTCTTCATGAATTAAAAGTATATGATTTTCTCTAAACTGTTTTCTTTCATTCATTATTTATTGTATAAACTTTACTTATAAAATGTTTTGCAATGTTTTAATAAAGCTAAGCTATATAATGTTTTAATTTTACATATGGCTGGAGAACCTTTCTTTCTCACCATTCAGTTAAAGACCAAAATGCTGGTGGTCGGTTCATTTTAATTCAAAACAATTATTTCTGTATGAGGTTCGGTTCGGCACGGTTCGAAATTTTTTTGCTGTGGTTCGGTTCGAAACCAGAGAACTGAGGTTCATCCAGCTCTAGAAAATTGTATACCTAAACTATATTGTAAAGGTAATGGAAATAGCACCAACAGATAAACTACGCTGTATTTTGTCAATTAGCATAACTGCTCGATCATTTCCAACCCTCAATGATATAACATTGCAGAAAAAAACGTAACTTTTTTTAAATAGTGTCTGTTATACAAACATATTTTATTGAAAACAGGAAGGATTAATTTAACAGAGAATTAGACAGATGAAAACTTACATGTGTGGTTTTTGAGGTTATTTGTCTCAGTGACGGCTGAGCGTTCATAGCCGACGGACGTGCGCGCGCGCTCCCCGGCTTCAATGTGCTATTATTTCTTCACCATCGTTAAGTTCGAGTTTCACTCATAATTGATTCATCGCTGCTTAATCTTTCCGACTTTCATGGGTTTTCATTACCCGATAATAATGATACGATCATTGAATTAGTTCCTGACACGGTTACTAAAATGTTCAGATCGCCTACTAAAAAAGTGATTTCTAATTCGCCGGGAATATCTGAAAAAGCAAGTGAAAGTTCATCGAAGCAAAAATCATCTAGTGAAGCTTGGACGGTAAAACTTCTGGATCCCACCATGGAAGACTTAATCTCGGCCGTGAAATCCCTCAGTATGAAATTTGACGAGTTAAAAAGCGAGAATATGGTGTTAAAAACCCTTCTTATCGACTCTCGTAGTGAAACTGCAGAGATAAAAAATGAACTGCAACAGATCAAACAGATCTTATCTTCTAAGACTGATTCTGTTAATTCATACAGTCAAGTAGTAAAAAAAGTCTCCTCAAACAAGAAACCTGTTTGTGTCGAGTCATCCGGTGTATCTGGCAACAGCGCGCCCACCAGTGACCCACTTACAACTCAGCGTGTCTCCAACGACGTCATCAGGAAAAACGGTAAACAGCCCGTCGACGAAGACGGCTTTACCGTAGTACAACATTCACGCAAGTCCATGAATAATGAAAACTCCGATAGAAAATCATCTAACACGGATCGTAAGAAAAATCCCTTGCAAATTGGCATTAGGAATGTTTCAACATTAAGAACAATTGCTAAACCTATTTACAAAAAAACAAAAGCTCTCTTTGTCACGCGTTTTGAGCCGTCTGTCACGGAACAAGAAGTCGTAGATTATATTTCCAACGAACTAAATCTCAAGCAAGTCAAAGTGGCCAAGCTCCGGACAAAGCATAATTCTTACGCCTCCTTCCATGTATCTGTTCTGGAAGAAGATTTTAGTAGAATTAATAATATTGTTTTTTGGCCCAGTGGCTGTTTAATCAGTCATTTCTTTGGAAAACTGCATCAAGACCAAATTGTTAGTACTAATTCATCTCCTGGAGGTAATTGGGTAGAATTGCCGAGAGCTTCAAGTTCCTGCAGTACATAGTCACCTTTTACGCCAGCAACTTCTATGCCAGGGCCTGGAGGAGTGCTTCCTACTCACTTTCCAGTGAATGCCCAATCTTAATGAATGGGAAATTGCATATCAGAATGTTAGAGGACTTAGAACAAAATCAGTTGAATTCTTTGATAATCTTATTAATACTCAATATGACATAATCTGTCTAACAGAAACTTGGTTCAACGAAAGATGTATCAATGCTCATTATTTCACCGATAATTATTCTATTTTTAGAACTGATAGGGATCCGCTACTCTCATCAATGGAACGTGGTGGCGGAGTGTTGATCGCAGTGAATAAACATAAATTCCCTTCTGTTCAGCTAATTCAATTATATGACTATCGTGGAGTAGAAGCCGTATGGATTAATATTAAAATTGCTTTTAATAAGTACTTAACATTGGGTAATATTTATCTTCCTCCAACTACATCACCTAATCTATTCACATTGTATTTTGAAGCTCTTGAACAAAAACTCGTTAATTCTCATGATAATGTGATTATCTTAGGTGACTTCAATGTACCTGGGATAGATTGGAAAGGTAATCACTATTTCAATATTGCCCGTGCACATGTCAGATCCAAGGCTCAGTGCCTACTTGATTTCATATCTAATTTGGATTTAATTCAGCACAACCTAATACAATCTTCCAATAATCTTCTAGATCTTTGTCTTTCTAATCTATCCCATTGTGTGGTTGAAAAAGCTGTTGAATCTCTGGTCAAAGAGGATATCTATCATCCTACCCTACTTATTAAACTACATATTGAGGCGACCTCACACAATTTTACTCCAGATTCTATTTTCAGAAACTACAAAGCTGGTGATTACTTAAGCCTATATAACTCTCTAAAAACCCACAATTGGGATGAATATTATAACACCACTGATGTAGATGCTCTTGTAGATCAACTTACATCTTGTTTCTGTGATAAAATCAATACTCACATTCCATTATCCACACGTAAGGCCTCTAAACATCCTTATTGGTTCTCTGGTGATTTAATTCATGCCTTAAAATCTAAAAAACACTTTCATAAACTCTATAAAAGAAACAATAATACTCAGTATTACCTTCTTTTCTCTAAATATAGAGCACTAGTTAAAAATCTTATTAAGCGTGATAAAACTAATTGGAATCGTGGTATCAATAATAAGGTTAAGAATAACCCTAAAAAATTCTGGAGATATGTCAATGTTATGAAAAATGGTTATAGTGAATCTCATTCTCTTAATGTCAATGGTGATATCTGTAATGATCCAGGTATTCTTTCTAATGTCTTTGCTAAGTACTTTGCTAGTGTATATGTACCATCCACCAACCACCCTCGTATCATTGATCCCGATATTATTCACGATTCAATTCCTGTATCATTCTTATCAGAAAGCCAGGTCTTATGGGGAATTAAATCATTAAAACCAACTATGTCTACTGGTCCTGACGGTATACCAAATTTCATTATTAAAGGCTGCTCTTTTATTCTAATGCCTCTATTGTTGCATCTATTTAATACAAGTCTAAAATCACAAGTATTTCCCACTAAATGGAAAATAGCTAAGGTTATTCCCATACATAAAAAGGGTAGTAAACTCAGTGTATTTAAACTTCTACTTTATATCATGCTACTTCTGGTGTGCCTCAAGGGGGTACTTTATCTCCCTTACTATTCAATATTTATATCAATGATATTTTTAAAGTTCTTCATCATACTACTGGTTTTCTGTTTGCTGACCATCTTAAAAAATCCAGAGAAATTTCCTCCTTAAATGACTGTCTGCTTCTTCAATCTGATATTACTGAAATTGATAATTGGTGTAAAATGAATTTAGTTTCACTTAACAAAGATAAAACAAAAATTATTTCTTTCACAAGGAAAATTCATCCAGTTAAATATGATTATTTTCTTGACAACTCAAAAATTTCCAAATCTCTTAGTATAAAAGATCTTGGTGTTATTCTTGACTCCAAACTATTCTTTCATCAACATGTTAATTCTTTAGTATCCTTTTCCCGTAGAACCTTATATTTAATAAATTATATAACTTACTATGCATCTAATATTGAATCCATTCTTACTCTTTATTTGTCCTTAGTCAGAAGTAAACTCGAATATTGCTCAGTTATCTGGAACAGTATTAACACCACCGATAGTGACAAAATTGAATCCATACAAAATAAATTTTTCAAAATAATTAGTTCTAGACACCATCAATTACCCAAATTAGAATCTCTTTCAAATCGTCGCATCCATCTGGATGCCCTGTTTGTGTTTAAGTGCTATAGTTCAAAAATTAATTGCTTATACTTACTTGATAACTCTGGTATTCGAGTCCCGCAGTTCAAAAGCCGCCTTCGATCCCTATTATGTTCCTTACACAATAATAATGATTTAATTTACAGACTTATCTCAAATTTCAATAAATATGAAAATTTTATTAAAAACTTTAAATTTTAATTTTTATGATTACCCTAATATTTTGAGTAATTTTATAATCCTGTTTATTCTTCCCATTCTAGATCATTTAGTTAAGATTATCTCTGTTGCTGTTTTGTTTTGTTTTGTTTGTTATTGTGTCGTCTTTTATTATCCTGTGTATGTTGTATTTATTCGCTTGTATGTGTCGTCTTTTATTATCCTGTTTATGTTGTATTTATTCGTTTGTATGTGTCGTGTTTTTATTACTTGTTCTGTGCACACCTCCAAAGCTTCGGCTGTTGGTGTGCATGTCACAAATTTAATAAATAATAAATAAATAAATTTTATATCAGGCGTATACACTATGCACTTATTTTATAATTTTTATAAATACACATGTGCTTTTTTTTTAATACATAGGCCTATGCGTTTTTTTTAAAATAAATGTGTGATTTTTTTAATAACATGTGAAGTTTAGTGTGGGACTGGGATTCGAGATTCGATGACAAACACTGAGGATTCGAACAAGGATTCGGATTCGACCAAAATGTGGATTCGTCCCATCCCTACAATAAAATGAAAAGAAATTTAAAAATTTCTCTTCAGTATAGGCTTTGGTGCTTTTCTTATTTACAAACTATAAATACATCCATACAACTGAAGTTATTTATAAGTTTAAAAAAAAAATTGTATTTCACATCATTAACTAGCTACTTTTTCATGTTCTGTGCTCTTTTCTGCATCTCGTCAGTGGGCTTGAAGTTCTCATTCTGCAATGCAACAGCACATTTAACATTGGTGATTCCATTGACAATCTGTAAACCGTTTTAACCATCTTGAGATTGCTGAAAAAACCCTTACCACAGCAGATTTTCTCCAGTTGCAGCACCACTCAAAGCCATTACTTTGTACAGATGAGTTTCAACAATCTCAGATGGAAAGAACCTTGCTAACACTACAACCTGCCTAGTGACTGTAACATCAGTTGATTCATCAATCATCAGTGTGAAAAATTGTGTTTTCATTGCATAGGTAACATAATCTGCAGCTGATGTACCCAAAAGTTGAATAATTATCTGGCTAGTTTTAGTGCGAGAACAAGGAAAGTTTCTTGCAATTTCACTATCTGGAAACATTTGAGGGACAAGTTTCATGAAATTATCACTGAGTTTCACAGATAAATTGTTTTCACAAACGAAGTTCGCCCATAACAGTTCCGCATCAATTATTTTATTTGGTTTGGTTACAAAACTCGTCAAAGAACAACTCTGATCAGCAGCTCGTTGGTTTTTCGCATGAACTTGCGTCTTCAAGCCGCCCTTTGTCACGTTCAGTTCCAGTTGCAAGTCTAACAAAGGGCGGAAAATTCCGTTTTGCCACGCCTCAATCATTTCAATTCTTGCTCCCATTCTTTACGATAACGCTGTTTATAAAGTGACCTGACCGACGGACCCTTACGTTTTTTCTCCATCATAATCAGCTAAGACCAAAATTACTACTTAAATCACGTAAGAAGTTTGTAAACAAATGCCGCACCTAAAACATTGTAACGGCAAAAAAATCAAACAATGTTTACTGACGCCATGACACTTCTTAACGTTTAACTCAACAAACAAAAAACATTTCCCCCGAAACCATAGATATTGTACTTCATGAAACGCTATTTGGGAGTATATGTTTTTGGTTTGTGGTTAAACGATTGGAAGTTCCATGGCGCTACACCTAATGTCTCTGTTTGCTTTACTGTTAGATGCTTGTATGGTTTGACAACTTCAAATAGGTAGTTGAATATAAATATTTACACGAATGAAATTCAAAAATGAAAATATTGGCGAAGCGTCGTAAATATCCGTGAATGTCGCCGTTTATCCGTTAGTCCGTTTTAAGCTTCAAATATCCGTGAAAACGGATAAAATCCGTAAAAACGGCAGGCCTGGACTAAACCTTTAGAAACTATTTCTCTACTAACCTTCAACTGTTTGCTTAGCCACAACCTTCTTACTCGTATCTTCTTCTGATGAGCTAGAAGAAGAACTTGATTTTGGTTTCTTGTTTGCAGCAGCCAGGCTCGCCTTGGTCTGTACAAGTGTAGTGGTTTTACTTGCCGCTTCTGAAAAGTTGAAATTTAAAGTAAAGTACCACTGAAAAGTCTATAGAAAATACAGGAAAATGCATGCCCTTCCAAGTAACGCTGTTCAATTTACACAGTTATGATATAGCGACACCATAAATTAGTACATAGAACAATTGAAAGTAGCATAATCATAAATTCAAAGTAGCACTCTTTTAAACAGAATTTTTGAAAACTACCTCCCCTTCACTGTTCCAAAAGTTGCAGAGTAAATCACTCTACTGACAAAAGGATCAACAGAAAACCCCTTTATAGTAAATGCCATATAGATTTACTAATTTGAAGAAATTTCATGGGTCATGTATTTGAATTGTTATTTCACTATTAGTCTTTTCCTGGACTCACAATTACATAGTATGGAATCAAAATTATTTTCAGATGAATGCAATATGTATCAGTTATGAAAACACCAACCTTCATCACTACTACTCTCACTGGATGAGCTAGATGAATCCTTCTTCTTTGCCAGCGGCGTGGAAGAAACAGCTTGTTTCCACACCGGAGCGGCAGGTTTCTTCGCGGCAGGAATGGGTGCTTTCTGTGCCACGGGCCGAGGTTTGGACACCTCTTCCTCTTCTGATGAACTGTCGTCGCTGGACGAAGACTGCTTCGTTTTTTTCAGAGGTGGTGCAGCCTTGTTGGCTGGAGCCGCTGCAGGGGTCTTCTGTGCAGGTACCGGTGCTTTTGGGGGAGCTGAAAATAGCATGACCATGTGGAATTACTACATACACCATCCACATACCACTGAATATTCATTGTCGACTTAACTTAAACAACCTTTTACTTTAGTATTATTTGTCTAATTTTTGAAAAGTTGATATATTTATGGAAAAAAAATTTTTAGTGGGATTTTAATCCTTATTCTTACTACCGTATTCACTCGCGTAATGTCCGCCCTCGCATAATGTCCGCACCCTTTATTTATACATCCTTAAAAGAAAAAAGAAAAAATTCGCATAATGTCCGCAACAGTCGTCTACAGCGGGCAACACAACTTTGGCCACCCCTAAAGGACGCAGTACGAATGGAAAGTTGACGGCTCTGTAAACAAAGCCGTGACCTTGAGCTGTCCTTTCTCTCCTGTTTGAAAGGGTGGGAAAATTCGTTGAACTGAACAAAGCACGGTAACTGTAAACACAGCTGACCAACACGCACGCAAGTTCAAGGCATGAGTTTCGCATCGAGTTTTGTAGTGTAGAGTACAGAATGGGTAAATATAAATCCTTCACTGTGCTGTTTAAATTAAGAGTTGTTCGTTATGCTGAAGAGCATGGGAACAGGGCTGCTGAAAGGGAGTTTGAAGTGCACGAAAAAAGTGTTCGTCAGTGGCGGAAAATAAAAGAATAGTTGCAGTCAACAAATGCAACACGGCGTGCGTTTCGCGGACCCAAGGCTAGGAAGTTCCCAGAACTTGAAGTTAAAGTTTTAAACTATATACGTGAATTAAGAAGTAATGCCTGTGCTGTTTCGTATGAAATGGTTCAAGTAAAGGCGCGGGAAATTGCGCGTTCCATGAATACACCGCATAACGAATTCAAGGCTAGTCGTGGATGGATCACAAGATTTATCAGGCGGAACAACCTTTCTCTGTGACAAAGAACATCACTAAGTCAAAAATTGCCGAAAGAATATAACGATAAGTTACTGCAGTTTCAGCGATTCATCATTAAGCAGAGAAAAACTCATGATTACCTACTCTCACAAATAGGTAATTCTGTTGAGGTAAGACACGCAGCACAGCGTAAAAGAAATGTCAACTTTAATTAGTGTGTACCCTGTTTTATGTGTCAGGACAGAACAGAACACCTCTTTGTTTACATTTGGTTGGAATCCCTCCCTTGGCCATTCTCACGCTCTAAATGTTTGCTTCCCCTTCCTCCTTCTCTACGTCACGAAGGCCATCAGATTGCCGGGAAGGGGGGGGGGGGGGGGAGTACAGTGCGCAGCAGATGTGGAACTGGTGAGTCAGTGCGCTGTTGCCAGCTCGCTGGTTCCCTACGCGCCGCACGTAAGGATATGGTACGGCTAAAATATTGCAGCCGTGCCGTTAATAGCCGTTTTAATCCATCACATATTAATCACATTAATAAGGCACATGTAACCACACTTATTTCAGTGTAGCGCGTAATTTTTTTTAATGTTCTGGCGGGTGCGAGACAGTTACCGGTGGCAATTACAGCAAAGTAAACATGGTCTAAGCCGGGTTGTTTGCAAGCATCCCGCAGCAATATTCTTTTAAAATAGCTAGTGAAATCCAAATTGATTTTAGATACGTTTTGTGCCTTTTTAGTAATAATTAAGACACAAAAATTTGTAATTTTGTATTTTTCCTCGCATAATGTCCGCACCCCATTTTTTTGGCAAAAAATGTGGTCAAATTACTGCGGACATTACGCGAGTGATTACGGTATTTGAATTTTATATTAAATTTAGTGAATAATTTGATATTCATATTGAATTCGAACTAATACAGTGATATTTGTACTGTCCTATTGTTTATTTTTTCCCCACTTTTGGTGTGTGACAAAAAGAATACTAATATTTTGTTTACAAGTTTGAAATGACAAATATGCAGTGTTTTGAATCATTCATATGATTTGTCATTTACCGTTTAGCGAGACAGTAGAGGAAAAAAAAATTCTAAATACTTGTTCCATGTTTGAAACATTGCATAATGTTCACGTTTTTGATTATGAAGTCCCATTAAAAATTGCAGAAATTACTAACCTCAACAGTAACATTGGTATAATACAAACTCTCGAGGTATTCTATGTACAATATTTATAAGGAAACGCATATTCATTACATTACAGTAGAATTCCAATTATCCGAATCAATTGGGACCGGACGCCATTCGGATAATCAAAAATTAGGATACTTGGATTTTTTCAGAAAAAAAAAAAGGGTAATTTTAATTAATTAATGTTGTTTGTATGTTGTATTTAGGGATGGGATTTTCGAATCTTGGATTCGTCGAATATACCGAATCCTATGGATTCGAGGATTCGTAGGATCCGAGGTGGGTTTTTAACAGTTTTAGGTAGTAATTGATAATTGTAGTGCTGGGCAAAGTTTGAAAATTTCGAACCGAACCGAACCCTTACGTTCGGTTCGGTTCGAAACCTCTTAAAATATATTCGAAAAACCGAACGATCGTTTAAAAAAAAATACGTTTTTCTAATTTTCTAACCCCCATTTGAGACCATTCACAAAACAGCTCAACAAAATTCTATTACTTGTAATATTCCGACTTTTATCGCATAATCGTCGCCTCAACAGTTTCAAGCGCAGACAAAATAAAAATAAAATTATTAATCGTCGCATAACTCGCATAGCATTTTTTCATATGGGCGCGCTTTGTTTTTTGATTACTTTAGAGAATTTTGTATGCATTTGTCGTACTACGTAATATAAACTATCGTACAAATGCCAAAGGTATTGTATATTATACCTTTAACTATAGTGCGTATACGAGAAGTATTGTAAAATCACCAAACATTGCGTACCCCATACGTTAAACTAAAGCGCATGTACGAGAACTCTCGTATTTCGGCAAAACTAACGTGATCAAGTTAACACAACACAAATGCGGTAGGAAATGATTACGTAAATTACGTATTTTAAATTACTGGGATGTATTTATTTTTTTTGGCCTTTTTGGTTATAACAGTCAGGTAATGAAAATATTAATTTAATCTTGTGTATTAAAAGTACTGGTCCAGTAAATGTTACAGTACGGTACTAAGTTGACTAGCGTAGTCGCGGCAGCCATCATTATTTCTCGTGTTTTCTTTTTCCGACGCAAATTTCTATAACCACACTTTTTACGTTACGTTTACAATATTATTGTTCTTGAGGTGATTTGCGATGAGCAGGCTAACGTCGTTTAAGTTTTCCAAATGGAGAAAAGATAATGACGACCCGGATGACCCAGAACCACCCCAAAAAAACCGTCTAAAGTTTCTTCTAACGAGCAGCATTCTTCCAAGAAAACAGCAACTGCAGACAGCGGGTTTTGTAATGTAGATAGGTAACTTAATTCACATTCGCCTTTTTTTGATGTCCTATTAAAAAGTTTTACTTATTAAAAATGTTAGGTTATGTCTACCACAAAAATATGTAGATAGGTAACTTAATTCACATTCGTCTTTTTTTTTTATGTCCTATTAAAAAGTTTTACTTATTAAAAATGTTAGGTTATGTCTACCACAAAAATATGTTATGTGGCCTTATGCTGAATGTTCGTCATCTTTTTAATATTTTTTTTAAATGAAGGTTAGTGTACACTTAAAAAGGAATATAGTCTTTTTGAAATTTAGATGTAACTTCTTCACGAATTAAAAGTTGGTATATATATAAGCTAAGCTATATAATGTTTTAATTTTACATATGGCTGGAGAATCTTTCTTTCTCACCACTCAGTTAAAGACCAAAATGCTGGTCATCTGTTCATTTTAATTGAAAACAATTATTTCTGTATGAGGTTCAGTTCGGCTCGGTTCGAAACCAGAGAACTGAGGTTCGTCCAGCTCTAGAAAATTGTAGGTATACCTAAACTATATTATAAAGGTAACGGAAATGGCACAAACATAAGATAAACTACGCTGCATTTTGTCAATTAGCATAACTACTCTATCATTTCCAACTTTCAATAATATAACATTGCAGAAAAAAACGTAACTTTTTTTAAATGGAGTCTGTTATACAAACGTATTTTATTGAAAACATAGGAAGGATTAATTTAACAGAGAATTAGACAGATGCAAACTTACGTGTGTGGTTTTTGAGGTTATTTCTCTCAATTTAAATCAGGTGTATGCACTTATGCACTTATTTTATAATTTTATAAATACACATGTAATTTTTTAAAATAAATGTTTGATTTTTTTTAATAACATGTGGTGAAGTTTAGTGTGGGACTGGGATTCGAGATTCGATGACAAACACTGAGGATTCGAACAAGGATTCGGATTCGAACAAAATGTGGATTCGTCCCATCCCTAGTTGTATTATTAGAGACAAGATTATATGGTTTTATTTTGAACCTGATTTCGTCATTTAAAAGCACACATTTTGTCGTTATTTTGTCTTATAAAAAAAATATGGGTTTTTTAAGCTATTCATGGTACTTACACAATATATTTCACGATCATGACATAAAAAAATAGATGTTGGGCCTATTGTGTTGTTAGAATCACATGTAATCAACATTTTAATGTTCTGGTTAAACATTATCTCTTAAAAAGTACCATACATTCTCAGGAATCATCAAAAAATCTGACATTTTGGCACCAAAACAAAAGTGATTGAGGAAAAAATGGTAAAACTCACAATAAAAGCTTATAAAAAGCCATTACAGTAGAATCTCAGTACTAAGTACTTACAGGGACCTCCAGTTTTTATACTTAGTACTGAAAGTACTTAGTACTGAAAAATACATACATATAATCACTTCAAATAAAAAATTACAAAATGAATCAAAAATAGCATTATTATAACACACTGCATTAATATTGATGACTTAGTACAGAAAAATACATACATATTATCACTTTTAAAGAAAAAAAAAACATAATTATAACACATGGCATTAACATTTATGACTAAGTACTGATAAATACATACATATTATCACTTCAAAGAAAAAAAATCATAAAATTAATCAAAAATAGTTATAACAACACATGGCATTAACATTGGCGAATACATTACATCAGTTTCTGCAAAACAAAAGTTCATTTATTTTTTAAAAAATTTTGTTATTTCAGTTTGTTTTTGATTTTTAATGATGCTCTGTTGAACAAAATGTTCTATGTTGTGCAAAGATTTCCTGATCTCTTCTGGGACCTTTTCATGTTTAGAGATAAATTTGTTTAGTTTTTCTACACTCAGAACAGCTTCCGTTGCAGTCACAGGTAGCTCTTCACAGTCAGAATCATCATCTGATTCAGCTTTTGATGACTGTGATTGAATGACTTCACTGATGATATCACTGTCGGTCAACCCTGGTGTTGTTTCTATTTCGTTATCAGCAGAGGCATAGTCTGTGAATGATACAGCATCAAACTGCATGGAGGCTGATACTTCCTGCCATACTTGGGGGTCAATATGATTGGTTTCACATGTTTGTGCTGCAGCTGCAGTCTGGCTTGCATCCTGGTCTGATGATGTTGCAGTGATCTCATCAGCATTACAGTTTACAATGCCAGACTTCCTCCAGCAGTTAGCAATTGTCTCTTTCTGGACATTCCACCAGCCACCGGTGATCATCTCAATAGCCTGACGAACATTGATGTTGGTGGGCAATTTCAATCTCAAATTGATGAGCAGCCTTTCGACCAGGCGTTTTCGAAAATTGACCTTGGCATTTTGAATAATGCCTTGGTCAAGTGGCTGCAACTGAGAAGTGCAGTTTGGAGGCAAAAACATAATTTTGATGTTTTCCAATCTAACATCAACACTGTGTGCTGCGCAGTTGTCAATCAACAAAAGAATTTTTCTTCCTTCTTTTTGCATCTCTTTATCGGTTTTAACCAACCAATTGGAGAAAAGTTCTCTTGTCATCCATGCACGAGTGTTATTTGCATAATCTGCAGGAAGACAAGAAACTCCCTTGAAGCACCTGGGATTCTTGTGTTTGCCAATGATTAGGGGCCGCAGTTTTTTTGTGCCAGTGGCATTGCAACAGAACAAGACAGACAACCTTTCCTTTGCTTTTTTTCCTCCAGTGCACTTCTCACCTTTATACGCCATTGTTCTGTTTGGCAAAAGCTTGTAAAAAAAAGCAGTTTCATCAGCGTTGAACATATCATCCATTGAGTAAGACTTAAAAATTATTTCCAGCTTTTCTTCCTTCCACTGGTTTGCCGCCTCTGTGTCTGCATCCTTATCCTCCCCACACACAACTTTCCATGATATGCCATGTCGTTCCCGGAAGCGATGCAACCACCCTGAACTGGCTTGGAAGTCCGTTATGTCCATAAGCAAAGCAAATTGCTTTGCTTTTGCTTGTAGCATGGGACCATTTACTGGAACATTTTTTGAACGAGTTTCTTTCAACCATTTGTTCAAAGCTTCTTCTAGACCTTGGTGATCTCCGGAACGAAGCCTTTTGCGGTCACAATCAAACAAAGATTCGTCGTACATTTTTTCAATTTTTGCACGGTCTTTCACAATTGTACTTACAGTCGTCGCCGCAACGCCGTATGACTTCGCAACTTCAACCTGCTTTTTACCTTTATCCAGTTCTTTAAGCATTTCCACTTTTTCTTTAAGCGTGAATTGTTTTCTTTTTCTTTTATTTCCAGATTCACTCATTGTAGCACTAACACGTGGCGTCTAAAAACAGTAACATGAAAATGAATTCCAAACAACACTCAACAGTAATCACGGCACGGATTTAACCATACGTACATTAGCGGGACACTTTCCACTGAATTAAATACACTTTTACCTCGCGCTTTGTGTTTCGATGTATCGAATGCCGATGTGTTGTATACATTACGTGTTGCGTACGTATGTATATTCATCTATGGTACAGGCGCACAAACGTTTGTTTTGATTATTTTTAGAGGTTATATTTTACGGTGCGGTGGTGTAAGTGGTTTCTGTTTATTCTTTCGATCACATTCGCTATTTAGCTCGACGTTTGTTTACTATTTTATGTAAGTTTTGTGGCAGCAGTGCCAAGCTGCCAGTGAAAATTATACGTTATAGTGAACATTAAGATACTTTAAACTGAAACAATTTTGCATTGTAAACATACACTTTTTGGCGGGGATTTGAAAAAAATACGTTAAAGTGAAAAATACGTTAAAGTGAGGTACGTTGTACCGGTATTCCACTGTATTTAACAAGCAGCATATATTTTGTGTGGGTTTATAATAATCATACTAATGTTCGTATAAGAAGAGAAAAAAAAATCGGACATTCTGCCTAACAATACGGCAGCAGTAGCTTGTGCAACGTAAGTGGGAGCGCGGGAATATCGTCTAGACAGGCTGGCGGCAGCACAGGTGGCGGATGCATGACGTCATACGGCTTACCTCTCCTTCCCTTGTCCAGACTTCAAGGTTCATCCCTCCCAGGCATACAAACCATCGTGTCTCTCTCCCCCTCCTGTCTCAACGTCCTTTGGCATGTGAAACTGTCAACATCCTTCCTCCCCTTCTCCATTTCTCCCTTCGTCCATTTCTGGTAAATTGAAAAATTTTTAAGGGCCCCCACGACAGCCATTTACCGTTAATAGTTTTGATACAATTTGTTTGTTAGTTAAACAACATTATTTCTGCTAGAAAATCACTGAAACTTCAAAATTTCTTTAATGGAAAAATTTAGCAAGGCCGTAAAAGTATTCATTTTTGCCGCAAATGAACTATACTCGCCCTTCCTGCTGGACAACATTCTCGGCGCGTGACGCATAGCAACTACAGTCGTGTGCCGCGCACAGCCACGAAAAACCTACACAATTTCCAAACTACACTAGATATCCGGCTGGAGTCTGTTTACGAAAAGCATTTAAGAATTTGTTAATGCCCAACTGGTTCTATTGAGATAAAATGGCTAAAAGGCATGTTTTCGAAGTTTTAGGTGTAAATAACCCATTACAAATTTCTTGAAAGTATCAGAGGGAAATGCATTACACCTATATCTTTATTTTTCCGCCATATAATGTTACGGTCACCGCTCAAATTTCACAGTTATCTGACGGGAACGAGATGACTGCGCGCCAGTTCAGAGCCTTGCACTTACAGGTTTTACCGCACTATAACTACCATTGAGCGTCACTCTTATCATCCCGCTTCACTAACACACGCTGACCAGACGGCGCCCTAAAGCTGATTAGAGGAAGCATGTAGAAATACAAGGCAGGCAATTTTTCCGGCTTATCAACCAGGACCCGGGAAAGTCTTGACTATCAAGCTTTTGACATTAAAATATAAGAGACTTGTATTGTGTAATTTCGGTGTTATTTAGCGGTTTTTCTTAAAAATCGCTTTTTTTGCATTTTCCATATAAATTCGCAGAAAATTTCGCGATTTCGCGATTCACCATATCATCGTGGCCCTATGTATTTATGTTAAAACGGGAGAAAAAACTATTTTTTTTAAAGATAAAAAGCTTTTAATTAATTAGATTAAAATGAAATACATTTACGTGTTAAGGATACTATAAACATACATACATATGTATGTACCTACTTACAAGTGCTGTACATTACATAGTACGTATGTATGTACATACATACAATATGCATGTACGTACCGTACCGTAAAATAGTTATTGCTTGTTGAACAGCTCAGTCAAAGTAAGCTGATTGAGTGTCTTCATCCGTTTTCGGGCAGCCAAGTCGCGCATAAGCTTGACAGTGAGAAGTTGTATGTGGTCACACTCGGGCTGACGCTCCATTCACTGCAACGCAGTTTCAAGGCCGGCAAATGCTTCACTAGCTGATGGTCTAGTGTCTGCTTCAACTTCGACGTTAAGGTCATCTTCTTCCTCGACACTTTCTTCTCTCACACTTTCAACAAGTTCATCATCATTTAGAATTTAAAACCCAGGGTCTGACAAATCACACATCATCCACTCTCCTATATCTTCAGCACTAACATCAAAACATCCAGGAATTTTCAAAAAAAAAATATCTAAATTCCTCAAGTGACATGTCATCCTCATCTTCTCCTGTCTCTTCCCTTCCCTTTTCTTGAGCTTCTATGCCTTTCAACTTGTTCCACGCACGTCTTAATGTGACTTGCTTAACCATGGTGCATTATTAACAATCAAAAGCACTTTATTACCTTCTTTTCCAAGAGATTTTTGGTGTTTTTTCACTTCAGGAATGAAAATTTCGTCGTACCACTCGTTAAACAATGTTTCAGTCATCCAAGCCTTGGGTTGGTTTTCATAACAGATTCACATTTTTAAATTCTCTTGGGCTTTTTGACTTCCCTATCAACAGACAGGGTATTTTATGGCTTCCTGTAGAGTTCGCACAGTTAAGCACCGTAACACAGTCTTTACTAACTTTATGTCCTGGAGCACTACACTTCCTTTTAGATGCTTAAGTGGTTTTAGGCAGAGCTTTCCAAACAAGACCTGTTTCATCGGCATTATACAAATACTCAGGACTGTAGGAGTCTGCTATAACTTTAAATTTTTCAATAAAATCTTCTGCAGCTTTGGAGATTGCTGATAACTTCTCGCCACTTAAATCTAATTCACGGATACCGTGCCTGGACTTGAAATTTCTTAGCCAGCCGTTACTTGCTTTAAAGGATGAAAACCAAGCCTCTCAGCTAAGATCTTAGTTTTTTCACAAAGAATTGGGCCTGAAATTGGGTATCTCACAGAACATTGCTGCAAAAACAACTTTAAAACCGCATTTTATAAATCTTAGTTGGTTGCTGCCTTCATTGATTTTCTTGAAGATTTTATTCAAGCACTGACACGAAGTTTAAAAGTGTAGGTTTACTCCTTTTAATGACTGAAATCGTTGATTGTCCAACACCATACATCTCAGCCAACTGTTTACCCATAACTCCTTTACCTGATTGCTCTATAATTTTTAGTTTATCCGCTAACGATAACACAACATGTTTTCTTTTAGAAGCCATGGTGATCGACGAAACACATTCATAAACAAAACAATGCACCGGCGCGAAAGAGTACCGTCACAGTAGCAGGTAAATGACATACTGACTGACTCGTCAAAACGAAAAGTGAAAGAAGGGCCAGGCCAGCCACCTGGCGACGTACGACAGCCAATAATAGAACTATGAGACGGTGACTCATCATCCCAATAAAGTTCCTAAGTACCCATGTTCCTACGTTTCCATCTTATCTGGAATCCTGAAAGTGATTCGGATAATCAGCGATTTGGATAGACGGAGTTCGGATATTGGAGTTCTACTGTATTTCAAAGTGGCAAGTACTCAAGGTTGAATTGAATATGAATAGTTTATTATTATTACTTGAAAATTTGAATGTTCGCAAAGGCCTAATATTAAGGGCTAAATTAATTATTTTAAAACTCACTTAAGTACAATTTGTTTTATTGTACTATCAAATAATGAGAATTAGTTTTTTGGGCAATTATTTTTTATAAACTTTAAAAACCCAAATTTTCAGGCAATTTTTTTTAGCCATATCATATATTTTTTTATGTTATAAAGTGAATAAAGAAATTTTGATGATGATATCTGCTGATTTTATTAACTATAAAAGTGGGCCCCCATAATAATGCAATTTATTTGGTATTTTGAAAATTTTAACAGTAGTTCCACAGCATTACTGTTGCCTGAAACTGTGGACACTGACCTTCGTCACTACTGCTGTCACTGGAAGAGCTCGAGGAATCCTTCTTCTTTGCCAGTGGCTTGGAAGAAACAGCTTGTTTCCCCACCGGTGCGGCAGGTTTCTTCGCAGCAGGAGTGGCTGCTTTCTGTGCCACGGGCCGAGGTTTGGACACCTCTTCCTCTTCTGATGAACTGTCGTCGCTGGACGAAGACTGCTTCGTTTTTTTCAGAGGTGGTGCAGCCTTGTTGGCTGGAGCCGCTGCAGGGGTCTTCTGTGCAGGTACCGGTGCTTTTGGGGGAGCTGAAAATAGCATGACCATGTGGAATTACTACATACACCATCCACATACCACTGAATCTATCTTGCCGAAATAGCAAATACACACTAGAGCTCCTGGGTGGTTGTGAATTTTGGTTTGAAAAAATTTGGGACAGGAAAAATTAATTCCAGCAGGAAACAGGATAGGATTGAAAATTATTTTGAGGTTATATTAATAACAAGAGGTAACACTAGCAAATTATGGGCCGACACTTGCGCCAAATGGGAACTAGAAACCTGGGCCACTCCAGTTTACCATCCCCAGGCAACCCCTACAGAGAGCCGTAATCAGGAATTGAAGAAAGGGCTGAGGATGCGTACCACGGCCAATCATCGCCACTGGGATCGCTACCTGGGAGAAATCCTCTTCACACTGCGGCGTAGGCACAATGAAGCAATCGGAACCAGCACCAGCGAATTTAACTTGAGACGATAGATCCAGCAACCTGGAGATTGGAAATGGAGTTCCAACCCCACATACCGCCCTTCAGCCGAAGAGATCCGTCTACGAGCTGCCACCAGAGTAGATGCCGCCCGAAAGGCTCAACTAGAGTACCTAGCCCGCAAGTATCCTACACCGAAGAATCCGCCCATCCACCAGATTGCTGAAGGACAAATGGTACTAGCCAAGACCCATCCACTCAGCAATAAACCTAACCACTTCTGCGCCGGATTCGCACCAAAGTGGGAAGGACCCTACCAAGTCCTCCAGCGACAAGGAAATGTCTACTGGATAGAGGACCCACATGGGAAAATACGGAAAATATCTCCTGACCAGCTCAAGCCAGCACCATCAACTACTATACCGAGAGAGGCTCCCAGTCCTCCTCCCACACAAGTAAGAAGAAGAGGCATCCTCACCCCAGCAATGGAAAATCAGGAAGATGAAGGCTGTCCGAGCTCAGTAGCTGACAATAGAAACCGGCAAGTCACCACGGGAAAAGCAAGTAATCAACCCATCATCTTGCCCTCTGTAACCAAGGGAACTTATCCTCCCATGGCTTTCCAGCCAGAAGGTGCAATGCCAACCATGAACCCATGGAAAGCACAGGAGACCCCGAACAGAATCCCGCTCCTAACCACTCCAAGGGAGTTTCAACCAACCCAGTTCCAGGATAACCAGGGCTGGACCAACCACTCCAAGGACAAGGATCCAGAACATCTTCCAGGGAAAAGACAACCAACCGCTCCAGAGCAACCGTGTACCTCAAGGCAGCCCCTGAACTCCGAGCAAATCAACACAGGACAGCACCCAAAACCAACGGAGCTCATACAACAGAGGCCAGTCAAACCCCAACTAGGCCTCTACCAGCCTCCACAACGTCGCCAGATGCCATGGCGGAGCTGCAAAGGAGACCCCAAGGACTTACCAGGACGGTACCGAGAGACAGTTTGGCGGCCACCAAACAAACGGCCTTACCAATGGCCGAATCCTACAACCACCGGCAGCAGTCCCAATAGGCGTTCCCAGGAGACCACCGGCAGCTGTCCCAATAGGCGTTCCCAGGAGACCACCGGCAGCTGTCCCCAATCAGGACTTCCAGAAAGCTGAAGAAGCCATATCCGAAAAGATAACCCAGAGACTCGTACAAAACAGAGACTGACAGTTATCTATGTGTAAAGTGTTCCTCCAAGATGTACTAGCTTCTTCTCCCGTAAAGTAACGCTCGCCACTAGGGGGGAAATTGACGCGTGCCCGCCCTTCCTATATTAAATATCACGTTACTTTACGTGATAATTAAACCCTAAACGTGTTTTAATAAGTTCAGAAGCAATTCAGGGAAATATGTTTCAGCAATAGGCCTACTCACGTAATATGCGGCAACGAATCTGTGCAACGTCGTAGGTTATAAACAAAGCAACGAACAATAGAATAATCCATTAAAGCAACGAACCATCTTCGCCCTTTATTTTTTACATCGCTATAACCACACATATTAATGTACTGCAGAATATAATAGTAAATATGGACGAGTTCTGTAAACAAATCTATATTTTTCTCTTGCCACAGCTAAACATGTACATTGTGACGCCATCTTGTGACCGGCGAACTACCAACTGTATTTATATTTTATAAAAGTATAAATTTAACTAATTAAGTTGTGAAAGAAAGTTTAAATACTTTTTTATACATAGGATTGAATATATATGTATTTACATATAATTATTTATGCCACGTTTATCTTTTCATTTTAAATATTAATATCTAGTTTATACTTCCACCACCAGGGCAGGGAAATTTCAGCGAGATTCATGCGCACGCATCTCATCCCTTCCAAAGAGGAGTCAGTTCGCCCCTCCCTTCATTTCTTCGTTCCCGCGCATTTCTCCCTATATAAAGGCGAGGTCATCCACCTGAAAGTCAGTTGATCGGCCCGACGGCCAGTGTGGCTGGATTCCGCCCACTGACCATAGGACGATCATAGGGGGAGCAGCAGAACTACTGGCTATCCGTTTTCTGCTGCTCGCACCCCTCCTTCGCGGTTAGGCCAGCCGAGGACCTATCTCGGCCTAGGGAATTTGTCTCCCTTCCCCCTCCCCTTTCTGGACGATAGGGTGTACCGTGTGTTTCAATTCAGTGTATGTTGTAAAAGCCGATGCAGGCAACAAATTGAACTGTTTCTACAATTCAGGTCAATAAAAGTTCCGTGAAAATACCGACAGTATTCTTCAATGTATAGCCTAGCTCCATTCCTCACCCCACTAGCTATTCGCCTGCATACCAGCCGAGTGTGAATCCTGCTGCCAGACCAGCAGCTTGGACCTTCTCCACCCGATACCTGGCTCTCACCCAAGAGAGACATCGGTGCGAGAGGAAAACCTACTACACCGCTGATCAAAAATATAAAATCCATCCGATTTCATCTCTCTTTCGCGATCAAACATTGTCGAAGTTTTCGGCATCTTAGCCATAATTTCAATTGTATCACTAAACTTACAAAATGTGGACGGTATTTGTAAACACTCATAGATATGTGCACGAAAAAATGACTGCCATCTTAGCTCCATGCGATTAAATTAGGTTAGAAAAATTGACACCAGTGCGCCTTGCGGCAGAAACGACCATTATTCAAAACACGAAAACTGTGGACAGTCAATTTTGTTATGTTGGTAGTGCGCACATATCGATTGTTGATATTTGTTACACTTTGTTTTCATTTGCGATGGCAATATTTACTGCTTGTAAACAGAGTAATAAAAATACGTGGATTTCAGTAACGTGTCAAAATGAAGATAATATCACGGCACTAGTCTTTCAGTCTATGTTTATTTCACGCCTATGTTTATGATGGCGTAAATAAATAGAACTTGCGACATAAGGACATTATTTTGTGCAAAAAAGCGTGGATTTCGCACGAAAATGCGTGAATTTCGTGCGAAAATTCGTGAATTTCGCGTATATGTCAAAATCATAGGAAAGTCGCAAAATTTGTTTCAAGTATCAAATTTTCGTGTTATTTCGTGAATTTCGCGCTTCACCATTTTTCGGGGTCTCTATTGATAGTGTATATACAGTATGCTGCTGGTGTCAGTTTATGGAAATACCTAACTGATTCACTGAAAGTTTTTGCAATAGTACATACATTGTGCATTTGGAACTTTAGAGTGTGTTCCCACATTGTAGGATTTCCTGGATTATCCGTTTTTTACTCATGGTCCATTGGAAAACGGATAATCAGGGTTTCACTGTATTCCTCTTTTAAGGGAAAGAGGCAGAGATCAGAGAAAAAGTGGCAGACCAAAAAGTCATAATTGAAACCACAGATAAAGCAAATGACTGTGTGTTCAATATTCTTTTCCAGATATTGCAGAAATATTAAAGAATATAATATTTTTAATGCCTAAATGGTTTGGTTGCAAAAACCTATTACGGCTCAGTCTCAGGCCGAATATGATATTTCCTTTTCTTCTAGATCAATCATTTCATTTATGTTTTGTTATGACGTCACGTTAAACAATCGTCCGTAAATCGACTTTACAGACAACCAATTTTTTTTTGAAAGGATGATTGGTATCGTTTAATGGCCAGATCTGCAGCAAGTGATCGGCAAATTTCCTGATGGCCCACTTTAAAAAAAAAAAAAAAAAAACTTACTTTAATAATGTTACAGAATGAACTGGCTGTGATTTTAAAGAAAGTAGTGAGGATGCAGAAGCTATTCCTAAGTTGCCGTTGGCGTGATAGCAAGGAGCAAGGGGCTTGAGGAAAACCAGCGTGGATAATTTAGGGACAACACAAAATGCTGATTACAAACCTTCATCGCTATCACTGGAAGAGTCAGAGGAATCTTTCTTCTTTGCAGCTGCTGTCTTTGTAGCTGCTGTCAATGCAGTTATGGCGCCAGCTTTCTTAGATGCGGACTGGGGTTTGGACACCGCCACTTCCTCCTCCTCTGAAGAGGTGTCGTCACTGGACGAAGGTGGTTTCGCTGGTTTCAAAGGAGGTGCCTTGCCCACAGCTTTCTTTGCTCCAGCCACAGCTGCGGTCTTCTGTGTCGATGCAGGTTTTTTCGAGGGAGCTGAAAGCAATACTACATGTGACATATACTAACAAATAGTGCAATTTAAATGTAATATAAGTAGGAATTTTCAAATATAAAAAAAGTAATATTCACACAAGACATATATACATACACAAGTATACATATCGCTTAGCAAATAATACCGCCCAAACATTTTAACTAAATGGACTTTATGGTTCTAACTCATTCCAGTGGATGTTTCCCATCTACACATACATTTTTTACAGAAAATATTGTTTTTATACATCTGAGGAGTCCAAAAATAATTTACGCCAAACTCAGAAAATTGAGAGAGAAAGAGATAGAGAGAGAGCAAGATATGTACTCCAAAAATCTGATATTTATATGAAACCATAATAGTATGGTGTAAAGTTAATAAAATTAAATACCTGGCAATGCATTTTCTCAACTTACCGGTATACAATTTGAAGTTAAAAAACTTGTTAGTTAATACAAGTGCTTACTTACATAAAAATAGAGAGTATTTTAGTAATATTAAATCATTAACAGAAATGGTTTGTTTATCAACAATAAAACATGTAAACTTATGTATGTAGTATGTTGCAGAAAACAAATCTAAATGTAAATACAGTACATTTTCTTGGCTTAATACATGTTACAATTTTTAAACTAAATCTTCATAAATGAAACCCGCTTGATGTGCATTAAAATATAAATTAAAATAACTTACCAAAACATGAACTACATTAAAAACAAACTATCGGTAAAAACCATTTTGAAGATAATTACATGTTAGGATAGGAACAGAATTATTGGTTTCATACACAATTATAAACTTTAAATAAAATAATCCAGAACTTCTCCAAACAAGTCCTACTGAGAACTGAGAAGCTATCACTTATTTTATTAAACTTATGGTATTTCAAATTATCGTGAAGGAAGGTAAGTTAATCTACACGGTGAGGCATGTGTAAGCTCTCTTCGACATGTGACTATGTTCCCAGCTGTTGAAAAAAACCCTCTCACTCGCTACCTGTGTTGAAGGCAGAGCAAGATGATTGGCTGCAACTTTAGCTACTGTAGGGTAAAGGTGGTGGTTTTTCCTCCATCATTCATGTGGACTGCAGTGTCGTGCTATACATGGGGCTGACAGGTATGCATTTATTGCTTCTGTTTTGTAGTCGTGCTCATCTGCATGTGGTTTAACTAGAGCATCCCATAATGATTTATTCTGTCCTTCAGCTTGAAGATCATTAGTTTGAACTTTTATCATTTACAACTGAAACACCCTGGATTTCTTTCTTCAATAAGCTCATTACATTCAAGCTTTACGGGAAAACCAAGAAACATTTTTTGAAGTTAAATGTACTTCTAATGCGACTTCCAACAAGGTTGCGTTAAACGTTTAACACTCCTGGGGAGGGGGAATAGAAAGAGACAGAGCGAGAGTGAATGCTATTGTAAGGAACTAAGTAGAGTGTAAGAAATAAATAAAGATCCTGACAGTTTGTAGTGTCGCCATATTTGTTTCAATTTTCAATACCCTTTTGTATATTTCAATTTAAATTGCAGAAAAAAATCAGGTTTCATAGACACATTCTAAATAGTGAGGTCTCGCCGCGTCAAATTTCTCCATGGGGCGAACCCGTCCGCTTAATTAAATAAACAGCTTTTATCGTTGAATGATTTCATGATTTATTTCATGAAAATCTGCTCTCATAAAAAAGACAGTTTTATAGACAAATAAGTGTCTCTCTCTCTCTCTCGCTCTCTCTGAAAATCAATCTATGAATCGTTACAAATTTATTTCCTTTATTTTTTTAGTTTGATTTGATACAATATGATTTCACTAAATATCAATTTCTACCCCTTCCTATTTTCATTTCCACATTACGAAGTTTCACTTCTTCCACGCGGAGGGACTCCACACACTATTTTTGCATGCAATTAAAAACTATTTTTTAATGATGCCAAATAAGTATAACTTCTCACGCGCGTACCTAAGTACATGAACCCATTTTTTTAAATGGAGTTTTAATTATTAGAGCAGGCTCTTTGAATACAGTAGAAACTGTCGAGATATGCACATGAACCAACTTAATGTTAAAACCACTGATGGGTAAACTTGATGCTAAAATTTAGTTAACCAAGCTAACAAGTTTTCAACCTCGTCATACTTCCAGCATCACTAATTTATTAGTCTTTGAAGACACACTGTCACATTTCTGTAAAATTCTCTCTCAATTCATGACGATGACCTTTAGAGTGGGAATGCCTATTTCCAGTTCCTTTGCCCCATGATAAAGTGTAATTTTGGGATTCCAACTGATGAATGAATTAAGTTGAATTCATAATCAGCAATAGAAGACAATTTTTTTGGCCATTTTGGAATAGTTGGCAAACAGAAATATCATAGGACTACGTACGTACATCTAAAAACACACTAGAATGGCAAGGAACGGAAGGATTATTTTTCATGACAAGGTTGCCAATTACAATCATTATGTACCTTCCATGCATCTAACACACAACGTTAGCCAGCACTAATCTGTAGCACTAGTGTTCTGGCATACTTACATTTTGTTTTTGCAAACAATTATATTTGAACAATCTACATCTAGCTATGGTATAACAGTGATAGTAAACAAAAAGGATGTCAAGTGTAACGTGCACCTTTTAATAAGTTAAACTTCACAGCTGGGATTAAATCTTTTGATTGTTAGAGATGTAAAACACTATTTTTTTACACTTAGTGAATTTTATAAAGCAAAAATTATAAGCAGGAAATGTCCCACTCGTGAAACATTATATGCAAGAAATAAATACATTGTCCTTAAGTGGGGAATGTCAGGACTTAAAAAAATATTATGTTATTTGAAGGAAAACATTATAAGCAGGAACATTATAACAGGGTTCTACTGTACTTACACTTTGAAATAACAAATATTCATTTGTTACAAATGTTTGACATAGTTTTAAAGTTATTTCACTACTGTCTCACAAAACAGTAGCAGAAACATTGTGTGGACGAATTAAAACATGTGACATTTAAAACTTGAAAACTATTATTTGACTTTGTTTCATTACATGTACCAGTAGTGTGAAAAAATAAGCAACAAATACCATGGACTACAACACAAAAACACTGGCACTCCTTTGCAATGGCCATTGAAAGAAGATAACACGATAGTTGCAACATCATATGAATCGATAGTCACAATTGCTCTACCACCAGCAACCACAGTTATTTATATTGAATATATGTTTTAATTCTTATAAGATTTTAATAATCATAAACTTAATGGTTTTTTGTTTTATAAAGTTTATTTAACCAGTTAACCTCATTTTTGATACGGTTTAATATCTTTATCCAAATCAAAAATTATTTGAATTTTTTATTTTATATTCCAACTAGAAATAAATAATTTTTGCATTTCTGAAAACTTTTTTCATGGAGATGAACCTTAATGAATAATTAATTTTTCGTTTTAGTTCACAAGGTTTCTCTATTGTTATTAATTAATTTTAGTTGAAGAATAATAGTACTTGCACCAATCTACTAATGACACTTGCATAACTTGTTCATTTTACTCATGTGTTAAATGTGTACAAAATGTCTACTACTAATCTTAAAATACAACACAATAAATATTACAACACACACAGTACTTTTTTTTCTAATTACCTTCATCACTATCGCTTGACGAATCACTGGATGAGTCCTGCTTCTTTGCAGACAGAGTGGTCTTCGCAGGTACCACTGCTCTCTTTGCTGCAGGCACTGGGGTTTTCACAGCTTGCTCTTCTTCCTCTTCGGATGAACTGTCATCGGACGACGACTGTTTGGCTGCTTTTACAGGTGGTGCACTTTTCTTAGCTCCTACCGCTGCCAAAATCTTCTGTGAGGCTGCCTGCGTCTTTGCGGCATCTGAATACAATTGCAATTTTCTTAACGCTTTCCATCAAATTTATCAGTTCTGTACTGTCAGTAACAGTATTTGTTCTTTCCATCACACTTCAAGACCAAGCTATCAAATATTGAAAGTTTTGTTCCGAAAAAACGACAGATTAAACCTGCTGAGAGGACAGATTACTTCCCTGTGGCACCAAATTATGTATGAGTAGAGTCAAAATAATTGAAATTACATTCTCTAATGTGTACATAGTTTCAAACCTTGAAGACTTCCCCTCTAAAAAGTTTAAATATCCTCTAAACAGAATGTAATTTAAACCTTTCAAGAAGTTGTTCCCGGTCATTAAGCTTAAAATTAAGTCCCTTCCAGAAAATTCCAAACAGAGTGTTACAGTACGAATTCATTAGTTGTAACAATTGTGCAAACAATATATATAATTATATTACTTACATGTCCATATACCCATTTCTTAAACAGGAATGCAAACTCAGACAAGCTGTTATTGATAGTAGAATACCTAGACTGAGACTTAACAACCCACGGTTCATCTAAACTATATAAAGATATATACATTTAAAAGCCAGAGAGGGAAGTCAAAATTTCTTTCTTTTGTATGATCTTTCACATCTCTCTGACAACTAGGTCATAGAGACTAGATTCTATGGTGAATTACAAAGAAACATAAAAGCATGTGAATGCACGATAACACTGAAATGCAAGTTAAGACAACATTAAGTACTGAAATGCCACTAAAATCTTATCAGTATTTTTGATCAAAAAAATTTAAAAAACAAGATGTTTAAATATAGAAAACACACAGAATGTAATTCATAAATCATGTAGTTTATACAAAAATGTATGAACTAAACAGCTTGGAATTTTTATTTTTATTTTTTTGATCTTTCAACTGTTATTAGTTACCAATTTTTACATAACGGTGCTGATAAAATTTACAATCACACAAAGACTTAATTTATTTTTAATGTTCTGAGTAATTATACATGCTTATTTTTAATTATTATATTGTAAAAGTACATTGATTATCAGTACAAAGCAAAGAGTTTTGGTGAGTATCATGAAACTTTTGAATATTATATATTTGTTGAATAATATGCTAAGTTTATGAATAAATATAATTAATCTATATAAATAAAAATCATAATGTTTGTTCATTTAAAAATTTTAATCTCCGAACGTTATTCACCGATACCTTTGACATTTTGAAACAACATTGTACATATTTAAATGCACACATGTTTTTATATACGTACCTCACACCTGTGACAAGTAAACAGAAAGATAAAAATATAGATAGGTAAAAACATAGATTGTTAACAATTTCATTACTGTAGTGACATATAAAGATATATGTATATAGAAGACAGAGGTAGAGATATAGAGGAAGATATAGTTAGAGATATAGAGGGAGATATAGTTAGAGATATAGCATATAAATAAAGATAAAAACAGAGAAAGGTGTATGTGTATATAGAGGCATAGAGAGATGTACTTAGTATATTTGTACCTACACCAAACAAATTATAAACAAAAATTGATTTGAGGCATTGCAACGTATGCTAGGCATTTGCTAGTAAAAAATAAAAGCACCAAAATGTCCTGGTTTAAAAATGAAAAAGCCTAAAAATAAAACCCTAAAATCTTGTCTCTAGTCAATGGATGGCAACACCACTCAAAATGGAGAGTTTTGGGAAGAAATCAGACATGACCTCAATTTGAGTCAGCCAAACAAAAATTTGCCAAAATCAATAAACAAAACTAACCAAACAATGATGTTACATACCATCTTCACTTTCACTGTCGCTCAACGAACTAGAAGATTCTTGTTTTTTTGTTGAGGTTGCTGGTTTAGCAGCAACCACTGCCGCCGGTTGAGGCTTTGCCTTAGGTGCAGTTTCCTCCTCCGACTCTTCTGACGAAGAATCATCGCTCGATGACTGCTTGGCTGGTGCTTTCACGGTGGCTGCTGATTTGGGGGCAGCAGCTGCTGCTTTGGGTTTAGGAGTGGCTGCTGCTTTAATAGCAGCTGCTGCCAGGGGCTTCTGTACCACGACAGACTTTTTTGGAACAGCTACAAAAATTTAAAAAAAAAATTGTTTTTACAAAAAAAAAGAAGTTCAATTGTCTGTCAAGACATTTGACATGATCAGTAAAAGTATCAAACATGAAAAGTGCTAGTAACTATGCTACTGAATCAAGAATCAAATAATGACACATATATAACTTTAAAGCACTAATATATTATGTACCAGAATAAGACATAGCATTGTAATACAACCCAAAAAAAAAAAAACAGTATTCAAATTTTTGTATTGAATTTTTATTTTTGGTTTAGGCAGCTATTAGTAGTTGTTTACTACAGAGCTACACAGCTATATTAGCAATATGTTCAGATTTTAATCATTTCTCTTCTTTGATGGTGTTAAAGTATCCGTTAAATATTTTATCACTTGCTCACTGTCAGACATAATAGTTATATTCATGAAATAAATCTATTAAAAATGTATCCTGTAGACTGAGAAGCATTAAAAAGCAGCTAAAATAGTCTATATGCTGCTTGAACACATACCATCATCACTTTCACTGTCGCTTGAACTGGAGTCAGCCTTCTTTTTCCCGGCGATGACGATGGCTCCTTGTTTATTTTTCACTGTCCCATTTTGTACTGCTGCTGCGTTCTTAGACGTTAAGTTTAGCTTGGAGTTCGAAGCATCGTCAGAGTCCTCTGAAGAGCTACTACTGTCAGAATCTCCTTTATTGCCTGTTGCTGTTGATTGCACAGTGATTAAAGTATGTAGTTAGTCCAGTCCGAAATTTTAAAGTTATGACCAAGGCAAAATACAGTGCTAAATATTATTTATATTACTACGTACTCAACTGAAAACTAAAGATAAATTTAAAAAATATATATATATTTAATTTGAACATGTGTGATAAATGTAAAATTGAATATTTTACAGTCTGTATAAACTCAATAATTCTATAGAGTGAATTCGGAAAAACGGGGGAGAGGGCCATGGGAGGCTGTATCCCCTTTGGATTTAAAAAGCCCCTCAACGGAAAATGAAAAAGGAGGGAGGGGGGGGGGGGTTTGTAGGGAAGTACTTGTTTACACTCGCAAAACTGTAACTGTGAAAAAACCGGAATGATAAATGTATTCTCGCAGCCAAACCCCCTTCCACTCAACGGAAATCTTCCAGATTTTCCTCCGTAGAGAAAGCATTCTATACAGCACATTCAGGAAGTCAGTCATTCTGGATTAACTATTGTGCTGGATTATCAAACATCAACAGAGACCTAGTTTTATCAAGAACACCAAAGAAAAATTAATATAAGGTAGAACTGTATTAAAACAAGTTGTAATGAAATGCTCTAGAGAAACAAAAAATACAAATAAGTGTTGGTCTTCAAAAAATTGCTACTGAAATGTGCCTGTGTAATGTTAAAATGCAGCCTGAAAAAAAAAAGGAAAAACCAACTGAAATGGAAACTGACAATTAAGAAACACTCTGAGCATGCTACACACTTGAGCAACACAAAAATGTGATTTGCGAGCAAAGGTAAAAAAAATCTGAATGTGAGACTCGATTAGTGCCACAATACAAAATATATAAAACCAGATTAAAGATTGATCATTGTAACTGGTTGCTTCAAAAATGAACATGCATAAAGGGCGTCATAAATGCCAGTTTTCCATGCGTGAAATGTCTGCACGATAACTGAAGTAGGTAACAGTGTTCTGTCCAGCCAAACCTCCGGTATTTAACCAGAGTCCTGGGACCTCGGTCCTCTCCAGTCAACTTACAGTTCACTCTGATAATCTTTCAGTTCCGTCAGTTGTGTGACTAATTTCCTGATGGCAGCATCAAAAATGGAGAGACTCCTTGCATTTTTACAACCACACGGATCCCTGCCTAAGCTGTGGGATTGGGAATACGTTTAAAAAGGCTACCTCTTACGACATACTTGTGTAAACATAATTGAGACACATGCTGATTGTGAAGAGGCAAAAAAATTAAGTCTGCAAGTCTCATTTTTTTGGAGAACTGATACAACTGATGGAAAAAAATGGCAGGAACTGAATAAAAACTGAGCTAGATCTACAAAGCCTACATACACTCAGTTAAGTTAATAATTCAGTTTATTCTTTAGATTGATTGATTGTTTGTTACATTTGCGATTGGGTTTCTGAGTGTGTATGGGGATCTTAAAGGACTAAAGGTTCCTAGTAAAAGGCCTACTTTAAGCTATTTTTGTTAATCTTTGGAGTAGTTCCAAGGATCCTTGTGATAATACAGATGGAGCATTCCTTTTCAAGGACATACCACTAGCATCATTAAGTAAATACCTATAGTATTTTAAGGGCAGAGGGCACACTTTACAAGTGCAATGAATGAAAAAATAATGATTAATTTAACCAGTAAACTAACTTTTTCATCTGTTTCTCTAAAAGGCATGCACATTAAACATTTCCTAAAAATTAAGTGTGATAAATGTTTTAACACCCAAGCAATAAAAACAAATTTCTCTGCTAATTTATTACCAAGTTATAGCTCTCTAGCACTTCATATTTGTCTTTAATTTCTTTAACAGTTATTTACCTACGGAAGATTGTCAAATAGCAATACGCAAATTTTAATATTATCACTTGACCAAAAATAATGTTTAGTAAATTTACAGGAAAATCATTAAGATAATAATACCATTGAATATATATAACTTATAGAAGTCGCGAGGGGATAGGATTTATTATTCCAATTTTCGGATCCAAAACTGTGGTAGTTGTTAGCTCCGCCGCTAGACAGCTCTTCTTTCCACAAGAGGGTACTCGTAGTTACCAGCTTCCACGCCAGAGCGCTGTAGCGTCGCTTTTTTCAAGGTCGTGCGCGTAATTCTCTGTCTCACTCTATCGAGAGGCGGTGCCTTTTGTTGAAATCCGAGCGCTTAGATACGGGCGGGCGCAACTGAATTGGAGGAGTACGGCCACCGAAAAAAAAAAAGTGCGGTTAAAAGATGCCAACATCAAAATTTAAGTTTTAATTATAAGAAAACTACAGAAATTTCTTAAACGTAATAACGTAAAAAAAATACTGACATTCGTAGTTCAAAATTTATAAAATGTTGTGTTAACGGAGTGGTGCATTGAGTCAAATGGCAAAACATATTTGGAATAATTCTTGACAACGTTTAATGATTTTGGTAGCTATGAAACAACTATGGCTGCGATGACTGTTCAAACGCGTGCACGTAATGTTATTAGTAACTGAAACTAATGGTATGATGTCATACTTTGTGGCTATGCAGTTTATATTTTTTTTAACATAAGATGAAGCATTTTTACATAATGTTTTGGTTGTTTCGTAATTCAAAATAAATAATCTTAAACGTTATATGGTGAATATTCCCAGTAACGAATGACCACTAAAAAAAATCAATTTTGCCAACATAGATCTGAAAAGTTAACGATTTACTATGTTAAGTTGCTTATAAATAACGCACATTTCCCGGATCTCCAAAGAAAATAAGAGTTTTTGTTATAGCATTGAGTTGCCACTCTTTATATTCCTTGCTTTGAGGTTAGATACACAAGTTATGCTCGTAAAATCGATGCGCAAGTATTTTGAATACAAATATATTTTCTTTTAATAACCGAAAGGTAAATATTATTTCCATGAAATATAATACAATTATTTAAACACAGACAACATATAAGAGCTATTTTTTGTTTATTATTCCATCTGGCGTGATAAATATTATATTTTAAAAACAGTTTGTGGATTTTTAATATAAAATAAATATTTATTTATGACATCAATTTAAGTTGTTCAAAAAATTCTCTTTGGTATGAATTCAACCAAATTCATGTTATTCAGGGCAGAAAATTAGAAACTACCAAAAAAGATTATCTACATTGCTGTTTTGTGTAAATCTGTGCACAGACTTAGTAAGTGATATATTTATAATTCCTCATTTTAGCAACCCATTTTAACACTAGAGAAAAAGGATTTTATACTAAAAATTATTATGTTAAACCATTAATTAGCAGGAAACATGTATGAATAATCTATTTAAATTTGCATTTGAACAGTGAATATTATTTTGCAATAATAAATATATTTTATCATCGTATATTACGGATGAAAAGTTTGTATTTCCATCTAATCAGAAGAATTATGACACAGTTAATTAAATTGCTTTACAAGTTTTTATTCACATGAAAATCATTAAAAATTGGTTGGGAAGTTATATAAATATACAAAAACAAATCATTATACACACAATTTTATTATCTTAGTGGATTTAAATTAATGGTGTCCCAGTGACTACTGCGAAGAAAACAATCTTGCGAAAGGTTTCCTCGTAATTGAAAATCGTCAAAAAAAAAATCTATCTCTCATTTTTGGTGACATTTCTGACAAGTGGTACGATGAAATTTGAGACTGGCAAATGAATGTTGTGAAGCAATAAACAAAATATCACATTCGTGAACTACAAATGTATAGTTGTTTTTATTTTATAGTATAAGTATATCTAATAACCCGTGGCTTTGCTCACGTAATTTCCGGGTATTGCTGATATTCTACCATTTTAAGAAAAGTATGTATTAAATTCCAAAGATTTTTGAAGAATTATACACAAAGAACTGTCAAGTATAGAACATATTTAATAAATAAAAATATTTTTACGACTTATTTTTAATTGGTTTAGCGTAAGCCAATTTTAACTTTTATTTAAAATTAAGTACCTACCTTATTTTCTATCTCATGCCTTATTACGCATACATTTCAGTATTCATGAAACCAATGCATTTTTATTTGAAATGTAGAGCAGTTACCAAATTTCTTATCTCGCATATTGATTTTTTTGTATGGCTAGTATTACTTAAACTAAATTTTTGAATTTTCACTGATGTACTCTTTTCCCTTTTCTACGTGATTTAGAAAATATAGCAATATACGTAAACCAATTAAACCAAAATCATCCTGAATTTTTATTACCGAAAAAAGTTAAATACAAAAAATTTTAATATGCGTATTTTATTATTGAATTTATATATATCTTGCCAATACTGATTTAGTGGGTTCCATTTTTTTTATTTTTTTAAATAATATCTGCCCCTTTTACTACTTAATAGATAACGTTGAATACAAGAAGGTTTTTTAAGGTATGTTGATTTTCCTTGCCAATATCTAAAAGTAAATTTGTACGAACGCAAAATATAGTTAAATAAGTATTTTACTTTTAAAATAAAACCATATTTTGAACGGAACACTGACTATTGGCCCAATACAAAGTTTTAATAGCTAATTTTCACTTCACTCGGGTACAGAATCCCATCATTCAGTGATTTCCGTGGCTAGCTTCTTTTGGGATTTCATCATTCTCAAACGACGGTAAAGGAAGCTCCTCTTCAAGGTCGCCTAACGATGCTGATAAGACCTGCCGGGTAATTTTAATCGTTGGTCTTGGATTTTCGAAGGGGGTCTGGGGGGGGGGGGGGGAGGTGAAGGATGATGTCACGACTGGGCTGGTTAACCAAGTTCTGCCAAATACCACCAGGGGCGTATACGGCCGATACCCAGCGATGAAAGCGATCGCAGCGGCGGAGCTTGGAACTACAACAATTCTTCTGAGAAATCGGACAGAAAATTTAACCTGGGCTCGCGACTTCTATACATTATATATATTCAATGATAATACTAAGGAAATAAAATCGGCGTGTGAGACGGAACCTTAAATAATGGCAATGAAGAGAAACCTTAGGTGATACTGAGATATGAAACTATTTGATGTCTAAAGCAGGATGGACTAAGAATACCAGGAGGCATGCACATCATTTGCAGCATACCAAGATACATGAATATAAAAAATTAGTTAAAAAATTCCTTCTTACCTGGATTAACTGAAACCCCAAGCTTTGTTGGGGACTTTTTGGCATAATCTCCAATTATTTGTTCCAAACTCACAGAAGTCTTGGGCAATTTTTTCTAGAAAAAAAAAACATCAGGTACGTAACCCTGAGAAATTCTACCACCTGTCAAGTAACTCTCCATAAGTGCCTAACAAATCAACTGAAATAACAGTCAGTTAAATTAGACATCTTATATGCTTTCCACAGATTATGTTTACCACAAAGCAAAATATATAAAATGATAATTTCACAAGCCACTTTACAAATGGATTGTATTGGAGAAACTAACTGAATGCATCACACCAAGGTTTAAACCATGCTGGATAAAATTTGAACAGTCTGGTGATTCTGTTAAGGCTGTATTGTGTTATTCCATTATCATTTGCACCATGTTAAACACTGTATTTAATGTTAGTGTGAATGAAATTCAAGTTGTTTACTACGTATAGGAAAAATTAAGGAACGTTCATTTTAGTGCAAAAAAAAAAAAAAACAATTTTAGGAACATTTTGTACACTACAGCCAAAAAATATAATCTTAATAAAACTCATAATAAGTGCAACTTTGGAGCATATTCATGATTTATGCAGTTGGTACAACTGTGTACTTTTTTATGGCATAGACAATTTTGTAAACATTATTGTCTGTGTAGAAAATGGTGCTACTAGACCAATATACAAGGAAAATACTCTTGCTATAAAATCTTCAGTCTAGAACACTGAACAGTGGAGGACGAGGTGGTATTAAATGTTAGTAGGACAACAGTGGGTAGGTTCACGCGAAAGAGGAAATGTATCAAAGGAAGCTTATTGCTGGAAAGAGAAAGAGAAACAGAGGCAACTGGGTTACAAGGGTGTACAGAGGGTGGATGGGGGAGGGGATACATCTCCGCCACCAAATTATAAAAAATCTATCATTCTTCTTAACAGGAAAGATTATTAAAATCAAAATAAAGGAAAAATGCCCCGCCCCCCTCCCGCCCCCCCAAAAAAAAGAAAGAAATTCTGTGTATGCTCACTGGGGTGGGAAATGTTACAGGAGAAGAGGGTAGGGGTTATATTTATTCTATTATCCAATACAGGGATGTATGGGAAATGTATGACATAGATGTAGCAAAATGAGATTGGAAACAAGTGTACGATTTTGTGTGTTGGTAGAACTGACGGTGGCAATGTTGATGTGTGGTTGTTATAATAACATATGGATTCACAGAGTTGCACATTTTTGTAGTTTACCTGTGCGGAGTTTTGGGTGAGTGTTGAATATTTAACATTGTGTTTCATGTAATTATTTATCACGGTGGGATGATCCTGATGGCATGATCCTGTAAATACTTATCCCGTGGTACCTGATGCTTGCTGTTTTAATTCATTACATCAAAAGATCATGTAACAAAAAATTATGATCATAAGTTGAAAAGAAATTTTTTTTTATTGAAGTTTGTACGTATTATTTTAATGGCAAAGAAATTATAATTCTTTTTTGCAGGATCTTTCAACCAACTGTAGTGTAGTACATATATATATAGTATTTACAGAATAAAGCAATCAGGAACAACGGATAAAATTGTATATGTGATACGGAAGAAATGCAGTACTTTTAATGTAGGTAGATTGATGAAGTTGAGTCTACATATTTTACTCCACAATTGTTCAAAGAAGAAAAAAAACTAACACAGGTAAAAATTAATGGAGTGGAGGGGGGGGGGGGGGGGGGGGTTTTGCGAGAATTCACAGGTGTTGCAATGTAAGTTATCAAGTCTTAACCTCTACAAGCAGAAGTAATTGGTAAACGGTCTTGTCAGGATAAAATTAGGGACGTAGGTATCAAGTGTTCAATGTTCAAGGTATCTTGGGAAATAAATCTTAACTTACGGGGAATGTGCGACATCCGTTATTTTATGGTTTTAATTATGATATGTTTAAGAGTAATATATTCATGGTATTGAGAAAAAGAATTTCAAAATATCAGTTTTTAAATAGGCGAAATTGTGTTCTTTTGAAAAAATATTGTATAGTATCGTGAAGTAAAATACAGTACCACCAGGTGTATTCTATTTTACAGTACCTGCATTAATATTTTTGATGATAAGATGTTTCAAAATAATATTTTCTACATATCATGAAGTAGAATAAAGTCCCACCCAGTGTATTGTATTAGGCTTTACCAGTAATTAATAATTTGCTGCTGAAAATGAGATGTTTCAAAATAATATTTTGTGGGTATCGTGAACTAGAATATAGACCCATCTGGTCTATTCTAGTTCCAGATACCGGTATTTAAATTTTTGAAAATGAGAAGTTTAATATTTTAATGGTATCATATAGTAGAATAAAGCCTTAAGTACCTGAACTATTCTATTTTACAATACCGGTATTTTACTCCTCTTAAATAACAACATTTACGGCAACATTCATGTTTCAGAATCATAAAGATTTGTAATAAATATAACACAGTAGTATGTTTCACGATACTGTGTCAAACTTTAACATCTGCAAATAATATTTCTATGAAAATAAAATATTGGTACCGCAAAATAGAATAGAGAATGGGGAACCATATTCTAGTTTCCGATACCGGAAAATTAAATTATTATAAACATGACATGCAAGAAAATGTGTGTTGACAGTTCCACACCCAAAACCCCCATATTCCCACGCTTGTCCCGAAAGAATGTAGGGGTGGTAATGACATACAATACCATTTTGGTGACGTCATAAGTATTGTTATGGAATAATCCCATGGGTAGAAAGGTTTAAAAGGATGTTAAAAGGATAAAAAGGGGGCAGGGGAAAGCAGGGAACTGCGGGGAACTATGGTGTGGAGAGATGTGGGGTTATAGAGATGTGAGAAAGGCAGGAGAGACACTCATTCCTGGTGAGGACAGGTAGTGGAATGATCTTGAGGGAGAAATATTGGAAGTGAGTGATGCAAAGGACTTAAGAGGAAGTCTGAAGGGAGGGTGAGAGTAAATAAAAGGGAGGAACCCTTGCTACCAGGTGGAAACCCAATTACAAGTGAATATTTCATGTCAAGTCAACCAACCATTATTAGCATTTTTCAGTGTTTTAAATGTAGCAAGTCCAACTAACAATTTCATATATTTTGAATAAAGTTAACATAACCTAACCTACTGATCAAAACTTTAAACTACTTGAAATATCGCAATGTTTTTCACAGAATCTCGCATATAATGAGCTGCGCACAAAAATACCATTCCCAGAATTTAAGGTTAATTTTCAGGACACCTACTCTAGAAAATTACCAACAATTGAAGTAATTGTTAAAATTACAAGAACGTCTCTAGAGTTGGGAAATGGTATTTTCAAAATGTTATTTTTACTTTGCGGTAAAGTAGTGACGTAAGATATTTACCACAAAAAAAACTTAATAAAATTTACTTCGAAAGTTACGTTTTTTAGTACTACTAATATTGGTTGATACGTCTCAAAAACCTTATTATCGATTTCCACTGGATTCTGAACTGCCATTTATTTCGAATAAGGCGCAACTTTAAACAATGACCAAAATGATGTAAATAATTTTTAAACGTCGAGCAAACCGGCAACAATTACTAACCACGTGGAAAAACCCACGCTTAGTCAAGCGTTACACGTACGTCAATACAGAGCAATGAGAAGAAAACCATTAACTACTTACTGCTTTAGTGCGTGCTTTAAACTCTCCGGCAATTTTTCCATCCACGCTTTCTAAATACTTATACACTAACGAACTCAATAATTCATTAGCCATTGCAAGCTTTTTGGTTAAGTATCGGCGAAGTGTACACTACGTCGACACAAAACAACGAATTCCATAGAGTGAATGTAAATTAGACTGAGTTACCAGAAGTGAGAGACTGCAGATGATTTTGACCCCCAGAGAGCATAAAAAGCACTGTGCGAATATGATTGTGATTTGGACGTAGTTGGAACAACTTGTTTCCGGTGAAACGCAGTGCCAGAAAATATAAATTACGTCATTTTTATATATAAGCTTATTTGTTGTGATAAGTATTTTGAACGTTCTTGTGTACAAATGGAATCCAAGGTCCAGCCCTATTGCTACTCAAATCTGCTGTTGAACACACCCTTGTCAAATATCCATTATCCTAAACAACATAATCATTTCTGTAATATAGTTATTTTTCCTAAAGCAATAATCATATGAAAATAAATGTGAAATTGCTATAAATATTTTTCAATAATACATAAGTAGTAAAATCTATTAGATGCTCTTGCAGATCTTGTAGATGATAGTCGTTGGTTCTCCCTTTACTCGTACAAACCGTTATGTTCCGTCGACATCTCGCCGAGTGCATACAGTGACCATGAGTGACAACTGTGCTAGAGCTCACCATATGCAAGGCGACACATCGACTATCGACTTGTGCCTGAGATAGTGGACCCAATGTTTTCTATGTATTCAAGCCACATGTGACATATTCATGATTTAATACAGAAAATTTTTTGACGCTGTCTGTCTGTGCTCACTCTGGTCACACAGGTCATTATGCCTCATCGATTACTCAGCCAGTGCATGTGTGACGAACATGCCCGTGCGTGCAGTGTAGTGTAGTGTCTCGAATGGCCCGCGCCACCGATGTGTCCATAGCCACCCGCGCGACTATCCACCTCAACTTCTATATCACTCCGCCGAGTATGGCTGTATCCTTCTGCTTGTATGTAATTTTCGATGTGTTTTAAAATAATGTAATAATGATATTTTAATTTATAATCAATAATTAAAGTTTTTTTCACTGTGCGAATACATCTCACTCTTGGCCTAATTTGCTTCCCATGCTTTATGCACTTCACGCACGAAAGTGACCCCGGGTGGCACGCGCTTCATGGTGGACAGAGCACTCACCCTCCACTCAGCGCCGAGGCTAGTCACGCCCGCACACCATGGACCTGTAACCTTCCCGACATTACCGATCAGCAGCAGGGTCGGACTGGGCCGGAAGGGCCCGGGTGGCTGACCACAAGCCCGGGGCCCGAGACTAGACGATGGTAGATGGGATACTATCGGAAAATACTGAGATACACAAATTGAGATAAAATATAAAATTTTGCCGTCGTCCGCGGTCTCGTGTTCGAGTCCGGGCGCGAGTTCTAGCGGGGTGGCTGGTCTGACTAACGTTTTATGTTCCGGGAGGGCGCCAGGCTAGCTCGGTGTCTAACCAATGAGGGTTCGTGGTTCGTTGCCCCAGCGTGGTCCGCTAGAACCGTCGGCGGTCTTGCCTGGGAATTTACGTTAAAGAAGAATGCGTGGGATTGCCGTAGTAGCGACGTGCCTTTATTCAAGGGATTGACGTCACACCATACAATTACTGAGTACAGACATGCCCCTGAGGGCTACTTGTCCGTTGCGGGGTGCAGGCCGGTACATGTTCAATGTTTCGTGGCACTGGTTTCTCGGGTAACAGTATGCAGGCCAAGTACACTTGATGCAAGAGAGGCGCGCACAGATGACGTGGCGCAAAGTTACATTAACAAAGTACACTTAATGAAAATTAGGCGCGCACAGATGACGTGGCGCAAAGTTACGTTGACAAAGTACACTTAATGAAAGTTAGGCGCGCACAGATGACGTGGCGCAAAGTTACGTTGACAAAGTACACTTAATGAAAGTTAGGCGCGCACAGATGACGTGGCGCAAAGTTACGTTGACAAAGTACACTTAATGAAAATTAGGCGCGCACAGATGACGTGGCGCAAAGTTACGTTGACAAAGTACACTTAATGAAAATTAGGCGCGCACAGATGACGTGGCGCAAAGTTACGTTAACAAAGTACACTTAATGAAAATAAGGCGCGCACAAATGACGTGGCGCAAAGTTACGTTAACAAAGTACACTTAATGAAAATTAGGCGCGCACAATTGACGTGGCACACAGAGTTTGTGGGTGACTGGAGTCGGCCAGTCCCGTAAGCGATTGTTTCTACGCGGGTGCCGTGCCCACTGGGTGGTACATGCACCGCCACTAAACTTGGCGAAGTTTCCCTTGCGGGTTTGTGGTCCGCGCGAAGGCGCGTGGCCTTAAGAAAGTTCTGTGGTTCGCGGGAGACGGCCCGTGCCGTATGCTGAAGAACGACCCTGCGCACCAGGTGTGGTGCGGGGCGTCTTTACGTTTACGCGGTCGGATTAGGTCCTGAACCGTAAAAAACGGACCGGGCACGCACGGAGAGGTGAATAGAAAAAGGTTTGGTTTATGCTAAATGACTATATTTACCGGACGTTACTTGCGATGAAGACAATGGTTGTGGTCTCTCCGTGGGACGTCGGTCCGTCCCGGTCCGCGAGTCGAGTAGAACTGCGGAACTGGCATGGCGTCCGGTGGCGCGTCGGCCCCTGCCGCGCCAAGCTTGACCTCATTACGTTAAAAACTAAATGACTGCGTCTGGAAGAGACTTTAAGGTCGCAAAATTCGTAATTAATTGTTTGAGGGGTAATGGGTGTGGTTCGTCTCTAGTCCACTCGGATTTAGTGTGCTTTATAATAATAATGTCTGGTTTGGCCGTTCGGCTCGGTGGCTCGCTCGACTCGGGTGGGCCACGGCCAGGGGTGTGTTCCGTTAGCGGGAGAGTATACTGGCGGTTGCAGGTCGGGCTTAGGGATGGTCGTCGGTCGGACGACGTCAATTTAATTATCAACGATGTAATAAATTATTAGGTACGGACAATAGCACATCAAATTACCCACTACCAGTATAAAAGGACCTCCCTTAATAGGCAAGTTTCTTATAACTCGAGCTCAGTTCAAGGTCAAAGTATAGTAACCTGATAGATATTCCAATAATTATTAATTATATTAAACACACATTTAAGAAAGGCGTTCTTTGAAAATTGTTTGACACAAGAGACTGATATTAATTATATAGGACCTCCTCTAACATCAATGGGCAGTAGGTTATTTTATTTTCCTAGTATTTAATACACATGTACATTACCTACTACATACCTTTAAATATTGTTTTTGTTTTTAAATTACACTTACATAAAATAGCAACCATTGAGTGCTTGGCTACTTTTGCAATGATGTCCTATTATTGGCTTTTGTATTATGTATAACACAATTCAAACATGTATATTAATTATAAGCTGTTGGATATCTCAATAAATAATAAAATAAAATAATAAGTATAACAAATAATAAATAAAGCTAGCCAATCAACTTTTTTTTAAAGAGGAGATCTTTCAGCTAAGCAGTTAATGACTCGATCGTAAAAGCTGCTGTTCTCGTCATGCTTGATTAGATCCGATTCTGTGTTTAATATAATCAACTAATCCAACAGTTCTTGCCCCAGTAGAGAGCGAAGTCTCGTTTTAATGAGCTTCAACGCTGAAAATCGTCTCTCACAAGTCACTTGCGTGAATAAAATTGTGAGAATTACACAATATGCAACATATAAGGTGGTGTACGTGCTGATATGCATGTTATACTGTGATAAAAGTTTACATGCACATGGTATGCAACTTTGAAAGACGTCAAAACCACTTCTGGAAAAACACATGGCATCCTTTGCTGTTTGGTCTAAGTCTAAGACATCTTCGTCGTCTTCTTCTTCACTTTGTGAATCTGAGTCTTGCTTATGTTGCCTAGGTGAAATGTGCTCATTCCAAAGAGTTTTGGACAGTTCATTAAAATTATTTGCAAAAATTTCAGTTCTTTTGACAGCAACTCTCGATCGACATTTGCAATTGATGCGAGAGACTTAGTGCATCATTATGAATCCCATTTTCGTTGATTTTATTGAAGTTTTTCGGGTCCAAACAAACAGCATCTTTCATTAAATCTTCGTTGCAGATGATTTTTTCGTTTATTTTAACCAAAGCTGTATTAATAATGACTTTGTAGACAGAAATAGAATGGAATCTATTTGGGTCTGTAGCCAATAATGTTGCTTCATCTTGGCATAACTCATAATGTTTCTTCGTTTTTTTTTTAGAAATTCTTCGTAACGGTAACGTGGTTTGTATGTCGAGATCAATGTTTTCGGCGTACATCAAGTCTTGAACATCGGATGCAAATAAACTTGTAACTTTGAAAACATCATCAAAAGTATCTAAATATCTTCGTAAATTCATATCAAAACATTTGCTGAATCCCCTAGCTTTAAGATGATCCAATATAGGGATTCGGAGATAATGGCTTACTGGGGTTGATAGGTCAAACATTTTCTTGAATGTGAAGGCTGTCAGGATAGTTTCAAATTTCAAAAAGGAATCCATCAATGCCTTTGCTTGGAACGAAACCTTTGGCTCGAACTCCGTGCTCGAAGATATGACACTTAAAGTGTTTATTAACGCGACATATCGAGTTTTCTCCATAATAGTGGTCAAGGCTTTGTCTTTAGCCACCATCTCGTTTTTACAATATTCTGTAATCGTCTCAATATGTCTTGTCCAGCTGTTAATTCTGAAATTTTGTCCACCCATAGAGATGTGCGCTTAAATGATTCATGAATGAATACACTGGTAGATTCCAAGATCCTAAATAAATTCTTTGCTTCAGTACAGCTTGACGTCGCGCCTCCTAGCACTATGTTTAAAACATATGAATAACAATGCGTGAAATTTAATTTTGGCACTTCTTCCTTCAGTTTTGCTTGAAAACCATTATACCTGCCTGCCATATTTCCGGCGCCATCAAATGACACGCTAATACGATCTTGTAAATCTAAGCCTAACTGGACTACTTCATTGCTTACAAGAGCTCTGTAATCTTCTCTTGTTGATTTCCGGACAGGGACCATGCTGAGCATCCGTTCTTGTGGGATACCATTCTTAACATAGCGTACGCAAATTGCAGCCTGGTCAACAACGCCAACATCTTGACAAGAATCCACATTGAGGCTAAAAGATTTCGCCACCTGGATTTCTATAACGATTTCTTTTTTAACTTGACGTGCACATATATTTATTAATTTATTTATAGTGGTTTTTGACAAAAAGGTAACAAGCCTACCTCGACCCTTACCTTTTCCTGAGTCTTTTCTTTTTTTTTTACTTTTAGTAATTGCCTCGAATATGTGAGCCTTAAGAACTGGATCATACTTCGACAACAAGACAACTAAATTTAAAAAGTTTCCGTGCTTCTGTTTCTGGTTGTCGTCAGCGATATCCGTTAATGATTAGAAGGCCTCACTTGTTCCACGATAAGCAATACCTTGTTTAGATATAAATAGTATTATATCAATTATTATTTTCAGGACCAGACGCATATTGGAAATCTCATGCATATTCTTTCGCGTGAGATGTTGTTCCACATTTCCCCCCCCCCCCTTTTTTTTTTTGCTGTAAGCAAGGCGACCACGGCTAACTGATGACTGTGGCTTTCCTTGTGTTTGACGAGTTGCTCATAAATATATTTTTTGGACGGAGTAACACCATCAATAGATGGACTTCTTCCTCCTCCTTTTTTTTTTTTTGTGTCGTCAGACGGAAAACACATTCAGGCAGTACAAAATAGCTTATTTAATTCAAGAGCATAAGAGACAGATTCTCGTCGAATTAAAGTTCCTGTTGGTAACTTTCGGTAGTAAACCCGATTTCCATCAAAAAGCAAACAGTTTTTATCACCCGAAGGTTGCATAGGATGAATAGATAAGAAACTTAATTTCTCAGCAGTCGTAGCATTTTTTCTTGGCGGAGCAAATTCAGAAATTTTTGAATTTCACTGTAATCATCGTCTGTAAATGTAATTGACTTTAGCGCAACGCTATCGATATTTGCACTAGCTCCGATATAGCTAGAAATTGAAGTAATTGTGTCTTTAAGATTAGAAATGCATGCATTTGTTTCTTGTGATGCTGTGTCCTGTGTGATTAGTATCGGTACAGCCGCCGCTACCATGCTCTGTTCTGAAGTACTTGCATGCGAAACTGAATCCAATTTTTCGTCCGATACAAATATTGATGATGATAATGATGATGATGATGATGATGATGATGATGATGATGATGATGAGGGTCCTATAAAAATAAAATATTGTATATGCATATTTGATAGCTATGCACATTCACGAAAATTCATTGAAATCGGTGGCGCATGGTTTCGGAAATTTAAAAAAAATCCGCCTTTTTTCCACTACAACAATACGAGTAAATGGAGCCTCATTACAAAAGTTCAGCTATATAGGTCCGAAGGTTTGGGCTGAGCATTAATGATTTAATCAGCCAGGACTTTTGTATATAATACATTAAGATTTCTAAAAATTGAGCATTCTCTAAAATATTCCGTACCTATCTGTAGCTTAAAATTCATACAACTGAAAAAATATATAAAAAGACGTAACTTTGGCTTGAAATAGGTAATTTGGACAGATTTTAGAATATAAAAAAGGAATTAAAAAGTGTAACTACGGGTAAAACTAGCAAATATGAAAATATTTGTTAAATTAGAAAAAAAAAAACATCTGTATTGCGTTTCGCTCCGATTTTGAGGATCTTCAAGCTCTTGAGATGTAGACGTGAAGGAAAGCCTGGATTGCTTTGGATTCGAAGCAGCTGTTTGTAATTCGATCTTTCTTTTATTTTTCCGTTTCTCGGAACCATATTTGTATTTATATGCCGCTGAATGTGACTGAAACCATTATGTATATCAATTTTAGTAAGAAATACGTATATAACATTAGACATGTACAAAGGCTCCAAAGAAACTTTTTTCAGAAGGCAATTAAAATAATATGCAACTTAACTTTTCCATTGTAATGGACGATTCAGTTTTTTTATGTATTAAGTGTTTAACATAATTTAAGGAGAGTTAAAACAAACTACACACATCACACATCCAAACATGAAAAACCATTAACAAATTTTAAAAAACGTAATACGGTATTATTAACTTGCACTAACTAGAGTATCGGTGATAACGGCAATACGAACCGACAAAACAATGGAATACGATGCCAGGAGCCAGGAGCGCGTGTCGGGGATTCCCCAACCACAAGATTCTTTACTTGCGTAATGCGTTACGTTTCATTAGAAGTATGAGATGAGAGTGAATAAATACGTTACGTTCGTTAATTGTTATTTATAAATGCTGCAGTACCGAATCAGTCGAGTTTTTAAGAACATGTCAAAATTAAATTTAGTTTTTTTAATATCTATGAAACAATGTAAAATATAATGCATTACGCTATAATGATACACGTCTAAATAAGTTGATTCGATCAAAAGTTATTGCCGTTCAGAAAAAATAATTCAAAACTAGTTTCAGGGGGTGCCTTGCTCAGGTTAAACCATTTTTAGAATTTTTCTATTTCATTTCTCTCTAATTGTATGAACGAACTATCTGATCTAGTATTACATTTAGGTCGCAAGAGCTGGGACCTAGCCTGCGCGGGCCTCCTATTCTATGGTTGCCGCAAGCCAGGCCCGTGCGGGCCCGCGCAGGCTGGGGCCCGGCTGGCAAGTGCCACCTCGACTATATGGCCAGTCCGACGCTGATCAGCAGCATGTTGTAAGTCTTTTCTTATCTGTTTCATATCTTCCATTGCCAGCCTCCTTCGACTCGGCCAGACACTCACTGCCAGTCGCGTAATTAAACCTATATTGCTGCTGTGGGAATAGTTTTGTATTTTACAAAAATTTTATCAGTTTAAATTGGGCCACGAGTTTTCGTTAATGGACCCATCTATATCGGGCCATCGGTGCATATTATTAGTCATTTGTATTTTTGAATATAATTAGTGTTAGTTTTGTATGTCTTAGTGCCTCACATATAAATTGTAGGACTCTTTAAAGTATTTTTATGCACCTCGCCCGTCACGTGACATCATTAACTTAACATAAGGCAATGTCTGCCATGTCTCAGTACTTCACATGTTAATTTTAGGAATCTTTAAATTAACGTCCGGCAAAGTCCGCCACATCACAGTGTTCAGGAGATCTGCAACCCTCACACGATCTGAATTACCGCGAGTGTGTGGAAACCTGGTGCATAAGGACGAGTCAACGACGCCCAAAGCGAACCAGGCCAGGCCGATGACAGCACCATGTATAGGTTGCCGTCGCCCGGGTTCTCGTGTACGAGATCTGTCGTAGTTCCTAGCAGGAAGGCTGGTTTTTTACGGAAAACGTGTCCGGAAGGGCGCCAGGCTAACTCTGTGGCTAACCACGAGGTGGGTCGGTGGGTGCGAATGCCCCTCCGTGGCCCACTAGGAATAGCGGCGATGGTCGTGGTGTTAGGGATCCCTGGTTACTGATACACTACTGGCCCTACACCGCATAGCAGGCTGATCTCTAACTGGATTGGGGAAGTTCACAAAATAATATACACGAGTCTGGTTTGCACTGTCGTATACACGTCGCGCACGGAGTTTAATTGAAATAGACAGTTACACTTGCAGTTACAGTTACACCACTATATTTCCCTACACATATTACACTAGGTTGACACTGGGCGCTCTGACGCGCCGTCACTAATATTAAGTCCTCACGCCAGTCGAGGTTGAGGGGGGGAGTTCGATTGGAGTCGGCCAATCCCGTAAATTTCGAACTGCGACGCTCGGGCCCACCTGTGCGGACCGCGGCTCGCTATGAAATTCGTTAAAAGTCTTGCCGTCACCCGACTTCTGTGAAAGATCCGGGGGTATCTGACGGGCGCTATGGGCGTCGCGATGCTCTTGTTGTCTGAAGGGGTGCCAGGCTAGCGGGCTGCAAGCCGTTGGTGTGGGGTCATGGGGACTCTGCCCCCACGTGCCCCGCCAGGTACACGGCTTGAATGTAACCATAATGGTTCTACCTTGACTGTGAAGGCCGCTCGGCCATGTGGAGGACGGGGAATTACGGAAAATGATATACGAGTTGGCGAGAATACATTTAATTTGGGAGTTTCACCGGGGGTCAATGAGGGTACACGGTACACTCTACAAGTCGTTCCGCGGTTCAGTCCTGCTACAAAATTTCTCACACTTATTACATGTCGGGTAATTAGTAATTTCGTACTAATGGCTTTTCCCTTAATTGAATTATGGGTTCGAGCCTCCGGGGTTCCGTACCTTTAAATATTATGTCTATTGGGGTCACGCCCGAGGCGCTCGCCTGACTCAATCCGGCTGGGCAAGGGGCGCGCTCCGAAAACGGGATACGGTACTGGCGGTGCGGAGCACAGGCTTAACGGCCATGGTCGGTACGATGTTAAATGCCCCCACCCCCCCCCCCCAATTTGTAGCCCGTCTCCGCCCCGTGTTCCCGCTCCCGCAGTACGACGACCCCCTAGCACAGCCGGTACCCTTCGACACGCGATCCCATTGCGCGTGGCGCCTTAGCGCCGGGAGGCGGCGCCGTGGCACGTGATGTGTGGGGCAGCGTGACGGGACTGCCCAGGACGTACTCGGCCAGGTGGGCCGGGGGTCGACGCTCCCGTCGGGGGTGCTCTCGCGGGCTACTCCCCTCGGGGCACTCCCCACGACCTTCATTACCCAGTGCCGGGCATGGCAGGGTCGGCCCCTTCTCTGCCGGCGTGGCGTGATTTTGTCCCCGCGGATACCTCTTACCTCAGGGAGGGCTTGCTCTCGGGGGCTTCCCCCCATGTCGGGGCTGCTGTGTAGCGGGGACCTCGCGGGGGTCATGTTTGGTGTCCGTTTCCGGTCCTCCGGACGGGTGTGCGTCGGGAGGAGTCTCAAGCCCGTCGGCAGCTGTGCTGGCATGTGTGGGGGGCAGGATCTTGTTTACCTCAGCCTGGTGAGCGGGGGGGACGTCGATGCGCACGTCCACTAGGGCCAGTACCGTGTCCTGGTGGAGGGGCGTCTGTCCTAGGTCGTACACTACACATCTCTCCGCCCACCCCAGGATGAGGCGGGGAGGTTCCAGCGCTAAGATTGCGTCTTGCTGGGCTAGCCAGGAGAGTCCCAGCACCACCTCCTCGCGCAAAACCTGCACCACCACCGCAGATACACAACTGTCCGATTCTCTGGTACTCACCGCGATCTCGGCGTATCCCAGCATCCGCCCTGTGTGCGTCGTGGTGGCCAGGCGTAGCTCGCCGCCGCCCGGTCGTAACGCGCCTGCGGGCACGAACGAGGGCTGCACGAAGACGTCGCTCGCTCCGGTGTCGACGAGCGCGGCGGCCGGTCGTACGTTGACCTCCATGGGGATTCGGAACAAGTTATCCAGCAGGTGGCCCAGCTGTCTCAAGGTCGGGAGGGCGTGTCCCTCTCCGAGCGCGCGGCTGTGGGCGGGTGCGGGGGGAGGGTGCCCTATACCTGGGGCCGGCGGGCTGGTGTGTAGCGGTGGGGGTGGTCTCACATGCGCCTCCTGGCGCGGCAGTGTGGTGGATCGCGCCGCCCGGAATCCCTGTGGGCACTCACTCACTGTGCCAGTGACGTTCGCCGCGCGGGCACCCCAAGCGACACAGTGGGACATGTTCCCGTGCCGTGGCGTCCTGCGGCGGTCGCTCTGCCCGCAAAGATGGCGGTGCCTCAAAGGCTCGTGGTCCTCTGGGCTGGTATGGGGGCGTGTCCCGTGGTGCCGTGTTCTGCAGGGCTTCCGGTGGGCTGTCATTCCCTCGGGCGTTCGCAGCGGGGACGCGCTTGCAGGCCCGCTGAAAGTTGCGCTCTGTCTCGCATGCTTCCTGCACGTATACTGCTACGCCACCGGCGTGGTAGCGGTGCAGGAAGGGTTGCAGCTCGTCTCTTACCAAGCTCGTGATGACGGGCAGGGCCCCGGATAGGTCGGTGCCGGGTGAGATGCGGCGGAACAGTCGTATTTTCGTGGCTATGAACGCCTCGACTGCTTCGTCGTCCCTCTGCCGTATCCCATAGAAGTGGGCGGAACACTTCACGGGGCGATCCGGTGTCGAATCGGTGGCTGAACTCGTTCGCAAATTCGCTCCACGGCATTGCGAATCTGCCCCGCATGCTCCACCAGCTCCGGGCAGTCCCTCATAGATGATCGCTAACCCGCTCTGTCCATTCGGACTGGTGCATCCGGCACCCGATTAGGCGCGCTTCGCACAGCCTCAGGAAATCCCTCGGATCCTCATGCGGGGCTCCGGTGAACTTCGGCAGAGTCACTCTGCTGGGTAGCAGGGCTTGTGCCAGGTCCTCCACGGTGAGCCAGGCGCATTTGGCCTCGGTCGTCCCCGGGGCATGCGTCGCGTGGTCGGTGTGCGAGCTCCAGTCACTGGCGCAGGTGGTCGGTGATGCGGGGGTCGCCGGTGTGTGGTGGACCAGCAAGGGGGTGTTGTTCACTGGTGGTGTTCTCGCATGTGACTGCGTCTCCGTGCTGTTGTGCCACAGTTCCAGAAGTTCTTCGGTCTTGATCCTGTCCGCCATCGCATTGCGCGGGGCTTTTATGTGGATATCTAACCTGCGCTCGCACGTGGCTCTGTTGACAAACATTCTCCCGGCGGGTGATGAGGGTAGAGGGGGGTTGGCGCGCCTGCTGATTCGGGCCGCTGGCCGAGAGGCGCCCGGACAGCCGCACAAAAGGGAGAGCCGAGACTGGCCACTGCGAAGGGGGGATGCGGATAGCCGTGTGTAGCACGGCCGAGAGCGCCCGGACAGCCGCACAAAGCGGAGAGCGCGAGGATGTGAAGGTTGTTGAAGAAGGGGGAGGGGGGGTGCGCGGGCGAGGATGTTCGCTGAAAGGCTAAAGGGGAGGGGTGGGGGTGAAAGTGAAAGTTGGCGAGGGTCGGCGCGGGCGGTGACGCGCGCTTCCGGGTGGTCCCTTTGTCGCTGCTCCTCTGTGCGCCAAATTCCACTGTGCGCGTCCAAAATGGCCGTCTTCTGTCCCCTTTGTCTGATTTTGCTGTGTTTTTCGTGATGTTTGGCTTTAGTTATGCCAAACGCAAGGGCGCCATTTACCATCACCCGACCTCTGTGAAAGGTCCGGGAGGTACCTGACGGGCGCTACGGGCGTCGCGATGCTCTTGTTGTCCGGAGGGGCGCCAGGCTATCGGGCTGCTAGGCCGTTGGTGTGGGGTCGTGGGTACTCTGCCCCCGCGTGCCCCGCCAGGTATACGACGGCTTGAATGTAACCTGAATGGTTGTACCTTGACTGTGAAGGCAGCTCGGCTGTGTGGAGGACGGGGAATTACGGAAAATGATATACGAGTTGGCGAGAATACATTTAATTTGGGAGTTTCACCGGGGGTCCATGTGGGTACACAGTACACTCTACAAGTCCGCTCCGCGGTTCAGTCCCGCTACAAAATTTCTCACCAACACTAAACACAACACTACATGACAATGGTTACTGCGGCAGTCTCGCGGGACGTGGGTCGATGCTCGCTGGGGACGGCCAGCGCCGAAAGTTAATGGGTGCTGGGAGGGGGGGGTCGATGAGCGGGCTCCTAAGTTCGGCGAAACACTTACGTGAGTGATACGATCCGCAGCGCGGTATCACGATGAAGACGGTCGGGATAGGCCCGGTTCCGTAAAATACGCGCCGAGATGACATGGGCAGCGATGAATTAATAAGAGGTTTTAAATTTAAAGATTTAGTATAAAATAAAATAATCAAAGAAAGAAAACTTGGATGCTGCCCACGGACACACGTCTGTTCCCGGCGCGGAGTGGTTGGAGACTGCCGAACATGGCCGCCTCGCAAGGAAGAGAAACTTTCTCTTCTTTGTGAGTCGGCGTCAAAAAACTTATATTAATTGAATTTACTCTATTACCAGTTAAAACATGTTCCAGGTGCCCAACTAAAATGTAGCACTTGGTAATTGGGTGCTTAAGGCTTAACAATGGTTTTAATGTATTTAAATTTTTAAATTGTGACATCAAGTTGGCGACTGTAAATTTACTAACATATTGTCCCACTGTGAATTGTTTTAGAGGGATTTCTCCTATTCTGACTTGATCACAGTCACGGGCATTTTAATTAAGGCCAGTGGCCGCGGTGACTGTTAATGAGGTTTGTTGTCTTCTCCGTGCGTGGTGTACTCTCCCGGAGTGGCTACGACGCACTTATTACATGTCGGGTAATTAGTAATTTCGTACTAATGGCTTTTCCCTTTAATTGAAATATGGGTTCGAGCCTCCGGGGTTCCGTACCTTTAAATATCATTATGTCTATTGGGGTCACGCCCGAGGCGCTCGCCTGACTCAATCCGGCTGGGCAAGGGGCGCGATCCAAAAACGGGATACGGTACTGGCGGTGCGGAGCACGGGCTTAACGGCCATGGTCGGTACGACGTCAGTCTTTAAGTCGCTGTGGCCGGTGCCTGTGCACTTCGGCGATTGGCCAAATGTCTGTGATTGTGGGAGTCGGCCCGCGTCGTATGCTGCACTGCCCTGTGTAATGCGTTGTGTGGGGATTTTACGTTTAAGCAGCTGGGATAGGCCCTACACCGTAAAAGGACCGGGCGCACAAGGGAAGTTAATTACAAAAAGGTTTTGGAGAGTGACTATAATTACCAGGAATGAAATTGGTGAAGACAATGGTTGAAGGCTCCCCGTGGGACGCACGTCCGTCCCAGTCCGCGAGTCGCTCGGTACTGGCGTCTGGCCCTGGCGCGAGGGGAGGGCTCAGCATCCTCTCGCGCCAAAGTTTCTAAAGTTCCGTTATTTGGAAATTATTAAATTAATAAGAGATTGTAAGTGGCTCTAAATTCACACATTAAATAATAAGAATTAATCTAATACACAGATACGTTTTAGGAATTGGATTTAACAAGTTTACATTAATTAAATTAAAAATAATGTGAGTCACACTGGAGACTGTTCGTCACTTGTTGACTGCTCCAGTGGCGAATGATACACAAAAATTGGGGCGGTTATAATTAAGTCACACACTACTTTATTTAATTTAGGCTGAAGGCCGCAAGGGGAGCACTCACAAATATATTATTAAAAATCCACACGTGAGTGACCAGGGCACTCCTACGTCGCACTTCCTTTGCACGGGGTTTTTAATTAAAAGTGATGTTATCATTAAATTACGTTGAATTTAACGTGTACAGGAATCGTGGTGTCTGGTTGATTAGGGCATGGTCTTTAATTCTACCTTTTGTTCCGGTGCTCGCCTGACTCGGGTGGGCCATGGCTAGGGGTGCGTTCCGTTAGCGGGGTCGGATACTGGCGGTTGCAGGTCGGGCTTTAGGGTGGCCTTCGGTCGGAAGTCAAGGTTGTGTGTTAAAAAAAAACACTGCATCTTAACATCTGTGGATTTAATTTCGTAAATTAAGGCCCAACCACCAATGCACAACTGTCTCCCGCCATATGGCCGACACTGAACCCTAATGACCCTCGTCCTCGTCCTTGTCGCATACAGGTTGTTTAATTACATATCGTCTCCTTTGGAGGTGCCCTGACATGAGTCTGGTCCTGGGCTTCCTCTAACCATTGATGCCTACCATGGTCTTTTGCAGTTTTACTACTCCGAGGGATGTTGTCCATAGGCAATCAATGAACAAACTTTACATTTATTTCCAGGTTGGCCAAAAACAGTCTGCAACTTCTTAGCCCACTTGGCATAGTGTACAAATTAAGTCTTCTGGTTCTTAAGTATTTCCTGTATAACTGGTTGTGTAATCTTTCCCATGAATGAACACATGTGTGCATATTTATTTTTATTCTGGGTGGGCCAAAATCCATCTGCAGTATCTCAGCCGACGTAGTATATTGTAAGAACTTAGTCACCATTTTGTTAAGTGCTTTCTGTATAACAAGTAGGATAACAAATTCAGCGAATGAACACATCCACGTGTGCATATTTTGCAGGTTGGACAAAATCCACCAGCAACATCTTGACGTCGACCCAAGTGTCTCCCCGACTCCTTCAGGCCGTTATGCCTCTTCAGCGCCCTCTCTTGCATTATTAGTGCAACGGGAGTGTGGTGCTGTGCGGCGTGCAATTTATCTTGCGAGGATTTGACGTTTATTTTTATTGTATATATATTTTTGTTTAAAATTTAATTGTAAATATTTTGTTTTAAATTAATTGTAAATAATTTTCATTTAAAGTTTTATGTATTCTCTGAGCTGTATTTGTTCACCGGGCGCCAACGCCGTGGCTTTCGCCTGTGACCAATCAGCATGTTCCGCGGGCTCGTGGGAGAGGGGAGAGACGCGGGCGCTCGGGCGCGCCAGGCGGAGTGGGAGAGTAGTCGTGTTCTGGACGCGAGAAACAGTGGTCACGGAAGCGGGTCGCTCCGCGCTAGTGGGGAAGCAGTCGTGGACCCGGCACAAGAGGCAGCGGACGTGTGAGCGACGTTGCTCCAGGATGGTAAGAGAGGACTCGAACGGGCGCGGTATCATCAGTAGCCTTGAGCTGTGCTGTGCGGGAATATCCACAGTTTTGCGGTCGCATAGTTTTCCAGTCGCGTCTTAGTCATAGTCATTTTCTCACGCGTGTTCTGAACTCAAGTTTTGCGAGTCGTGGAGTATTTTTATAAATTGGACGTTCACCGTCGCAAGTATTGTTTTCTTATGTGTCTTCCCAGTCAATGTGTTGTACAGCTGGACAGTTATCGTATTGAACGCGAGTAATTGCGCATTTAAGTCTTTGCTGCTTGGGTATTTATCGTCACAGGCGGGATGTCCCATATTTCAGTATAATAAAAGTGCGCGGAACCGGGCTACGCCCTATAGAGATTGTCACAGGCGGATCCGCTGCAGCCCCATGTAAAGTGTTTTGCTCTAACGTGCATAAAGGACCTGTAAACTTTACTTAAGTTTTTTTTTTTTTTTTTTAAATTCTGGAGACTAGATCCCTCGGCCACGCAGCCCAAAACCCCCTCTACCGAACCCCTGAGTAGCCGGCAATACCGAAGCAACTTCAGGGACTAGTCGACCAGCTTTAGACAATCTCAGCCCACTTGGCATAGCGTAGGAACTCCACATCCCATCTCTTAAGTTTTCTCTGCTCACTTAAGTACTATGAGTTAAATGAGTTATGTAAGACGACATGTGTTGCCCCCATCATATATAATGACATGCTTAAGTTCTGATTGGGACATTCCACATTCGTGATTGAATATCCTCCATGCACCAAATTATAAATAAACAACTTGTTATGTGTGTAACATACTATATTATTTTTTGTGTAAGCGACTTAGGTGTGCGCCGAGTATTGCCGCCTGGAGACAGGCTAGCCACCTTGTGGGCTGCCTGGTGGCGTGCCACCCACCAACTTATACCACCGCTGCGTGGACCAGTCACCACATTCAGAAGTTGACTGCTTGTGTTGGCCCTGATGTCACAACCACGGGACCAAGTGGCGACTACATTATGGAACATTCTATAAAAAAATGTTCGTTATGTGGTTGCTGGTATAAATGGGGGACATCAGCAGGCTAAGATGCAGAAACAGGGGAAAAGAGTGTGTGCCTACTCCTGGAGCACAAGTTGCTGCCGAAGCTGCCTTCACCCCGCACCGACTGCCGCCCGAGCACTGACATGGAACATCACGCTGCCAGGTGTAAGGGCGTCGAGGACTCAGCTGGACTTAGCCATTGTGACATCTGGTAAGATACCAATTTTGTATTTTGCAACAAGGACTTTGCCCATCTTCTCCGAGGACGAGTGCAGAACCTGGAAAGAATACATCGGTAACGAAGAGGTAACGAGTAAATGCTAGTGTAAAGTTGTACTAGTTAGTATGTCTGTAAGGGACTTGTTCAGTACGACTAGACATTATTAACTTGGTAGCAAGTAAGCCAATCAAATGAAAATTATTGTAGTTTGTTGCTACAGGGATCTGTTGGAAACGAGAAATGTTTTATTTAAGTGAAATTCAACATTGAAACATAAGTAAATTGTTTAAATAAGGTTGGCAGGCTCAAAGTGCAGGAAGATAAAATATTGAAGTTTAATTTTTACGACACGAGTGTCGAGCGAACAGAGTCGCTATCCAAAGAGCTATGTTCACTGCTGCACCGATCATGCGTGTCATGTACGAGGTAATTCACATGTATTGGTTGGAGACTGTGCAGCTGCGAATTCTACTCGCCATCCCCAAGATCGCCGAACGAGTCGGCCGCCGAGACGCAGCACGAGAATCTGGAGGCAGGTATCCGGGTGTTCTTCAGCGACGATCATGATCAAGGCTGCGAGCAGTAGCGGATCCAGAGGGGGGGGGGGGGGGGGGGCTAAGGGGCTCAAGCCCCCTCCAAAAGCATCTGGGTCCACTATTGTTTTAGTGTTTGCCTTGATAAAGACTAGCCTCATCTGGGTCAAGCCCATCCCAAACCAAAATCCTGGATCCGCCACTGTCTACGAGGACATCGCTGAACAAGAACAGAAAGCTAGCGTGTTGAACACTCGCTTATCTGCGCATCCCAACAACTGTGATGCTGCAATAGAAGGCGACTTTCTTTTAATTTAAACACACTATCGCGAGCAGGTATGAGCTAGGGCAGTTATAACAAAAGAAAATATACATATAAACGGTTAAACATTTTCTCAGAAATCTTGTTATAATTTTTGAGATCGCAATTTTGCAGACATTAAAACAATAAATAATTTTCTCAGGTTGTAAGAAATAATTAGAGATTAGTAGTATATAATAGGGCATCCGAGATCTGGCTTCTGGCTGTGGATTGAAGATTGTCGGCGTCCGCCATCTTGGATTGTGACGTCACGGCGGCCATCTTGGATTCTGACGTCACGGCGGCCATCTTGTATAAGCGTAACGGGACACAGCGTAACGGGGCACATCGTAACGGGACATAACGTAACGGGACAAGTAAATCACGGCGGCCATTTTGGATCCGCCATCTTGGATCCGCCATTTTGGATGACGTCATTGTGTTCTCGAAAATTCCGGTGATGCGTTTTCCACCATCTTTAATTTTTTTTATTAATATCCGATTTTAACGATTTTTTTTAAATTATAAAAAAATTCACTTAATAAAATTTTAATAAATTATTAATAAAAAATTACTTTTTTGACACGGAGTTTGGAGTCCTCGGTTCGAACCCGACGAGTGCAAAAAAAAATTAAAAATGGCGACCGATCCTTCCCCCTAGGTGACTGCAGGCAGACTGACTCCCACCACTTTTTTTTCAAAGCATATATATCGTCACCTAGTATGACGTCATGTCCGCCATCTTGTCTTCGATGCTGGAGACCACCATCTTGTTTTCGGCCGCTAGAGTACGCTGACGCCATGTTAGTTTAACTCTTACCCGCTAGAGTGCAGTAATCATTTATTATTGCTGTGACACCCGCCATCTTGTCATTTGGCCGCCATCTTGAAAATCCGTAATTATTTAGCTAGAAATTCGGGAAAAGTTCCAAAATTCATTAAATAAATCACTCATTAATTTACATATTGATTCGATGGATTCCTGTCCTCGGTTCGATACCCGATCGATGCAATAATGTTTAATTTTATGGGGAAAAAATAATTTCAATAAACCATGTTCAAAATTCTTAAAGAGACTTTAAATCCTCTACTACCATCATCCTATCAGACATCAAGACCAACATATCGGAAATTCGTTATTTTAATGCTAGAGATTCGAGAAAAAGTTCAAAATTCATTAAATAAATTTGTAATCTATATACTGATTGATTAGATTGACAAAGGTCCTTGGTTCGATCCCTGGCCAATACAAAACAACTTTAATTTTAAAAAAGTACCACTAATGTGCAAGGTTTGAGAAAATAAAAACACCGCAAGTTCTATTAAAAAAAACTTTTATTACATACATACTACACTACTACAAGTACAAAAAAAATACACAGACAAATTACTAAAGCCTTGTGGATTTCTCGACGTCTGCATCTGCCACCCACGAATTGAAGCGAGGTGGAAAGCCCCACCACTTGACGTAGGACAGTCCATTTCTTCGTTTTATAATCTTCTCCACCAAGTACGTATCGGGATACAACGTAGGCTGAATCTCTTCGGCATAGAAGCCGCCATGGATAGGTTTGTGGTCCAAATCTTCGAGGTAGTAGGTCCTAGGCTCTGATTCACGAACATGTGTCACACGGAAAAGTTCGGGACTCCAGTTCGCAGTGAAACCTTTCTCGAAGATACCTTTCTGCTTGGAGATTCGCACAATGTCACCGACGTTAGCTTTACGCTTTCGTGGATCTTTCTTCTTCGTGTTGGAAAACACTGTTTGAAGCAGGCGATTGTCCGTTACGTCCTTTGGCTTCATTTTCGTGGTAGAATGCACCGTGGAATTATACTCGCTTATTAGTTTCGGCAAGATGTCAAGCCACTTGTAATTTCCGTTAGCCGTGAACTGCCGCCACATCTTGGAACGCAAAGTTCTGTTAAACCTTTCGACAACGGAGGCTTTGACGTTACTAAATGTAGAGTAGTGTTTGATGCCATACTTCTTCATCAAAGCCTTGAAGGTCGCATTGTAGAATTCTTTCCCGAGGTCCGTTTGCAGGTGCGACGGTACACGTCCATCATGCAAAATATTGTTCATGGCCTTGGCTACGTCAGTTGCAGTTTTTGATTTGACAGGTCTAGCCCAAGCGAACTTGCTATAAACATCGATGACTGTCAACATGTACTTGAAACCTTTATTCAATCGGGAATACGGTACCATCTCAACAAGGTCCGCCTGGAATAAATCATAAATTCCACGAACTATGACTTTGCGACGAAGGTATTTCCGTCTAGCAGGAGCATGAAGTTCGCGAGCGATTCCGGTTCGACTCATTGTATGTAGCCGGCTTCCTTCAGTTCTTCAAGTATGGAGACTATTTCGTTGATGTGCGAATAGTTTCCTACACTAAGCGAAGCATGTAGAATTCTAAGGCGATCAACTAATTCATTAGGGTCGTCCCAATATACATAGTCAAATGTCTGACCTTTTTCTAGCCTTTTTAAACCTTCTCCGTGTATTGTTAGTTCACTGAAGAGATTAGCGAGAATGTCGATTTTTTCATGATCTACATCTTTATATACACCACTATCTGGATCGTTATCGCGAAAATGTGCATTGGTTAGCTCTAGCAGTTTTTTGTACTCTTGTAAGTCGTTGTGAGAATATCCTTTAGGTTCCCTGCGAAACAGCAATTCGTACAGACCCGGAGTCCCGCGCGTTTTGAACTCTGCTACGCGCACGATGTTTCCTGGTAGAAAGTCTATTTCTTTAGCACCGAGGAACCACTTATTATGTTTTCTGTACACTCCGTAGGTCGTGTCATTATTCCGGCTCGTAAACGATGTCAGGTATGGTCGGACCATTGCATTAACTTGATGTCCCTTTTTCGGTATTTTTTTCTTGTGCATGGACTCTGTACTTGTTAAGTCCTCTTCTTCTCGATCTGGTTCATACTTTCTCTTCTTTACAGTCGGCATTTCATCTTCAACTTCTGTCTTCACAATGAAGGCTGGTTCTTCCTTGTTTTTAAGTTCGTCGAGGCGACTAGTGATTGGTTTAAATATCTCCTCATTTTCCATCTCACGTGCAAGTCTGGTTCGTCTAGCAAGTAAATATTTTTCACGAACAGACTGTATAGCTCGATGAAGGTCACTGGCCAGGTCCGACATTGTACTGGCTGAAAACTTATTGCAAGACCTCCTTATATACTTTTTTATTCGTTCGCAGAAACTTCTTTCTTGTGTTTGGCCAAATCTGAATTTGTTGACGATTGAGATAGTGATGCTTTCAGACTACTTTGAAAAGTCCTCAGATCGTCACGTCTTTGTGCATTCGATACTTCGATCATGTCGCGAATGCGAGAATCCGAAGCTTCCACGCGATGGTCTATGGCTACAAGGTACTCAAGAAATTCCTTTTTCACCCCGTCTACTTTTTGAGCCAGTAGCGAAATGTATTTGCGGATAACGTCGTCATGAGACTTGAGAGCAGTACGTAAGTCTCGACTGCTACGACCGAATTTCGAAATGCTATGACTCATGTTTGGTGATAAACTGATCGAAACCTCGTCTGTACCTGCCCTTATATAGAGGCCAGTCTTTGACTATAACTAGGAATCCGTGTTCTTCTTTCCAACACAAGCAGCACATGTCTTTGAATTCCTGGAATGTCATGTCGGTGTTTACGTGATCATCATAAGCGTGGCGTAAATTAAGTTCGTCCATGCGAAACAAAACTATGACATTTGCGTTGTCTCGTAGGAGATGTTTTGGAATACGACTGTACGTCTGACACAGGTAAACGCAGTCTACCTTGGCGTGTCTGCCCATGGAAAAGTACTCTTGTATTATGCCTTGTTTCTCGCACATTACATCGTCAAAAACAAACACGGAATTGGCTTTTGCTTCGCTTGGAGGTACAGCATCGGTATTATCGCTAAACGGAAAATACTCCAGACCATCCACAGATCGTAGAACAGTTGCTAGGCGCTGGTACTTTGGCTGTTGCAACGACTTGGAATACAAGTAAACGTTCTCGAACCGAAGACCATTTGGTTCCTCCAGTAAACTCAGTAAAACACACGTTTTACCGCAGTTGGACGGACCCGCCATTATGCATCGTACAGCAGAAGGCAACAGTAAGCCATGTCGTGATTCACGCGCACTAAATACATCGTCTTGCGTAATGCGCACGGGCAAACACACGTCTTGCTTGACGACCTGCATTCTACTAAAGTAATTGTATAAAATCAAACACATTTATACTTTCTGGTCAGTTGTGCGTAATGACTCGAAGAGGTAAGAACAAAAAACACATCGGTGCGGGACTCGTAAACTCGCTGATAAACAACCTACCATTCGAGCTACACATTCCCGGCTACAGATTTTGCGGCCCCGGCACGAAACTAGCGAAAAGGTTAGCTCGCGGTGACGTGGGCATTAATTCTCTCGACGAAAAGTGCAAGCAGCACGATATCGCATATTCATTAAGCAAGGATCTGGAATCTAGGCACCGGGCCGACGAGACATTGGCACAGGAAGCCGAAGATATAAGTAAATCGTCGAACGCGGGACTAGGAGAGAAAATCGCAGCGTGGGGCGTATCTAAGATCATGAAGGCAAAGACGAAATTAGGACTGGGCGCTCGTCGAGCCGGCTCCATCAAGTCAAAGACTAACTCGCGCAAGACCAAACGCAAGATCGGTGCAGGTGTGCAAAAAGCCAAGCAAAAATTACAGACTCTCGACAAGAAGATTATAGGAGGATTTCTTCCTTTGCTTTTGCCTGCATTGGGTGTTCTCGGCGGCCTCATCGGTGCAACGAGCGGTATAGTGCGGGCAGTTAACACTTCGAAGAATGAGCGCAAGCAGTTAAAAGAAGCACAGCGACACAATGCCAGCATGGAAGCCATTGCCATCGGTAAAAAAAACGGCGCAGGACTGTACTTACGACCTCACAAGACAGGCCGAGGCATGAAAAAGAAACGAATGAAAAAATCCTAAGTTCTTTGCCGAAACGTCCGCTCACCAACGTAGATTTAATAAAGTACGCACGCAAACTTAAAATAGCAAATTTCCGCGGCGTGTTTATGCGAGACACTTTGCCCAGCAAGCCAAAGACACGTGAGTGCGCCATAACTAATTTAGACACGTCGGCGGGTCGAGGCACGCATTGGGTAGCCCATGTAAAGACTGGAAACATGGCCGAGTACTACGACAGTTTCGGTAATTTACGCCCTCCGCCAGAACTTAGGTTGTACCTGGGCCGGTCCACTACGTTGTTTTACAATTACGAAACGGAACAGAGGCCAAATCAAACAAACTGCGGACACTTGTGTCTTCGCTTTTTAACAAACAAAAATTAGCTGACCAATAAAAATTGCTACTTAAAGGTTGTGCAGTGACGATAATTTATTAGTCATGTCGATAACACTTACCCTGACAGATCACGCATCTGAGCTGCGGGCGGTTCATTTCCCGCCTCTGGATTTAGACGGAGAATGGTGTATCGGACTCGTAGATTTTCAAACGTATAATGCCATACCTAATATCGACGAGGAAAACTGCAAGATATGCTTCCTGAAAAGTGATGGGACCGCTCATGAAATACAGTTACCTGTTGGCTCTTACGAAATAGATGACATTGCAAATTACATCAGGGATATGTTACCACAGGATGTAGACTTTCAACTGCGTGGAAATCCAAACACTCAAAAAAGCATTCTAACATGCAGTGAAAATGTCGACTTTACGAAACCTGGGACCATAGGTACGATGCTCGGATTCGAATCAAAGGTGTATGGTACAGGAAGAACGTACGAATCTACGCGCGCAGTAAACATTTTGCCTGTGAATGTCATAAGAATAAACTGTAATTTGGCAAGTGGAACGTATCTCAACGGAAGACTAAGCAACATGATTCACGAGTTTTCGCCGATGGTCCCGCCAGGATATAAACTGGTAGAAGTACCGCAAAGTATCATTTAAGTTCCAGTCGTCGTGAAGTGCGCACACGAAGTCGTCGTCCGAATCGTTGACCAGCGAGGACGATTGGTGAATTTTCAAGACGAAGAAATTACATTACGTCTGCACTTGAAGCGATGGGCATAAAGTTCGTAACACCGAACAGTTATAAAAGAAATCGTATTGTCGTGAATAAGAACAGTTCTCTACCAGACATCGGTGCGTTAACACCTGACAACATAAAGTATCTCCTCAGTATTGGACAAGTGCCGAATAAATATGGAAGACGAAATCCTCAACGTGGAAGATCCGGTCATTTTTGATGACAGCATTACGAAAATGGAATTGCACGAGTACCAGCCTTTCCTGCTCGGACCGTACGCACTACCATCGGAAGTACGCATTGCTGTACAGCACCAAGATATTTGTACTTTACCTTCGCAGTCATTTCTACGTATAAGAGGCACGCTTACAAAAGCGGATGGTACGCATCCGACAACGACATCAATATCCTGCAATGGTATTCTTCACCTAATCGAGCGCATTACTTATGTACTCAATGGTGTCGAGGTAGACCAGACGAGAGATGTAGGCATAACATCTGCTATGAAAAATTACCTTTCGCTCACGCCAAATGAACTGTCTGCTGCAAAGATGGCCGGTTGGGCTCTCGAGGATGAATATAAGCTTCCGGTTTATGCCGAAGGAAAGTTCGAAGTTTGTGTTCCTCTGTCCATGCTTCTCGGATTCGCTGAGGACTACAAGCATATAATCATTAATTCGAAACAAGAGCTCGTACTGCTTCTAGCCAACACGCACATTAATGCAATTGTCGCCGCTGCTGAAAACCCTCAAGATGTTTCGCTAACACTTCAGTCTATCGAGTGGATGCTGCCCCACATCCAAGTGAGCACCGTTGAGCGAGTCAAGATGTTGAAGAACATAGAAAATGGCAAGAACTTCGATGTGCCATTCCGATCCTGGAGCCTGGAAACTTATCCTGGCTTGCCTCATAGTCAGCGTATCAATTGGATAGTAAAGTCCAGCTTCGCTACGGAAAAACCAAGATACATCATCGTCGGACTTCAGACCGGAAGACAGCTTAATGCAGGAGTAAGTCGCTCCATATTCGATAACTGTCAAATACGTAATGTAAAAATATTTTTAAACAGCGAAAGTTATCCGTACGTTGACATGAACATGGATTTTGAAAGTGGAAGATTTCTTCTAGCATATCAAATGTATGCCAAGTTTCAGCAAGCTTACTACGGTCGGATACAGTCACCGATACTGAGTCCCGACAGTTTCAAGAACAAGGCACCGTTAATGGTGTTTGACGTTTCCAAACAGGATGATCGTATAAATTCAAACATCATCGACTGTAGGATCGAGATAACGACTAGCGGAAATATTCCGCCAAACACCTATGCTTTTTGTCTGATACTTCACGATCGGCTTGCTTCGTACAATTGTCGAGACAAACTTGTGAAAATTCTGACATAAATACCGTTTCGTTTTCTATGATAATTTAGTTACGACCGAGCATTGCTAGCGACAAGATGTACTGCAACCTGCAAGGTTTCCAGAGCCAAAACGGATTCGTGCTCAAGGAAATTAGCGTCACCTCTGGAGACAAGACTCGAACCCGCAGCTTCCGACCTCCGTATCCGTGGAAACTACTAGACGAAAAAAGTAAACGGTCGAATGAATGGTTATGTAAATATTATCATGGACTAGAGTGGGACGAAGGAAAAATTCCGTACCACCAAGTGAAAAACACTATTGAAGATTTACTACTGCAAAACGAAATAATCTACGTCGCTGGACCTGAACAGAAGAAATGGCTACGAGAACTGTGTGACGTCGGAGCAGCTGAAATTGTGGATATACAGACCGACTACGGCTGTCCTTCCCTGCGCAAGCTTAGTGCAATATACGCCGTGCAGCTACGTGACAAGTTTGAACGTGTCTGTGCCTGTACAAACTCGCAGTTAATGCAGAAATGGCACACACAGTGTTAGTAGGAGCCTGAATATATAAATGGCGTACATACGTACGTGCCTTCAGTTGTCGTTCGGCCTGCAAGAAGATGTTTACGTTTCATCCTGCTAACGTGTACGTGAGCGCAAGACCTAGCTTCAGCAGTGTCGAGTACAGCTACTGGGATTCCGGGTATCTACGTACATATACAGAAACCTGTGATGGAGGCGCTCAGCATTGGCGGTTTGCGCACTTTCCTGTGTCCTACGAACCGACCCAGCAGCTGGTAGATTGTTGCGAACCTGGAAACTGTGCCGTCTATCACATGAGACCACACACAATCCTTCCTGCCAGCATCGCTGAGGTTGTCGCCTCGTCTGCATGTGCAACACCAAACATGGACGTGTTGCAACCTGTTGCGACCTGTGATGCTTCTACGCAGACGTCCAAACGGTGTGCGTCTCGTCGTCGCAGTTCAGGCAGTGAATCTGTCCCAACTAGCACTGAGCCAAAGCCCAGGCGTAGACGTGGTCACAGACGTCATCGACCATGTCTTGTCGGAGTTGTCAACGTCACAGAAGATGACCAGCTGGAAACCTGTGTTCCTGATCCTGTGGCCTGCGAACCAGTTGGAACCGGAGTCAACGAACCAGTTGGAACCGGAGTCGACGTGTCAGTTCGTGCGGCATTAAAGACTTTGCTTGTGAAAATGCTTGATTCCTTAACCTAATATGTATTTGTGTACTCTTTATAAATAAATGTGTAAAACTTGAACTCGTATGCTTTTTATTTCTACAATTTTTAGGTACCTAATAAAAAAATAATTTTAAATACAGACATTATTTTGACTCATGAGGTATACCAGTAGACCGCGGGTATATAAGCGAGGTTCGGACGACTGGACCCGCAGTTCACCTCTGGTCGCGGTGCAGTACGGACGTGCTCTCTCCATTAAGTTTCGTGAGATTTAGTTATGTCGAGCGGAATAGAATGTTTACCGACAGCAGCTGGGACCTCGATGGCAGCAACGATGATGGAGTCGGAGATCCCGATACCATTAGCAGAGGAGACCATGGCAGCGGAGGGCTCAATGGCTGAGGTGACGACAGCTGTGAAGATCCCGATACCTGCTGCAGAGGAGACAACGATACGTGCTGTTCCATCATCAGCTGAAGTTTCACCATCTGCATTCCAGACTTCAACTAATGAAGAGCGTACATTGCGTCAGTGCAAATACTGTGACGCACCATTTACTAGAACTTCAAATGCGCGCAGACATGAAAGAAGCAGCTGTCAGAATAATGCTCAAAGAATACTGTTTCAGTGCAAAAAGTGCAATAAACTAATTTCACGTCTCGATAGCTTGCATCTTCATTATAAAAAATGCTCCGAGACGTATAATGAACATGGTTATTGATTTGACTCATGTGTTGTACTGGCTAATGAGACTATATAAGTGAGACCCCAGGTGATATGGACTTCAGTCCGTCTCTGGCTGCGGTGATGAACGGCTCGGATAGTTAGACTTGATTAATAGACCAGTATCTAGCTATTCTTGAGAACTCGATGGCATCATTACCAGTATCAACACCAACCTGGATGGAAGGTCTACCATCATCAGTGCAGAGCACGATGACATCGACGTCTACAGCTACACCTGCTCTCTCAGCACAGCAGGAGATTTCGACGCGTGCAACATCTTCTGCAGAGCAGACCTCAACGGCTTCAGAAGTTAACATGTCAGCAGTGTTACAATGGTTGTCAACAGTTCCAGTGGCATTGATGAAGGAAGGTGCATCCAACGGTGTTCCATCATCCGGCTGCACGTACTGCGAGAAGATCAAAAACTTGAAATTACGTGATTATGTAATACACAATTGTAGTGATAACTCTGAACGCATTAAATATCAGTGCAACAGATGTTTAAGCAAGTTTGTACAATATGGAAGATTAAAACGACACCTCAGGAATTGTAATAGACTGGCTGTACATTCATCAGAATCAAGCTGTATATTTTGTAACAAAACATTAGCAACTATTCGAAGTGCAAAACAACATGAAATATATCACTGTCCTTTTAATGAAGTCGATAATTCTGCTTTGTGTGCAAATTGTGGTGTACCAATATGTCGACCTGATAAACTGAATAGACATTTAAAGTCATGTAAAGGACTTAGTCTGTATAGTAAGAAGACTGTTTCAATCGAGAAATCCACAAGGCTTTAGTAATTTGTCTGTGTATTTTTTTTGTACTTGTAGTAGTGTAGTATGTATGTAATAAAAGTTTTTTTTAATAGAACTTGCGGTGTTTTTATTTTCTCAAACCTTGCACATTAGTGGTACTTTTTTAAAATTAAAGTTGTTTTGTATTGGCCAGGGATCGAACCAAGGACCTTTGTCAATCTAATCAATCAGTATATAGATTACAAATTTATTTAATGAATTTTGAACTTTTTCTCGAATCTCTAGCATTAAAATAACGAATTTCCGATATGTTGGTCTTGATGTCTGATAGGATGATGGTAGTAGAGGATTTAAAGTCTCTTTAAGAATTTTGAACATGGTTTATTGAAATTATTTTTTCCCCATAAAATTAAACATTATTGCATCGATTGGGTATCGAACCGAGGACAGGAATCCATCGAATCAATATGTAAATTAATGAGTGATTTATTTAATGAATTTTGGAACTTTTCCCGAATTTCTAGCTAAATAATTACGGATTTTCAAGATGGCGGCCAAATGACAAGATGGCGGGTGTCACAGCAATAATAAATGATTACTGCACTCTAGCGGGTAAGAGTTAAACTAACATGGCGTCAGCGTACTCTAGCGGCCGAAAACAAGATGGTGGTCTCCAGCATCGAAGACAAGATGGCGGACATGACGTCATACTAGGTGACGATATATATGCTTTGAAAAAAAAGTGGTGGGAGTCAGTCTGCCTGCAGTCACCTAGGGGGAAGGATCGGTCGCCATTTTTAATTTTTTTTTGCACTCGTCGGGTTCGAACCGAGGACTCCAAACTCCGTGTCAAAAAAGTAATTTTTTATTAATAATTTATTAAAATTTTATTAAGTGAATTTTTTTATAATTTAAAAAAAATCGTTAAAATCGGATATTAATAAAAAAAATTAAAGATGGCGGAAAACGCATCACCGGAATTTTCTAGAACACAATGACGTCATCCAAAATGGCGGATCCAAGATGGCGGATCCAAAATGGCCGCCGTGATTTACTTGTCCCATTACGTTATGTCCCGTTACGATGTGCCCCGTTACGCTGTGTCCCGTTACGCTTATCCAAGATGGCCGCCGTGACGTCAGAATCCAAGATGGCCGCCGTGACGTCACAATCCAAGATGGCGGACGCCGACAATCTTCAATCCACAGCCAGAAGCCAGATCTCGGATGCCCTATTATATACTACTGAGATTCTTATTTATTAAATTATTTATAATTACATAATGTGAGATTTAAAATATATCTTCGCTCTGTAACTAATTCGTTTGCTGTATATAAATTTACGACAGCTGATTATTTAGTAAAGTTCAGTCTTAATTGAATTGTACATAATATTTTACAACTTAATTATGTTTTCAGAAAATGTCTTGTACAAGTAATATTTAAAGCAAAGGCCTTTAAATAATTTTTGTTACATCTAGTATATGTAAGTGTGTGATTACATATTATTTTGTGTTCACAGAAAGTCAGTTGTTCCTGAGTTCAACTGTACTACAAGACCAAGTGTATGATGAAACAGAGAACATGTTCAATGTTTATGTTTGTCTCAAATTTAGTTTACGCATAGCACTTCTCTCTCTCGTTATTAAAAACTAACATCTAGTTTTGCACCATCCAGGGTACAGCACTGGGCAAGAAACTCTTGCCAACATCTGGGGGATTTTTTCTGAGCTTCTTCCTGCTGCCTGCTCACCACATGGTGACGTTACGACCACGAGAAGAGTGTCTCATGTTTTGGGTACTAGCGCACTTGTTAAACACTCTCTAGTTGCTGCCCCACCCCTCTCTTTAACGAGGTTCTGCATCGTCCAGACACTCTATGTAGCAAGATGTCACGGAATCAAGGTAAAGATTACATCTTAAAACAAACTTTCTGACATCTAATATTTTGTTGTGGTGATTCTATGGATCGTAATTGCAGGGCATCAGGTAATGTAAAGGAGTTGGCCAAGAACTAACTCACAGAGCATGTCATGCTCTAACGACCTCAGAATGTAACATCACCACATAGCATAGAGGCAGTAGGTAGCCCAGTGTATTAGCTCCTTAGACTGCAACTAAAGCTACTTAATGAGGAACACTGCCATGACTCTTGTGATATATTTATTTATTAGTTCGTAGACATTCTTAAAAATGGGGGTTTCCTCACTCGTGGATAAATGAGCCATGGTTCTGTGTTAATAGGTGATTGTTTTGCTGGTTAAGTGTAGGAAAAAGTAATTTTGCCAATATACTTATCTCATTTAAATTATATAAATTATGTATAATATTGCTTTGTTATGGAAACAAGGATGTTTTGGATAGTCAGCGATTAAAAAATAGTACCCTGTGAGCAAATATGTATCCAGTTTAAAATGGAATTCAACTTATTTCGTGTTATTGCAACATATCTCTCCTTAGCTAATTTTTTTATTGTTTTAAATAAATGTCACTGTTTCTCTATTTCGTAGGTAATAAGTTTATTTCAAAATATTTTTAATAAAAGAACCAATGTGCTAAATTTTGTCCATTAATGTGTTGTTAACATGATTTAGGGTGATATTCCATTCATTCGGGTAAAGCAGCGAAAAATGCACTATCTTGTTGGGATACAACCGTAATCTTACTCGCTGACCGTATTTCAGAATGTGTTCAAACCCAATCCGTATTAGGTAACGAAAAAAACAACCATTTTGATAAACTGTGCCCCCGCACGAGGCTTGACACTGATTTTAATGCATTCTAGCGATCGTTTGGCAACCATCGATATTTGCTCACCAAATATCCTACAGGTAGCAGCACATCAGTGTTAAGAAGCATGGTCCCCCCCCTATTAAAGCGGGGGGTCCTCCCCCAGAAAAATTAGAATTTTAAGGTGTAAAATAGTACTATTTGAGCAGTTTTCGGTACTTAACTTTAAATATTGTAATGGTAAAAATATTATTAATTTTTTAATAAAAAAATTGTTTGAGTAATGAAGTAAGAAATTAATTAAAGATATTTTAATCAATCCAAGTGCCTTCTCCACATCCACTCAAAATCATAAATCATGCTCGAAGCTCGACAATACAAAAAAAAAGTATAAGAATATTTGGGTTTCGGCAGAACTGGCCTATTCCTGGAAACAATTAGCTTTAGCTTGAAGAATTATCCAGTCACCATCTACTTATAATTACCGCGCTGGTTAAATACAATAGGTGTAAGATATTTGAAAGCTTGGGACCCGTCACGGTGTCACAACCTTATAGCTTCTGCTCGCGACAGGTGTTGGGGAAGGGAAGGAGAATCGGTAGGGCTCGCTCACTCTTCCCCTCCAGTGCAGTGGCCGGTGATAGCAGTAAGACACCCAGGCTTTTAGCTAACCTGCTTTCAGATAAGAAAAAAAATAGGGTTAAGGGGGGGGGGGGTTATGGAACCCTTAACCCCCCCCCCCCCTGGCTTCGTCCCTGGCAGCACTATCGCGCGAATTAAATGTTATAATTTTAATTTTTGCAAGTATTTTTAGGGTTGCGATTATTTTTTATGGCCATTGAAGCGTACAAAATGTATTCCAGAATAGTTTCGGTACCATAAAGTTTCATTTTGCACACCAACACGCTTGGTTCATCCCCCAATTATCACAAAAATGACTATATACGAGTTAATGGCGCCAGATGCGGTTCAGCCATCTGGAAAAAACAAACGAAAAAGTGAGCTCTGCGCATGCGCATAATTTTGGCAACATATCAGCAAAGAATAGGGACTGGCCGTGCAATAGGAATACGGTTAGGGTACAGGTGTAGCACATTCAACACTGAAACCCTTATTTTTGTGTCTTTTAAATATCGGCCTTACACTTAGGAAGGGAGACAGCTGCCTCATTGCCAGACTCCCCCCCCCCCCCTCCAATCAAAGGACAGGACTGCACTTATAGTTTAAGTTTGCAAATTGCTATTGTTGAAAAACCACGAACTGTGTTTGATGAAACATGTTCAAGTCTCACGGAAGAAACCTTGTTCATGGTTAAACTGCGAGTATGTTTCTTGAGCATAGATATTCGTACTTGAGGTTCAGGTTACCACCAGTAGGTAGCTTGACAAAGGTTATTATGAAACGAGAGATCATAACTTACCATTAAGGGATGTATAATGATTTTAAATGCCATGTTGCCAACATAAACTGTGTAGAGCTGGCCTTGGGGGGTGGATATAAAGGAATTTAGGGAAACTTGTGGCTACATTATTGAAGTGGAGATTACTGTAAAAGAAAAGCTGAGGAACAACGTTGTTCGATATGCTTCGCCTGGGCCCGGTAATGACGAATTGCCTCCACCCAAAAAACTGGAGAGACACTGCTGGGAGAGGGCTATGGCGAAAATGTGTACAAAAATCGTCTATAAATTCTGATAGAAGAAAACAAAATTGGTTGTCTGTAAAGTCGGTTTACGGACGATAGTTTAACGTGACGTCATAAAAAAACATTGATGAAATGATTGCATATTTTTATGAATAAAATTGAATCATTTTTATTGACTTATCCCTATTTTGTGTAGATAAGCTACAAAGAAGGAGTGAAATGAAATCTACAATTTAATTGATAAATTTACTTTTATTTGCACTCATTAATTCAAATATGTTTATTACTTTAACGAAGAGATTATTTTAACTATAACTTTTATACATGTTTGCTATTTAACTTCTTCCAATCTGTGTTATTCTGTTAAGGATAGGACGATGATAGGAAAAGTAGGATACGAATGGGAGTGTTTCAAGTTTAATGTGCCTCGAAAAAGTCAAACCGATGGTTGTTACAATCGAGTGGAAGAGAGATAGATGCGGCGCAAGCGTACAATGAGCGTAATGGGACACCGCGTAACGGGACAATGTGCGTAACGGGACACTTTTTTGTGCGTGCAGCCGGCGTTCATCGATTTATTAGACGTTGTCACGTCAAAAATGATAGGAGCATTACATTGCTTATCTCACATAACCAATTAACCAGAAATATTTCTTAGTACCTAACAATTAAATTAGTCTATCATCGCCCATACGAACTGCTGCAGCAATTTCCCCACTCTCGAATCCCGCAGCACACACACCTCTATAGTGTGCCTCATCCTTCGTTTGCAGTGTGCATTTAAAGGGGCATTTACTCTCTCCTTCCAATGCACGATGTCTGCCATTAAATCTTTCCTTGTTTAGGGGCTATCTCCATGGAGGTTATCTCTTCCCAGAGCTTGTATGCCATAGAGCACCAAAGTTTTTGACACAATTTATACATCTGAAACATTGTATTTATTTTTAAAAAAAATGTTGAATGGGAATTTTTTAAATACAATTTCTTGTCATGGTTCAACAAAAGCAATTTATGGTAAAACAAGCTGCAGTACCCGGCTTTGCCCGGGCTGAACGCCGGGTGATATATTGTCCGCGGGTTACAGCAAAATGGATAGCGATATGTCCAGTGTGGTGGACATTAATAAATGACACATAATTACTGTTTGTGTATCTGTGACCTATGGTTTTCTGTTTACCCATGGCGATCGGTTGAAAGGTTTAGAAGTTGATGCGCTACAGCGCCATCTAGCGGCGAGTTACAAAAAATGGATAGCATAAAAACCTTCTCCATGATAAAAACACTTCGATGTGCCAACTTTCATGGCGATCGGTCAAACGGTGTAAGAGTTTATCGACGTCATACATGCCAACATCCAATTATATATATTCTTATATTTCGAAATTTTGGGGCTTTCACTTTAGCGGAAAGTGGATGTTCAGGACCTCGAATGGTTTGGAACACTCCATCTCGAAAGAATAGGTATATATTTGAAATTCCTGAAATTGTCGAAATTTTGGGGCTTTGTTCCCAGAGGGGGGCGGGGGGTTCGATGACCCTGAATGGCTTGAAAACACTTAAAGTCGAAAGAGAAAGATTTTTAAAATTTTTTAAACTTTCGAAATTTTGGTGCTTTAACCACCTGGGGAAGGGGGGGGGGGGGGTTGAGGTTGAGGACCCCGAATGGCTCAGAAACACTCCAAATCGAAAGAGATACAAAGGAATATAAGCATAGAAAAGAGAAAGAATGTAGTCATTTACTGTACTCATATCTACCATAATAACAATATTGACAAATAGAAAGCTTATTACCTACCTATGAATAATTATCTAAATAAATTAATAAATAACTGTATGTTTAAGAATTTACGTACATACATAATATTAAACTTCAAACTATACACACAAAAAAAAACTAAGGATAGTTGTGAAACTATTTTTTATTTGTCATAATGTTTAAAACATTTGTAGGATTTGTTTATAGTAAAACTGTGGTGGCAATATTCTGCTTATCCAAAGGAGTATAGAAATTAATAGAGATATCACTCCCTGTATACACCACAAATATTTGAATTAAGTAAAAAAAATAGTCCAAAATGAAACAAAAAGTATAAATAACAACTAATTTGACAAAAAAATTTATACAACTGAAATGACAATGTTAACATCCACCTGAAATTATATAGAAGTAGGAAGGTAAGAATATATATATAAGAAATTAAATGATATTAAAACATACATAAATAAAATTATGCACACTCAACCAAATATGTTTAATATGAGATAAAGGAAGATGGCAATTACACGTAACTATTCTAATTAATAAAAAAAACTTTCCTGAAATAGTAAAATTCAAATTTTTCAACAATATATTACATAATTGATAAATATTTCTGGTCTTCGGTCTCAGCAGCCCTAAGACTCTTGACGCTCAGCAGATAAATTATAAACACTAAACCAAACTCCTTGCAAATAAATAGGTACTGTAAAAAAAACAATATTGACAAATAGAAAATATTAGTAGGCCCTACCAACCTATGAATAAATTTCGAAGAAATTTATAAGTTTAAGAATTTATGTACCTACATATTATTAAACTTGAAACTATCCACACAATAAAAACCTAAGAATGTTAGTTAAACTAATTTTTTTTATTTGTCATAATACCTAAAATACGTATGTTTCCAAAATGAAACAAAGTATAAATAATGACCAATTTGACAAAAAAAAAATTATACAACTCGAATGACATTGAAAACATACACGTGAAATTTAAAAGGATTATGAGTGCCCTAGGTAGGGAGAAAAAAAATATATAGAAGAAATTTAAAAAAAAATGGGTGCGTGTACTTAGGTACGCGCATGAGAAGTTATACTTCTTTGGCATCATTAAAAAATAGTTTTTAATTGCATGCAAAAATATTGCGTGGAGTCCCTCCGCGTGGAAGAAGTGAAACTTCGTAATGTGGAAATGAAAATAGCAAGGGGTAGAAATTGATTTTTAGTGAAATCATATTGTATAAAATCAAACTTAAAAAAATAAAGTAAATAAATTTGTAACGATTCATAGATTGATCTTCAGAGAGAGAGAGAGAGAGAGAGAGAGAGAGAGAAAGAGACCTATTGAATGTCTATAAAATTAACTTTTTTATGACAGCAGATCTTCATGAAATAAATCATGAAATCATTCAACGATAAAAGCTGTTTATTTAACTAAGCGGACGGGTTCGCCCCAAGGAGAAAATTGACGCGGCGAGACCTCGTAGACATAGATAAATGACACACACTCACTATATGTGTGTCTATGAAACAAGATTTTTTTCTGCAATTTAAATTGTTATATACAAAAACGGTATTGAAAATTGAAACAAATATGGCAACACTACAAACTGTCAAGATCTTTATTTTTTTCTTACTCTCTACTGAGTTCCTTACAATAGCAAAACGTAACGTAATGGCTTGAAAGCTATTGCTCGGCAGACATAGAGGAATGACACTAACAGTTTGTATATCTATGACACACATTACATAAAATTAAGATATATTTTTTAACCCGTTTAAAAAAATTTTTTAGACAAAAGATAGCCTATGTCCATCCCCAGGATATAATCTATCTCCTTGCCAAATTTCATTACGATCCGTTCAGCCGTTCAGCCGGGAAAAGGTAACAAACAGACAGACAGACAGACAGACAGACAGAGATACTTTCGCATTTATAATATTAGTAAGGATTTTATTTTTACTTCTAAGGAGACATAACCGAAATATACCATATTGGTTTCAAAGGGTCTTGTCAAAAAAAAGGTATTATATAATTTAATATTCCAAATTTTCTTCTATATTTCACGAAAACGTATCATTAAAGTTCGACTTTGACATTTTACTCCTATCAGAGGAGAAGCATGTTGAGTATAAACAAATTTTAAAATCGCGCGAAAATAAATATTTACAAACAAACATTTTAATTTATTTGTATAATTTCGTTTTAGACACCATTTTGTTTGATTTGTTTTCCGTTTATATGGATTTTAACGGAAAACGAAGTATCCGAGAAAGTAAATGAAATGGTAAACGTGTGTATGCATGAAAATAACAGGTTTAGTTTATATGCAAATTAATATCCTAGTTAAATATTTAAAAGTATCGAAAAACTATTAATATACATTCACATTAAGCTATTGTTTGTATAGAGATCTCGAGTAAAGCCAAGATAAATATCTGTAACAATCTACCGCGCGGTCCTCTACGTACGATCATGTGAACCAGAATGCGCCAGACAAGTGAATCCATCAGACAGCGTGGTCGTACAACACGGTCAGACAGATCATACAGACGTGACTGCGCGGATGCGGCAGGGCCTTAATACAACCTGCCATGCGCAGCCTGATAACGGATTTATTTCATAAATCCATGCGAGCGTGGTAGCGACGATTAAGAGTGGTTCGAGGGTGCACTGAGTGTGGTGAGATTATTACGTCAGAGGGAATTATAACTAATCTGGCTGCCTAAAACAAGGAGAAATATCGTCTCGAATAAAAAAAACACATTGAATTTTTTTTAATTCGAAAGGGAAACACGGAATCGTGGTCGTTCCAAAATGACAAAGTGCACTGCAATTAATCAAATATCAAATTATTGCATGTGAGCCTCTAGATGGAATGCTGTGTGTGTGGATATCAGGAATTGATGCATGTGGAAAGCATGGGATCATTATCGATCTGATGATAAACACGGTAAGATTTTTGTTTGGAAGTTGTCAGTGAGCTACATATATTTAAAAAGAGATTAAAATAAACTATATGTTTTTAAAAGCTTGGTAATATCTTCTATGTGATAAGCTTAAATTTCGATGATATGGATTTTCCTACTCATTTTAATAATTGCATTTAGGCCTACTTATAGGTTTTGGTTGTGATATGTTTGAAAATTAAGTTTTGTAAATGTTAATTAATAATCATAATCTCTTAACTAGCTGACCCGTGCGAATAATTAGCATTTTATCTGTATAAGTCTGCAATAATTGGTAATATAATAATGGTAAAATAAAAAAGTGCAAGTCATTTTTAATTAAAGGATATTGTAAATCAATTAAAAATCAGACATGGGCTTTTTTAAATGCTTTACTTTACAAAATTTCTTTCAAAACAATAGTAGAAGCTATAATGTGATCTTTTAAGTTTTGGCCGTTTATGTTTTTAACACAAACATGAATGTCACTGAATCTACGAACTTATGAAACAGTCACGTATAACTGTCCATGTGAAAAACCAGATTCTGGTAAATATAATCCTTCCCTTCGAAGCGTCTAACCTTGTGCTTTATAAATGGTCATAGTGAAGGCTACTTTTGTTTGGAAATGTTTTCTCATCATTTGGAAAAGCATGGCTGGATCAAGAGGTTTGAGGCAAAGATTGTTTGAGGTTATTACGGGGTATGAGCACAATTTTATTGGAGTAACTTAAATGAATTTGTCAGTGTTAATTAACTCACTTAAGTGAGTTATCACTAATGTTACTCCATGAATAAATTCCTGATTAGCGTTTATATTTCTAATTCAAATAATAATAGCATTTTTCTTTAAAAGAAACTTCTTCTTGACAACATTTTCATAAATTTTGAGAGAAAAAAAATAAAACAGTAGATCAATGTTATTGAGGTTAGGAGAAGTATAACGTTACGTTACAAAAGCTGTGAAGTTATTTAAAAGGTTAAATCAATTAAGTAAAAAATTAAGTTATAAAAGTATATGATACTTACGTGTGATAAGAAACGATTAAATTCGGTTTATTTTCGTGATAGACTAGCTTGCGTAAAGAATCTAAAAACAAATCCAACATCTGTCGTGCATGTTTGTTAAACGGAAACGCCCTCTTTAAATTTCTCTGCCTTTATGACAAAAAAAAAATACATTTATAAAAATGTTTTTTAAATATTTTTTTGTATCGAAAACATTAATGTTCAACTACTTTTTATTTTTCATCATAATCATTAATTTTGTTGAAGTATTAAGGTAGATATGGCGTGTAAAAGTAAATTTAAAATATTTATTAACAAAAAAATAATATTTTGGTTGTATTTTTATTTCTGTCATTAGCGGTTAACTTTATCTTGAAAATTATGTTTCAATCATAAATTTTGTTGAGCTATTACGAAATATATGACGTACCGACAAAAATACACACTTGAGAAATTATATATATATATATGTAAATAATGTATATATATACATACACACATTATTAACATGGATGGATGTGGCGCGGTGGTAAGACATTGAACTGGCATTTCTAGAATAAACCTGTTTCAAAACCAGTCCGGCTCTCCCAATATCGGCTTTCCAGTGGTTTCCGGAAACCACTCAGGGGAAATTTTTGGATGGTTCCTTTCTATAGTCAATGGCATATTCATTTACCAACATGCGACTAGGTGTAAGAAAATAATGTTTTTTTTCCTACAAACTGCGCAAACTGATTAACGAACTCGATGCTTACTTCACAACCAAGCTTAAACACAATGTCACACAAATTTAATGTTATATTTTAAGCTAGAGTCTGATATAAATAGTTTAACCCTAAGTGTTTCGATATCACCACACATAATTTTATTAGTAACATAATTTTATTAGTAAAATATTTTTTGTGAAAGGCTCCCTTGAGAATAGGTACACTAAATCTGAGCACGAAATGAATTTTAATGACAAAGTTTAATTTTGTAATACTATCCCATTTCAGCGCCTCGTGTAAACGAGCCTTCCAGCCATCAATACCTAATGTCTTGCTGTCGGGGGGGGGGGGGGGGGGGTGGGAGGGGGGCCCTCCTCAAGTTCGCAGAACGCTGTTCACATGTGTGGTACTGTTCACATGTGTGGCTTTTAAGATATTTTGTGTAACCCGAACAGGGAATGAGAATTTTTTTTTAATAAATTGTACTTAGCACACTTCTCATATACCTTCTTTTTTTCTAATTCATAAAAGAAAGCGGTATAAACCCTGACACTTAAGGTTCATTCTCATGACCTTCTTTATACTACCTAAGTGCAGATTGTCTACCATTACCCAAGCTACAACCATACTATTGATAACAATCCAAATCATATCAAACATGCTATACTTTTGGGAAAATAATTCTTTGAACGGCTTATGCAGCAACAATATTTAATCGGGTAATTTTGATTATTCATTCTGCAAAAAAATACTTTAATAACTTAGCAAATTATTTGCTTTTGTTGACCTTATTTTCGAAGACCGTACTAAGTTAGCAAATTATTTTTTTTACAGTATGGCTAGTCAAATTTACAGGATTAAAATTTTTTTTGCCGCATAAGTGTTGCAATGGCATTTAGGTCGAAAACTATGACGCTTTTGAATTTTTTAAAAATTTATAACTGTAATTTACTGGTCTATCAACTGTTTTCGGCTTGCCGTTGAGTTGTGGGGCATTCTATATATGAAGAGTTAACATGCTATTACAGCTACTTATTTAAAATCTAAATCGTGAAAGAAACCTTTAGGAACCTAATTTAGCCATTGTTTCTATTCAGGACCGTAGTTTAGTCATTAGTTCTACTTAAGGCCCTAAGTGATGGAACCAAAACTGTCATCAGTTACTTAAAAAATCCAGTTTTATTATTAATTAATAACTAGCGACCCACCCCGACTTCATACGGATGCAATGCTGATACTAAATATACTACAGAATGTCTTTATATACAACGTTCACAGCTTTTTGGTCATTAGACAATACAAACATGTTTTCTTTAGAGGTTAGGCTACTCTTGAAAGAGCGACATATAATTGGCCATGTAAAAACACGCAACGCTCAAATATAAGCCTGCAACGTTGAAAGTTTGACCCTGCGATTTATTAACGGTCATTGAAAAAGATATCTTTACCGGAAATGGTAGGCGTTTAAATTGGAACGGTAAAACAGAATTATTTATAGGCACGCGCCGCCGGCTCCCCGGCCGGTACCGCCGCAACCGCCATGTCCCTGCATTTTAAATCTGTAATATCTTCGAATATATTCATTTAAATTACATGCTGTAAAGGGCCATATTGATCTATATTAAATGCACAATGTATTTAAGGTACTTAATTGGATAAGGATTAATGCTGTATTGCTTAAAATCGCTTCGTAAATAAGCCATTATTTCTCGTTAAAAGTAAAGGATAAAAAATGGTTATTGTGGGTTATCCCTAAGAGATAGACATATACCTAGGGATAGGAAAAATTCGCGGGTTCATTTCGCGACAGGCTAAAATACAAATAGTTACACCTCAGTGCTGCCTCTGCTATTGGCTCACAACTTACCTGGATGACTCTGGGCCAATTAGAAACGCCCGACCAAAGCTTTATCGAATCACAGGCTGCTACGTTGGGACGTCTCACAAGACGGCAGCTAATGGGTGGGTGGCATTTGACCGAGTGTACGCAGAACTATGGAGTTCATCCTGCAGGTCATTGAACCCGCGAATTTTATCCCTACATATACCATCGCGGACTTTTTTGTAGACCTTTTTAAGGTGTACAATACTGTAGTACATTATTTTTATCTATCTCGTAGGATTCAGCCAGCGTTTGCAATGTAAGCGCAAAAAAATGTGTTTATTTATGACATCACATTAGAAACCTCTAAAATTATCAGTGTTTCTCTACTAAATTATGCATTTATTATACATATAAACCTTTCTCTTGAATAATTCTATCTATTAAAAAATCGTATCAAAATCCGTTGCGTAGTTTTAATGATCTAAGCATACATAGGGACAGACAGACAGCGGGAAGCGACTTGGTTTTATACTTTGTAGTGATTAAGTTAACAATAATTCAGAATTATAGTAAATGTATTTTTTTTAATTTTCTATTCGGAAATAAAACAATCTTAAACATCCAAACCTTTGATATAATTGATAAAAAAACCTTTATTATCTTTAATTCACTTTTAAAACACGTAATTTACTAACGTATTGGCGCTTATGTTACTTACATAATTATATATTTTACTATTGATGTTAATTTAGGATTGGTTTAAAATAAATTTGACACAGTATTCACACAACAGCATTATAATTCTTTCTTAGTGTTTAAACATGTATAGAATACATAAAAGTATCAATACTAAACAAACTTATAGTGCATTTCAGCTAATGTAAACACGTCTATCTATAGCTAAACGTTTTCGTTCAGCCAAGAAAGTGTGTAAGTATGAAATTATTTACTTAACACGTTGACAGTTGGAACATATCTAAGACAGGCTACGTGTAAATAGAATTTTGTACAGCTATGGACAAAAATCACTTTTACAAAATGTTCCCATCATATGGAGTTCATTTTAAGAATCAACAGGCTTTAGACTTTATTTAATCTTCCTTTCTGGAATCACCACACTTCTTACAAATTTACATATTATTTAACACTATTTTGGTTTGAACTAAATTTACTAATATAAATGTTATGTGTAATTAGTTGTCAGTATATTTTTATGTACAAGTACATGATTAGGTAAGACACTGCATTTTAAAATTCTGTGTCCATAAAAGTTCGTTACAGATTTTCGACTACATAGTTCAAGCGTCCTCATAAGAGAAGTTGACTTTCTTCTTTCAGTATGAACTGCACGTAGAATATGGTAAGGGAAGTGGTAAAACGCCGGGGGGAAGGAGGTGCTTATATTTAAGGCGAGGTTTCACTCACCTATAGCCAGCCTGACATAAAATTATCTTTACGTGTGAATAAATGAAGAGAATTGCTCAAAGAGATACTGCCACACTGCAACAGACACGAAAAAATTACATATTTTGCTTTGCGGAATTTGATGCAGAGTTTTGATTTGTACACAAAAACCACGTTGTCCTCGGGATCGTTCCTACTGACTGATTTTTTTTTTCCATTCTACAAGCCACTATTTACACTCGCAGTTTTACGCAGGTGTGTATTTTCAGTGTGAGATCCGCAAACACAAACCACCTAAAAGTGCTAACAGAAGGGAAAAATGCTGCCAGAAAACATTAAAACTTAATTTTTATTCCTCGGGTGGTGGTTCGTTCACCGAGACACCGACGAAGGAAGAACAGTAAAACTCAAGTGACTGGAAACTGTCCATCGAGTTCTGTGTCGCACGCTTGGAAAAAAACTCTTACGTGCTCTGGGAAGGGAAAGAGTGTCGACAGCACTTTCGTCCGATCGCGCACTGCCGCTCCAAGCACCTGCTGGTTCTTCTGCCTGATTGGGACGTGAGATTCGCGGTGATCAACGTCGTCCGGCGAAGCCACGTTTTCTCGAGATGCTCGAGGGGTTCGCCGTCGGTGGTCCGCGGACGGCCCGGGTCGCTGGACTGCTCTCAAGTGCGTTGTTCGTTGCGGGCGGTGAGGACGAGGAGGAGGAACACCGCCACGGAACTCCTCGAAGCCATCGCGCTATCCCCGGCGCACTTCTGGGACCCTGGCACGTACCTCTCGCAGTGTACCTGAAACACACACCATGTTTGTTTGTTTCAACACTCATGGTACACAGTAGCGTAGCCAGGATTTGTGTATGGAGGGGGGGGGGGGGGTTAAGAAGCATGGTCCCTCCCCCCTATTAAAGCGGGGTGTCCGGGGGTCCTCCCCCGGAAAAAATTTTGATTTTAAGGTTTAAAATAGTGCTATTTGAGCAGTTTTCGGTACTTAACTTTAAATATTGTAGGTAATGGTAAAAATATTATTAATGTTTTAATAAAATAATTGTTTGAGTGATGAAGTAAGAAATTAATTAAAGATATTTTAATCAATCCAAGTGCCTTGTCTACGTCCACTCAAAATCATAAATCATGCTCGAAGCTCAACAATTCAAAAAAAAAAAAAAAGGAATAAAATGGTTGGGTTTCGGCAGAACAAGCCTATTCCTGGACACAATTACTTTAGCTTGAAGAGTTACTCAGTCACCACCTGCTTATAATTACCGCGCTGGTTAAATACAGTAGGTGTAAGATATTTGAAAACTTGGGACCCGTCACGGCGTCACAACCTTATAGCTTCTACTCGTGACAGGGGTAGGGGAAGGGAAGGAGAATCGGTAGGGCTCGCTTACTCTTCCCCTCCAGTGCAGTGGCAGGTGATAGCAGTAAGACACCCAGGCTTTTAGCTAACCTGCTTTCAGATAAGAAAAAAAAATAGGGGCTAAGGTGGGGGGGTTAGAACCCCTAAAACCTCCCCCCCCCTCCCTGGCTGCGCCCCTGATGGTACATTCGTTAAGGGGCCCGCCTTGTCAGGGGTGTATCTGTGTTAGTTGAGGCGGGATGATAAGTGTTCTTTAATAGAATCGAATTTCAATGATTAAATGCTTTGAATTGTAACGAATTTAATCAAAGTAAAGAACTGAAATCTGTGTAAATGTTACCCAATTGAACATATTAATGTGAAATAACCGAAATAATCTTAAACGATACAAATAGAAATGAAATACATCCACATGTACCGAAATGTTTCGGAAACCTAACACAACAAACAAAAACACTTGATACAATACAAATTAAATGATTTGTACCCAAATGTAATTAAATACGTAAAATGTCACCTCTAAGCGCAAGGCTCTGAACTGGCGCGCAGTCTTCTTATCGTCACAGGATAACTCTGAAATTCGAGCGGTGACTGTTAAGTTATATGGCAGGTAAATGAAGATAAAGGTGTAATGAAAGTGCCTTAAAGCACTTTCAAGAATCTATACCGGTTGTTTTACGCCTAAAATTGACTCTGAAAACATGTGTTTTGGCCATTTTAACTCTTCTAAAAATACAGTTTAAAAACTTAAACCGATATCAAAAGTACTTTTCGGCCCTCAGCGAAATCTGAAATCCTTTTCGTAAACAGATACCCCTCGGATATTTTGAGAAGTTTTGAAATCGCGTTGTTTTTCCTGAAGCTCTGCACACCGTATGTGTGCTCGTGTAGGCGGGAGCCTTAAGGCTCGTTCTCACAACGCCATCTTATGTTCTGCGTTTTTTTTGTCACTATTTTTTTTAACATAATCTAATCTTTAAAAGTCGAATTTAACCTGCTTCTAATCGTCGTGTCGATTTGAACCTTTGAAAGTAAGTATATGTAAATACGGATGATATTACAATAATTTCGTGACTATAACCTAAAGAGAGTGCTTGAGATTCTCTCTTAATATTTTTCATTTTCATAAAGACTCCATCCTAACGAATATTCATTAGTGATAGAAAATTTAGGATAGCTGATATCATGCACCCCATGATTCTTTTATTTAAAAGTAATTGTTTTGTTTATTACTTGATTTTTATTTCAAGCTTACTAAAAAAATTACGATAATATAGAGTTGCTTTTCATTCTGTCTCTGTTTAACAAATTAATAGGTTTATATATATAATATATATAACATTTTAGTTTATACAACACTGAAAGCGTGCTTTGTTTAAGTTTTGAAATAAAAATTTTTTAGACTTTTTTAATTTTTACGTTAATACAAATATTTTCATCATATGTTAATTTAGTGTAATGTTATGTGGCGTGCAATTCATCGTAATTATCATAATTTGAGCGCCCTTTTAAAACCACGATGTTACACGAAGTGAATATCTGTTGAAAATCTTGTGGTAAAACCACAAATGCTAGGAAATTGACGGGGAAAAAATCACGTGGCGTGTGAGAACGAATTTAAGGGGCGATAGAACGCAGCCAGACTAGCACAAGTCATCATACAATGTATGTTCGGAACACAACCGGTGGAGCGCTAGGATGCGCTCTCCAGCAAATAACGCAAGCGCGCTGTTCACAGCAGCCGTCGTCACCCGTGCTGTGGATCTCCCAAGAGGTGGTTGCGCGTGCGAACCAAGATAAGGCCTTCGTGCATCTCATGCTCGGGCTTGCGGACCGCAATGCGAGGAAGGCACAAAGATTGTGCCAGAGAAAATTCGACAACAAGACGCGTATGAAGCTCGAGTCAATATCGGCAGCCGCATATTCCAGCAGTTGTGTGATGGGGAGATTTTTGTATGAGGACGTTGTTGATTATAACAATTTCCTCAAATTCATCGGTGTACTGTCATTCCGTCTCTTTCTCTCTCTCTTCTTGCTTCTCACATCTCGTAACACAGCACGTATCGCCCTCTAACACTATACTGGTTGAGTTCCGAGCATTTATTGTATGGTGAGTTGTGCATTTTATGGCTGAGTTCTATAATCCCATGATAAATGTACCACGTATTTTCAAACATGCTGTACATTACTGTGAGTTGATAAGGTAATTTCATGCCAACTACGTATCTTGAGTCTTCCCTACCATGCACCTTTGTGGTATAAGTAGGCAAACAGATATATATATAAATATATAAATATATATATATATATATATATATATATATATATATATATTTGTGTGTGTGTTAAGCATTTTTTCGAACTCGGATGTTTTAACGTGCAAAACCAACTTTATTTTTTCAAATAAGTTTGGCGACAATGGTGATATGTAACAAAGAACGTATTTTTCTTTTAAATAAATGACAAAATATTTTTAAAATCATTAATTTAAATGTTAAGGCTTTTAAATGTTTACATTAAATGTTTTAAATTTTGTTCTTTATTTAAATACTATTATTCTATTTCAATTATCTGGTTTACGGGTTTCCACAAGCAAAACAGACATTGCTTTTCTAAGACCCGTAGAAATGTCGATCTTTGAATTTGCTGTAAATATGTGGTGATTTCAGCTTTAGTTATTTAATCATACTTGCATAAACTAACTTCTGAATATTATTTAAGTTTTTATATAAATATTAAATTCAAACCAAACAGTCTGGCACACACGTATTCAAATTTGGCAGAAAAGTTGAAAACGTTGATATTGTCTCAATAGTGTAACGCGAAATATAAATTAAAATAAACTATCTCAAAGTTGTCTACATCAGAAAAAAAATAGATGACATGTTAGTAAATATAGTCATTGTATTATTTCATAGTTTTATTTGTTGTAGCTCATTATAAAAAATGTTAGGTATTTTTAAAAATAATATCAAAGAACATGATCATCAGGGGAAAAATATGGATTTCAGTAGTGCTTTAAAAACATATCACTTATTTTGATTTAACCATGACGTGTCCTCGTCAAATTTTTAAGTTTAAGAGAACATTGTTCATTTTTTACCACTCTTAGAACACCGCTTCCATGACTTGATGTAAGCTTTTGGACATACGGCATTGCTAAGCACATATATGTTTGTTTTGGAAAACTATTGCGTTTGATTCGTCTTTTCGTTTTGTCGTGCTTTTGTCTTCTTTCAACTGTTGTGCTGAATTTTTTTGGGTTCAATATTTTTGTGCTGTCATCATTTGAGGTTTTTTTTGTTCTCTTAGTCCATTTTTCTTTGTTTTTCTTTGTTTGTTGACCATATTCCTGTAATGGAATATTATGTGGTGTTTATATCCTGTTGACAACAGCCATTTTTTTCTTAATTTGTGTTTTTTGTCTTTTGTTTTTTTTTGTAGTTTTCGTCTACAGACATACATGTGCTTAGCAATGGCGTATGTCCAAAAGCTTACATCAAGTCATGCACTCCCATTGCACAAATCTTTCAAAGATAATACCGCTTCCATGTTTCGCTAGAGAATAATGCCAGACCGGATAAAATTTCCGCACTACCTTACGAAACAAAGTACCTATGTCTTAAAGCCATGGATCGCACATTCACCTGAATTAAAGACGCTGACATCTTGTCCAGGAAATGACTCGTGAAGTTAGCTGCCTCGTCGCCACACGTCAACTGAACCACAGCTTGCGAACACTGGAGAAATTCCTGGAAAGAACTGGAAAATATATCAGTTACAGTAACGTTTTTAAGAAATAATTGCATTCAGTTTAAAATGAACATTGATTAAAATATTTAAGTGCAAAAAATGGTAAGGTAAAAAAAAATAGCTTTAGAACCTAATATGTTAATTTTACATATTGTGACCTTTTGACTTTATGATGCAGTTCGGATATCGGCAGAGAGATTTATTTTTAATAAATAAATTATTAACTTTTCAGTTTATCATAGTGTTAACCATTTAATGTTCTTCAACCGTCACACACACACTTTTATATATGTGTAAATGGCAGCTTGAACGTCTTACATTAGGCAAGTATACTGTATTGTCAGCACTTGGACCTGAAGCGGAAAGGACATATAGTTTGAATTTTCCTGCTGCCTATTCGCAAAAATAACCACATCAAAGGACGAAACCTCTCGTCTTACTAACATCTTCGAACTACAGCGATAAAATTATAGTTAAACGAATTCAAGTTCAACGTCTCGTCAAATTCTAGGTAACTGGAATCGATGAGGTGGGGATAACACGAGAATAGAGCACTTATGGTGAGATTAAGTGGGAGTAAACAGAAGTACTTCGAGAAAATTCACCAGTTCAACGCGACGTCCACCACTTTCCCCCACTTGAGCGAAAAATTGCAAGCTAGACCTCGCCGGCAATCAAACACGAATCTCCATGTTTCGAGTCCATGTGATACAACCACAAATTATTATTTACTAGCTGCAGTACCCGGTTTTGCCCGGGCTGAACACCGGGTGATATATTGTCCTTGAATTACAGAAAAATGGATAGCGATATGTCCAGTGTGTTGGACATTAAGAAATGACACATATTTACTGTTTGTGTATCTGTGACTTATGATTTTCTGTTTACCCATGGCGATCGGTTGAAAGGTTTAGAAGTTGATGCGCTACAGCGCCATCTAGCGGTGAGTTACAAAAAAATGGATAGCATAAAAACCTTCTTCATGATAAAAACATTCGATGTGCCAACTTTCATGGCGATCGGTCAAACGGTGTAAGAGTTTATCGACGTCATATATGCCAACATCCAATTATATATATTCTTATATTTCGAAATTTTGGAGCTTTCACTTTTGTGGAAAGTGGATGTTCAGGACCTCGATGGTTTGGAACAACTCCATCTCGAAAGAAATGATATTTGAAATTCCTGAAATTTTCGAGATTCTGGGGCTTTGTCCCCAGAGGGGTAGGGGTGATTTTGAGGAACCTGAATGGCAGGGAAATACTAAAAATCGAAAGAGAATGATTTTTGAAATTTTCTAAATTTTGGGGCTTTGACCCCTGTGAAGGGGGGGGGGGAGATTATAAGGACCCCGAATTGCTCCTAAACACTCCAAATCGGAAGATAATAGGTTTTCGAAATTTTGGGAAATTTTTTTATTATTGGGTCTTTGACTCCTAGTGGGGGGAGGGTAGTATGAGGACCCCGAATGGCTCGGAAACACTCCAAATAGTAAAAAAGTATACTTAAATTTAAGAAATTTTTCGTAATTTTGGGGTATTGCACTCCCCCCCTCCCTCAAAATTGGGTAGGAAGTCGACTTTGGGTAAAAGTTCCACCATGCCCCGGACACTTTAGTTCGTAATGACTTAATTTTAATACAATTTCCTCCAATTTATCGACATTTTGTGGCTTTCACGTTTGTTGAAGGGGGGGGGGGGGGGGTGTAGGTTCAGGACCTGGAATGTTTCGGAACACTCCATCTCGAAACAAATGATATTTGAAATTCCTAAAATTATGGAAATTTTGGGGCTTTTTCCCAGAGGGTGGCGGGGGGTTCGAGGACCCTGAATGGCTCGAAAACACTTAAAATCGAAAGAGAAAGATTTTTAAAATTTTTTAAACTTTCGAAATTTTGGGGCTTTAACCACCTGAGGGGGGGGGGTGTTGATGTTGAGGACTCCGAATTGCTCGGAAACACTCCAAATCGAAAGAGATATAAAGGAATATAAGAATGTAGGCATTTACTGTACTCCTATCTACCATAATAACAATATTGACAAATAGAAAGCTTATTACCTACCTATGAATAATTATCTAAATTAATTAATAAATAACTGTATGTTTAAGAATTTACGTACATACATCATATTAAACTTCAAACTATACACACCAAAAAAACTAAGGGTGTTTTTGAAACAATTTTTTATTTGTCATAATGTTTAAAACATTTGTAGGATTTGTTTATATGTAAAACTGTGGTGGCAATATTCCGCTTATCCAAAGGAGTATAGAAATTAATAGAGATATCACTCCCTGAACACACCGCAAATCTTTGAATTAAGTAAAAAAAAAGTCCAAAATAAAACAAAAAGTATAAATAACAACTAATTTGTCAAAAAAATTTATTCAACTGGAATGACAATGTTAACATCCACCTGAAATTTAATAGAAGTAGGTAGGTAATAATAATATATATATATAAGAAAATAAATGAAATTAAAACATACATAAATAAAATTATCTCACACTTAACCAAACATAATGTTTTATATGAAATAAAGGAAGATGGCAATTACACGTAACTATTCTAATTAATAAAAAAAAATCAACCTACCTGAAATAGTAAAATTCAAAATTTTCAACAATATATTACATAATTGATAAATATTTCTGGTCTTCGGTCTCAGTAGCCCTAAGACTCTTGATGCTCAGCAGATAAATTATAAACACTAAAACAAACTCCTTGCAAATAAGTAAGTACTGTAAAAAAAATAACAAAATTGACAATAGAAAAAATAAGTAGGCCCTGCCAACCTATAAATAAATTTCGAAGAAATTTATAACTTTAAGAATTTATATACCTACAATATATTAAACTTGAAACTATCCACACAATAAAAACCTAAGAATGTTAGTGTAAATAATTTTTTTTATTTGTAATAATACCTAAAATACGTATGTTTCCAAAATGAAACAAAGTATAAATAATGACCAAATTGACAAAAAAAAATTGTACAACTCGAATGACATTGAAAACATACACGTGAAATTTAAAAGAATTATGAGTGCCCTAGGTAGAGAGAAAAAATATATATAGAAGAAATTAAATTTAAAAAATGTGTGCGTGTACTTAGGTACGCGCATGAGAAGTTATACTTATTTGGCATAATTAAAAAATAGTTTTTAATTGCATGCAAAAATATTGCGTGGAGTCCCTCCACGCGGAAGAAGTGAAACTTCGTAATGTGGAAATGAAATAGGAAGGGGTAGAAATTTATTTTTAGTGAAATCATTTTGTATCAAATAAAACTAAAAAAAAATAAAGGGAATAAATTTGTAACGATTCATAGATTTATCTTCAGAGAGAGAGAGAGAGAGAGAGAGAGAGAGAGACCTATTGAATGTATATAAAACTTACTTTTTTATGAGAGCAGATTTTCATGAAATAAATCATGAAATCATTCAACGATAAAAGTTGTTTATTTAATCAAGCGGACGGGTTCGCCCGAAGGAGAAAATTGACGCGGCGAGACCTCGTGGACATAGAGAAATGACACACACTCACTATTTATGTGTTTATGAAACATGATTTTTTTTTCTGCAATTTAAATTGTAATATACAAAAACGGTATTGAAAATTGAAACAAATATGGTGACACTACAAACTGTCAAGATCTTTATTTTTTTCTTACTCTCTACTTAGTTCCTTACAATAGAAAAACGTAACGTAATGGCTTGAAAGCTATTGCTCGGCAGGCATAGAGGAATGACACTAACAGTTTGTATATCTATGACACACATTACATAAAATTAAGATATATTTTTTTAACCCGTTTAAAATTTATTTATTTTTTAGATAAAAGATAGCCTATGTCCATCCCCAGGATATAATCTATCTCCTTGCCAAATTTCATAACGATCCGTTCAGCCGTTCAGCCGGGAAAAGGCAACAAACAAACAGACATACAGACAGACAGACAGACAGAGTTACTTTCGCATTTATAATATTAGTATTGATAATGTTTTGATACTTCACAAACGAGATGAATATTTCCTATTGACTGACTTGATTTTTTCAAATAAATTTGATTTATTAGATAGTTTTGTTAACTTAGATATGTTTGTGACCAACAACATATTACCTTCACCAAAATATTGCATTATTATATTTTTTTCATAATTTTAGGTGGAATATATCACTCTTCTTTTCCTCCTCTTACTCCACACCTCTTTATGCATTAATTCGGACAGGAATATGAATGTTTTTAATCTCGGGTAGGGTGTCACTTCAGCTGAGGATACGACACCGCTTAAAATTAGTAAACTATGGAAGCTACAGAGTTGAAGTAAATATATCTTAGTTGAGCATACTTTGCTCGTGGTTGTTACGTATGATCCACATGATTAACATTTTCAGTGATGACGTATTGAGCGTTGGTGGGAAGCGCAACGAATTGAAGTAAGCGAGAGCTGTAACTCCGAGAGTAACAGACCGAATTGCATGAATTAATCTTTAAGCGTCAACTTAAAAAAAAAAGTGTGTGCGTGGAGTCCCCGTGAGACGGAAGTGAAACGTCATGATTATTAGTTATAGATAGAGATAAATTATTTACATTTCCATTCACACTATTCACATAAAAAAGAATGATACTTATAAAATTAACTGGCAGACCCGGCCACGCGTTGCTGTGGCTGAGTGATTTAGAAAGGATTTAAAAGACAAAATTTAACACAGATTAACATAACGTTTTAAATTCTATTTTATTATCAAATACTCTGATTACCTTTACTTATGATAAATCACAGTTCATTTTATTAATAAATACTCTTGATTTGTTCTAACTATAATAGAAAATATATATCAATAATTGTAAACACGTGAGAATAAAATCAAAAATAATACAAACAAGCGAGGTTAGGTAGTACATTGATCAAAGAAAATGTGCACAACATGGAGAAAAAAAAAATTTGAATTGAAACATAGCTCCATCTATGAGATATTTATGTCAGACAGTATAACAGTTGTCTGTAAAAACTGATTTAAGGCGCCATCTGTTTGAGACTTATGAAACTTACGATTAATAACACCAATCAACATTGATAATCAGTTTATTATTAATTATAAATTATAAAGACTATTTATCGAAAAAAAACTATCTTATCTCTCAAGTTGGAAAAAATTACACTTAAATGCCAATTTTCATCGAAATCGGTTGACTTAATGAAGAGTTCATTGGAAACAAACATCAGGACACTGGATTTATATATATTAAGATTGCACAAATCAATACATCTTTTTCGCTCGAATAAATAAAGTGTAGATACTTCAAACAAAAATAAATAAATATGGTTGACTTGATGTAAGCTTTTGGACATACGCCATTGCTAAGGTGACAGTGATGTGCGGCAATTCTTTCACTCAATAGCTTTTGGCTGGCTTTCCGGGTTATTTGTTGAGCCTGTTTGCCGTTGACCGGGGATTTGATTGTTGCTTAGCAATGGCGTATGTCCAAAAGCTTACATCAAGCCATGCATTCCCATTGCACAAATCTTTCAAAGATAATATAAATATGGTTGCTTCAATCGTTAGCCGTTACGAAAAATGAGGCGTAGACAAACACGTGCAGCGTTACAAGCATTCCGTCACATTAATGCTGCGTCATTTCTACCTCTCCCCTACCGTCTCCCCTTCTGGCGGTTACAACTAGCATATATCATGCTCAGAGACCGGAAAAATTCGCGGATTAATTTCACGATATGATAGAATCCAAACAACTGTACCTTTATATTTCTTCTCTGATTGGCTCACAGTTTATCTGAAGGACTTTGAGCCAATGAAAAACCTTTAACCAAAAAGTATCGAATCGCAAGCGTCCCAGTTGACACGTTTCACGAGTCGGTAACCAATGAGCAAGTGGCATTTGCCTGAGTATGTAGGGGATTGTGGAGTCTATCCTAGAGGTCATCCAAAGCGCGAATTTTTCCAGTCTCTAATCATGCTACGCTCCATGGCCGTCTTCCCATTCGACCGCTAGTGCATGCGTTCGAGTCGCGTCACCGCTAACGCACTCTCCTACTCTACCGGCTCCCCTACCACGTACCTAACTATTTCCGTCATGCGATCGGAATTTTCGTAACGCTCGAAAATTGTAGTCTCCCTCATCAAAGAAGATTCCGTTTTAAAAAAAAAAATTGGTTGTCAGTAAAGTCGGTTTACGGACAATAGTTTAACGTGACAACGTCATAACAAAACATTGATGACATGATTGCATACTTTTATGAATAAAATTGAAGCATTTTTATTGAATTATAACTATTTTGTATGGATACAAATGAGTGAAATTAAATCTACAATTTAATTGATGAATTTACTTTTATTTGCACTCATTAAATCAAATATGTTTATTACTTTAACGAAGAGATTATTTTAACTATAACTTTTATACATGTTTTCTATTTGACTTCTTCCAATCTGTGTTATTCTGTTAAGGATAGGACGATGATAGGAAAAGTATGAAACGAATAGGAGTGTTTCAAGGATGATGTGAAGGAAAATGGCTTACCCAACACCAATATGCAGTCAAAAATAATATATTTGCGCCACGGACTCTGCAGCAATGCTAGGAGGAACGGGTTAGCAAAGAGCAATGAAAATGTTACATTGAAATTCCCATGAAAACAGAATTACGCCACGGACTCGGTCGCAATGCTAGGAGGTTCAGGTTAGCAAAGAGCAATAAAAATGAGCTTAAGGGGACACAGCGAAACGGGAAATGTGCGTACGGGACACTTTTTCGTGCGTGCATCCGGCGTTCATCGATTTATTAGACGTTGCCACGTCAAAAAATCGTATCAAGCGTTCTTAATTTCCTGGCAGCGTGTTCGGCTGGTTTTCAGAAGATTGTGGGTTCAATCAACCAACACCTACACCCCCAAAACTTATGGTGCACATTAGTGCAATGTGACAGAAACCTATTCATTTGTCTATCCATCACGGCGATATAGGTTATTTGGCGTCAAGCTGTTCGCAAGCACCTAACGCGCAAAATAATATAATAGGCCTATAATAAAAAAAGCCAGTCATGGGGACTTTCGACAGAAGTGAAAACTGAAAACTTTGATTTTAAATGTGCATTATTTCATTATTTCCACGTCAAATGTACGTAAGAAAATGATTTTGGTATTATATCTCTAGCATGTCGGTGACGCGAACCCATAGGTTTTGCCCCTACCAATAATAACTTTAAAATTAGAAGAAATTAAGTTTTATCATTGAAAAATAAAATAAACAAAATAAAAAACATAACCCTCAACTTAACTATCTACTAAAAAGTAGCCAATACTCGCAATATGTACCACACAATAAAACTAAAATTTCCTTGGAAAATAAAAACAAAATAAAAAACTTATAAATTTAAAATTAGAAAAAAATTAAGTTTTATCCCTGAAAAATCCAAAATCTATGAACTTAAATCCACAAATAATCAACATTCACTACGTAAATAGATAAACAAAAGAAAATCGCTGAACGCGGTCAATTTTACTTCACTTACTGTTACTACAGCATGTCGGTGACGCGAACTCACAAGATTTTACCCATCCATAAAGAGTTCAATATGCACAGGACATAGTCGTGTTAATAAAATGTATTAGTGTATATATGCGTATACATGTACATAGGCCGCTGCGCGTTGCCAGTCTGGCGCAACACGTCACTAGCACATGTTTTGTCCCTACCAAAAATCGCTCAAAGGGTGAAGAAGTTTTCACTTCAAAAATATATATATTTCCACTCACCAGCATAGTTTACGAAGTTGTTTCTCATTTTCCGAGTTTGTCAGGTTCATCTGTTGCTGTTGCTCCAGGGAATGGATTTTTTCCTGATAGGCTTTAGTGCACTTATCGTTCTCGGGTTCCACTTGATTCATGCATGGCGCATGCCTTAGGTATTCTGGAACATATCAAGAAAAACATCGCACGTTCACACATGTTGGCAGTCTGTATTCCCTTCGAATGCATGAGCTATCCTATACTACACCACGGGCGGTATTCCAAGACGTTCGGGTAAGGCAGCGAATAAGCACGACCGTAACCTAACTCGCGGGCCGTATTCCAGAACGTGTACAAACCGAATACCAGTAAGTAGAGTTCAGAAAAATTCGCGAATTCATTTCGTGACAAGATGAAATTCAAACACGTGTACAATTCTTCTGGTCCTGCTATTGGCTCGCAGTTTAACTGGAGTTCTCTGGGCCAATGAGAGACTATCGACCAAAGAAGCATTGAATCACAAGCTACCAGTGGAGACGCCTAACAAGTTAGCACCCAATGAACACGCGCGTCTGCTTGAGAAATGCAGAGGATAGCGGAGGCTATCCTAGAGGTCATTTAATCAGCGAATTTTTCCGGTCTCTACCAGTAAGGTAACAGATCGGCAACCATTTTAACAAACTCTGACCTTCTCTAACGGACGTTTCGCAACCGTCGATACAATTATAACGGCAAAAATACTAGAGATAGCAGCACCATCGCAGAACAAATTAGAACCGTCTTTCTAAATTCCTCAAAAACTTTTTAGTTGCGATGATTTCTTGTTATGACCATTAAAGTGTATAAACTGTATTTAAGGATAGTTACGCTATCATAAAATCTAATTTGGCACAACAAGAAGTTTGGTTCGTCCCCCGATAATCACAAAAGGGACTATATAGAGGTTAATGGAGCCAGACGCGGGTTCGTTATCTGGGCGAAATCAACGAAAAATGAGCTCTGCGGATACGCGAAATTTGGGCAACAGATCGGTAACTGATAGGACACTGAAATCTGTTTCCTAAAAACAGGGGACCGGCCGTGTTGTATTGTGCGCTAGGAATACGGTTAGGGTACAGGTATAGCATATTCAAAACCTAAACCCTTATTTTTGTGTCTTCGAATACCAGCCGAAAAGTCGTATTCAGGATACAAGTCTAATAATAATTTAAAAGGTGGAAAATGAGCTCCACTCTAAAATCAAGACTTTTCTGATTCTAATCCTCCAGTGCACAAAAGTCACTATCGCTTCATATGTATTTTATTGAAAATTACAGCCATGTATTGTGTTAATAATACAATTTTATATACGCGAAGCTTTCGCCTTAGTGTGTATAAGTGGTTTTTATTTAAGCCGTAAATGGTGGGGGGAGGGACGGAAGCTTAATCTAAAAACAACCCTTTTACGAGATAAAATAAAATGAAGGATTTTTTAATGCAAATATTCTTTTCATTCATCCCTTCCGACAGAATATTAGCCTTCCCGATATTTGAACATTACATTATTTCTCGATGTCACTATTTTTGGTGAAGTAGCTCTGATTGAACGTCGGACCTAGTGTATTTTTGATTACTGATAGTTAATAATAAAAAAAATTTAAACCACGACCATAAAAAAAACTCCTTTAAGCTACCACATTTATGTATCTGTTATACACTGTTTAACTCTCTGGAAACTAATTGATGCACTTATTAGGTCGTGGGTGAAACCTGAAGATCCCCTAAAATCCAACTATCAAAGAAATATTTCCAAAAGCAATCTATATCGCCATTGCAATTAAAAATTTAACAGATTTTAAACTTATTGCTTCCACCCTGAATGTTTTTGAAGATACAGATATCGGATTTAATATTAATTGATTTTTTCAAGGGACAAAAAAATTATGCATTTAATTGGCTAGTTTTACAATCATTAATTAACTCTTTTTTAACATGACAATTGCAATAGGAAATAATGAATTGGATAAATTTAGTAGACATAGGTCGTTGCTGGTTTACTCTGCGATTGTCACAGAAAAAAATCAATCTTACTAATGGAAAAAAATTAATATATACATAAAAACTCACTGAGACATTAGCTGAAATTCGCTTTCTCTCCATGTGTTTATATATTCTTATGTGTCCTTCTTGATGTTTTTTTTTCCTTCCCCAAATGACAACCAGTGACAAACCAGCAAGAGCGAGTGGCTGCGAAATTATTTTATAATCATTAATTAAAAGATGCGTAGGCTTGAAAGCGGCATGAAACGCGTAGTTTTCCCGATGCATTAGCGCCGTGACGTGTGGGTGTCACACGGCAGGGATTCGGCGAGTGCTAATGTAAATGTCATCGCGGCTTTTGCCTTCGACCGCCGTGCGTTCCGCGAGGAACGGATGATGGGGGGAAAAAAAAAAAATCAAAGTGCCGTGCATGATTAGTTGCAGCCTGTTTATCACAGTTTACTGTTTCCCCGTCCGAGTGGTGGGCTACGCGACGTGGTGAGGCCGGAAAAGTACTGTTCGGCCACACCAGACCGCCTAGCACGGGAAACCTTCCTTTCAGAGACGAGAGAGCCGAACGCCCGATCGTGCATCTTCGGGATTTTTTTTTTCCATTTTAAATAATAGTAAAAATTCGGGAGTACTTTTATTTCGTGCTACAAAAATTCCTCTATTTAATACAACTTGCGGAGATACGAAAATTCCAACACGTTTAGGAGAAATCGCCGTTTATTCATTAACATACATACATCTGTACATTGGTGCGGCCTCCGCAATATTTTAGGTTTGCCGTGTGTCCGTGAATGTTTATTTTGGACAACTCATGATAACTAATGGTCAATTAGGTTGGGTTAGCTGCAATATAAATACTTTAAAACATTGTGGTCGGTTGATTTGGTTAGGATAGCTACATTAATGATACTGCGAAATCATGTAAATAAACGGTTTCCTAGCGCTGGATAGCTACATATTAAAAATTTATTTGCTAAGCAACCATAAAATGATTTTACAGTATTTTTAATGTAGCTATACTTGCCTTATATAACCAACCATCCACAATGTTTTTAAGTATTTATAATGTAGCTAACCTACTGAATAATTCTTTAAATTACTTCTTGCTAATTTTAAGAATGACATCTTATAAGTTAAACGGCGCATTTGGAGAATAAATGCCCGCGAATTTTATTTTTTCACCCAAATAAATACACCTGTTGTGGTACGGGGGAAAAAAAAGCGAGCATGAACTTCAGGGAACTTCGGGTGTGGCTCTCTCGTCTGTGAAATTATGGCTTCCCGCCTAGCACAGGGCTTCCCGTCCGGTGGTAACGCCCCACCACTAGCGGCACGCGGCAACGTCGCAGGTGGTACGCGATCCAGTGTTGCCAAGTTAAGTTCCATTGACCCTGATATTGGACTAACAGCAACAAGTTTCCCACCAAAAATTACCTGTTTTTTTATGACTATTGATTTTTGGACTCAATTTGAAATAATAATATTGTCTAAAATTATTTTTTATAAAGTTTTTCAATTCGAATTAATGTCTTTATTTTCTGTTTTCAGAGTTATGTGTTACGCATGAAACTGCCATTTTACAATAGCCATTATATTTTTTTTTCTTAAATTAAAAAATAGCCATAGTTTTATATTAATATCTAACACTAAAATATTAAGTAAGCTAGTGCATAGTGGTATACCAACGTATCTAAAAATCTCAAGTGGTACGTAGTGCCATATGTTGGGAACCCCTAGTCTAGCATAACCCGAGCAAAGTTTCTGTTTTTAGTCTGACAGAACGAATATTACAAATATATTGTTGATACGCACAGATACCGTTTACAGTTTTGGTCACAGTAACTTTTTCGATATTTAATTTTTTGAAGTTTTACTTCTTTAGGCTCGTAATGAAACAAATTATGAGAGTGAATTTTTACAATACCCGCGTACCATGCAACGAAATTTCCACAGGATGAAAAAAAGACTAATACAAAAAAGGTTTGGATAAAAAAAAGGCTACTTACAAATAAAAAATTATATATAAACTTTTAAATTATATACTTTAGTGATTAATAGTAAATACTGGCCCATATCACTAAAAGCATTTGTTTATTGTGAGTATTAGTGATGTAAATTGTTTATAAACTTTTTCAAGTGTATTTATATACGTGAGGTTATGTTATACTTCATTAGACGTTAAAAGTTATACTTCTTTTTATTTTAGACACTGGACTAATTTGAAATTTACCGTAACACAATTTATTGAACAAATACTCATTATTCATTATTAATATAAACACACGGATAAAATGTATTAAAATAATTTCGATAAATTTTAATTGATAGTTAAAAATCAATAAATATAATGAATTTTTAATATAATTTATTATTTAAATTATTTAAATTTATTTATATTATTAATATTTAGTATTCATATTTTATATATTTAACTGCAGGGGTAAAAAGTTCTACATCCAATAATAAGGAGAGGGCCGGTAAAAATATTCTAAGTAAAAATTGGTTGTCTGTAAAGTCGGTTTACGGACGATAGTTTAACGTGACAACGTCATAACAAAGAATTAATGAAATGATTGCATACTTTTATAAATAAAATTAATTCATTTTTATTTTAATAATGAAAGAATCAATACTTGAAATTATACTAGTAATCAGATTTTTTAAAATGCAAGAATAATTAACCTGTATTGCTGAAATTGTTGTTGTGATAAGCAATGAAAACCACATTAACTTTTCTTTTTTAAATATGATTATGAACAAGTTTTCATATAAATAAACTGTAAACAAATATCTAACATTACCTATTATTACTGCACTCGCCAACAGATGCTGCTTTTTTTAATATTAAAAGAATAAATACAGCGTAACAGGACAATGTGCGTAACGGGACAATGTGCGTAACGGGACACTTTTTCGTGCGTGCAGCCGGCGTTCATCGATTTATTAGACGTTGTCACGTAAAAAAAATTAAACCGTGGATGAGGTTTATGCCCGCCGAGTTCACCTGTCTGGTAGAAGCCCTCGCGGCAGATCTCCCGGATGATCTCGTAGATGTCGTAGTAGAGGTGGTTGAAGTGCGTGCGCTGGTCCGGGGTCATGCAGCGCCGCAGGTGGTTCTCGATGCAGCGCAGGCCGGCGTCGAACTCCCTGCAGCACCCCCGAGAACACGACCCCCGACCAATGACCACCCCATCAGCTGCGGAGCACGACACACACAGCTCGCCTTTCGATGGCGACAGAGCACACCAAAGGATCGTGTCGATTCAGAGCGCATAGCTAGTTCTTGTTATTTTTTTTTTGCCTTCGTGGCGTTTTGAAACTGTTTGTTTACACTGCCCTGGCCATTTTGTAAAAAAAAAATATAAATTTAATTTATAAAAAATAATTACCCATACAACCAACGTGGTGTGATTTTATAGCTTGAGAAAACTGATTATACACACACATACACTAACTAATGCTCAGCATGCGTTACAATGACTCTGTCAATTTATTTTTTTTAATTAGTTTGAAGTAGGTACACATATACATATCCCTCTATAAATCTCTCCATATCTGTCTACATATCTTTATTCATATCTCTCCGCAACACTCTAGATTTCTATATCTGTCAGCATCTCTCAATTTAGTTATGTATCTATATCTCAATACATCTCTCTAGCTATACATCTCTATCACTCTTTGTCAATATCTGGGTTGCGGGGTTATAGTGGCACGCACGGACAAACCACTCTTACATTTTTATCATATATAGTAGGTATGTAAAAACACGCGAATATTCTAATGCAAAGTTGTGTCGCATTTTCAAAGCAATTGGTGAACAACTTTCGGAAATTTAAGGTTTTGAACGAACGAACATATATATAAACATATATATAAACATATATATACATATATATACATATATATATATATACAGGGTGTCTGTGAAAGACCGCACTTTTTTTTGATCAGATAGAGACTAAATTTATGAGACAGGAAGTCTTTCCCGATTTTTGATCTGACCCATAAATAATTAGTAATTAATTAAAATAGTAAACCAATAATGAGTGCGCACATGCTCACTTACTGCTGCTTGCCCCCTCCCCCCCTTATATTCTTGGTGCACCGTGAGAGACAGTAAGCAGTAGTACCACGCGCTTGTCTCTCTCTCTCTCTCCCGGTAAGCACAGTCCCCCCCCCATACTTCTTCTTTCTCTTAGGGCGCTGTTATCTATCGCTGAGCGGCCTTGGGAATTCTGCGGGCCGCCGCGCGGAGCAGCGTGATTGACGCCGACCTTCTGGTCGGTTCGGGCGTCGGGACAGCCCGGGATGATGAGACACATCAAAGCTTCTCTCGTCGGTTCGAGAAGGGTGCCCTAGTACTAAAGCAGCTATGCTGGCTTCCACAGGAGTTCGGTGGAGTGCCGTGAGTGCCGCGAGTTCCGCAAGGAGTGCGGCGAGAATGTTGCGACGAGTTCCGCGACGATAATTGCGAGAGTGCGGCGACAGTTCCAGAGTTCGGAGGGTTCAGCGAACGAAGAGAAGTGCGACATCCAGGGATAAACCCCTCCCCCCAACCCGAAAGTGGTGCTACGCGGAGTTCGAATGGATCGTGAGAATGCGGCCGAGTGGCGCGAGACTGTGTTTTTGGACAGGTACCTACGTGGTAAGGGGCGAACCACTGTTGAGCCTCGCTCTAGTGAGGAGTGTGAACTGCGGAACTTGACAGACATTTAGTGACTTGAGAAATAAACCTATTTTAAGTACCAGGGTTTGTGACCGGACAAAAGTACAATTATTTACTATTAATGTAAATATTAGTAAGTAATAAAACTGTGAAAATACCCAAATGGGCTGTTTCTTAAGACCCAGTTATTTCCACATTAAAACAATACTATATCAAACCTATGATGACTAAAAAAACTAGAAATATTATTTATTTCTGTATAAATTTATTTGATGTAATTATAATTTAATATAGCATTTTGTTGCCTGAGAATAGCTTTTATTTTTGCTGCATTTTAATTTTTCATCAACTCCTTTTATTTCTATCACCTAGGTAATACTGTTATGGGCACTTGGTTTAATTAGTATGAAAAGCTGTAAATTATGCAGTGTGAAAAAAATTGGTTGTCTGTAAAGTCGGTTTATGGACGACAGTTTAACGTGACAACGTCATAACAAAGCATTAATAAAATGTTTGCATAATTTATGAAAAAAATTTAATCATTTTTATTGAATTAACACTATTTTGTATGGATACAAAGAAGGAGTGAAATGAAACATACAATTTAATTAATAAATTTACTTTTATTTGCACTCATTAATTCAAATATGTTTATCACTTTAACGAAGAGATTATTTTAACTATATAACTTTTATACATGTTTGCTATTTAACTTCTTCCAATCTGTGTTATTCTGTTAAGGATAGGACGATGATAGGAAAAGTAGGAAACGAATGGTAATGTTTCAAGTTTAATGTGCCTCGAAAAAGTCAAATCGATGGTTGTTCCAATCGAGTGGAAGAGAGATAGATGCGGCGCAAGTGTACAATGAGCGTAACGGGACACAACGTAACGGGACAATGTGCGTAACGGGACAATGTGCGTAACGGGACACTTTCGTGCGTTCAGCCGGCGTTCATTGATTTATTAGACGTCACGTCAAAATAATTGGCTTAGTGGATAGAGATTCTAGCTGGCGAGTCTAAAGGTCCCAGGCTTGATTCCCGGCCGGGTGAAGGTTTTTCACTTGTCCCACTATCTCAGCTGGTCCTCACCAGGCGAGCGTCTCCCCGTTAGGGGTGGCTGGGGGTCCAACCCCACCTCCGAGTGTGACACTATCATCGTTCTCGCCGTTAAACATGCTATAGATAGAGACCGGAAAAATTCGCGGATTCATTTCACGACAGCCTGAAATTCAAATAGTTATAGCTCAGTGCTGCCTCTGCTATTGGCTCACAACTCACCTGGACGACTCTGGGCCAGCGAGAAACACTCAACCGAAGGTGTATCGAATCACAGGCCGCTACGTTGGGACACCTCCACAAGACAGCAGCCAATGAGAGGGTGACATCTGACCGAGTGTACGTAGAACTATAAAGTTAATCCTAGAGGTCATTGAACCCGCGAATTTTTCCGGTCCCTAGCTATAGAGCGTTTCTCCCTCAGTTGGCAGCTCAGAGTAAACGGCGCGCGCTGTTGTCACGGTGATGCTGCTCAGCGACGGAGACAAGTTGAGCTCCACAAATGAATCTTATGGCTTTATTTTCCACTATTTTATGTGTATCATCTTAGCTCTCGATGTGGCCGGATTCGGTAGGAGTAGTTTCGAGAATGTGACGGAACGGAAATGCGTAACCGCGGTGCTGCCATCTGTGGCGGATGGAGCGAACCAAAGTTAACAAAGACAAAATGGAAGCTTATGGTTTGAACAGTTTAATGAATTTTTTACATGGTGGGCAGTGTTTTAGTAAAAAAATTACTTGTCGAAGTCATGTCCGTGTTTTTTTGAAGTCTTTTCCGCAGAACCATTTCACTACCCGAGTATAGTTTATTATGTCGATTTGCTAATCAAGTGATTTGATAGTCGGCGTAGCTGCTCCGGCAGCGAATTCTGGTCGCAGGTGCGGAAACTACGTGCGATTCATGTCACTAAATGTAGCTGAATACATAATTATCGTATATTTATCATTCTAAGCAATATTTTAAAAGAATTCTACTTTAAATTTTGTGTCAAAGTTTCGTATTATATGTGTATTTGCAACATGGGGACACATGATATTTCTAGTTACCTAGGTTAGATGTTACACATCACTGGTGACTATTGGAAAACTCGTTCACGTATTTTTTTTTGTTTCATACGCATTGGTAAATAAAGTGTGTGTATATGGTACAAACACTAGTAATTATGTTAGTTTAACTTTATAACATTTTTAATGAACAATGAATTTCAACATGCATATTTACGAATCTACTACATCAAAGCGGACGAAATGAAGAAGTAACAATAAGTATATAGAGTTACGAATTAAATTGTTTTCAATTTTTCTGATTTTTACTTTTAACGATGTCAAAAGGGCATACGTTTTGTTTTATCATAAAAAAACTCATATATCCAAAGCAATTAAAGCTAGATGTAAAAAACTGAGCGAGAATAACTCTAACTCTAATTTACGTATTGTTACGATCGCGCTTGGCTGCAGTGCTTGGCGTCGCCGCGCTCGTTCGGCCTGTCTGCGCCCCCTTCCACCTGCATCCTCTCCCTGGTATCTCGTGCCATACTATCTCGCGACATCCTGACCTTCGCTGCGCGCACCTGCCTCAGATCGAGTTACTTAAAAGAGGCCGCACTGTGGCATAAAAGGACTCAGACATGTTTATCGGCGCGTTTTGTGGGAACCCGATGCTTGTTGCGTTTATCGGCGTTCTTTGAGCAGCCGCCGCGTCCTTCGACAGGACTCACGACGCGTTTCTGGGCATTTCGACGGCGAAGGTCACGCGATATCTCGGAGACATGCCCGATTGTTCTGGACGGGAACCCAAGGGCTATATAAGTAGGTGGGGCCGACCTTCGAGTCAGTCTGAGTGGAGTTCGGAATGTTCAGTCGGGAGTTTTCCCTCGACGGAGTTTCCGGGCGATATAGTTGCGGGCGCGACGGAGTCCCGAGCGAAGTTGTGAGCGAGGAGTCGAGTGGGTCCTCAGCGAAGGGGAAGTGCGTCGGCGGCGGCGGAGTGTGGCGATGGAGTCCCGCGGCGGAGACCCACGAGGGGTGCTGCGGCGAGAGTTGCGCCAGAGGTGCGGCCCAGTGAGGTGTGTGGAACGAGTGACTGGAGAATAGACCTTTCTTTAAGTGTAATTTATTATTTGCCATTTTAGAATATTTTTGTAAGTGACATAAGTAGTGGCATCAATAAAACTGTGTGAAATAAAATCTTTAATTGGGCTATCCTTTACGAACCCGTGGTAAAATCGTAACATTTTGGTGTCAGAAGTGGGATAGCCCCAATTAATAGATTTAGGTTTCAGTTACATTATTAGAATAAAAGTTAAGGATAGAATTAAGTTTATGAGAATATAGTTAGTGCTTAGAACTTTAGTGAATTTGAAATATTCTAGAGTTAGTTTGAGTATACTGTAGTCAGTGTTAGTTTTGAATGTAATAGAGTTATGGTTGGTTAATTTAGAAGGTTTGGCTAGGTTATTTAAAATAATAGCGGTAATAGAAATTAATAATTATTTAGGTGGTTTAATTAGTGAATTATTTAGAGAGATGGCTGCTGAAGGGTTTACTGTCGAGTAATACAGGGAGATAAGGGTTGCCCTGGAAGAAATAAGAGATATTTGGAGGAACTATGACAAAGAAATGTTAGCCAGTATTAAGAGCTTTACGGAAGAAATGAAGAGAGAAAGGGAGAGTAAGAACGATCATGAAGAAAAGAAGAGTGAGTTGAATAATAGCCTAGAGGAAATGAAGAAGGGTCAGAATGAAAAGAAGCATGATCAGGAAGAAATGAAGAATCAAATTAAGACCGAAGTTAAGATAAGCCTAGAAGAGAACAGCCAAGAGAAGAATGGCCAAGAGAAAAACAGCGAAGAGAAGAACAGCGAACAGAAGACTGGCCAAGAGAATAACAGTGAAGAGAAGACCAGCCAAGAGGTGACCAGCCAAGAGGAGACCAGCCAAGAAGAGAACAGCGAATATAAGAACAGCGAAAAAAAAGAACAGCAAAGAGAAGAACAACAAAGAGAATAACAACAAAGAGAAGAACAGCGAAGAGAAGAACAGTGAAGCAAAGGACAGTGATGAGAAAAACAGTCATGAGAAAATTAGCCAAGGAGAGGAGAACAGCCAGGACATGAAGATGAAAGAAGAGCTGAAGAACAGCACAAAAGTAGTAAATATGAGTTACAAAGTGAAGAACATTGAACAAGAAGAAATGAAGATAAACGAAAGAGAGAGAGGAAAATGCCAAGAAGAGCTGAAGAAAAGCCGAGAAGAGATGTACATGAGTCAAGAAGAGATATAGAAGTGCAAAGAAGAAACGAAGAAAGACCAAGAAGAGACACAGGAAGACCAAGAAAAGGTGAAGAAGCACCAAGAACAGGGGAAGAAAGACCGAGAAGAGAAAATGAGAACACAAGAGTTATGAAGAGGGTACGTGGAGAAACTAAGTGCAGTTCATGCGAGACTCAGAAGAACAAGAGGGTACGAGTAACCGAGAAGAGACGAAGAAGAGCCGGGAAGAAATTCTGTACGAACAAGTAGCTGCGAGAGAAGAAAATGAGAGGAAAAGGGAAGAAACAAGGAAACTGTTGGAAGGCAATAAGCAATGCACTCAAGAGTATCGGGTCCGTCCAAGGCCACGGTCGGCCCTTCTCGGGCAGCTGGCTTAACAACCTGGGGCATCTGCGATGCAGAAGTGTCGCCGGGTGACAAGAGAAGCTACATCTACTGCGAGAGAGGGTTATGTGGTGAGACTGTACAGCCCGCGATGGAGGAAAGGCAGGAGGCCTAATCTTCGAGTAGCATGGGGACCTCCAGGAGGAGATGCATTACCTGTTCGGGACGAACAGGTTTAAGGAGTGGGAAATGTTACTATCGCGCTTGGCTGCAGTGCTTGGCGTCGCCGCGCTCGTTCGGCCTGTCTGCGCCACCTTCCACCCGCATCCTCTCCCTGGTATCTCGTGTCATACTATCTCGCGACATCCCGACCTATGCAGCGCGCACCTGCCTCAGATCGAGTTACTTAAGAGAGGCTGCACTGCGGCATAAAATGAGTCAGACATGTTTATCGGCGCGTTTTGTGGGAACCCGATGCTTGTTGCGTTTATCGGCGTTCTTTGAGCAGCCGCCGCGTCCTTCGACAGGACTCACGACGCGTTTCTGGGCATTTCGACGGCGAAGGTCGCGCGATATCTCGGAGACATGCCCGATTGTTCTGGACGGGAACCCAAGGGCTATATAAGTAGGTGGGGCCGACTTTCGAGTCAGTCTGAGTGGAGTTCGGAGTGTTCAGTCGGGAGTTCTCCCGCGGCGGAGTTTCCGGGCGATAGTGCCGCGGGTGCGGCAGAGTGGCGAAGTACTTGGACGAAGGTTCCAGGGCAGGGAGTGAGTTCAGTGGAGTCGGGAGTTTTCCCGCGGCGGAGTTTCCGGGCGATAGAGTCGCGGGCGCGGCGGAGTCCCGAGCGAAGTTGCGAGCGAGGAGTCGAGTGGGTCCTCAGCGAAGGGGAAGTGCGTCGGCGGCGGCGGAGTGCGGCGACGGAGTCCCGCGGCGGAGACCCACGAGGTGTGCTGTGGTGAGAGTTGCGCCAGAGGTGCGGCCCAGCGAGGTGTGTGGAACGAGTGACTGGAGAATAGACCGTTCTTTAAGTGTAATTAATTATTTGCCATTTTAGAAGATTTTTGTAAGTGGCATAAGTAGTGGCATCAATAAAACTGTGTGAAATAAAATCTTTAATTGGGCTATCCTTTACGAACCCGTGGTAAAATCGTAACAGTATGGCGGTTTCACCATTTTTCGATATTCGACCCCAAAGGCAAAGAATTGAGGGCATTTTTTATATTAATAAATTATATAGCCAAACAAACTTACATATATGTAACAAACTGAGCGAGAATAACTCTAACTCTTATTTACGTATATTGTTTTCACCTTTTTTCGATATTCGACCCAAAAGGCAAAGAAATGAGGGAACTTTTTATATTGATAAATTATGTAGCCAAACAAACTTAGATAGCTATATGTAAGAAACTGAGCGAGGTTGATGTACATTATTATAATTTAATATCATGTATTTTATCTTTACCAGTTTTCTATATTCGACTGCAAAACGGATTAGAAGGACGTCAATTTTTTTTACTATAACAGCCGGATTTCAAGCTATTCAAACGGGATGTACGTTATGCGGTGTGATTTATAAACATGCAAAATCTACCAAATCTTTTTTACTACGTGTTGAATTTATACTTAAATGAAATTAAATATTGTAATTATGGCTTTAATAATATATATCTATGTATTATGGTTAAATAAAACATAATTTTAAGTTACTATTGTAAATTATTATTAAACATACCTTTTATTCAAAGCTCTCCTAAACCTATTCAACTTTCTATTATTAATTTTTAAAAGAGGTTAGTACTATAAAAAAATGAAAAAAATTATGGAATCAACTAAATCAATATTGGCAAGATAAATTTAAATTTCAATATAATATGTTTCTTTTAATTATTTTAAATTTTACATTTGCGGTTTAAAAAAATGCTATGAGTTTGGTTTCATTTGGTTAACGGATATTGCCATATTTACTTAGTTCTGAATTTTTTTTATAGGCATCCCTGTAGGAAAAGAAAAGATGAGTAAAAATATTGTTTATTTTTACAAGTAATATTAAGCAAACTAAAAATCAACTAATGCGATGGATAAAAAATATAATTTCTGTACTCTATATTTAAAATAAATATGTGATTAATACAAATATCTGAAAAAATTAAGGTATTATAATTAGGTGTAATTATGTAACTGCTCTAATTATAGTTTTAGCCAAAATAAATAAAAGTTTTAGTGTAAAAAATGGTATAAACTAAATTAAATTGAAATAGGTGCAAGTTAAAAATTGCTTGGATTGTTTACGTCATGAAATAAAAAGGAGGTAATTTTGAATTCATCAAGGCAAAATACATCATAGAACACACTAAAACTAAAGTTATGAAATCAGATACTTTATCTAAACTAAAAATTAAGAATGTTTACGCATATTGACTTAAAAATTGTTCGTACTTAACGGTTTTTTTTATGAATTAAATTTCTTATGCACCTGGTAAATTCTATAGTAAAAAATGTTTTTGAATTAATCACATAGGCCTACTATACTTGCAGTGTTGAGATATCAGCAACACACTGAAATGGCGCAAGCAAAGCCGTGGGTTATTAGCTATTATAGCTATAAAGTTTAAATTACCATTGAAATCTTCAACTTATTCAGTCTGTCTGTTTTACTCTATGTGATCAAAGACATTAATTTGTTGTTTTTGACAGATTTGAACTATGATATACTTCCTAGAGATTTGAATCTCTCATGTCACTTTGTTTAGCTTGCATCAGGTGGTGAAAAAAAGGTTGATGTCACGTTTAAAAGAGATAGGATCTATAAATCTTATAGTTGATAGTTTAGTGATAGTTATCTTTGTGGTTCAAAATGAAACTGTTAATTAACTAAAAAAATAAAAAACTCGAATAGGGTGAAAATTAATTGTGTATGATACTCCCAATCCTTGGTCTGAGTGGTGAAATCTCAACCCAGGTAAATATTCAGCATTTCAATTTCCTGCACAAAATACGTTATTTATTCATTTTTCACTAGGTCAACTTCAAAGTAAAACGAAACAGCTGCTTTAAAGCGGAACATTATTAAAAATGAACAGGAACGTCATCGTTTGCTAATTGCGAGAACGGGTGGATTTTTATTTTTTCAGTATCACTTGTGAAAGTCTAGAAAAGTTGAGCTGCAAGCAAATATTATTTTAAAGTCTGTAAATAATTCTGGCGTAGAAGCCAGCAAATTTCCGCTTCATTACAAAGCGAACAACTGGTAATTTCTGTTGTTATTACAGAAAAAAGTAAACAGTACAACAAACAATTACAAGTGATAGGCCAACCAAATCCTCAAATAACAAAAAAAAAATTAGAATTCGAAGGATTTGATATTCGAGGAAAAAGATTCAAATAAAAATATAAGAGGAAATAAAGTAAATTAAAGAAATTAACAGTGATAACAGTTGAAGTTTATTAGGTCAAAATTCCCCTTCATATATATCCTGTTACCATTCCGAAGATATTTTACTTTTAACATATGATTAAATAAATTAAATTACATTATGTATTTTTATAAAAAAAACTAAGTTAATGAATACAACAACTGATGGGTTAAATGTTTCTACACAAAAGTTACTATTTTTAATTTCTTGTACATTATTTTTTATTTTGGACCCTTGAGAACTATATTCGGATTCGAGGGGTATTTCAAAATTACTCATCGGGATTCGGATTCGAGATTCGGATTTGAGAAAATTTTTATTCGACCCATCACTGGTCTTAACACAGCAGATTCATCTCCTGGCGAAGGAGTATTCGTTCCTTTCGGTGACCAAAGTGCAGTCCTACCCGATAGTTTTCAGAGATTTATATTTGGTTCCATGTTTGCTGTGAGACGACTTTTGCAAACCTGGCCTATCGTGATTACTTACATGTATGATCTGTATAGTGGGATCGAGAACCTTCTTATTTGATGGTATTTTACATCTCAATGTTATGGACAGAGGCAAAAGAAAAAAAAATTGGTTGTCTGTAAAGTCGGTTTACGGACGATAGTTTAACGTGACAACGTCATAACAAAACATTGATGAAATGATTGCATTCTTTCATGAATAAAATTGAATCATTTTTTTTAAATTATCACTATTTTGTATGGATACAAAGAAGGAGTGAAATGAAATATACAATTTAATTGATAAATTTACTTTTGGTTGCACTCATTAATGCAAAAATGTTTATTACTTTAACGAAGAGATTATTTTAACTATAACTTTTATGCATGTTTGCTATTTAACTTCTTCCAATATGTTTTATTCTGTTAAGGATAGGACGATGATAGGAAAAGTAGGAAACGAATGGGAGTGATTCAAGGGTGATGTGAAGGAAAATGGCTTACCCAACACCAAGATGCAGTCAAAAATGATATATTTGCGCCACGGACTCTGCAGCAATGCTAGGAGGAACGGGTTAGCAAAGAGCAATGAAAATGTTACATTGAAATGCATGAAAACATAATTACGCCATGGACTCGGTCGCAATGCTAGGAGGTTCAGGTTAGCAAAGAGCAATATAAAATGAGCGTAACGGGACACAGCGAAACGGGACAATGTGCGTAACGGGACACTTTTTCGTGCGTGCATCCGGCGTTCATCGATTTATTAGATGTTGTCACGTCAAAAAATGTAAAAGTTATTTTTGGACATACACCGTTGCTCGTTACCCTTATATCACATTTAACAAAATATGAATATTCAAACACACAGAAAACAAGTCCAAATCATCCGATGTCAAAATCGGTACAGAGAATTCCGAATTCTGATTCATTTCTTCCACGGAATTATATGTGCTGTTTATGGATTTAAAGTATGTCATCGGCTAATTTGGGCTTGACTCCTGTGTGTTTGCGCATTCATATTTTTGGTCCGTTGTTAAGGGATAGCCTACAGTTCGCATGGATGAAAAACCCAACCACAACCCGAACAGTTCCAAAGTTTACGGATATAAAAGTTTAAGTTAGGTTCAGTTCGGTCAGTGTAATAATTAAATAGTTATTTTTTTTTTCCAGAAGGTTAAGTCATCCTACCTAAAATTTAATGTCGGTTATGTTAGGTTAGCTTTATTTTAAACATTCTATGACCGTAATATATATATAAAAATTCTTGAAGTGTGTTTTTCTTCACGAGCGATCGGCAATCTTCCGAGAACTTCGGAACCATTCGGGGGTGGCTCTCATCCCTGTGAACTTTAGGCTTCCATTGCAGTTTTTGTTTTTACTGTTTAATACTATTGAAGTCTTCCACGCTGAGTAGTGACTGGATTTCCAGTTGAATTTCAGAAATTTTATTTAGCTGTGTTTTAAGGAAATGACGAAGATATTCTTTAATTTAAAAGGTTCAGAGTTGCTTTTGCTGTAAATTTGCGGACCAGTTTGCTGTTAAAAGGACATATTCGATTAGTCCATTGGGGATAACACCGTTGCTGTGAGATTTGCAGAGGAAAGTCAAATTATTAGAACACTGAGATTGAAGGCTAATCTTCTTTTCTATTTGCCTTATTGAATGATGTTTACCGGGTCCATACCGGGCATTGATACGTTCTTTAAGTGATTCATGAATGTTGCAAATAATTTAATCAAATCAAAATTCCCCATTGTATTAATCATTTAAAGAAAGAAGGCTTCCCGATATTGGGGTTTCTCTATGACGCATTTTAGGGGCGAAAATCTGTAAAATTTCCGGGGAGGGGGGGCATGGTTGGCACCGTTAAAATTTTTCACTTTAAATTTACAAAGAACGTTCGTTGCAAATTATACATGGATTTTTGTAAATGTACTGCTATTTTTGAAAATTTACGGGACACTGAGTTTCTCACTTTGAACAAGAATCCATTAAAATGTTCTTGGTATATTATTAAAAAAAATTCAAAAACTCATGTAAGAATATCTTTATTTTGTCCACGTGTGTGTTTAACTTTGTTTAGAATGAACCATACAACATGGGAGTCGAAATACCGCGCATTTTCTACAAAGATTCAGATATTTGAAACACTACGAAGGCACTTTCCGTTTATTGAAGTTCTTCGTTGAAAAGTTCGTCAATTTACTGTAATTTATAACACAGTTCGTGATTACGTTTATCACACCCGTTTTCACAGCTACGATTTTTGCAAGGGGCTTTTTGAATCAAAAGGGAGGCTCATGACGTACAGTGTAACCAGCAAAGTCGTATGACCAAATAAAAACAATTTTCTCACTATAGAGGCACCGAACCGCTTGGAAACGGACTCACTGATAATAAATATGAGTCTTGCCATGCTGTTGGTTCTAACAAATGGCCAGCGCCAAATGAGTGAGACGCGTTAGCGATTACTAGAGACCTCCAAAATTCGCGGTTTCGATGGCCTTCAGGATAGACTGCACATACCCCTGTACACTCGGGCAAATAACGCAAGTTCATTGGCTGCCGACTTGTAAGTCGTCTCAGCTGGTTTGTCTGTGATTCGATCCTTCTTTGGTTGAGGGTTTATAACTGGTTGAGATTCGTCCAGATGAACAGTAAGCCAATAGCAAAATTATCTAAGAGGTATATGTGTTTGAATTCTATCCTATCACCGAATGAATCCGCGAATTTTGCAGGTCTCTAGCGATTACAAGCACCGTGGACGATGTGGTTGCTTTGATCACTTTGTAAGGAACTCAAATTCAGGGGGTGGCCACGTTTGCATGATAAGTTGGTAAGTGTTTGAACTTTTTTTCGTCCTTTGTCCAATTGTTCCCCCATGTTGGTTAGACGCCAAAAAAAAAAAAAAAAACTCGCTGAATAGTAAGTGTTAAAACAGTTTCAAATAAATTTTCTTCAATGAATGTGACTTTTTTTTAACGACAGAGATTCTAATTCATACGTACTAAACAATCATCAGACGCTATCAAGCCCCGTTTCTACAATGTTTTGGGCGGAACAATGTGGCGATGGGGAGGTTAAAAAGTGACATCAACGACGGCACAATGCCGTTTTCATGCTCAAATGGCACTCTTATCTCAGATAGGACATGTATGTCATAATGCTTAATTACTTTTTTTTCCCAGACAAATATAATTTTTTTGGAAGATTTTTTAGCTTAATTGAAATAGTCAATCTTTAAATACTTAAAAGAGGGTGTTATTACTGGCCAGATTTTTAAAAAACATGTAGCAGGTCTTTCTTAATCCCGCGGCAAAAGATGCTGTGCTTTCTCCTTACCCGTCGCTGAGCGAGTTATAAGAGTTTAAGCGATGTCTACTAATTTCATGCTCTAAAATAAAACGACTTTTCAAGCTATAAAGTGTTAATTTTAAAATTATTCCGTGTCATTTTGTTTAGAATAACTTGTGGCGAAAACTTAGTTATATTTTAGCCAATTTGAAGGTTTCAGAGATAGCAAAATGAAGAAAGAGGGCCTTAGAATGCAATAGATTAATTATTTTGCACTCTCAGTCTAAATGTATGGTTACAACTTTACTTTAATGTTAATTTAGAGTCTCTAGATCCATATATGAACAGTAATTTATTTACATTGAGTGACTTTTGTAATACATTGGCATCACAAACATTTTCAACACGTACAAAAAGCTGACCAAACTTTTAAAACGGATAATGTTTCAAGCTTAGAGTCGGTATCTTGGCTGTACATGTTGATTGTATTGGCCAAGATCAAAACGAATTATACAAACTTTAGTTGTGCGTATAAATAACCATTTTAATATGTTTTTGTTTACCGGAGAGAGAGCGCATACAGAAAATAATACTTTACTTTTGCAAAAGATTTCTTTGGTAACCAATTGCCAAGAAATAGTTTGTAATACTACAAGGAAGATAATGTATCTGTTTACAACATATGGCAATAATTAATTTTGCACATAAGAAATACGTTTTTCGAGATAATACGTAACTTAGTATTTCTTACGAAAATTGGCGCATATTTCTTTTTGAACCATGAAAATGATAATCGAATAATCACTAATATGACTTTTTTTGTTATGCTTATTAACGTACGCAGTTAATACTGGAAAGCTACTCAGGGAAAGGTTTACAAATAACTTCAAATATTGGAGGTACTGGAACTAAATAAAGCATAAATGACCGGGTGAAAATTCTTGATACAGTTGTTTTAATGTAAAATGTATAAATTTACAAGTATATGTATTTTTTCATGAATATTTATGTTTTATCTACAAAAAAAATCATTACAGTGTATTTTGGCTGTACATATTTGTAATGACATAGATCAAAATGACCTTTAAAGACTTCCGTGTTGCGTATGAATAGCCATTGTAACGTGTTTCGTTTGTTTACCAGAGAGAGTACGCTCTGTCCCGAATCGAAACAGCGAGTGCAAGACCTCGAGAGAGCAAAGGAAGCATCTTACGCTAAATAATTCACACTGGGAGCCGCAGGAGTGCGTATTCTTTGTTCTTGCGTCTGTGAAGTGAAAGGGAGGAAAAAAAATGATGGTATAATATTAATTGAGCTCGTAAACAACAAAACTTACAAGAAGCATCGCATGTGTATTGATCGTGTTAAACGACTATGCGGCGTACCAAAAACATTCAGTTTTAGCACCTCAGTTTCATTTCCTTCCCAAGTGTGAAAATATGTCTTGGAAGAATCTTTCAGTCCGAACAAAAGTGAGGAATTTCAATTGAAGCTTCATCCTGTACACTTTTGGAATGTAATGAACAAAACATGAAAAGTGATTACCTAATACAGTTAAAAGATTGACTTAAGTCTTGAGTGATAAAATTTAATTAAATAAGTTTGTAATGATGTTATAAAACATAATTTGGCACTTGTTTTTAAATAACGTTTTAGTCGACTTCTTTAATATAATTTATTAAATATACTAATTTTCTTTCGTGGACTCTAAATATGCAATAGTTTTTTTCTTAGTTATGCTACACGAAAACCGGAAATTGCACAAATTTCTGCACGCCGATAACCCCAATTTGCGACGCATTCCATTCGGATAAAAATTGTTGACACTTAATAACCTAAAAAACAAAAATACAGACTTTTGTTCAGCGACTCGTGAACTGAATGGGAACCATCAAATTAACTCGCTATTGATTTCGTTACGAGAGTTAAAAATTCGGGACCAGATCAGCGCTCCAAACGGTCTGAGTTTATAAAGACTTTATCGATTTCGCTTAAAGCTTGGTACTGAAAGTGCTTTGAATGTGCTATGTATATAGAAACATGCGACTGCGGGATCGCTAAAGGTGAAATTGGCAGCGGGATCAGCCATCTGACCGACTTAGCACGCAAACTAATAACATTTTTCTCTTATTTTGGGCTAAAGGTTTCGTCGACAGCAAGGTCATTAGAGACGGAAAGCCATTGGATTGGTGAACCTATAATATATTGTTTATATCTCAACCCTTAAGATGCCTGTTGCCATTTGTGAAACGAAACGTCGGTAGAATATATCACATCGATGCTGCTCAACCTCGAAAGCCAACAAAGTTTTCTATCATATGACTTAATGACAAACATAAACACTCTGCATATGTACACCATCATATTGCTTTAAGGTGAGAACGCTGGTTCCAATTAAACCAGAGGACCCTGGTTCGAATACCGGTACACCAATTTTTAATTCGGTTTGCACATTGTTACTGAAAAGCTCTTCAAGAAAATTCCAAAAAGAAAAACATTTCTGTTCTTTTACTAAAGGGTTATTTGGAAACCAGTTGCCAAGTTATGGTTTCTAATACTAAAAGAAAGATATTGTAATTTCGTCCAACACATGGCTATTATTATTTTTGCACAAATAAAAGAGTAGTTTTTTCGAGATAATACTGAGGACAAACTACAAAAAATGGCGCATTATTATATATTTTAATTGAATTTTCATTCGAGCATAGTTTTTTTAAAAACCACGGAAATAAATACCTTCAATAATTTGATTATATTTTATTTATCATGCTTATTCATGTGCGCAGTTAATACTGGAAATCTATCTAGAGAAAGCTTTTCAAATAACTTTAACTATCGGCGGTACTGGGACAACACAAGGCACAAATCTGAACTTAATATTACTGTGAACACTATTTTGTATTAATATATATATATTTTTACATAATTGTACTAATTTACAACTATCCATAATTTTACACAAATATTTTTATTCCATTTACAAAAAAAAACAGTGCGGTAAATTTAATTGCCGTAGGCCATGGAAGATTAAGGGAAACCTGCAAAATTCGCGTCATTGTCTGGTGGGAGGCTGGAATGCTTACCATTATACACTTGAACTGATTTCTCGTTGGATCTTAAGGGGCTGTATCTGTGTTAGTGATGCGGTATCGCCTCTGAGCGCAGTGCTCTGAACTGGCGAGCAGTCTTCTCGTCGTTAAACTGTGAGATTCGAGCGGTGACAGTAACATTATTGTGGAGGAGAAGTGAAGATGGAAGTTGTAATTCCAGGCCCTCGAGCGGCTTCGAATATCTTTATCGTACGTTTCACGTCTAAAATTGACTCTGAAAACACGTGTTTTGTTCCTATCCACTCTCATAAACGTACAGATTAAAAACTAAAAACGGAAACAGAAACAACCATCCGCCATCTGCGCAATCTCAAATGCTTTTAGTATTCAGAAACCGATCGGATACGTTGAGCGGTTTTTAAAACGCATGTTTTTTTTCAGAAGCTTTGCCCACCATTTTTTTTCGGGTAGGCGGGGCCCTTATGTAGTTTTGACAAGCCCTGGGCTGGGTGTAGAGGGGGGGGGGGGGAGAAACCAATAACTAGGGACACCTGTATTTCGCGATTTCATTTCATGTCAAAGTATTTCACAAAACACTGTATCTTTGTGAGGGTGCAGCAGTACGGTGACCACATTCTCATTGGCCCCGTCAAGAGCGGGACGACACCTCTCACCGACCTGAGCCAATAACCACAGGAGAAAAGCTACAATATTTTGTGAAATACCTTGACACGAAATGTATTCGCGAAATACAGGTGTTCCTACGAATAACTACATTACAACATTTTAATGACCCACTCGCATGGAAGGTGAAATGCACAACAGACAGTCACTCATTTGTGTACAAGTGAGTGCAGTTAGTTCGTTCTTGTGCCAGGAAACAACATGATTATGATCCCAACATCCCTGTTTTGTGTTAACATCCCCAATTATCTCGCTATATATCTTAAAACCAAATTTAAAAAAAATAAACATGTGAGCGAGAATTTTAGTGGCCACCAATGATGTGCAACATCTAACCCCGGTAACGAGCAAAGTCATGTGTTCTCATGTTGCAAATATACTAATAATACGAAACTCGGACATGAAAATTAAGTTAGAATTCTTCCAAAAATGCCAAGCGTAGTAAATATACGCAAATGTAGTTTCAATTACATATCTGGACGCGAATCACCGTAGCTTCCACACCCACCGCTAGAATTCTTTGCCAGAGCAGCTAAGTCGGCTATTGAAACGCTTGATTAGCAGACCAAAATTTTAAACTAAATAATGAAACGGCTCAGATAAAAGTGAAAACTACTTGGAAAAATACTAGACCCCGGCTTTGCACCTGATTTTCAACAATGAATTTCGTTAAAAAAACTGTCCATATTATTAAAATTAATAAAAATTTCATACTGTAAAGATCCTTTTTGAATTTCTGAATTTTGGTTAGCGCATTCCGCCACAGATGGCAGCACTGTGCGGTTACAAATTTCCGTTCCATGTGACTTCCGTTCCATGCGACTTCCGTTCCATTCACAAAATTACTCCTACGAAATGCCGTCTACTAAGAGCTAAGATGTTACACGTAAAAAAAAATTACGGCGCGCTTTCCAGGCTGTGCTTAGAAGCGATACTGCGTTTTTTGCGCCGCAGAGTATCACCCTTAAGACTGCGTCACTTTCGCACGAGCCAAACCTTTGGCAGTCGGAGTCCTCGAGCTGATTTGCTCTGAACTGAAGTGCGCGTGAGTTGAAGCCACCTTAAGTACACGCCATTAGTGTTTATTCAAGTAAATTGACGGACATCTAGCACAGAGAATGCACCTCGAATAAACGAAGAATTCTTCGTGGTCAAACTAACTAGATATTCGGAGTGATTACTCCGTATTCGTACTTCCGAGATCTGTGACTTGATGTAGGCTTTTGGACATATGCCATTGCTATGGTCATGTATGTCTGTAGAAGAAAACTACAAAAACCACAAATGACAAAAGCACAAATTAAGCAAAAAATTGCTGTTGTCAGGATATAAACACCACACAATACTCCACAACAGGAATATGGTCAACAAACATTGTATTGTGTGGTGTTTATATCCTGACAACAGCAATTTTTTGCTTAATTTGTGCTTTTGTCATTTGTGGTTTTTGTAGTTTTCTTCTACAGACATACATGAGCATAGCAATGGCGTATGTCCAAAAGCCTACATCAAGTCAAGCACTCCCATTTCATAAATCTTTCAAAGATAATTCCGAGTTCTGTGCTTCGTGTTAACGGGGGGCCTACGCAAGGTGGGAGAGATGAGGGAGGGGGTCACAATACTCATTCCCCTAAATCCTACGAAATCCCATATACACACACATATAATTCCCACCAACAAAAGGAAAGAATTTTAAAGCAACACCAGGCAAAGAGGTTCCTAGCCCCCTCCTCCCTCCCGCCCATATGAAATTCTGCCTACGCTCCTGGTTGTAAACATGGTCGTAGGAGAAATAACAGTGGAATTATTTCGATTAATTTCTTTTTAACGCTTTAAAAGGATCATTTGAGTCGTGTTCAAAGAAAGTAAACCCAGCACCCGTAAAATTTGCGAATATATTGCCAGTTAATTTACGAAATTCCCTGAATTATTTGTAACCAGTTTCTTCTTAAATTTAAGGTGAAAATATATTGAAAGTGACAAGTGGCTAATTCGGCCCTCTTATGACGTTGCAAGCTATTTATTGTTATATTATAAGCCATAACTTGCGCCATTACTAGAAATAGTTTACTGCAACATTACAAAACATTGTCTGCAGAGCTTACAAGCTCCGTAGAAATGCAGAATTTGCATTTTCCCCCATCCCATAAATATGATGTAGAATTTACAGGATTTTTATTGTACTCTTACAAAACATTTGCTTGGCAACTGGTTTCCAAAAAAAATTAAATAACGTAAAATAATTTTACTGTATAGAAGATTAAAAATTTTAACTTGATATTAAGGGAAAAAAACTATATTACAAATCATCCAGACATCTTCGTGAATTTACTGCTATTGTTTTTAAAATAAACGATACTTCGTATGGTTATTTTGAACGTTAACTCACAAGAATTATATATTTAGGTACTCACAAAACCAACTAATCTTGTTTGGCCTAAAACATGTATATTTTCTTTTTTTTTCTCATGCATGGTTAACTTGCTTGAAACGGAACACAGAACTCAAAAGTACGAAACCTGCTTAGGTTTTACGTACACAATTATTTATAACTACTAAGAACCATTCGTTTACTTGCGGTACACTCTTCTTTGAAAAGTCCGTAAGACTTACTGTATTTTATAACACTATAGACGATAATAGCGACTGGTTACACCATAAGTCGGAATAATATTGAGGAATGGCTTAAAAGTAAACTTAACGTTATTAAAACCACTTTTTATGTGGGAAACGGATGTAAAAATTCAGTAGTAAATATAATTGACATTAAGGGCTATACCTAAGAAATCAGCAAAATTAGAGCAAGAATTTACGTAAACATCTAGTAATGTTTTCTTTTCCGAACGAGTTTATAGTTCGACTTGACCTAGGCATTAATACAAGTCACTAGGCGTATGAAAAAATTCTGAAATGTGACAGTAAAATCAATTAAACGTAGAAAACAGAAACAATAAATCAGAAAGGTCCTTCAAAAGTGTCCCAATGACTATTCGTTTCTTTTCGCTTCGTCCTGCTTTGAGAGTATGAGAAATGTCGGCTAAGATGATACAAATATAGTAAATCCTCTGAAAAAACAGTAAAATTCTCCCAATCATATAAATATTAGGAATATGATCATTCTGAAGGAGCAGTTGTGTTTTTCTCACTTTTGACACAATTTCAAATTTAAATTTTAGTAACAGTTTCGATGCCAGTTCGTATTATAAAATGTTTCTCCTACGTGTACTGAAATATATTTGTATAATTACATTTAAAAAGGTTTATTACTTTTAAAGTTTTGTCGTGTGATTTTGAAAAAACAAACTAGTACAGATAGTGTAATTTAACACCAAATTTGTCCGGAAAACCAAATTTTGCTTTTGGCTTCAGTAAAAAAACATGAATGAACGTATGTTAATACAAATATACAAATACTAACGTATTAAACTACACTTTTGGATGTCTAGATGAAATTACACATACAAGTGTTAAATTAATATGTATCCTGTTTTGTCAGTTCACTTTACTGTTAGAGACACACATACGTCATTTAAAAATTTCAGAATGTTTGTTGGAGTAAATTTACAACTACCAAGTAATTGCAAAAAATCTAATGCGTTTTCCACTTTATATTAACATATGCCCATTTTACTGACATCGGTTACGAAAGTGGTATTCCCATTACTTCATAATTTACAACTGTGCACTATGGTCGAAAGGTTAAAATGGCAGAAGATCAACCATAAGGTTGTAGGTTCGATAGTCAGTTTTATTAATTTAGATTATTATAGACGAGATAACTGAAACAATTACACGTGAAAAAATATTAAAAATCACTTTTAAGGGTAGTACTCCAAAACGTTCGGGTAAGGTAGCGAGTAAGTACAGCATGATGGGATAAAACCGTAACCTAACTCGCGAGCCGTATTCCATAACGTGTTCAAACCAATCCCAGGAAGGAAAAAGATCGGCAGCCGTTTAAATAAACGGTGCCCTGCGCGACGCTATAAATAGTTTCAATGCATTCTAGCGGACGTTTCTCAACCATCAATACAACTCTTACGGCAAAAATACTAGAGATAGCAGCACCATCGTACAAAAATAGAATTGCCGTCATAATTTCCTGAAGTACTTTTTTGGTTGCAATTTTTACGTGTTATGATTAGAGACCCGGAAATTTCGCAGATTCGTCTGGGTTCAGAGTATAATTTAAGGTAGTAGGTGTATTCAACCCATGTTTGCTTTCCCATTGGTTGATTTCTTAGCGAGAGCATGTTTATCCTCGTTAATTGGCAATACCCGATTCGCTTACTTCTCTCCTAGCTGTGCATCATTGTCTCACGGTCGTAGACGAGCGTGTCCAAACAACTGCGTGCCAATCATGAACACAGTGCGAGAGTGTGAAGGTTTGCATTCTAACTTGCGACTAAATGAATGCGCGAAATTTCCGTGTCTCTAGTTATGATTGCTAAAGTGAACAAAATGTATTACAGGATAGTTTCGCCACCATAAAGTTTCATTTAGCGCACCAACACGCTTGTTACGTACCCCGACGATCACAAAAGTGTATATATACAAGTTAATGGCACCATACGCTGGTACACCATCTGGACGATATCCACGAAAAAGTGAGCTCTGCGCATACTGAAAATCTGAGCGAAAGATCGGCACCGAAATCTGTTCCCTAAAAACAAGGAATTGGGCTTAACATATCGTGCACCAGGACTACGGTTAGGGCATACGTGTAGCATATTAAACACCTAAACCCTCACTTTTGTTTCTTGGAAAACCGGCCTTAGAACACATTGTTCATTAGTAGCTATAAACTAGTATAATCAAAATATATTTTTTTGAAAGAACGATGCAGTAAAATTAACTGACAGTTGTTGTAAATATATATATATGGAATCATGTGCAAATGTATACAACACAGAGTAAAATACACCAACCGATATGAAATATTTTAACCAAACCGTAGCAATGGTATTTTTATGTTTTTGAAAGTATTTTTACTTTTGCACGACAGTAAAAAACGCACTAATATAAGGTAAGACTCTGCTGCCCCATATATTTTGTATACAGTATGGGAAATAACTTTTCGAGGTCAAATGTTTTTTGCTTTTTGCGACCTTTTACCTTCCTTTGTAGTGGGGTGAAAATTAAAAGGCCAATAGCGAAACACCGCAGAATCAATTCTGCCCTGAGCACTTTGGAAGGACACGGCTTTACTGTCTGGGCTTCACGACTTGTTTTCGCGTGGAATAAAAATGATTGGCTAGTATTAAAATTAACATGTTCGGAAAATTGGCCTCTGACATATTTATAGAAAAGGAGAAAAATGTTATAAGGCCAATAAATTATAATTTTGTCAGATAATAATATTAGCCCTGTTAAATATTTTCTAAATAAAAATTATTGCTTAGTACGTATCAGTTTTCAATTTAGAAAGCAGAATGACATGGGAAATTTGCTTGAAACGAATGGTAGCTGAGAATCGCCCCCTTCACACGCTATTTCAAACCATTGTCTGCAACCCAGACGTATCATTCCTCAGTAGCTATCAGTAATCTCGTTATAAAAAGGAACACTCATCAATGATCTCGTAGCTGCTGATAGTAGGAAAGGTAATGCTGCTCTATTAAGATGATTGAAAAGATTTCGAGACAAGCTATGTATAAAAAATAATAATTAAAAAAACACTGTAGCATGTTCTGTGTTTCGTGATTGGTTTGAGTTTCCTTTAGGTACATGCCCGTCTTCTGAACACGAATCACCACCATTATGTGCGGAAGCAAACGCTTTCTTAATGGCCTGGCCATATAAGGCAATGGCTTCTCAAGCATACGACAACCAATTTCAAGAAAAAAACCGCCGGAGCGGGCATGTACATACCTGTAAGCATTCTAACGTGAGTTCAGACTTTTCGCGAATAATACCTATCGTTGGACACTCGGTCTCAATTATGTTATGTACAAAACAGTCGAATCCAAACAGGAGAGTAAATAACTAGGAGCAGGCATTTTTCGGGAGAAAAACCTGAACGACTTTTAGATTACAACAAGGCATACCCGCACCACCAGTTTATTCCCTTGTGATTGGCTGCTGTCTGCGAGAGAAGTCGTTTCCTTATTTGACCGAGACACTTAGGACGAGTTTCCTTCCGCACTGAATTACTGTGATTAGTGTTGTAATAGTCGACACGTACCTGAAAGAAACTCACCCAGTCACGAAACACATACAATGCTACATTGTTTTAACTTTCATCCAGTATGGGAATCTTTCCGCGAAATATGCATGGCCCTATAAATAACCTATGAATAGAGACCTGCAAAATTCACGGTGTCGATGGCCTTCAGGATAGACTGCACATACCCCTGTACACTCGGGAAAATAACGCAAGTTCATTGGCTGCCGACTTGTAAGTCGTCTCAGCTGGTTTTTCTGTGATTCGATCCTTCTTTGGTTGAGGGTTTATAACTGGTTGAGATTCGTCCAGATTAACAGTAAGCCAATAGCAAAATTATCTAAGAGGTATATGTGTTTGAATTATAGCCTATCACCAAATGAATCCGCAAATTATCAGGTCTCTAGTGATTAGTGTTGTAATAGTCGACACGTACCTGAAAGAAACTCACCCAGTCACGAAACACGGACAAAGCTACATTGTTTTGACTTTCATCTAGTCTGAGAATCTTTTCGCGAAATATGCATGGCCCTATAAATAACCTATGAATCGTAACTATAATAATAATTAGAAACAGTTGAAATTTTCTGTGTATTCGAACATCAGGTTTGACACCACGCAATTGATGAACGATATACAGGTACTGGAAAAATTAGCGGTTTCGATCACTTTCAGAATAGACTACACAGTCCTTTGTATACTTGGGTAAATAACGCCAGTGCATTGGCTGCTGACGTCTGAGTCTCATCGAGTGGTTTGTCTGTGATTCGACATTTTTTTGGTTGAGGGTTTCTCATTGGCTCAGAGTCATCCCAATGAACAGTAAGCCAATAGCTAAAGCAGCTTAAAGGTTTATGCATTTGTGTTTTAGCCCATCGCTAGAGACAGGAAAAATTCGCGACTTCATTTCACGATAGGCTAAAATACAAATAGTTACACCTCAATGCAGCCTCTGTTATTGGCTCACAACTCACCTAAATGACTCTGGGCCAATGAGAAACACCCAACCAAAGCTGTATCGAATCGCATGCTGCTACGTTGGGACGTCTCACAAGACAGCAGCCAATGAGTGCTTCACATTTGACCGAGTGTAAGTAGAACTATGGAGTTCATCCTACAGGTCATTGAACCCGCGAATTTTTCCAGTCCCTACCCATCGCGAATCAAAACCGCGAAATTTTCTTGTTTCTAATGATACACTGATAATTTTTTGTCACATAGGTATATTGATCCATAACACCGCAAGCCTCTCGACACAACAGAACTGCAATTCCCCGCTATTTTCTGGCACCGGGTTAAAATCCGCATGATCGTACATAGCTAGGGCAGTGTCGTTTGCTGATTGGCTGTTACCCTCTGCCTTAGTAACTCATGGCTAAAGATCGGAAATATTCGCGAATTAATTTCGTGATAGGCTAATATTCAAATAGTTATATCTATGTGCTGCTTCTGCCATTGGTTCACTATTAATCTGGTGGACTATGGGCCAGTTAGAGACCCTAAACCATTGAAGTATCGAACCACAGGCTATCCAGTTGAGATGACTCACTCGTCAGCAGTTAATGTACCGGTGGCATTTGTCTGAATAAGGGGTCATAGAACCCAAGGATTTTTCCGGTCTTTACTCATGGGTTGGTTAAATGTACTAGCAAGTTCTTGAATGATTTATAGTACTTAAATGAGTGTCAAGTAATACTTGATCCAACGACAGAAGGAATTAAACGTTTAACAGTTTCGCTACCTGGTATGTTGCAAATAATAACGCAAAGTTTGAAGGTCCCTGATAATAGAGTCGACTTGGTTTTTGAAGGCATGGAGGTAAAACGTGATGGAGTGGATGTGTGCAATATTTGCCATGTTAATAACTGAAGCCAAAATTAAAATAACAAAACATAGCAGGACACTGATTTTGATAACTTCCAAGTGGGTGGTCTGCGGGTCTATGAGTTTGAAAATAAGGTTAACAAAATCATGTTTTTATGCAAGATATAACACAAAAATACCAAATGAAATATTGCACATTCAAGGCAATTAATGTCAAACCCATAAAAATTCTTAGATTTTGTGTTTATTTTTGATGTGCAACAGCATAGCTCTCGATATACGGGATTTGGTTGGATTAATTTAGTGAATGGAACGGAAGTCACATGGACCGGATATGTCTGACGACGGTGCTGCCATCTGTGACGGATGGTGCCAACCAAAGTTCACAAAGACAAAGGGAAACTTTGTGGTATTGAATGTTTAGTGAATTTCAACAAGATTTACAGTATTTCAATAAAACGGATTGTCGAAAATCAGACCCAAAGCCGGGGTTTAGCATTTTTTTTTCAACTTATTTTCCGCTTTTCGTCGACGTAGCTGCTGCAACAGCGAATTCCAGCGGCGGGTGCGGATGTATTTGAAAACACAACTTAACGCGTGTATTTCATAGAATTCTGCGTTGAATTTCGTGACTGTTTTTTCAGTATCGCAAGTTTTTTGACGTGACAACGTCTAATAAATCGATGAACGCCGGCAGCACGCACGAAAAAAGTGTCCCGTTACGCACATGGTTCCGTTTCGCTGTGTCCCGTTACGCACACTGTTCCGTTACGCTGTGTCCCGTTACGCTAATTGTACGCTTGCGCCGCATCTATCTCTCTTCCACTCGACTGTTTATAAAGTGAAGTGAAATGCTAATGTGATTTTCATTGCTTATTACAACAACAATTTCGGCAATAAAGGTTAATTATTCTTGCGTTTTAAAAATCTGATTACTAGTATAATTTCAAGTATTTATTATTTTACTATTAAAATAAAAATTATTCAATTTTATTCATTAAAGTATGCAATCATTTCATCAATGTTTTGTTATGACGTTGTCACGTTAAACTATCGTCCGTAAACCGACTTTACAGACAACAAATTTTTTTTTTTTTTTGCGAACAAGAGAACACGTAGATCCGCTCGTCACCGAGGTCAGGTGATCACACTCAGGGGCGCAACAACTAAATTTCCAAAGGGGGGGCAATATACCTTTTTATAAAGAATCATCGATCCCTCCTATAGAAGCGGGGGGTCCGGGGGTCCTCCCCCGGGAAAATTTGTATTTCAAGGTGGAAAATGGTGCTATTTAAGCAGTTTTATTATCTAAAAATTGATTACACAGCAATCTCATTGCCCCCGTTTGCCCCCACTTCAAGGTTTCAAAGGGGGGGGGGAAATACCCTTTCCCCCCTGTTGTTGCGCCCCTGATCAAACTGAACTGCGCGCGGCTCACAGGCAGCGCCGGTCCAGCTCCTCCTTGCCGGCGACGAAGCGCAGCTCTGCGTTGCCCGACAGCAGCGCGATGGGCTGAGTGCACTCCTCCAGGCGCGGCTGTTCGCAGTCGTCCTGGCCGCCCGCCCTCGCCGCGCGCCACGCTGCGGACAACACGACCACTCTCTTAGACATTGCAGTTCAATTCACGGACTTTCCAACGAAGATTTTAACTCGAATGAACAAAGAATTCTTCGTTAATTTCAAATATCTTGATCTGCGAACACTCTTAGAAATTTACAGTAAATTTACGGACTTTTCAACGAAGAATTTAACTCGAATAAACAAAAAATTCTTTGTAATTTCATATAACTTTATCTGCGAACACTGTTAGAAAATAACAGTAAATTTAAGGACTTTCCAACGAAGAATTTAACTCGAATAAACAAAGAATTCTTCGTAATTTCAAATAACTTGATCTGCGAACACTCATATAAATTACAGTAAATTTACGGACTTTTCATTGAAGAATTAAACTCGAATAAACAAAGAAATCTTCGTAATTTCAAATAACTGGATCTTCGTACACTCTAAGAAATTGCAGTTTATTTACGGATTTTTCAACGAAGAATTTAACTCGAATAAACAAAGAATTCTTCGTAATTTCTAAGAACTGGATCTTCGCACACTCTTAGAAATTGTAGTTTATTTACGGATTTTTCAACGAAAAATTTAACTCGAATAAACAAAGAATTCTTCGTAATTTCAAATAACTTGATCTGCGAACACTCTTAGAAATGACAGTAAATTTACGGACTTTGCAACGAAGAATTTAACTCGAATAAACGAAGAATTCTTCGTAATTTTATGTAATAGAAACCACGCCGTATTTCGACATCCGAGTTCTGTTTTTCAAGGCAAACACAATCTTAGAAGAAATAAGAGTATTTTTTTTTGCAGGAGTCTGAACATGTTTTTGAATGTTTTGATAGCATGCCATGATTATTTTCGCAGAGTCATGTTTAAAACCATTTAATTCGGTGCCCGTAAGTTTACGAAGATAACGGTAAATTTACGAAGATCCTTTGATAATTTGTAACCAGCGTTCTTCGTAAATTTAAAGTGAAAATTTCTAACAGTGTCTTCTTATTTGCGACTTTGTTTCTATTACATGATACATTGTTACATTCTTCTGACAGTTTTGTACCCACAATGTCCAAGTGAAATGTCACTAACATGAAGTAAAATAACACGTTTTGATGTGATAAAAATACACCAATGAGGTTTCTGCAGTTGTACTCAAACAGTTTGCTAGTGTAAATTTACTCACTTTTAATCCAGTGGGCTTATCAAGCATCATACCATGTGCAATATTACCACCATCGTGTTATTTTACAGAAAATGAATGTTGGTATTCTAGACACTAAACATTGGCCTAAAAAAATACTCAGTTGCCATGTACATTAACGATTCTTTTATAAGTTTTACACCCATTCTATAAAAATATTTCGTAAAATTACACATACAAAGGTTAAGTAATGTTAAATTGTGGTTCTGTTATTTTGAAAAACTAATTAAGTTGTTATTTTACACAAATGTTTTTAGAAAAACAAATGAGCTTCAGGCTCCGGAAAGAACAAACGAATTTTCGTTTTTTATTACAGTAACTAACATGTTAAATTACACATGTGGATGTATAGATAAAACTACACATACATCAAATGTTTAATTAATATGTGTCCTATTTCTTTGTCAGAACACTGTACTTGTAGGTACACCCATACGTCATTCTAAAAGTACAAAGTATTTATCACAGTACATTTAACAACTACCAAGGAACTGCAAAAGTAAAATAGATTAACTTGTTCATACTGACAAAACCCCATTGAATTTTTATTAGGTTACGCAAGTCGTACTGCCATTTCTTAATGATTGTTATTACGCTCGAAGGTCTTTAGGTCAAGTTGCTTTTGCAGATTTGATCCTCCGGTAGGTCACTCAGATTATAAGAAGTATTACGTGATCATTAAAAACTGATAAAAAAAACATCGGTACATATTGTTCAGTAACAGCTACAAGTTACAAAAATAAAAATATATTTTTGGACGTAGTAGGTACAAATAAACATATGCATTTTTAATGTAAATTTAGTAAATTATGTGTTAAAATTATCTAGCAGTATTGGGAAATTTACAAATGCATGCTGTTATAAATTTATACAATAAGGAGTAAAAATACACCAAACAGCTGTGTCATGTTTACCAAGCTATAGCAACTGTAAATTTATGAATGTCTCTGGTTAATTTGAAATCAACGTTCTTCATAATTTTTATTTTTATTTTTAAAGTTGCATTTTAGTTTCTTGTGGTATCCACGTCCAGCTTTAATCAAAAACCGAAGGGTTTCCTCGCTTCGGTCCGTTCCTTCCGTGTTTTGTTTCAATTTTACTATCTTAACCTATCATCGAAAATCTAAGTCATACGCCATACACGCGCGTGTGTGTTTTGCTTATGAACGACCAATAGAACCCGAATATTTTTTCCCCTAACCTAACTAAAAACTAAATGTGTTTTGGAAGGGTCTTGGTTAGGGAGAGACTCTAAGTGCGTCTCAGACCGAAGCCCATACCCTCTAATCATGCAGGGTTTAAGCAATGCAGAAGAGATAGCATAAATAATATGCTAGGAGGGGATTGGCCAGCCATGGCAGCGTCTGGCGTCATGACTAACTCACCTCACTGACTTTTCTAGACTAAAACTAGATAAGTTGGGCCCGGATGAAACCTGCATAGACACAGGGAAAACCCTGGGCACTTTCATGCGGGGTGCAAAAGTCATGCATTAATATCAGACATGTTGGTTACAGGAAACAGAGGGATGGTTCCGGAAGAAGAGTTGGTCAGAGTAGAAAGAGTCTACTAAGCAATGGGCAGGAACGTGGACATTTCTGTCCGCATTAGTTTTTGGGAGTTACTGGTTCGTTGGGGGCGACTTTCGTCGTTTACCGCCAGGCTGCCTGTCAGTTCGTGTAGCAGAAACTTAAGATTTAGTGTTACGCATGCGCAGACATTAGTTAATTTAATTGTGATTGAAGTGGACTGAGTGTCACTTCAGTACTTCGAACGCCGCGCGCGCGCTCGTTCCTGGCTTCCCCTTTCCACTTCCCAAGCCTCTTTTTTCAATCTGTCTGCTGTGATGTCTTCACCCCCCCCCACCCCCCCTCACTAGATTGCTTAGTGATGGTGTCGCCGCCACGTAGTTTGTGGCGTGCTCAGCTCTTGGTGCTCTCGCGGTGTCGTTCGCCAGCTACCTTCCTCGGATGCGGTTGCAACTGCTGCTTCTCGTGATGTCTCTCCGTTACCGGTAGTGTACTTGACTTGATTGTGCTGTCCGCGTGGTGGCCGCGGGTTATAAGTTAAAGATAAATTGTGCCTTCTAATGTAAACCTTTTTATTAGTATGGATTATTTGGCTGCCACTATCTAAATTTAGCCTGCATTTTTGTCCTTGCCTTGAGAAGCACCGTGCACTCCGGATCGCTTCATTAGATTGGGCCTTGGGGCCGTCAGGGCAAGCTGACCATGCTTCTAATTTTTGCTGTTCTTGTCCGGCCTTCCGCCATGTTCCCCGCCTGCCACTGATAATCCGCTCACGGTCGTGGACGGCTTTGTCAGACCTGAGTCGTTTGTTGTTATATTAGTTTAGTCTCGGATCTCAGTGGGCTGAGTGGTGTTGTTTGACCGTGCGGCCGCGGTCCGAGGGGGTGGCACGACCCGCGCGTGCATTGTTTCTTCGGATTTTTTTTATCATATGATTTTGGGTATTACATCCGCCTATTGTAGAGCTGATTTGTGGCGATTTTCAATTATATGAGGACGTTAGTTTTGCTTGTCCCCGTTATTAATTGATAAAAGAGATAAACTTATATTTAAATTTGCTTGTACTCTATGTCAATTGATTGCAAAGATTATTGTAAACTCATGTGCACGCTAGCGAAGACAGGGAACATTATGTGGGTTCCCCGACTGTTACTCATGCTGTGTGGTTGCATCAGCCTTATTGATAGTAAAAATATAAAGTAATTTTCGCTATTTATGTTTTGCTGATTCTGGTGTTTACTGCCTTTGGGACACCTGCCCGCACACACACGTCCTCTTGCATCCTCCCCTACCAAGAGGAGACCCATTCGTCCGCAGGTTGTGTTTTGGGGCGGCTTCCAATTATCACGCCGCATGATAATTAATCGCGAGCTGCTGCATCGGGCTTCACTCCAGAATGGATAGAGAGTCTGGTCGCCTGTCGCCTTTCAATGGCTGTCGGCAGTTAGCGAAGTTATCCAATCTGTCATTGCAAAACCCTTAGCAACAACATCTACGCTTCATGAGCTACGAGTAATTAGTCTAAATAAGCGCGTTGGTTCATCGGGACACACTCAGGAGTGGATGGAGCGTCAGGTCGCCTATCGCCAGCTAAAGGCGAAATTACCCAGTCCATCACGAGTCCCTAGCCTCAACTTCCTACGCTTTATTTTTTTTGACGTGACAACGTCTAATAAATCGATGAACGCCGGCTGCATGCACGAAAAAGTGTCCCGTTACGCACATTGTCCCGTAACGCGGTGTCCAGTTACGCTCATTGTACGCTTGCGCCGCATCTATCTCTCTTCCACTCGATTGGAACAACCATCGATTTGACTTTTTCGAGGCACATTAAACTTGAAACACTCCCATTCGTTTCCTACTTTTCCGATCATCGCCCTATCCTTAACAGAATAACACAGATTGGAAGAAGTTAAATAGCAAACATGTATAAAAGTTATAGTTAAAATAATCTCTTCGTTAAAGTCATAAACTTATTTGAATTAATGAGTTCAAATAAAAGTAAATTTATCCATTAAATTGTAGATTTCATTTTACTTTGTATCCATTCAAAATAGTGATAATTTAATAAAAATGATTCAATTTTATTCATAAAAGTATGCAATCATTCATCAATGTTTTGTTATGACGCTGTCACGTTAAACTATCGTACGTAAACCGACTTTACAGACAACCAATTTTTTTCGTAACAAATTATGTGGCCAGTTTAATGCTACGTGTATAATATATATTAATAGGCATAATTTCATAGTTGGAGGGTTTTTTCCTGATAATGCTTCGTGAAAACTTTATAGATTTTTTTTATTTACGATGTTGTACGGGCTGTAATATAGCTTAATCTATGTGTGTGAACTGTCAGCATACATGTGTGTATTTTGCCGGTATATTTATTATTAAATATAAGCACGACCTGCCCAGCGCAAAGCTACATCATAGGCAGTATTTTCTCGTCAGTCCGCAATCTCTGGGTTGGGGTCTGGCCTCAACTGTGCGAGGTGTGCTGTGATTGGCGGGAGACTCCAGCCAATCACAGGCCACTACGGTGGTCGGTGCGTCAGAATCGATTTTGGGCGTTTGTATTTTTTGTTCCACGTCTGAGTCATTATTACCTAGAGAGTAAATATGAGGATTTAAACAAATTACGCAATTTATCGTAAAAGGTTTGTGTTGGTTCGGATACAAAAGTCTTGCAAAGTTTCCGAATCAGTTTCACGATGCAATGCTCCTGTTGGGCAGTATTGTGGGGCGTCTGTAGTTATTCGAATGCATTTATTCTGAAAACGCTGCAGCTTTATTAAATGTGTGTTGGCTGCAGTGGCCCAAACAGGGGCTGCATACGTAATAATTGGGCGTATAAGGGCTTTGTAGAGCAGTAATTCGGTTTCAACCTTGCTGCCACATCGCCTACTCATAACTGGGTATAGGGTGATTGTGCCCGCTTTGTGTCAGTATGGTGACGCCAAAGCAGTTTCCTGTCCATGTGGACGCTGAGGTATTTAACAACGTCCTTGTGTGGTATTTTTTCGTCAAACAAACGTATTTGCGGCCTGCGGTTTGCAGGCGGGAGAAATTTGCGAGTGAACACAATTGCTTCTGATTTAGCAGAGTTAACTTTAATGCACCAAGTTGTGCACCACTTTTCAATTTCAGTGAGCGCAACATGTATTCTGGTCGTGGCTAGCTGTAGGTTGTGGGATCTGCTATACAGTACAGTTATAATCTGCATAGCAGCCAAGCTTAACTAACTAGTCTGTGTGCTCGAACTGGGCCTAGGATAGTACCCTGTGGGACCCCTTTTATAATTTGTTTAAGGTCAGACGTTGCTCCTTCAGTGAACACTCTGAAAGTTCTGTCTGCTAGGTAGGATGAGATAAGTTTGTTGTAGCAGTCCGGAAAGCCTGCTTCAAACAGTTTGTAGATAAGCCCAGCATAAAAAAAAATACTCTGTCGAAGGCTTTTCTACGTCTAAAAACTTCGCAACAACATAGTCTAGCACGTTAAATACACTTGTCATTTCCTCGGTAAGGCGTTAAAGCTGATGTACTGTCGAGTGAGCACTGCAAAGCCGAACTGTTCACTCGGCAGCAAGTTATTGTCGTTAATGTGCCCATATAGTCGCTGAAAATTACCCACTCAACGACCTTCGACCCTAAGCTAACGTAAAGCTATGAGTGTGCGGGAGAGGTCTGGGTAGGGAAGACTCAAGTGCGTCTCAGGGCGAAGCCTATACGCTTTAATCATGCAGGGTGTTAGCCATGCAGGAGAGGTAGCATGCATCATGTGCTAGGGAGGGGATTGGCCGACCATGGCTGCGATTGTCGCCATGCCTGACTCCCCTCTCTGACTATGCTAGACTATAACTAGAACAAAACCTGCCTAGACACAGGGAAAACCCTGGGCTCTTTCATGCGGGCTGCAAAAATCATGCCATTATGCGTTCAGGTCGGTTACGGGAAACAGAAGGATGGATCTGGAAGAAGAGTTTGACAGAGTAGAAAAGAGTCTACCATGCGGGGGGTTGGGCACTTGGACATTGCTGTCCGCATTTTTCTATTTGGTGGCACTGGTTGTTTTGGGAGCGACTTTCGTCGTTTCCCGCCAGGCTGCCAGCCAGCCTAAACTAAATGCAGAAAGGGAAAGCTATTTTTACTCCTGTAAAATTAAATATATAAGTAAAAATTAAAATAATGTTCGCAGGCTTTCATGGCCAATGTCTGAAGTAGCTTGGCTTCTGGGTTGTAGCCGTGTCCTTGGCAAATAAATCACCGACGTTTCGGTCGACCCAAACGTCGGTGAATTATTCGCCAAGGACACGGCTACAACCCAGAAGCCAAGCTACTTCAAACATTAAAATAAATATTAAAATATGCTTGTACTCGGTAACATTAACTTTATTAATTTAGTATTTTTGTCGCGAGCTGTTTGGCTGTGGTGGCCATGGTTTGGGAGGGTTCCTGACCGCGCAGAGAACTCGGCGGGAGGGTTCCACTTGCCTGCGCGGGGGGTGGGAGGCAGGGCTGAGTTTTGAACCATGCCCGCGTGTAGCGCTGTTGCTAGCGCAACAGCCTATGAAGAAGGTTTGGTGGGAGCAATGCTGTGGAGGGGGTGGTAGGGGGAGAAGCGGCCATGATGTACGGCGCCCCAGAGACGAGCAGCGCGCGGCTACAGCTAGCCGGAACAACGGCGTTATGGCTCCGTGTTGCCTTTCGAGAGACAGCGAGAGGGTTGGAGAGGGAGGGGTAATCTTCAGGGGGCGCTTCCCTGCCGCGTGGCTGTGAACGCCAGCGGGCCAATCTAAACGTTTATGAGAGCGCTCTATTTATTTATTTATATTTTTTTAAAGCACGAATTGCAGCGCAGGTCAGAATGCGTTGCGTCAGGGTCACGAGACATTTCTTGCCTTGACCCTGAGTGTCTGAGGGCTACATATTCTGCTGCATATTAAAGTATTTGGACGAGTGAAATTCCTCATAAAGGCAAATAATTAATTGACGGACATTAAAAACCACTATTTGTAAATTTATACACACACAGAACGATAGAAGGTTAAGGAATGCTCGTAACAATTAACAGTTCAGTAATTTATTGAAAAGGCTACACGTAATTATTGGTGGCATGGCTGGTGGTAATCCTGTAAAGTCTGTGACATTTAACTTGCCTCGAGTTTCTTTCAGGTCGGTACACGTGCCACAGGAAGAAAACGCTTCCTGAATGGCCTGGCCAAATAAGGCAATAAATCTCTTCTCTCGCAGAAGACAACCACTTTCAATAAAGAAACCGCCGGCGTGGGTGTGTATATACCTTTATGCATTCTAACGAGTGTTCAGATTTTTCGCGAATAATACCTAACGTTAGACATTCAGTCTCAATTAAGTGGTTTGATTATGTACAGAACAGTCGAAGCCAAACACGAAAGAAAATAACCCACTCTCTTGAATAAAATAATTTTAAAAAATCCCTTTCGGCACAGCCTAAAGGCGTAGGTAGATTTCAACGTACCTATTTATTCTGGAATTGTCTGGAACATTTAAAAACAAATTACGTACATGACATCTTTTATGTTCCTCAATATTACAAAATAAAATAGATTAAACTATTTCTAATTTTCCATACAGCTAAAATATTATGAATGTTTTTAACTCAATGCATCCAGAATTGAATAGCTTAGAACGAATTTCATATTATGCCAACAAAGGTAGGTATTCAATTTGTTTGACCTTCAAACATTATTTTTCAAAACTTGCAGTAAAAATGTGGTTACATAAAAATCTGCTTTACACCAAGGTTGACGAAGGTTTGAAATAAATTCGAACGAATTTGATAAAAAGGAAGTGATTTTTTTTAATGAACACCTGTTTTACAGAAATAATTCGTTTCAGCCAAAGTTTTAGATGAAGTTTAGGATTTATACAATAAATTAAAAGGAAATTGATAGTATATCTATTTTAAAAAAGTAGAGATTTTTTTAACTTTCAACCATTGTTATTTCCACCCTTGCAGTGATGGTTGGTTACAGAAAAAGTTATTTTAACAAAGGTTTAATACTATATTTAGAAAGTTAAACGAAAATAAAATTGGTTCGATAGTGTACATGGTAGGGAAGTTTTATTTATTTTCTTATTCCAACCTCAAGTTAATTCAACCCCTTTCATTAATGGTTTGTATTATCAAAACTTCTTTCAGAAAAAATGTTTAGTTAATAATTATAAGATTTACAAACAATTTTAACGGTTTTGCGGTGTGATTTTTAAGGTAGTAAAAAATTTATTTTTGTATTTGAACCGCTCTTTGTCCATCCTTTGCAGCAATGGTTGGTTGTATCAAAAATTGCTTCAGACTAAAGCTTAAGATAAAAATTATAATTTTACAATTCTAACGTATTCAATGGTGTACCTACGAAGAGATATAAGAATTTATTGTCCTCCAATCCAGTTATTTTTTTCACCCCTTGCAGATATATTTGGTCGGATAAAAATTTTATTAAGACAAAATTTTGTAGTATTAATCCAACGAGTTATAAGACGTTCAAAAATATGTTGTATCCTTCATATTATGGGAGTTATAGTGATTTTTCTGTTTTGTTCAAAACCTTCCTCGTTTTTACACTAAAATAAATTTTTGTATATTTTACAAGGAAAATCCTTGGAAACCCTCTTGCCAAGGATATTACTTGTAAAACTACAAGGCTGAGATTTTTGTACCATGTGCGACTTTTCAAGACTCTGCCTTGTAGTTTTGCAAGAAATATCCTTGTCAACAAGGTTTCCAAGAATTTCCCTGGTAAAAGAACAAATTTTTTTTTAGAGTGTACCCTTTAGGTCGGATATTGGCCGTTAACGAACTCGACTGAGATTTTCCACTAATAGATTTAATGTATCACTTTGGAAGTGATTTGTGAAAATTTCCGGCAGTTATTGTGTTTCTAAAAATGCGATTTTATATATGTATACATATAAACTATTGCGTTGATGGTTTTAGGGGTCTATGGACCATGAAACGAAAAACTATGTAAAGTATTCCGGAAGTCGCACCATGGTAACGGCTACAATTTGTAGTATTTCCTTGAAATCTACTGGAAATAACAACGTAAAAATAACTTACGGAACACGAATTTCCAAGGAATAGTTAAATTATTAACAGAAAACCTTTTTAATATTATAAATGCGAAAGTGTGTTTGTCTGTTTGTCTTTCTTTCACGCAAAAATGGTGGAACGGATAGACATGAACTTTTGCACATAGATAGTTTATGGGTAGAGACCCGTGAATTTCGCGGATGCAATGACCTCTAGGATAGACTCCAATATCCTCTACACACTCGGGCAAATGCCAACTGTTCATTGGCTGTTGACTTGTGAGTCGTCTCGAGTGGGTGGCCTGTGATTCGACACTTCCATGAGTGAGGGTATCTAATTGGCCCTCAGTCCTCCAGATTAACAGAGAACCAATGGCAGAAGCAGCACTAAGGTAAAATTATTTGAATTTTAGCATAACACGAAATGAATCCGCGAAATTCACGGGTCTCTATTTATGGGCCGGAGAGTGACATAGACTAAATATAATCATGAGATTCCATCCCCAAGGAAGTGAAAAAGGAGTAAATTTAGTTTTATAATAGAAAATCATAGGACGTAGGTCATAGACACGCCATCAGTGAGTTTGTGTCATTTCTCTATGTCCGCTATATGGTCATATAATAAGGTCAGGCAACTTCCTATCCTTCTCTATGGCAAAAACCATCCGCTTATTGAAGCTCACGGCTGCTAGCGAACTAAAGGCGCTATTAAAAGTCTAGTTAAGTCAATATATGGCGTTACCTTGAATTCGTAAGTCGCTATCTTTCGTTGCGTCCGTCGCGTCTTACCTAGGGGTTACCTGCCTTCCCATGAAATGAAGCTTAAGATTGGCGTCCCGGTTTTGCAGATGCGTAGCCTTGATGCACCGAGATTGTGCAATCAATAGGACGACAAAACCAAAATTTCCCGTTTTTCAAGTGTATGTCCTACAGACTTGAAATTCGGTAGTAATGTTCCTTATAGCTATTAAGATGTGTTTAGCCCGGGTAACGCTGGGTACTTCAGCTAGTAGCAAATATTTAAAGGATATCATTAATTAACTAATTCTTGGATTCTGAGTTGAGGCCACTTCCGTGAAAATGATGTGTACGACGTTTCGGCAAGCCTTGTTGCAGCCATCAGCTAGATATAATGTATATAATTACACAAGTTTCATTAAATGATTAGTAAAAAAATTAATATCAACAATTATCAGGAACAGTCCCTGTCCTTGAAGCACGAGAAATACTAATCTTGGTTAATTTATTTTAGACGAAAAATGAGTATTCCAGAATTTCTGAACGGGAAAATTTAACAAAAAAAATTCATTTTCATAATCATTTACATATCACTTTTATTTAATTGCACATTTTATTACAGCTAATATTGACACAAAAAATAAATGTATTAACAGAGTTAATTTATCAACGTTAGTAATTCTTAGTGTATTACCATATTAACTATTAAGCATAGCCGAGGAATTGTCAAGAAACAAAAATAAAATATTATTACGCAAAAATTAGGTATAACTAAACACAATGATAAATAGTCAATTTGCATTACCTTAAATCTAAGATAATGGTGTATATTTATTCAAGAAAAAAAGCAAATATAAATAAGTTATCAAGTCCGCAAAATGTATTATAAAATGAGACTAAGACCGCACATTAACCAACTTGAACACACCTTGCGAATTTTCTTCAGCTGTAAATGCATTATAAATATGGAAACATTTTTATTGCTCATCAAATTCCTCTACATACAACGCAATCTACTCTCAAGAAATAAAAGCATGACTTTTTTTTACAGGGAGTGTTATTCTTCTAGGCCGGAAGAAACCAGGTCGTTGGGTTTATGGAAAGCAGCGGAAATAAAGATCGCGTGCATTTCTCCTTTTACGAGAAAGCAAAGTAAAACAACTCCTCGCAGATGAAGACTAGGAGACCAACAACCGCCATTCTTCTTGCAACCATACATCAGCGCTGAACTTTCAGTCTCGTATAAACTAGAGACTGCATCGTATAATCTGTACTCAAACCGACTGCTAGGTCGCGTAGTTTGCGAATTCTGACGTGAAGCGGTTATCGTACACGTATATATATACCAATAAATTGCGTAAGTGGCAATAGTACACCACACTGTTAAATTTTTGTTTCACTTTCAATCAAACGATGAACGCAGGTTACGAATTGTCCAAGTATCTTCGAAAATTCACGGAAATATTCGTTTCTACGGGCACTGAGAGTACTTTCTTCGAACATGAAATAATAATCATATCTACTTAATGAAACTGACAGTCAATCAGTGGGCCAAGACCGGTGGACCTAGAGATTTGAAATTTGCAGGAAATATTCCTTGAGTAACCTAAATTCCATCCCTAAATGGGTGAAAAGTGGTGGTAAAGTTTGTATAAAGAACAGTCCCTTTTGCTTTGTAGAAAAATCACCATGGCTGTTGCATTTTTAATGCTTATTTCGCATCCATGGCAATTGCTATTACATTTTTGATGCATTCTTCATCTCCGTTAGAATTTTGTGGGGATGTTAAAGATCAGTAATGTTCCTGATATTACATTGCCATCTACTGAGAGTCAGCTTCTAAAAGTGGTTTAACCCGGGCAAGTCTGGGTACTACAGCTAGTAAAGTAAAAAAAAAAGGACCTTAAAATATCTGTTCAGTCTACAGCAAAAACACTCTTCTTTTTTTTTTTTTGCCCAATGTTTATCCTGTTTCTGAATGAACGCAGCACTACCAAGTCGTAACGTACGGAGATTCAGTCATTATGAAATCTGAAGAACGATTCATTTATTAGAGTGTAACTTTACCACAACAAGGGGTGTATTCTTCTTTAAAAAGTCCGTACAATTTACTGTAATTTCTAACTGTGACACCACGCGCGTAACTATTCGTCGTAGCTTGAGACCACTTTCACGACTCGGTTGGTTTGGGGATGAGTTCTCATTTCGTCAGTACTACGACTCCAAATGTATTTGTCAAATAATTTGAGGAAGAACATATATACTATGGATGTCTTAATGAATTTTTACTGTTTTCACTATTTCTGCACTCGTTGTTTTGAAACAAATTGAAACTCCCCCGTATTATGGTGAAACCCATAAACACTAATCCAATGCATTACATAAAATTTTACTTAATGTAACAGAGACAGAATTTTTATTAAGAAAGTATGTTAATATTTGCATTTTTTATTTTAAAATTTAAAACAGCTCTTTCTTTGCTTATTCTATGTACAAATAAGATGGTTTTATAAATAATATGCATATTTACCTAACTCTTACAGAATCCCTGATTGGCTTTTGAGACCTTAAACATAAATTTCTGCTGGTTAAGTAGACGATGAATATAATTTTGTCAGATTGACTTATTTCCGAAATTTATTGGTAAGACAGAATTCTTGCAGAGCTAATGCCATCGCCTTAAAAACATCTGATAAACTTGAAAATTGGCTGTCATGCGTGACTCAGGTAGCAAAACCCTTTAAAAACCAAACGTAAAAAATAGTCAATGTAGTGGCTACAGTACGGTGGAATAGTTAGCATAAGATCCGATTCGACTCAAAATTAGTATGTGGAGTTCTCAGGGTAAAATGCTTTTCTCCTGTTTGAAAATCAATTTTAAGTTTAAATATTATTTGTAATGAAGGAAGTTTACTAATGATTGTCCAATTCGACTCTCATTTAAAGCTCCTGGTTTTATCAGATATCGATAGCTTGCCAAAAGATGTGGTGTCTATAAATAAGAAACAGAGCCAGGCTTTCAAAACTGTTAGTGTAATGAACGAACCAAACATAAGTAAAAGCCACATGCCTTCGTGTGAATTTCCCTTACCATTAATTTGTTGCTCTTTCGAGCAATAGACGTGAGGTAGGGATACCGAATTTAGTACTGATGTAATATATTTATTGTGAATTATTGTTAATAAAATAAATAAATTTTCACGAAATTTTTCACGATAAATTTAATGTAGTTAACACTTAAAGAAACAATTTTGACAAGTTACCAAACCATAACCCTTCAATCGTTATACTTAGTAGCAAACCACCACAAGTTGAACCATTGTGAAACTGAAACGGTCCTACCATGTCTAAATTAGGCATCAGTCGAGGAGCTGGTAATGGTTGCTAGTTTTGTAATATTTAACAAGTGAAATCAACTTGATCGTATAATAAATAATAAAATGTGTTCAAATGTTTTGTTTTATTCATTTCAAACTATACATTTAAATAATAAGCGGGCATACAAACATCGCTAAGGCTTTGTAGCGTATGAGGTCATTCAGGAAACGACCAAAAAGTCGCACAGTGGATGATTTGTTGAAGGTTTTATTCAAACAGTGTGAAAACACTATAAACACTGACAAATCATTTGAAAGTACTGGGAGGCGATGTAAGGAAAGCTAGTAGTATTCTAGATTACATTTTTTGAGTAAATGTTTCCAGTTAAATGTTTGACCATATTATTCTGTCATGCAGCTATAAAATAAAGAACTTCAGCAAAGCAACGTGCAAAACGTCGTAACATCAAACACACATCTAGCTTAAGAGAAAATTCTCCAAGGAACTGCTTGAAAGGTACGAACAGTTTTGAAATCGGAGTAAAAATGTCCCCAAAGCATTTAGTTTTAAAACATAAGTGATTTGCTTTGAAGTACTAACCAAATACGGATAACATAAATAAGGTAAGAAACTACGAATGATCCCTTCCTTACAAAATTACTTGTTAAGCAAATGATCCTTAGATCGAATCGATACTGGGGTTATTTATAATCCTTCGCTACCGTGTTCATCATTAATGAAAGTAGATGGCCATGTCAGCCCATTTCTGCCAGTCCATTACTTAGCAGAGTGTCGCATGCGATTCTAATTTTAATGAAGATAAATTTTAGCTATCACGAACCCTGATGTTAGTTTATCCAAGAAATTTTATTTTGTAGATGTACAAGTAAGAAATTTTAACAAATAATCTAATTGAAAAAAAAAATAACTTCGTGGATAAGCAAGTAAGATAGTTAAAATATTTACTTTGTCACCACAGTGACAATTTTTTTTAGATTGAACTTCAATTTATTTGATTAACTGAGACAATTCAAATTCGACTGCAGTGGATATATGTGGTTTGACTATTCTGATGGCCATCCAAAATTGCAAACATTAATGGTTAAATTATGTACCTAATAAAAAGAGACGTTACAAACTCACATGGACAGTAATTTATCAATTGCCCCATAGTTCCTATGAATAAAATACATTGCGCAACTTAAGTATGAAGACTGCATTACGTACACGTTAGTTAAAAATGAGTACGTACAATAAATATGCTATGACTTTCTTAACTTAATAATCACGATTGGAATATATAAAATAAAATTAAAATTTACGAAGTAAAGTTTTCAATCCATCCTACTTATAAGAATGAAATAATCTCTGATAATTTAAATGGTAATGTTTGACAGTATTAAGCACTGGCACACAAACATTCCGAACAGCATATTATACTTTTTAAAAGTTGATTTTGTGTTTTTTATATACTCTCTTGTTGCAATTGAGTTTTATTGGTGTGGATACAAAATAAATTTTTGAATTTTAATTTCATATTACTGAGCGATACTTTCAGAACGTGTACAGTCTGATAAAATAACGTATTTATTAGTACAGAATAGTATTTAAATACATAATACGGGAGTGCGTCGTTTGCCCTACAGGCGTTTGCCCTAAACGCATTTTCGAAGCATATTCTCGCATTCCTTATTCCAAACAGGCATTTGCCCTAAAAGCGTTTGCCCTAAAGGCGTTTGGCCTAAAGTCGTTTGCCCTACAGGCGTTTGCCCTACAGGCGTTTGCCCTACAGGCATTTGCCCTAAAGGCGTTTTCACAAAATGTTTGATAATCACATTCGGACCAAACTCCGGCATTTGCCCTAAAGGCGTTTGCCCTAAAATAAGTTTTTCGACAGTCGTTTTCCCTACAGGCGTTTGCCCTACAGGCGTTTGCCCTAAAAGTTTGCGAATTTTCAATAATCCGAAAATGAATGCTTGCCGGCGTTTGCCCTACAGTCGTTTGCCCTAAAGGCATTTGCCCTAAAGTCGTTTGCCCTACAGGCGTTTGCCCTAGGAACCTTTTCGAAGATAGATGTCCTTACGTGTGTCGCCCCTGTTGACAAATGTTGGAACCATTCTCCAAATGAGTACAAAGTACAAAATTCACAAATTAGATGGCAGCACATATGGTTTGCTTTCCCAACTTTGAAGTCTAAGAATGCAGCTGGTAATTGAACCTTACAACAGATGAATCTCAGTGACTGGATTGTATTTTTTAAATAATTTTTAACAAAGAGGTTGATGATGTAATATTTTCCCAGGTGGGGGGCGGGGTGTTAACTAGCAAACGAATTAACTTAATTTAATATTGCTGCTATATATAAAAACAAGCGTTAACAAAAGGAGCTTACAAAATTTTATTATCCTTGCCTGCTGGAATTTTCAATTAAAGTCGTCCTAAAAACGATGACCCTAAAATAATTTAAGGCAGAAGATTATAGATATGCATTTATAAAAACATTTTCAGTGTTTAAAAGTTACTGTTAAAATAGCCTCCGAGACCTTCATGCCTATTTTCAATTTTTATATAACATGTGCCCAACTGAGTCTGTCGTTTTATTAATTTGTTTGTAGAGTGCGGTGAAAATACTTCCATCGAGAGTGTGCATATTTTGCTAATTCGCCCAGACCAACTATAGCTTAAACCCTAATAAGTTTTATGGGACCAAGTGACGAATAATAAAAGACTTATTTTATGTGTGACAGCCAATGAAATGTACAACATTTCAAAATGCATTTAATCATATCATCCATATTGGCACAATATTTTAATGAATGTCATAGGTATGAGTGTTAACTAGGAACGATTTTGATATGTCGTGGAATGTACAATAATGAATTACGTAAAAGTATAATACACAAAGAAAGATCATTAAATATAACTCTGTTTCAGATGCTAATGAATCAGCAAATATAGTGCAAGTTTAGTTAATATATTTTCAAAACAATTTAGTTTCAAAATTGCTTCGATCTTGTTTTTAAGCACTGAATCAACTTCTCTTTATTTTTTGCAAGTGAAGATTAGATAATAATATTTAAAAAATTAATCCACCGAATTACATAATTTTCAAAATAAACCGTTGCAATTATATTTAGTTAATTACATATTTGTCACATGCCCACAAACAGTCTTACGACTTTAACAGTGGGCACGATATATATATATATATATATATATATATATTAATTATTTGGTTAAATTTACGCAATAGGTTTATCCAACCCGACTTGCTTGCCTTGGTCGGCAAATATGTTGGCTGTTTTCTCTGTTAGAACTCTGGGTATCGTGTGTATGGAGTAATGAATTCTTTCTTCACTTCTGCTAATGAAATTTATATACCCACTTTTATACCCATGGGTATAATAGAATATAAAGCAGAAATTGGACGTCGTGTGGGGCGGGCGTACAGGACAGCAAACCATAACAAAAACTGTTAGCATAACAATCATGTATCAAAAATAGTATTAGTTGTGCACGCGCAGTTCATCTCCACAAATTAAGTGTGTACGTGACTATATATTTTTTTCTCCTGAGATCGTTTTTAGGTAGATTTCGCAGAGCGACTTACAGAAAATTTCACGATATTATCTCCTATCTAGGTCCTATGAATTTCAGAATTTCTAATTGAGGTAAATATGAATGTCTAATGTATTGTTGGATTGGATTTATATCCCATACATATTGTTGAGCCAACAATTAATTTGCAATTTATTGTTACATTGGATATTCTAGAAATATTCATAAGATTTTACATAGTTATTGAAACTTCTGGAATTTTTCAGATAGTTTTTTTATATTGGTAGGCCGCACGGCGAAATCTACCTTTCCGACTGGCTGCCATCGGGGATTTTTCATTTATAATTATGGGATATATGATTTGACACTATTATGCACACATGCGCTTCATATCTAAAATAATCTTGTTCAAACGAAAGGTTTTTAATTTTTAATAAGAATTTTTTTTTGTAACAGATATCTCAAAGAAAACAAAACCAGTAATTCGGCAGAATTCTATACGAGCCTCGTTGCCAAATTTAATGGACGCAAAATAATAAATTACCTACACACAGACACAGCGAGGCTCTTATCTGCGTAAATGTTACATGGCAGGACAAGATTCAAGAATAGTTTGGCTTGGGAGAAGAGTCCTTTCAAAAAAATGTCAGGTAGGAGCCCTGGTTCAATACACAAGAAAGTCATTCGTAAAAAGATTCGACACGGCACAACTCGGTGTAAACTGGCTTACCAGGGAGATAGTCGGTTGAAACTAAAACGGCGTGATCTCCAATCGACTAAACCAAATGTTGACTATGGATCCTCATCAGGGCAAGTTACTATTGTACAAGGGTGTGATTTTCCTGAAAATGAACTATTAAGTAAGTGTGAACATTACATCGCGTCACTGCAAGTCAGTTTGGAAGAAGAAAGAATATTATGGAACAATATGCATACAATCCCGCAAGGAAAGTCGTTCTGTGTGCGGTGGGCTAAAGTCACATTATTATTATTATTATTATTATTATTATTATTGAGAAATACCATTACATATCTTCATTATTTTATTTTGGGAATATAACTGGAATCCAATATGGAAATATGGGAAATATTATGAATGTATTTAAATATATACTATATTACGGATATAGCCTATTTTAAGAATCATGCCAACCAATTACTATTATCGGCCAACTCTTATAACTGAACGTCAAAATGATCTAACACAAACATTACAAACTAAATGCAAATTATGGAAAACCCAGAACAAAACGAACTAGAATACTTCTTCATTGTGTACTTCAGCTGTATGTTGTGTATACATTACAGAATAAAATAGTATGAACAATATGTAGGAGTTTAACAGCATTAGTACTATTATGCTAATTAAGAAAATGTTTAACAGCTAGTATTCGCATTATTTACCTATATGATCGTAATATTCTAAGTAATCATAGCGTAATGCACGTCTGACAGCTGAAATTGAAATAAGCAAAGCCCCGGAAAAAAAATTGAACCTTTTTCCAGCGAAATTTTTGTTAAATCGCCAATACTGTTTTTTTATTATACGATTTCTTTTTTTGGTCGAAGACCTTACATCATCTAATGTTCCGAAATATTTTACAGAAAAAATATTCGATAACATTTAACTTAGTGCAGGGAACCATCTGTTGGTGAATCTAGGAAGTTCATACCACATGAATTCCCACCAAATCTCGATATAGGCTTACATAAGTGCCATCTAGCGACGGTTTAGTAAACTTTGCATTTAGAGGGAAAACATTTATTTAGGTTCTGCCACCTGCGGAGGAAATATAAACTACGAGAACACTCTTTGAATGGATACATAATTGAAAAAACCTACATTACCCAAAATAACCTAAGCTTCGTTTACCCTAAAGGCATTTGCCCTACAGGCGTTTGCCCTAAAGGCATTTGCCCTACAGGCGTTTGCCCTACAGGCATTTGCCCTAAAGGCGTTTGCACAAAATGTTTCATAATCCCATTCGGACCAAGCTCCGGCATTTGCCCTAAAGGCGTTTGCCCTAAAATAAGTTTTTCGACAGTCGTTTGCCCTACAGGCGTCTGCCCTACAGGCGTCTGCCCTAAAAGTTGGTGGTGTTTCGTTAATACAAAACATAAGTGCTTGCCGGCGTTTGCCCTACAGTCGTTTGCACTAAACGGCATTTGCCCTAAAATAGTTTCCCCTACAGGCATTTGACCTACGTTTAGGGCAAACGCCTGTAGGGCAAACGATGTGTACCCCATAATACGATACTCCAGTCACGATTATAGATTTTGTGTCCATAAAAAAATGTAAACTTCTCTTAGAAAATTACATGATTCTTAACTTTCATACTTTTTAAAATAGGACAATAAAACTAAAACATATTTTGAAAGCGTAAAGTCTGATTTGACATGTAGTCAAATTGTTTTAACACAATTAAGTATCTAAATAGGCTGGGAAATTATCTTATACAATGCGAACGATGGTTTTTAGTCGCATTTAAAATGAATTCGTAAGTATGTACGGTGCAGATAATCAGAATTTGTTAGTAGATGCTCATAAATCACTAAAAAATATTGTAAATTAGGATAAAATTCAAGACCGATAAAGTAATCACGTTCTGTGTCATCGGATACAAAAGATAACTTACTAGATATTTGTTATCTCCGTGAGGATATTTTCGGAGTTTATGATTTATTTCTAGTTTAAAGATAATGCTATTTTATCGTCATTGATTAAATTTACGTTAAAAAATTAATTTATATTTCTTTCTTTCTTATAAGAACACTTTGTTATGTATGTACAAACTAAATAAAATAAACTAAGTTCATATTAAATTTATTTAATTTAAAAATTTACAATCCCCAAATAATTACGTAAAAAACACTGATAAATCCCCAAAACGTTCCTATTACTATTATTTTGATGTGATTGACGAACACTATACTTGTAGGACGCGTAATTAATAATAAACCTTCCAATAAATTAGTATTGTATCCCGGACAACCTATTTAATACATAGCTCAATGAATTAGTTATGTAGCTATAGCTCTGGGTATCAGCTGTGAAATTTATATAACCTATGTCTTGCAGTTTACTTCTTCTTGTTGTATTATGAGAAAATTAATTAAAATATGTGCATGACTGTAGAGAAACGTTTCAAAACCATCCCAATGTTATATTGCAGTTAGCTTGTATATCACACAAAAAAAACCTTTAGAAATTATATTTGGCCAATTTATCTAAGCAATGTGTTAGGCATAAGACTGTGTTAACTTACAAAAAAATTCTTTCTGAAACTGCTTTATTTGACCATGATCCTACTTATCGCCTGATATTGCATTGATAAAAGTGCCCATAAAATTACGGAACATATTTTAGATTTGCAATGTCCAGATGCAAAACTTATCTCCGTATCTTTCAAACACGTAATTTGTCTTAAGGTAAGGTAATGTATCATCACGACAAATATTCAGGCATTTTCCTGTCCACCGAACGTAGTGGTGTTTGCAACAAATATGTAGCACAAGAAGCTGCCTCTACAATTGAAATATGAACAGCACCAAAGCAGTGGCGTAGCCAGGATTTGTGTATGGGGGGTGTTAAGAAGCATGCCCCCCCCCCCCCCCCCCGTTATAAAGCGGGTGGTCCGGGGGTCCTCCCCCGGGAAAATTTGGATTTGAAGTGCTATTTTACTGCTATTTTAGCAGTTTTCGGTACTTAAATTTAAATATTGTAATATGAAATTTGTTTGAGTGATGAATAAGAAATTTAATTAAAGATTTGGGGCTGGGGGGGAGGGGTTGAACCCCTAAAAAAAAACCCTGGCTACGCCCCTGCACCAAAGGAACGCTGTGAAAAGTTATGAAAAAAAGGTTTGTAATCAAGAATGATTTTGTGGCATTTATACAGCTTGCACGACAGTTACATATTTATGAATTTATGGAAACTTATGTAAGTATAATGTTAAGATGATGTTACAATAGATTTTCATTCTATGTTGTATATAATTTTACTTGTTTCAAATAATTTGCTCGATTTTATGCTTGCATGGTAGAACAATTGCAGTTTCGAGAGAAAATTATGAATTTTAATGCACTTTCAAGTTAAAATAGCAAAAAAAACTATTTTTTAGTAATATATTTAGATATAAAATAAAAACTATAGTAGTTTAGAAGCAATATTGTTGTAATCTTTTCTTTGTACACAATTATACTATTAAAAATTATTTTTATTATAATGATATTATTTGTCCATTTTTTAAAAAATCTTATCCATTCTAGCTTTACAAAATGTAATTAGCTGCAAACATGATTTATATTAAAAAAAATTATGATACATATATATTTTTTGGTTTTCAGTTTTACTTTGAAGTATGACTAAGGAGAGAAAAAAGAATTTGGGAAAGGAAAAACTTGGTATTAAAGGCAAGAAACCTATTGCAGGCAAGAAGCCTACTGAAAAGGCAAAAACCAAATGTTGCATATTATGGATATATAACTTTTATTGCTGCTGCAAGTAAACTAAGGGAGCAAAATATTACTTTATATAAAGTTTCAAAATAATTTGGGGTCCCTTGGTCAACTTTGAAAGATTTTCTGGCCCAAATTATGACCTGCAGCATTCTCATGTAGGAACATAAACTGGGGCTCCCTTTTGCCCTGACTGCGGAAGTAGATCAATGTGTTTACTGCTATATAATTAAGATGCACGAATAAGGGATCGGTCTTACAGTTTTGAAAGTAAGAAACTTGGCATATGACTTAGCCAAACCCACTAACACAGATACAGCCCTGACTAGGTGGACCTCTTAATAGAACACACTAAGCCCAAAAAAGTGCCATAAAAATATTGTTTTGCAAACTCCAAAACAAGAAACAAATAAAAGAACTCGGTAAAATGGACACGAAGTAAATACTATCAGAGTGGTCAAATGTGACAGTCTGCTGCATCTAGTGCATCTTTGACAAGAAAAATGTTGCAAGTCCAACAAAATCGTACATTCTCATGGTTCATTGTTGCAAATCGTCACGTCCTCTTGATATGGATTTGATTCGTGTCATTTTGTTACTATTTTAAGTTATACAGTTTTGAAGTTTATGGGTCATTTGTTTTCGACAATGACGTTTTTAAAGTCAGTAGAGGTAAGTATATATAGTTTTTTTTAGTGATTTGCAAACTAAAGTTAACACTCTAATATGTTTTTTTGGGGCTGTGAGTGACATTGTTTATTTTCTATGTTAAGTTATTGTACAACAATTTCAATGCAACCTAGTTCAGTGACATTTTCTCCTGTAATTTTAAATTTTAACGACTATTTTTATTACAAGAAAAAGTCCGTTCAATCATCAAAATAATTACACTTCATTGTTGTCAATACAATTTTTGAGCAAAAAAATATTCTTACAGATTGTCATGTTAAGATTAGAATGTTTCGTGAGACAAGAATTATAAGACAAAAATCTTGTTTGTTACCAAATATTCGTTGCCAAAAAGACAAAGCGACAGCAATTCCTTTCAAACAATTCACGAGAATTTGTAGGAAATGACACTATGGGCAAGAGTACAAAAATACCTCGGAACCTGATTTAACTAGAGCGGCTCAGCTTGAGGATATTGCAACAGTGGCCAAAGGCAGCAGGCCAAAAATCGTTTCAAAAATAGGCAGTGTATCTAAAGTATTTTTTGCCGAAAGTCACATGACCAACTTGCAGTGTACCATAAAACGTTTGACCGACAGGCAGCAAATCGACAGTCGTTTTGACAAAAAGTGACTTAACTTAAACGTCATTTAACCGAAAACCCGAAAATTTTGTTCGCTGAAAAAAAAGTTTTAGTTCTGGCAACAAGCAGCATTGTTTGGCAGTAGGGGGGAGGGGGTGGAGGGGGCACAGTGACCTCCTCCCTGAACTGTCAATAATTTTCAGATTTTCTCCTAATTCCAAATCCAAGATTTCCAAACTTACTAAAGAATTATTTTACTGCAGTGCTATAAATAATAGAAAGTTTATGAATCACAAATAAAATATACTAAAAATTTCAATTCTAAATGCACTAAAATCAACTTAATAAAACTCTCTAACACTGACCAACTAACAGACAAGGCACAGCTTAAACTAGTGGGTCTAGAAACCTGAAAGTTTGCACAGAAGTTCCTGATATGACTTAGGTGAGCATTAAGAAAATATTTTTGAAATTTCATCCCACAAGGTTGTTAAATAGGGGATTAAATTTTTTACGGAAGTTTACCATTATTGCAGTTAGCAATATGAACATTGGTGTTTAGGCTTCAGTTTATTAATAAAAGTCGGTTGTATCGCATTTTTTTGGTGATTCATCAAAAAGGTAGGATCTTTTTTTTTCTCCATGGTCCAACGGCAGGTTGAATTAAAAAAAATTATTTTGTCCTTCCTCTGACCATGATTCTGGATTCGCCCTTGACAGGCTGACTTAGGTTACAAGTCATTCAAACCCAAACGTCATTTGACCGAAGTTCGTTTATCCGACAAATTTTTTTTCGGACAAATGACTCTTGGGTCTGCTGACCGCTATACGCCTGCGACGCAAAAAAAAAAAATGCCGAAATGCCACAAACCCACGCAACCAGCACCTTCGCTCCCGAAATCACTGAATCAGCCACATTCTATAACTCCCTACGCGGGAGTTCCGGCGGGTAAAAAAAAAAAAAAAAAATGAAGGAAAATGAAATATTACTTGCACTCCGCCGAGGGAATAAAATATCATCAAAGGAAGTGTTCCGAAATGCGCGGAAGAGCTTCGGACACCATCTCACAGCATCCCCCAGTATTTTTTTTTAAGAAGGAAGGAAGGGGGAAAAGAAACAGCCTTCCTCAACTTCTCTCCCGGCCGGTATGCGCGCGCGCGGCATTCCTCGACGGTGGTGACTATCTCGGACGAGATCTCGCTGACTGCATTAAGAAATATCACTACGGAGGAGGTGTTTGGGGAGGGTGGAGGGGGGGGGGGGAGAGAAGGTTGTTAAGGGCACGAGGGAGTAGCAGCGGTGATGTGATAAAGGGCGTGGGTCGTGCGGGGATGAAGGGGGGGGGGGGGTTGCTGAGAGTTGCAGGCTCCAGGGAAGGAGCGGAGTGGCCCTCGCATACGCGCGGTCACGCCGTGGAGGTTGATGATCCGGGCGGGGGGGAGACCAGCCGCCAGCAACTTCGCGTCAGGAAGTTACGGTGAATATTTCAGGCTCCTCTCTCTCTCTCTCTCTCTCTCTCTGTCATTCCGTCCCTCTCAAACACGGACCACGGCGCACCTTCTCTTTTCCCACCGGAGCGTCTCACCCCCCACCACCCCCCTCCCCTTTTACAACGTGACCAGAATGCGAAGCTGACCCACGCCGGAAGATGTTGTGGCGTTGCCCGAAACTCCTCCCCCTCCCCCACCAACCCCCCCGGGCCACTTTGCCCGAACCCAACCGCAGGCTTCTATGTGTGTGCGCGTGCTTCGGTGGCGCGGGTCGACAAACTCGCGGGCGAAACACTTCTTGGAGTCCGGCGACGCTTTCAGATATTTTCCTCCCGAGATTCACCGAGTGCCTCCCGCCTCCACCGGCGTGGGCGGGAAGATCCGACGTGGCCACAAAAATTAAAAAAAAAAGTAAAACTGCCGAAAGCAAAAAAAAAAAAAATTGAAATGAGATTAACAGTTCGTCGAACAAGCACGATGGAAGGCGTGTGCAACCCCCCCCCCCCCCCCCTCAGGCTGGGCTTTGAAAGTTTGGAGGGTTATCCCCAATGAGACTTCAACATCTCTAGCAAGGAATTATGCTAATGACGGTGCAGAAGAGAGCAAATTGTTCACAGTTGTGTTGAAAACCAAGTTAACTTAATCTCTATTTTTTTTTTCCTCTAGTAACCTGAAGAATTCACGTTACTAATTTTGCTGCAAGTTGTTATGTACATGTTAATGCCCTCTGTCATTGGATCAAGCATTTCTTTGAAAAATTCTTGAAGGAGTGTAAAAATAAGCTACGATTATCCCGTGATTCATTTGGTGTCAAAATAGACGCGAAGCACGAGTACCTACATCCTTCAGGTTGATGATCGTACTGAAGTGATATTGACACGCTTTTGACGACTCTGAACCAGTTACAAACAAGGAGAAGTGGCTACTCAATCACGTGCAACATGCCCAATGATGTGATCTTGTAATCAATCAATGAACATTATAAAAATGCTTGATTATACTGTATGTCCATAAAAGAATGTGCAAGTTATAAAATGTCATAGTACTTATGATTGTAAGCTTTGCAGTGTGTTCGTTCAAGGTCACAGTTAAAGAGTAACTCAAACAGGTTTAGATAAGCGCATGCGTGAATACTGCTTTGTTGTTTTCTTGCTTGAAGCGCCTAAAATAATGGCTCATTCCCCAATTAGCAGAGGGCGAACCTGTAAACTTTATTTGGCTACATGATGGAGCCCCTCCCCATTGGAATCTCTTTGTACGAGAGTGGTTGAACGTCGAATTTCCTGGCCGTTGGATTGGTCGTAATGGTCGAGACGACAGAGCTCTTTTTCGCTGGCCTCCGCGTTCACGTGACATAACGCCATGTGATTTTTATTTTATTTTGTGGCTTTATAAAAAATCGTGTCTACGTCCCACCGCTACCTAATGATTTTCCAGAGTTGAGACACCGAATTTAAAAGGCTATTGCTTCCATTACTCTGGGCGTGTTAACCAAAGTGTGGGAAAAATTGCACTTTAGATTATGTGTGCGCGGTATAACTAAAGGTGCACATATTGAATGATTGTAAAACAAAACTAGGTTAGTTTACCTTAAATTTTATGTATTTTTTTTTGTAAATAGTCTAAATTAAACTGTTATAATGTACCATTGAAATTGGACATTCTTTCGTTGACGTCCCGTATTGCAACGCATGGGGTTTAGCTAGCAGTGAAATAGTAAAAATATAAAATTAATTCAAGGCAGAACAATTCTGTTTAATAATTATGGGTAAAGCATCTGACTCGGGGTCAATGAAACGTAGGTTTTGTGCCCAACCGTGTTTCGTGTGAGCTCCTGCGAAGACAAAAGAGAACTCGCCGACAACTGATCTCATACGAGGAACTGTTGCCCCCCCCCCCCCTCCCAAGGTACGTTGCGTCGACGGGGGAGGGGGAGGGTGCAGTGTGGGGGTTTGGTTCGTCCCTGGCTAGACCTCGGTGTGCCTGCGTTATCAGTCCCGGGCCGCCTACAGGAACAACCGCCACATTTATTCCCAGGCTCCGCTTTCTCCTCTGCCTCCAGCCTTCGACCGACACACACACACACACACACGCAGACACAAAGACTTGATGTGCCTGGCGAGGAATTAAAGTGACTTGCGGCCAAGGGGAAGAAGCGTGATGGGTCAGCACATTTCATCTGACCCCCCCTTCCCCACACACACACCCACCTTCCCCTCTCTTTCTCTTTCTATCTCTTCGCCCGTTCCCGGCCAACCCTTTTGCACTTTTTCCCTTTTCTGCCGAGTTTCAGAAGGGTCACGCTCGTTGAGAACTGTGTTGGGGCGAGGGGGGGGGGGGGGAAACAAAGAAAAAAAATAGATGGTCTTTTGCGGCGTGTTGGTCACGTACCACCATGCGCGCGAAGTCCGAAAGAAAAGGGAGGAAAAAAAAATGTTGCTTCGCTTTTCAGATAATGAAATTATAATCTGACATGCTTGCGCTTCGGTACTGCAGTATATGATTTCGACTGACATATCGCTCCTTCGCGATAACTTGATCACGTTTGCAAGTTGTAACTGGCCTATCTGATACGTTACAAAGAGTCACAAAGGAAAATAAAAAATTTACACCCAATTGTTCGACATCTCAAAGTCATATTCAGAATTATTGGCGGACGCTGGTGGGGATAGGAAGTTTTATGAACCCCCTCCCCCCCCCCCTACTTAAAGTAGTTATGAAAAATAGGTGAGATTTTGGTGAAGACAGTGGGTTATTTTGGGTGGTGCAAGATGATCTGTTACAACACCCGGAATCACAAACCAAAAAAAAAAGGCAGTGATACATGTTAAAAATGATTGTGTAACCGTCCGAACCCCTTTGCTTTGTTGACGTAAGATTTTTGAATTGAAAAAAAATACGCATATTTTTCCTTTAAATTCCTGTAACTTCCACTGTTAAAAATATATTAAAATGTTTTTTTCCCCTTGTAAATCTGAATAAATTTCTGGTAAAAGAAGATTTACATAAAACATCCATAAAATTACAGAAATATTTAGGACTTTACGAAACTTTTAATAAATTTACTGTCTCGTTTTCTTTGGTGGTTTAAGAAATGGCAGTCAACAAAAGGGGTGGAGAGGGGTTTGTCATAATTATTTAGTGCTCAAGCAGGTGGACTGTGAACACTGTTAAAAATTTTTGCCTTAAATTTTACGACAAATACTGGTTATAAATTATCTATAACTCTTCGTAATTTTGCGGATAACTTTTTTTAAGTTTACGGGAACTTAGCCTATTGCTTTTGAACATGAATCCACAAGAGTCACATCTGAGTATTAACTTGGGAAGTCCGCACCAAACACACACTTTTTGCTCCCACGTCAATGAATACACTGCTTGCTTCGGAACACAGAACTCGTAAATACGGCGTAGTTTATTTTAGGTGTATTTTTCATTGATAAGCCTGTAAATTCGCTGTAATTAATAACAGCGTATCTGCTTAAATAATTAAGTCCAATATTAAGTGGTTTGAACAAACACAAATTAGTAAATACTAAATCATAATAAGCTAATAACATGCGAATCAGTTAATTTAAAGTGTAAGTAAACTGTTTTATACAAACATAAATTATAAATGCAATATATCGCAAAGTATGTCATGTTGAAAATTCAGAAGTGCATTCGTTATTCTAGTGGTTTATGATAAGATTTCATACTTCGAGGTAATTAAGGTTTTGGAAGCGTAGTGCAAAATGTATTAAAAGTTTTGGAATTATAGAAACGCTTCTTGCATCTTCGATAATGTTCGCTTTTAACTCCCGTAGCTACACACAATTGTAAAAAGGTATGTGTTCAACAAAATACGGAGATCAGAACCAATTTTTTTTCTATACTATGCGGTCCATGTTCCTAGAGTTCGTTGTATATTTTTGTAAATATTCCAAATAAAAATGTATGGATAGTCTAAAAAGCGTAAACAAATTTTCTGCTACTGAAATGGTTTTCAGTTAGTTTCATGAATATTATATTAATGTATTTATCAAAATATTTTTCGAGAAGTGAATGCCTTGTTTTCATCACTTTACCACACAAACGTGTAATAAATAAGGATAAAACGTTTATTATTATTAAAAATAATTTCCAAGCATATGAAAATAAAACCTTGCAAAGACTACGGTATGATACAAGCTAAAATTAAAAAAACAAAAATATCTAGCAAGAAACACGTTTGAAACGTACCAGTAGTAATAAAAAAATTAATGAATTTTTATATCAGTAACTGTTGATGATACATCTATTTGAAGTAATAAGCCCGATACCTGATACTTTGAGACAGTCAGTGTCAGGTCTGAACAAGTTGTGACCTGTCAATCGGCTTCCAGAGCCGGAAGAGTGAGGTCGTGTTCACCATGCCTGTCGCGCTTCATGGATAGACACACGGAAAATACCGATGGCGCCATTCGCCATAGGATCTTTTCATGGCTCTAGTCATAGGTGTGCTCAACCCAGGTTTGCTTCCCCATTGGTTGATTTATTATTGAGAAAAATTTTATCCTTGTTAATTGGCGCTACCTGATTCGCTCACTTCTCTCCTAGCTGGGCATCGTTGGCTCACGGTCGCAGAGGGGCGTGTCCATATAACTGCGGTCCAATCACGAACACAGTGCGAGAGTGTGAAAGTCTGCACTCTAACTTGCGACTTAACAAACGCGCGAAATTTCCGTATCTCTAATCATGGATTTCTAACAACGCTTTAACGTTGATTTTTGTTTGTAAAACGGATACCAGAAAAATGGGGCAGTGGCTTCCTCCTTCGTCACGCGCCGTGACGCTTCTCTCTTCTGATCCGTGAGTCTTTGGCCGAACAAATGGTTCCTGTCTGTCCGCATCCATAAATGGTTCAAATCATTGAATCAACATTGGGATGAGTACGCAAATCTAGCCAAGGAGAGTAATTTGGAGGAGATTAGTTTGAATTTCATGTAAACTTATTACTTTATTCGTAATTAAAACTATTCACCGTATTTTCATCACAACTGGTATAAGATAATAAGCATGATGGATATTTCAGAAATTTAAAACTAAATTTAAAAAAAATTGTAAGAGACTTTCGGTTATCGCCAGAGATGTGTGTAACACCTGACCTTGGTAACGAGAAAATTCATGTGTTCTCATGTTGTAAATAAACTTGTAATACGAAACTCGGACACTAAATTTAACGTAGAATTCTTTTAAATATTGATGAGATGATTGATGTTCGCAAATTGCGTTTTAAAATAATTTTTTGGACGTGAATCTCACGTAGTTTTCGCACCCACAGCTAGAATTCGCTGCCAGAGCAACTACGTCGACTATCGAATCATTCCTTTTCAGAGCGAAATTTTAAATTATGATTCAGATAAAAACGAAAAAGACTTGAAAAATATTAAAACTCTGGTGTGAACCTGATTTTCGACAAACAATTTTATAAAAATACTTTCAATCTTATTCATATTCACTAAAAAGCTAATACTATAAAGTTTTCCTTCGGCTTTGTTAACTTTGGTTCGCGCCATCCTCCACAGATGGCAGCACGGTAGTAGCACATTTCCGTTCCTTGACTTCCATCGCATTCACGAAATTACTCCCACCAAATACCGTATACCGAGAGCTAAGATGTTGCACATTAAAAAGATTAAAACAATAATTATATAGGAAAAAATGTTTTAAATCTACCAAATTGTGTTAGTCAGTTTGAAATGATTCAATTTATTAAAATAAAATAAAAATTGGTTTCTCATCTTGCATTAATTAGTTGAAAAAACGTACTTAGTTACGAGCATTATTTATGTTCCTTCGAAACATTTCACTTCGTATTCGTATAAAATGCAGACGTATTAATTTCAGTTTAGTTTGTGTGTCTCGCAAGTAACGTATGGAAAGAAACAGGGGCGTAGCCAGGGGGGTTTTTAGGGGTTCAACCCCCCCCCCTTAGCACAAATCTTTAATTAATTTCTTATTCATCACTCAAACAAATTTCATATTAAAATTAATTAAATTTTTATCATTACAATATTTAAATTTAAGTACCGAAAACTGCTAAAATAGCACTATTTTACACCTTAAAATCCAAATTTTCCCTGGGGAGGACCCCCGGACCCCCCGCTTTAATACCGGGGGGTGGGGGCATGCTTCTTAACACCCCCCATACACAAATCCTGGCTACGCCACTGGAAAAAAAAAAACACGCTTCACGCGAAACGCTTCGCGTTGAGATTGAAAACTTGAGCGTCAAAAAGAACGCGCAAGTTTGCTTCCCCTCCCCAACCGCCTACACCAAAAAAAAAAAAAAAATTCCTAACAGGCGGAAGACAAATCTCCCGCTTGAAAGCAGCCCATCTCTCAACGACCGCTTTACCCGCCACCAATTTCCCCTCTCCCCTTTTCCCACCTCATCCTTCTCCAAATACCTTCCCCTCCGTCGCTCCAACCCCTCCCCCTGGCCGGCTGCCACCCGCCTACGCCCGCCAATACTTTGTCAATTGAATTATCGCGCCGTCTGCGGGAGGCCGGCTCCTGATTGGCTGCGGCCAGACGCGCGCGCCTTCCCTGCTTGGTCGGCGGCCTAACGAAGCGGTGTTCCCTGCCTGGCGCCTTAAATTACCTGCGTGTCTGCGTGCTCAAGAGAGATTAAGCCCCACCATCTTGGACATTTTCCCCATCTTTTATTGTTGCGATAATTCAAATTTTGAACTGTTTATACCAGTTGTTGGCATGTCAAAGCATTGATCATATCTCTCAGACCTGGTAGGCTCCAGCGGGTAGGCCCGGTTCTATACATTTTCAAAACTGAAAATTGGAAATAAGTCATTAATTAAAATACGCAATCATATTAAACGTTAGGTTTATTTTGAAAACTGCAAGAAAAGTAAACCTTATTTTCATTACAAACTTTAATCGTCTGGCCTTCTGAGAAGGGCAGTTTGAAATGAAGTTAAACTATATATTCGCCGATTAACGTACGAGTTTTCTTGTAACATTCATCTTATATTAACACAAATGTTAATCCTTACGATTAATTTTGTGAACATTTATAGGTACTAAAGTGTATTTTTTTGACATATAATAATTGTTATGATTAATATATTATACATATTGGGCTGCGGAGAAAAATAAATTACACACAGAAACCCACAAAATTGAATTTCAAAAATTCCCCGGATTTAAAATCCTCTCTGATATGGGGGCCAGACCCCTGGTACAGCCGGACTCCCAAAAAATGTGCATACGCTCCTGCGGTACAGTCCGGTCCTATTCAAAAATAAATCCTGTAGCCGCCCCTGTTGGCAACCACATATTTACCAACAGGCTCTAGTCTGTGAGTGCCGCGAGGTAATAACCTATTATTTCACGCAGGTGACTGCAACTATCATGATAAACACACCAGTTCACAAATTCTGACTTTTAACAAGTAGCCATAGCTAACTCCAATACCATGTGAAACCAAAAAAAATAGCACGGAAGCTTTATTTCAAGAGGTATCGACATAGGCCTATTTGAAATTGCAAGATGGAGAGGCCTAATACCACTTAAGGCCCGTCTTACAACAGTCAGAACCTGTGGGCGGTCCGTGCCCTTTTCCTAGTACGAATGACGTCACATTTACACACGGAAAACTGCCCTATATACAGTTGCGATGTCCGAATATACTGATTACTAAAGTAGTAACCAGACCGCAGTAAATATAGAGCTCCAAAATAAGCGCGTTTCGATGGATTTTGTTAATTTATTTTCGTGCATTGTAAATGAGTACGGAGCTAAGGTTTGAATATTCATTTTACTTGTGTAATTTTGTGGGAGTTGAATAATATATGTTTAAGAGCAATTTTTTTTTTAAACGGGGAACAGATAACCGCAAATATCATGAATACATGATTTTTCTTCTACGTATGCTATCAAATAACACAGATTGGGACAAAAAGTTCAAGGTTACCAATGCATTCGGAAGATGAAGATTTTGACCACTGTCCACACTGTCCATGACGTCAGAGGGTCACGTGGACCAGTCAGCTGTCAGTGTCTGTCGGGCTCAAAATTGGGACATTGCTATTGTAGACGTGGATAAACGCGGGCGTCATGGTTTTTTCAGCATTGCCAACCCAAGTGCAAAAATAAAGGGTGCGTTGGAAGCAAAACTTCACATTTAAATAATACTCTTGAACGTTGAAACAAAACATGCACTAGTTTTAATAAACTAAAAAAAAAAAAACAAAAAAAACATAACGTTCACAATGAAGGTTCACGCTGGAAGTTAACAATTGTAAAATACTTGGCAACGAAACAACCGCAAAAAGTTTCACAGTTGTCTGACTCTACTTTGTTCGTTATTCGTCCTCCCTATCCCCCACTCAACCATCGGAAAATTGGAATGATTGTTGAGCCCACATGAGAGTTGTTGGAAGGCTGTTTAAATTAAAAAGGAAAATTGGCTGTCCTCATAAAACTAAGGACGTGTACGAGGTGCGACCCAAAAATAATCGGAATCGTAATTTTGCGCATCATGTACATGTAGAACCAGTTAGCACGGAAGAAATTTAGTCACGAAAAAATAATAATAACGGAATTCTTGTGCTGTCTGATATTTAAATTTGAATGTGTTCATATGTACTGTCGTCGTATTGACCACAATACCTCTTTAGGTAACATCGTTCGATTTATATGTATGCTATAGCTGAATAAGGCTTGTTATCTGTGGATTTTATGTTTTCATTTTTATTTCTTAATTTGCTTTCTTGAACTTTGACGTGAATACGTCTTTAAAATTGCTTCCATAGAGGGAGGCAATTCAAAAAAACGAATGATAACACAATCGGGGGATACAGTTGGGTGTTGCAGCTACATGGCTATCATCTCCAACCAAAAATTAATTACACCACTGGATAGCTAAAGGATCAAAGAATTCGTTACGCTAAGTGAGGAAGGGTGAAGGGAGAATTGCCGCCATTATTTTCCATGACGAACAGTGCAAAACTGAAATGGTGTATGTCCAAAAAAAACTGTATTAAATCAAAACACCCCATTGCATGAACCAATTAAAGAATGGCTCCCTAGCCGCGAAAACTGGTGCTACAAGTACATTGACGTGTCCCGGCAACAGTGTCCGGTGCTGGAGTGGCTTGAGGTTTGGTGAACCCCCCCCCTCCCCTCCCCCAGGAGTGTGACGTCCTCAGTCGTCACTGCCAAGCAGTTCCTGTAGTCGGGCAGGCAGCCGGGCAGAGAGGGGCTGCGGCCTCGGGTCGCAAAGTGGGTTGGTGAAGTAACCCTGCTGGTATGCTGGCAGCTGCTCCTCCTTGTTTCTCGGATGTTGGCGCTGTCGGAGTGGCCTGCGACCTGCCCTCTGGCTAGGCATGGGAACAAGGAAGCGGAGGGGGGGGGGGGAAAGCCCTAGAGCGTAATCATCGAAAGGCCGCTCCAGGAGGAAGGTCCTAGAGCGTAATCCCGAAGGCCGCTCCGGAGGAAGGGGAGAGAGAGAGAGAGAGAGAGAGAGAGAGAGAGAGCAGAAAGCACCACACCAAATTCTAGAATTCTGCTTTTATTCCCTAGATTTCTCTGGGGTAAGGATCGCTGCCTGGTACAGTGCAAGCCACGCTTATATACAAGTCGGTTACATTATCATTACAGTCAATATTTACAGATTTAGCCTTTGCAGCATGTTCTATAATATGTCACTGACTGTCCTGGTAATATGCTGATTTCTGAATCTCGGGATGCTCCCAACACGAGTGGAAGCCCACTCCTTCCTTGAGTAATGCAACAAAGAATCCCAATTATTTACATTCTGCAGCAGGCGCCTTCTATTGGCGCCGGGTGCATCACCATCTTACAGGATAACTTGTGACATAGATATTAGGTAAAATTACCCTGCGGTGTCTGGGGCAGCCGGTTCGTTTCAGGGATGAGCATGCAGCACTCGCACAAGGAGGCCGAGGCCAAATTAAGGACACGACAACATGATGCGCAACCTTACGATTCCGGTAATTTATGGTTCCCCTCTCGTAAGCCTGGCGGTATTTCCCATACCATCTAGAAGTCTACTTATTCTAACTGTAAACCAATTTATCTTATTTTAAAAGGTCTCACCAAAGTGCAGGTTAATTTGTAAACGAGAGGTATAAATTTTGAAGAAACTCTGACATCTGCGAAATTGCTGAAACTGGCCAATGCCTCACATGTCGTATCTTCTCCACGGGCATTGTTCTAAGTGGCCTGCTTGCTGAAGCTATGGAACTTTAAGTGTTAAATGGAAAATCTGGAGAAACGTCAATTTAAGTTGACTAACCTAATGGCGGGATACATGTTTGGTAAGGAATAGGGTCAGGAAAAATTAGCGGTTTCAATTACCTCTATAAGAGACTCCACAATGCTACATGAACACGTGAAAATTACACCAGCTCATTCGCAACAGACTCGTGGGAACTTTTAACTGGGATGCTTGGGATTGGGTACTTCTTTTGTAGAGGGCTATTCATTGGCTCAGAGTCCATCAGATTAACTGTGACCCAATCACAGAATCAGCAAGAGGTAAACGTGTTTGAAATATAACCTTTTGCGAAATGAAACCAGGGATTTTTCGGGTCTCTAGTAGGGACCTACAATATACGGGTTGTTATTTGGCTACAGACTGTAATGCAAATGATTGTACAATACAATAACCCTTGTCATTGGATTTCGGGTTATTTGAAACGCTCCTAAAATCTAAAAGCTAAATTGTATATGATCGTTTCATGAGTAGAGACCGGGAAAATTAGCGGGTTCAATGACCTTTAGGATAATCTGCACAATTATTCGTACATACGGGCAAATAAAGCCAGTTCATTGGATACTGACTTAAGAGACGTCTGAATTGGGTTGGCTGTGATTCAATACTTCTTTGGTTGAGGGTTTCTCATTGGCTCAGAGTCCTACGGACAAACTGTGAGCCAGTAGAAAAAGCAGCACAGATGGATGTGCATTTAAATATAACCATGTCGCGGAGTGAATCCGCGAATTTTTCCGGTCTGTTGTCAAGAGTGACCCGGAGAGAAGGGGAAATGCGGCAGCAGCCAATGAACGAATGACTTAGACTTGATTATGCACACGAGTGTGGAGTCCACCTGGCAACAGAAAATAAAACGTGCCTCCTCAGCTTAGTGAATTTTCAGCTGAGGTCATTTTCAGCTTAGAAAATTTTCAGCTAAGTGCATTTTCAGCTTAATGCCTTTTCAAATTAGTGCATCTTTAGCTTAGTGCCTTTCAGTTTAGTGCCTGTAGCTTAATGCCTTTTTAACTTAGTGCATTTTCAAATAAGTGCATTTTGAGCTTAATGCTTTTACAGCTTACGGAATTTTCAGCTTAGTGCCTTTCAGCTTCATTCCTTTTCAACTTAGTACCTTTTCAGCTTAATGCATTTTCAGCTCAATGCCTTTTCATGATTGTGCCTTTTCAGCTTACTGAATTTTCAGCTTAGTGCCTTTCAGCTTAATGTCATTTCATTTAAGTGCATTTTCAGCTCGACCTTAAGTTTGTAAAGATAACAATTTTGCACCTGAAATAAAATGTTATTTAGCACAACAATCAGTTATGTAGGCATTAAAATCAGTTTAATTTTGTGATTCATGTTAGATACCCGTTGCAAAGACGAATATGAGTTAACTAAAATATTTTTCGACGAGGCTGTTAGTAATAATGATAAAATCTACAAAGATAAATTTCAGTTTTGAGCTTTTACAGTGTGTTGGTCTAGCACGACAGTAACTAATTTTATATTTTTAAACTATTCCATTTAACTATTTGCCAGTACCAGTTACTGTGGTGGCACAGAGAATTTTAATGAACGAATAAACTTGTTCACAAATACTAACTCTCCATACATTTAGTTCAAATTTATGCAATAATTTTCACAAAAAAATATATATAAGTAAAACAATCAGCGAATTTAGTGTTTGAGTGTAGAAACATTTTCTGTAAACTTTTATTCTCAAATTCTTTTTAATTTCCTGTTTGGGCATCCTGTTACATCAGATAATGTTATTTTCACAAATCATACAGTGTTTATAATTATTTTTACTTCAAAAATATAATAATTAGATTAGCATAAGTTTGATCCCGGTACGTCAGTATCAGTTATGCAATGACATAAAATTAATTAGTATTAGTGATTTACGCCCTACCTTTCAGATATACATTAGATTGTATAATCTAGAGATGCCTTCATTGTTAAGTAATTTAACATTTTTTGACTCTACATATTGTCCGTAACGCAAGTGAAATTTTAGTCCTTGAATATTATTTAACTGTAGTAATTTACCTGACTAATACTATTAAACCTAATAGAATAAGAATATTATTTTATGCTGTAACATTAGTTCAGCCAGTACTCTGGGTAATAGTGAATTCAGGTTTTAAAATGAATCTAACAGAGGATATGCAGTTGTTTTCTGGGCTTAATTTATAATCCACAACATATTCAAAATGATAAAAAGACTTAAAACGCTCTCTTATGAGAAATCAAAAAAAAAAATATTCTTTGGCAGCTGGGTTCATAGCAATTTCAATATTAATAAACATGAAAAAACAATAACTTAGCGTGGGATTTCGCTGAATTGAGATATAGGCGTGCGAACTTTAAAAATTAAAAACCAAATTAAATACGGATTAATACTGCAGGTTCTAACAAATCCGTTGGCCGCTTGGCGAAGGCTTTTACATTGACTGCTGAGTTCATAGAATTCTCGGTCGGTGGTAATAAACTATTATTTTCCCCTCCGTTATTAAATATTTCTGCCAATATTTCTCTTGCTCTCTCTTTCCTTTTAATGAACTTTATCAACGAAGCTTTAAAACCACCATATCACAGTAATTTTTTTGTATAGAAATGTATTACAAAATGGAAAAAAATTGAGTGTTCATTTTGAAAGCAATACGTAATTTACAATCAGAAAATTTAAGTGAAAATTGAGTAGAAAACTATTGTCGTCTGAAGAGCTGAACACAAACAGTATACCCTTTATCCAAGCACAGCTAAGCTATAACATAAGACGCGCGTGCGATAAACTACGTTCGCTTTCTATGTAAACAAATTTAAAGATTATGAAAGTTGATTGACATTAATAACTGGTGTAAAAACTTTTTTATGCGTGGTAAATGCTGGTGCTCACGGCATATTATGGGTGACATCTATATAATCTAAATAACTATCGTAAAATAAATGTCCTAGTTAATGTTTGGAAGTTGGTTCTCTAATTTTAGCGCAATGACAAAAGGAAATGAAAAGCAACAAATCACAGATAGCTTTAAGGAGAATAATTAAACGTTTATGAATTACCGCGTTCCACTTGTGTGCTAAGTTATCACGGCCATGCGTGAACCGAAATGGCTGCAATTTCGTCCTGCACGATATGCCATTCGAAAGGCAGTAACCTCTCAAGTTCATCTGAGACCCTTGAAGGATGTAGGGAGGCGCGATGGGTTGAAGGGCTGGGTCTCTCGTCTCCCGCCAAGGTCAACCTCAGATTTATTTCACCAGTAGGAAACTTGGCGGACGTTGCCGTGAACTCTCGTTTCTCCCTCCCCCCACCAAATCATTTTTGCAATGCTCCGTTCTAAGCTTATCGCCCTTCATCCTCTCCAATACCCGGCAAGTTAAGCCCAAAAACTTCGAAATTTATACCAGCAGCACGCAATTCTCTCCCGGGTACCCAAAAGTGTACTGCATATTTTAAAAGTTTATTTCACAAAATTCGCTAAAGTTAAGCACCTAATAGTAGTCTTAAAATATTATGAATCACAATAATTATAGTGGATACAAAATTAGTGAGAAATTCCTCTGATAATTGCGTTGTTATAAGTGGGTCAGTGATAAACTGAAAGAACTTCAAAGTGGCTAGTTATTCATTTCGATGTTCTGCATGCCTGCTTCTCCATCTTCTTCCTCCTCACCTCATTCAGCTTTCTCCGCCCAAATCATTGTCCACACCAGAGGTCTCCAAACCTTTTTAGTCCAAGGGCCACACTGATTACTGAACTTAGGCCAGTATTCCAAGCCACAAAAATAAGGGTTTAGGTGATGAATATGCCACACCTGTACCCTAACCGTATTCCTAGTGCACGATAGGACACAGACAGTTCCTTCTTTTTGGGAAGAGATTTTTTTGTCCTATCTTTGCCGAACTTTTGCCCAAATCCCGCGCATGCTCAGAGCTCACTTTTTCGTCGGCGCCATTAACTCTTATATATTCACTATTGTGATCATTGGGAGAAATACCAAGTGTTGGTGTGCCAAATGAAACAGTTTGATAGCGAAACTATCCTGGAATACATTTTGTACACTTTAATGGTCATAACAAGAAATAACAGCCACTTAAAAAGTACCTAAGAAAATTAGACACGCGGTTATATTTTTGCGAAACGTCCGCTAGAATGCATTTAAATCAGTTTCCAGCCTCGCGCAGGGCACCGTTTATTAAAATGGTTGAGTTATTATTTTTTTTTTTACTGGGACTCGGTTTGGACACGTTCTGGAATACGGCCCACGATTTATATTATGGTTGTATCCCCATAAGGCAGTGCTTACTTGCTATCTTGCCCGAACGTCTTGGAATACCGCCCTAAGTCCCAAGGGCTATGACCTATCCAGCACACACACACACACACACAGTGGACTATGACGGGCCGGATACCGTGCTCGCGGGTCCGTAGTTTGGAGACCCCTGGTCTACACTACGATGGATAACTATTGCAGGGAAACTATCCGCGGTTAAACGTGCGCGGAATCACTGGTACGCTAGGGCTAGCAGGCTGATGGTCCAAAGTGGGGAAGGAAACAAAGAAACACATCCATATCAGCAAAGTCGCAGGAAGGTCGTACTATCTCATCTCCTTCATCCTTGACCACGGTTTTACGGATCACGTGTGCTTCCCGTTGCGAACAAGAACGCTTTGCTCCTCCCCTCCCCCCCTTCTGGAATTAAGAAGCCCCTCACTGAGGGCCCGCTTGCGCTTGCAAAATTCGTGACCGTAAAACGGGGTTGATAAACGTAAACGTCAAAACTATGTTTCATGGAAAACTTCCTGTATATTTAACAGTTTCCCGCTTATTTAAGTATGCATAAAGACCGAAATATGGGCATTGTACAACATACAAGCACACTATCCATACAAGACTTGTGTCTGTTGAAAAAAAAAACACGCAAAACTCTCGACCCTTTTTGTTTTGTGAATTTTCGGGGTTCCTCCTTGAGAATCCTACATATTTTCGCCCAAAGCTCCCAGTTTTCTGCACGGCAGCTACGAGAAATAAAGAGATTTTATTTAAAAAAAAAAAAAAAAAAAAAAGGAGTAATTTTTTGAGCGTCTAGAATGAGAGGCGATACTCCTCAGGAACCCTGACACCGCGACAACGATCCGTGGGAACAGCCAGGGTGGCTCAGCCTCATCGATTGGCGTGAATCCGGCCGTGAACACGATACTAACCGCCGCCTTTCTATTGGTTCACACGGCGGCCGTAATGACCGAGGACGCGTCGTGCTAATGTCCTACTCTGAGAAGGAAGTGTAGTTAGGAGAGGGGAGGGGGGTTGACGAGTGAGACTGCGATGTAGTCGTCATCGTTGCTCCTTCAGACGATGCTCCCTCCCTTGGAAAATACCCCCCGTGTGACCGAACCTAGTGTTCTCCTCTACTCATACATTCGTGCCTTTGATACACAAGATTAATTTAGTCTTAATTTTATTGTGATAACTCAAACGGTTCCAAAGATATGATTATTGTTTTATACCAAATTTTATTTTCGTTAAATCATTACAACTCTGAGTCTGAATGATTCTCGCAATAGTGATGAATGATTAAAAAAATTATTTTCTACACTGCACGTTTACACTGTATGCCATAGATAGAGACCTGCAAAATTCACGGATTCATTCGGTGATAGGCTAGAATTCAAACACATATACCTCTTAGATAATTTTGCTATTGGCTTAATGTTCATCTTGGCGAATCTCAACCAATTATAAACCCTCAAGCAAAGAAGGATCGAATCACAGACAAACCAGCTGAGGCGACTTACAAGTCAACAACCAATGAACTTGCGTTATTTTCCCAGTGTACAGGAGAATGTGCAGTATATCCTGAAGGCCATCGAAACCGCGAATTTTGCAGGTTTCTAGCCATAGAGAAAACCTGAAGATCGGACAAAAAAAGATGGACACACAAACTTACAGAACAAAATAAGAAAATATCTGCCGATGTTGACTATTAAATACACATGTAATTACGTATGGAGGGAATTAGAACAATATCAAAGCACAGACAAAAGCAGTGACCTGACAACGAGAAAATTAAATACAGACAAACAACAACATTGGAAAAAACAGAAAAAAAATAGAGGAACCCAACGGAGTTAAAAACTAACTAAATAGTTTGCTTTTGAACCTTTAATAATGAAATGATGATCACAGGGAAAATTAAATGTAACTTTAACTTAAGTGCACCTATGAGTAAATGATATCTGTCAAACTTTTCTATGTAAATAACATTTGTGAATTATTCTGTTTACGCGAAAAAAGTATTAATACAAAGTTCACAGCTTTTTCCGAGCACCAGATACGATTGGAAAAAATATAGTAATATATCCTCACACGATAATTATTTCCTTTTAGATGCCCTGCTTAGCAGTGATATAATTTCAAAACAGATTAGTAGAATATTTCAAATATATAGTTGTACATGATTGCAACTACACTGCAATAACAACAAAGCAGTTCTCTACGCTCTTACATTTCCGTTTTTCCTTTCTCCCAGTAATATTTTTCATTAAAAAAACTAAAAACATACTCCTTTTTTTCCTTTAAGAATATCATCCAATAGTTTTTATTTTTATTTTAGCCAGATAAATATCTGTACGTTCACCAATTTTTAAGTTTTTTTCCCTTAATATGAATATTGTTTCTTTTTGGAGAATGTTTCTCTGGTTTATTTTTAATGGTTTTTGAGCCATCTTCTTGCTAAGATAAAAGTGAGACGTTTAAATACGTACTTATATATAATTCAATTTTTAGAGATACAATACTGTTTTCTGTCTTTCCTACGATCGTATATATAAGTAAATATATATTATAGAATTGTTTTATGAAGAAATATTTAATTCCAGGTTTTGGAGTTAAAAAAAAAATTACAACGTTCAGAGTCTTGTAATCGCTCAGTTTTGATGTGTCACACTCTCCTCAGTCACAAATACTGCTATGTAACAGCAACTAGATATATATATTTGTAACCGTAGAAGAAAATACTTATAATTGATGAAACCAAAAATTTTTCTTCCGGGTGGAATGCATGTTAGGTCTACATTTAAGAACATTGCTTGAAAGCCTTTAAGGGAATAACCGTTCATTAAATTTAATCTGCGAAGTTAGCACTAATATTTCATGGCTGCAGTACGGTATTTTCTTTGGAAGTAAATACTCCTTTTATTCCCCCTTCCCTTCTAAGGGTCTTGATGAAAAAATGTTACGTCCCATGTTGAAATTGATAACTACGTGATAAAAAAAAAGGGCAGTGCGCTGATATTTTACCGGGTGTTACATCCCCTGCATTCTAAGCTCGCGCTGCTCAGAAGTTCAGGTCACGCCACGCCTGAACCCCTGGAGCTGAAACACGGCCTGCTATATTACAAGCTGGGTTCGGCGCTCCTGCAGTTGCCGCGCGCCGGTGGTGACCGAGTGCCAGCAAGTAGTGCACAACCGGCTGGTATGCAACCCTCTTGCACTCGAAACACACTATACTATACTATGCACCCATAACACTAAGTATGCGTTTGTATATTCGCTTTTGCTTAAACTACTTCAATCGGTCTGTAAATATACTTCTTACGAAACAAACCATAACCTAATTGAGCTGATTAAAAATTATTACATAATATTATATTAAAATTTTATTTTAAAAAGTAAAGAAATTTTTCCAGTGACGAGCTTTCATCATTTTCCGTGTGCTTAAAGGCGCGTTTAATACCACTGCAACGTAAGGACTGTTGAGTGTTTGATTGTAGAATATTATGTATTCTTATCATTGTAATGCCTGCTTTCTTACGTTTTTTTTAAACTTTGATTACTTTTTACTATGACTATTTTAGTTTTACCAATATGTTTCAAGGTAGTTTCACTATCATAAAATTTCATTTGGCACACCAATACGGTTGGTGTGTACTCTACTGTGCTGTAACACGTATCCCAGATGTTAAAACACGTGGGGTCCACCATCTTTGTGCTACATTTCCGTTCATCTACTTCCGTCCCATTGACAAGATTACTCCTACCAAGTGCAGTATACCGAGAGCTAAGATGTTACACATGAAAAAACACAACGATCAGTATCTTCTGCGCTCGTTAAAATTAACTGATATCCTCACACGGCTTACGGAAAGTAACCAAATTGCAAACAAAGAATTTACTTCACTTAAATGATTTTAAATTGACACACTCCATTTCTGGTTCACATTGTTTGTCATAGAAAAACTTCAAGAACAAAGATAGGGATAAATAAACGCACAGAAAACAAGCATTATCAGCTGATGTCAAAATATTAAATGAATGGACAGCCCAGATATCCTTAGGAAAATATAACATCACAGACGAACAAAGTGAGCTGGCAACGATGAGATAGGAATTCAGTATGTTGTTTGTGTCTGATGATGGGAGCAGATGTCAGTTCCCGAAAAGTTGCAGCTGTTTTCCTTTAGGAAACCTACTGTGTTCATCTGTGCTTTCGTATTTGTGTTTTCCAGAAAATCTGCTTAGTTTCATCACTGGGTTCAACTGTGTGTCGCAGTGTTGTCTTTGTTTTTTCCAGATTATATGTTAAGTACCATAGCTGAGTTTGTCTGTTTATCGCTATGATGTGAATTTTTTTAACGTTGCAACGTCTAATAAATCGATGAACACCGGCTGAAAGCACGAAAAAGTGTCCCGTTACGCAAATTGTTCCGTTACGCTGTGTCCCGTTAAGCTCATTGTTCCGTTACGCTTTTTCCCGTTACGCTCATTGTACGCTTGCGCCGCACCGACAGAAGTGAAAACTTAAAACTTTGTTTATAAATGTGTAATACGAAATAATGTCTACGTCAAATGTACGTAAGAAAATGAATCCGATTACTAGTATCATTTCAAGTATTTATTCTTTTATTATTAAAAAAAAGTAGCATCTGACGGCGAGTGCAGTAATAATAGGTTATGTTACAATTGACTAAAAAATTATGGTGATTCATATAATTGATGATAGATATTTAATTAGAGTTTATTTATATGAAAACTTGTTCATAATTATATGTTTAAACTTTATAGCTAAACGCCAGTTTTTAAAATTAATTACAAGTCATCGACACGTGAACTCTTTCATCGAACTTTTATAAAGTGAAGTGAAAAGTTATTGTGGTTTTCATTGCTTCTTACAACAACAATTTCGGCAATAAAGGTTAATTATTCTTGCATTTTAAAAATCTGATTACTAGTATAATTTCAAGTATTTATTATTTTATTATTAAAATAAAAATGATTCAATTTTATTCATAAAAGTATGCAATCATTTCATCAATGTTTTGTTATGACGTTGTCACGTTAAACTATCGTCCGTAAACCGACTTTTCAGACAGCCAATTTTTTTTCTTCAGATGTCTCGTGTCTTCAACCCAATGTGTTTGTATGTGAGGTGATATTTTTTTCGACTAATTCCTTGATGGAATTCTCTGGGGTTTCTATGCATTAAACTTTTGACCTCGGCTTATTTTGGCTTGTATTCTGCGTGTTTGAATCTTGAGGTCTTTCTATGACGTAGAATGTAACTCAGCAGTAGCGTGTGCTAAAAAAAATGTTTCAAATAAATATTTCCAATTGCAAAATAATTCAAAGAAAGTATTTGCTTTCCAATAAAGATTTTTGGATCAATAAAATGTATTGTAAACAAGCAGCCATTATTGCAATATTAGTAAATATTTCGATTACTGTAGGATGAGGGAGTCATTAATTGGAATAGCGAGTATTGCTGAAATGAATGGGCTACAGAAACGAGAGAACTCAAAGAAAAAAAAGTACCAGCTGACGGAAACGTCATCCACGCCCCCCCCCCCCCCCCCCCCCAATTGATGGATTAGAACCCACCGAGAATCAAACTCAGATCTTTCTGTTGGGAGGTGAGGGATCATGATCACTTTCTTCTCATTTTTTTCTTTCTATTGTTACGTATTCTGACAATGCATGCATGACACGTTGTATAATATTTTAATACGTTATTTTTTTGTAAATGGAACATAAATATTCATGTAAAAATACAGATATTTGTAATGTGTACATTTAAATGTAAAAACTGTATCACTTTAAAATAGTGTTCGCAGTTATACTGGGTTCGGATTCTTACCTGATCATTTATGCTTTGTGTTGTCCCAGTACCTCCAATAGTTAAAGTTAGGCCTATAGCCTATGTAAACCATTCCCTTAAGGGCTTACAAGTATTAACTGCGCACATAACAAGCATGATACAACAAAAAAAGTTATATTGTTTTATATTCTATTGTTATCTTTTCCATTTACCGAATTTTACTTTTACGGTAAACACACGCGTAAAAAGAAATAAGAGTTTTTGCAGGAGTCTTAACAAGTTATTTAATGTTTTGCTAATAATATACCAATAATATTTTTGTGGATTTGGGTTCAACGTAAGTGAACTCAGAACCCATAAATTTACGCAGATCCCTGGATAATTTGTAAACAGAGTTCTTAGTAAATTTCAGGTGAAAAAAATTTAACAGTTTGGATAAATATTTAAATTTAACAGTTTGGATAAATATTTAAATTTTTTTTGCTCTTTAATTCTGCTGTATGATGTACCTGGAAACGTTATTAATGTTACATGCATGAATCAAAGAAAATGTGGAAAAGTAAACTATGAATTAATCTAGCACTGTTTAACAGGCCAACATTTTTTCTCCTTTTTCTCGAAAGCATCGCGCAATACTTTAAAGTATACATTTAAAAATGCGAGGAATAAAAGGTGAAATAATTACAATTCTAAAAAAAGCTCGTATATGTAGTAATATTCGTAGCTCCACAGAAAATGTTTAAAGCGTAATTACAGTCCTGAAATCAGCTTATTAATTTTTATTTTGAAATACCCTCAAACATTAAATGGCAGATTAAACATTTTTTTTGGGACATCCTAGTCATACGTATATCGTTTTAAGTGAAATTTTTTAAAATAAAAGTTGGTTCTGCTGTCGTTGGGCTGTATCAGCAACATTTATTTTACCTTCGACATGCACACATGACAATAAAACGCTGTTTTTGTTTCATTGCAACATTAAAAATTCTTGTGATTAAAGAAAAATATTATCTTGGGACTTACCCAACATGCTTGAACTCACGAATTTCAACCTCTCCTTCAAGCTTGAAAAAAATATATTTTTTTTTCCTTGGAAGAAATATGGTGTTTTTTTTTTTTTTTTTTTTGGAACATTGTCTATCGCCTTGCATGCAAAAATGGCAGACCGCCCTAACCACAGAGGAGCTTGGCAGGTAGCCTATCGTCCAGGAGAGAGCGGCTCCTCTACAGTTTATCGAGAATGGGAAAGGCCGGAAAGACAAAAAAAATTTTCAACCCTATAATTTCTAACGGGCACGTTTGTTTTAAGGGAGTTATCATTCGAGTGAACTCGGAGAGAATAATCAGGTCATATTTTCTACTCGTGTGTTACAGCATTTTACGTAAGTGCCTTTCCTGGAGGTGAAGTTTTCAGACTGAAGAGACGTGATATTGTAAATGACGTTGAGAGATGACGTGTTGTCATTTCTTAAGATCACAACTTTTTTTTTAGAAAAAATATAAATTTACAGAATAATTATTTAGACTATCTAAAACCCCGTGTGTTTTTTTATTTCAGAACTTTAAAAACAGCATTATATTTATCTAACAAAAAATTTAACGAAGCCAATTAAATACTTTTTGGACTGTGCTGTAGGATTGATGTAATATTTTTATAGATTTCATATCCATCTGCTAACCCGTTTTTTTAAGTAATAAAATAAAAGAAAATGCGAATAACTTAAATAAATGTCCGAAAGAGACGATAGATCAATTAACTGAAGCGCATTGTGGATTAGTATCGCTACAATTTAAGCCATTACTCAGAATTTAATCCGAGCTTTGTGATACCGAGTAATTGTATCTACAGTACTTTATTATAAACAAAATAATATATACATCACGAGAATAACGTTCAATATTAAGTAAACGTACAAAAAAAGTATTTTAAGTCTATAATTTAAACAAATAATATCTTATTCTGAAATGGCATATGCACTTTAATTATAAAATATTTCGAGCTTACGAGTAAACTGACATGTAAGTTTTAAATATTTTCTTCATACAAACACGGTGCCTGCTACATGTGCTTGTAGGGTAAAAAATAGTTTAAATTTTAGTCATAAATAAAATTTTGAATATCTCGTTATAAAATCTAATAATTTTTAAAATAAACTTAATTGAGATTCTTATACAGTAGTTTGACGAAAAATAGTTCAATCCAATCAGGCACCCTTCATGCGTGTCTATGGCGACACATATAAAATTTTCACTTACCAAGTTGATTATTTTGGACAGATTAAGGGTGGTTTTATTTTTCAAAATACAAAAATTACAAACATAAGCTACACACAGGGAGTAAGAAGTTACAATTTTTTCTAAATAAAATCTTTTCATTTTGTTGAAAAATAAGTTCGATATAAAAAGTTAACAAAATAAATTTGGGTGAATAATTTTCACAAAACTGTCCACTTAAAATTATTCATAAAATATTTTTTCTGCTAAATAACTCAGTGTAAGTGGCTCGCTATTCACCATCAATTATAAATACAAGAACCAGTAGTATTGTTGTTCAAATTCACTTCATAACTCGGATCAAATATAAGGCAAAATGTAAACCTATAAAAGCCCAAAACTTAACATTGAAAAAGCTTAGACTATCGAACATCTTTAATACATAAAACAAGGATAAATTACATTTGATGAACTTCATATCAAATAATCCGTTTTCCTTCTAAATGTACCTATTAACTGTAGAGAACCAACCAATTAGCCGAGTAAGGGCGAGAAAGCCAGTGATTGGTCAATTGGGTTGACGTGCGGTCATCGATTGGCCAGTCGCACCAAGCACAGTGATCTCGTGGTTGGCGGGTTAATATCCATTTGTTGCGGGTTGGTTCAGGTGACGATGTTAGCACTCGTATTTTGCCACAACTCTGCCGCATATCCCATCCCTTAACTTGCCACATACATACCACCCGACTGGCAGTGGTGATCGATGGGTTGCATACACTTCGAGGCGCTTGGGATGCTCGGTAGACAAGCGTGCTACAAGACACGGAGCTCATATTTTACAATGTAAAGAAGGATGGTTTGTGTTTAAGGAGACCGCCTAGTCAGGGGTATATTTTTGGTTAGTGAGGCGGGATAATAAGGGTGACTATTGCTGGTGCTTCTATCGCGTTTTCGCCTCTGAACTGGCGCGCAGTCTTCCCGCCGTGCATAGGGAAACTTCGAGATAGGAGTGGTAACCGTGACATTAACAGGTATGAAAATGAAGATAAAGCTAAAATGCAAGTCAATTTAGTGCTTTAATAATCTCTACCTGATTTTCCTTGTCTAAGACGTATTTTAAATACACGTTTTATCAATTTTCACTCTTATAAAAAATACATTTTAAAATGAAAACTGAAACAGAACTACTCATCCGCCCTCGGATTATATATGCTTAACGTAAACACACCCAACTTAGATATCTCGAGTAGTTTTTAAGTCACGTGGTTTTCTAGAGCTCTGCACACGTGTGTGTGCAGAAACCGAAATACGTCATAGGTTTAACAGGTTTTTGGCAGTAATTATTTTCTTTAGTTTCATATTGAAAATTTTGCTTTGCTAAAGCATTAGTATATAATTTAATTGCACGCTTAAATATAATAATGACTGGCAGCTAAGTATTATTAATTAGTATATTAACTATTTTTGGAGTAACTACATATTTAATAATGCTGTAAATTGTCACTATGATTTAGGCTATGAAAATCTCTTAATGTGCGATCCATTCAATATCAAACTGTTGAAAAATTTTCACGTCAGTGTAATCCCTTGAAACCAATATGGTGAATTTCAATTACCATCCCTTCCCGTTAATATTCAGCACGAGAACTCGGACAGTAAACTTTATGTCTTCAATTTCTCTGAAACATTTGAGAATTTCTTGAGCTTGTTATTGTGTACCTTAATGTAAATCTTACTTTAAAACGTAAGTCGAATGCTTAAAAATTAAATATGTACACGTGTTGTAGCTATTATATCTATTTTTAATTAGCAGTACCAGCCACGCGTCTTTGTGGCTCAGTCTGGTTAAATGAAAAAGAAACAAAAGAGAAAATTAATTTGTTTGTAATTTGTTTGCTGTAGGTGCACATATACAAAAGCATTACTCTTTAAATCTATATCTATTTATATATTTGCCTCTATAAAACTCATTATATTTCTCTTCATATCTTTTATATATATTTATTACCTATCTCTATATATTTTATATAAATCTATATATTTCTGTCTCTTATATATATATCCATATCAGTCCATATACCTCCATCTATCTATATCTCTATGTATCTATGTTTCTATCTATATATCAATCTCTCTATCTATATCTCTACATATTTCAATAAATCTATATATCCCTCGCTCTATCTTTCTATATCTCTATACATCTGTAACTCTCCCTCTATTTAACACTCTATTGTACACAAACATGTGCTTGATGAAACTAAGATTTTCCATTTTTTATTACTCAGAATATTATTCCAGGAATTAATAATAGGGCGCCAGAGGTAATCAATAATTAACAACAAAATAACACAATAAGACTTATTTTATTGTTTTAATCATAATGAGAAACCTCGAGTCATGGAAATAATAACCAAACAAACAAATATTAAATAAAGTCTATGGGATTTCGTAGATAACCTGACTCTTGAATAAAATACAAAATAAATAAAGTTCCTGAAATTGTTCACTGAGTAAAAGTTTTGGGGTTTTGCTCCGGCTTGCTCGAGCATGAAACGCCTAACCAAAAGACTTCTGGACTTGTGTACATATAGTTTGTGCCAATGTGAGTAAATTTGCTGTTAATCGCCGAAAGTCAATGTTCTACTAATTTTATAATAATCCAAAGTTTATAAAATTACAGTTCGTTTACGTTGACGGTAAAATTTACGTCAATTTTATTATATAGCGATGATGCAGACCATACCTTAACTATAGATGCTTAATGTCGTTCGTAAAATACTTCGTCACTCACGTGAATTGAATGCGATTATTCTGCATTCAATTACAGGGCGTCAATTAACATTGCCCAGTATTTTGACGTAATTTCCAGTCCAATAACGCCGAAATTAGCATCGCCATGAACAAAATATTCCCAGAGGGAATACACTACCACACGCACTAAATGGCGTCATTTTCCACTCTCTTTCTTCTCTCTTGCCGAAATTAAATTGTTAATTTAAAAGGGCCAATCACGGCCGCGACACGTTAGCGTCCTTTTTAATGAAGCCAATGAAATGTCAATATCAATCAAGCATAGGCTCGTTAAAGCTGTTCCGAACGCCGCGCGATTATTTATTTTAGCAGTTGTCATGACGACACAGCACTAGAGTAACCTATATAGAATGAGTATTCTCACCCCGTTCTTCGCTTATGGATGCGGAACAGCCAATCAGAAAGTTGCTTTTCGTTGTTTGGAGGTATGACGTCAATCTAACATGGCGGTTCGCTTTTGTGGACGATGTTCGCTGTTTTGAGCGTTTTCCCAGTAAGTTTTAGCAATGCCTCAAATATGCTGTGTGGTGCAATGCAGCCACACATCTTATAATTGCCGTCTAAAACGTTTTCCGTCAGACAAAAAAAGAAGTTCTACTTGGGAAGCTTATATACGACGTAAAGACTGGAAGAGAAAAGAACACCACAGAATTTGTGAGGTAAGATCAATATTAATTTTATTTTACATACACTGATCGCCGTGTCTCAATGTGCATGGCAATAGGCCTTTATGGGCCTTATGTTATGTTCGTTAATGAAACTGTAAACGTATGTAGATACACAAGCTACAATTGTTAACTTTCGTACCAATTTATACATCTATATAGACATACCTTTAATGTTATTCTTACGACGTAATTTAAGTACACTTTTATGTTGTTATTTAATCACATTTATTTTGTAGGCTACGTGTGCAGTGTGTGACTGATGCCAATAATCTGTAATGTGAGCTGTAAATAGACCTATATTATAAAAAAAATTATAGTGCTGTATTAATATTTCAGGCTTCTGCAATGGCAAATATTGATTGCTACAATGCTTTGTATTAATTATTTTGCTTAACTTATTATAGCCTATTTGTAATAATACATCTCTGGTGATGTTTCACAAAGACCAGGAAAATAGCAGGGTTAGGGAATGTCAATTTCCTGTGAGAAAAAAAAAACCTTCAAGCAAGTGTTCCAATTGGCAAATTGGCATGTTATGTTCACAAAATGGTCACATAGCTCAGTTTTGTCTATAAAATTATGCCATTTTTACATTTTGCTAACTTGTGTATGCATACAAAATACAAAAAAAAAAAAAAATTATATTTTGCTGCCTTATTATTATTTTCGTTAATTAACAAAATGTTTAAAATGATATATAATTGGTTGTACGTGTGTTGCTCCCATAATAATAAAAAATACTATAATTTATGTTAGGTTGAGAACAGTTGCGCATGGAAGTGTTCTTCAATGCGACAAAATGTTACAAAATGAGTTGGAACACTGGCATAGCCACACAAATGAGAACTTAATGGGATTATTTTGAAGAATGCTTTCAAGAACATCAAATAAGTTAACTTTCTGGAAGAAAATAACAGGCTAATTTCACAGTAGCAATTCATAGTTATAAGTCTTCAGCTGCCACAAGTACTTATTATTTTTTGACCTTGGTGTCACAGAAAGTACACATTTCTTGCATATATTCAATTAATTATTCCCTGATTAATGCAATCATTAATATTTAGAAATTTAGTTTGCGAAGAAAATTATTTAAATAAATCCACTTGTAAATGATGTTAATATTTATATTTTGTTTTCCAGTGCCACTTCGACAGTCATCAGTTTGAATTAAATCGTTCTGATGGAAACCGTAAACTGTGTCGAGATGCTGTGCCATTAATTTTCCCTACTCACAGGATCTGTGGACAGAATGCTTTTTTTGTCCAGGTAATTATGAAATTTTCTAATTTTGGAATAAACTTGTCAGCATTTTGTAAGGTAATCACTTATAAGAATATTTTTATGATGAGGAATTGTCAGTGAGTATGATTAATAAAACTAGTGAGAGATAATATTCTGCAGTGCTGTAGGCTCGGATTAAATCTGCTATTAAGCATGTTATGTTCATGAAGTACATTCAATTTTTATTGAAATACATCTAGAAGAGTAAATTACTAATGTGATTAAAAACTGCAAGACTCAAATTGTTCACATTATGAAATTTTCCAGAAAAAGGACTTTACCAAACATGGTTTTCTTCTTGCATGTTGGCTCAGCATACAAAGAAATAAAACTGGTTTTTGTTGGCATTATCAAACTAGTATAAAAACTTCAAAATAGTTTCACATAATTCAGAATACATGAACAATACTAGGAAATGCCATGGTGAATTGTCTGCATTTGTAAGGAGGAATAAAGATGTAAAGTACTTATTCAGAGGTCTTAAAGTAACTGAGCAATCAGCAACATTGTAGAATAAATGTTTTAAACAGGACACACCCTTGCCATTGATAATTATTACTGTTTATTTTACATGGCTATCAATGGTATGGATAATTCTTTGTTTGAAAAATAAGTAAATTATTTTGTAATTATATACTGTATGGTTGTACTATTTACATATATTTTTTGGGGGTGAAAAGGGGTGTTATGTTCTGACAAGTCCATTTACAGTTGTTCGTACTTGTAAGCATGACATTAATGTTTGTAGGTTACAGCTAACATTCCTTTTCTTATTTATTTATTTTTAATTAAAAATACAATACAAAATACAACACTTCTTATCAGATAGAGATTCTTAACTAGAGTATTTATGAGATGTAACAGCGAATCTGTTTTTTATTTATTAATTTATTTACAGAAACCAGTTGGGGCAGATTCAGCTAGCCTTGCGGTTAGTACTGAACCTTCGTGCATTGGTGCCTCTTCTGAGAAGGTTGAAGTACACAACGATGATGTTACAGCAAAAACTGTAAACCAAGCATCTATTGCATCCCATGTAAGTAGCCCATTTTAAATAATAATTTTCAGATTAAATCAAATAATTAATAAAATCATTTTAACCTACACTTATTTTATAGAATTCTTAATGTATTTGTATGGTGTTATGTTGCCCATCTGTAAAACATATAATTTTACAGTGCATTGTGTGTTTTCGAAAATGTTCATTTATTTATATTAGGTTCTAACCAGTATGGTTTATTTGTAATTATAGTTGTGGCAACACTCTTCAAGGTCAAGTAAACTTTACTATTTTGCATAACCAAATTTATTACTGCAGTGTCTAAAAATGTTCATCTCTTGTACAGTAGTTAAGTTTTTCCCTTTTTTTGGTACTTATTTGGTAGGTAGGTACTTACTAGGATAGATTGAGAACCCTGTTATGCAAACAAGTAATGTGAGCGTACTGTCATTCCATATACATATTAAAAGTATTTGTGCACATATTATTTTAGAAAACTAACAAATGGACCAAATAGTGTTTGTATGTATGTATATAAGATAAAAACATCCAACTTTTGTGTTTCTTTTAAACAGCGCACCAATGATATAGCATTATGTATTCTTTTTATTTTTAATAATTATTTTAATAGACAATGTTTTTTGTACCAATGTGGGTTTGTGATGTTCCTGACCCAATTTTTGTGCAATATTATGGGTGCGGCATTAAATAAACCTTTCTCTCTATTCCAAAATACCTAATCACATTGATTGAACGTAGTTCGACAACAGTGTACCAGTATTTGACTCAACACCAAAAAGCACTATAATAGTTGTATTAGATTGGTATGGGGACACTTAGTTTACATAGAAAACTTGAAAACATTAAGTTAGTGACTATTTTGGTCTGCATTATTAAAAATAAATTTTCATTTCTCTAAAAACTTAATATTAGAGACAGTATCATAAATATAATTCGCTGCCATTTTTCCATTTCTTTTATAATGAGAGGTCAGAAAATATGGCATCTTGCCTGCAAGTCATACCAACAACTGAATTACGTGAAAGTGCAGATTTAATGACATGTCACTCATTTGTCTGGATGAATAGAATTTCTGTGTTACAAAAGTTCTGATAGTGTTTAAAGTCATGTCCGCTAAGGTTGGTTTGTAAAAAGAGATTTTCCTATAAATGTCATATGATTTACCTTGATTGGCACACAAATAAGGATATTTGACACATCGAAGTATGTAAATGTTAAGAAGTAGAAATATACAAAAAGATGACAATAGATTATAAGCAGGGATTTCACAGTTACCTAATTTTTGGAAGGTTAATTGTTTCTGCACATTTCTTTACATTCAGTTGTAATAGCAAATCTATGTTTTACAGGAACCAGTTGGGGCATCTTCTGCTAGCCTTGCAGCCAGTTGTAAACCCTCGTGCAGTGGTGCTTCAAATGGAAACCAAGCCTCTACCGAGTCCCATGTAAGTATATTACCACCTATGGTATGTTTATTTCATTCCATTACATTTTTACAAGTATTGAGAATAAAATGGAAGTTAAAAAAAAATGAAGGGGAAAAAAGATAATACTGAAGCAATTTTTGATAGTTAAGATATTACATGTATATTTAAATTGTAGGTATCAGGTCATGTAAAAGATATTTTTTATAAATTATATAGGTCATCTGGTGATAAGCTACAGGTTCTGAACTATGTTTACTTATTTATATAGCTATAGTATTTAACTGCTACAGTTTTCTGTTAACTATATTGCATTAATTTTTTTTTTATTCTGTCATATAGCAACTCATAAAAGTTGGTAGAATGTATCGTAAAATTATATGTAGTGGAACCTCTTTTACACAATTGACATTTCATATTCATATTTTTATTTGAAGTAACTTTCACTATATAAAGGTAATATAATTGTATAAATTACTTGTTTTACCTACAACATGGGGGAATAACATTTCCAAGCAAATGTCAGGCAATTGGTCAGTATTTCAGTTGTTCAGTCCATTTCAGTTTTTTGTTTTATGATGTTCTTCGTCCGAGAAAAGTCATAGCTCCATTGCAGTGCCCTAATTCTTTCCTAGGTTATTAAGGGGAAAACCCGTAGTCCTTGTAATCCGAACGTAAACATCTAAAAACTAACAGCTTAAATGAAATCATATTTTTTTTTTGTAATATGAGAAATTAAAAATTTTTGTGTACTGTCAATATTGTGTACAAAAATCTACAAAGTTCATTTTTATAGGTTATAGTGAGCTCCAATGTAACTGCTATTATGTAATTTTATTGGTTGCAGGATGTATCTCCAAAAGGATTTATTTCTTTGGAAGAACATGAAAAAATAATGGCTGATATGAAAACAAAACTTCAGAGAAAGATATACTGCCTCCAAAAAGCTAGACTCAGGGAAGAGACAAGATATCATAACCTTGTGGCAAGTTTGAATGATCTTTTCACAGCAGACCAGATTCAGCACTTGTCTCAAAAGAAAATTGGCAAGTGGTCAAAAGAAAGTGTAAGAAAAGGACTTCAAATCAGATATGCTTGTGGTGTGAAAGGCTACAAACAGTTAATAAAGCAAGGGTTTCCTTTACCATCATACCAGTCACTCTGTAGGAGAGTTCAAAAAATTTCTCTCGATCCTGGTGTATCTGAAATGACAGTACAACTAATGGCAGCCAAAGGGAGAACAATGAACAGGAAAGAAAAATTTGTGGTGTTGTCTGTTGATGAGATGGAGATAAGAAGTAAATTGGAATTTGACATTGGAAGGAAGAGGGTGGTGGGTTATACGACTCTAGGACATGAAGGAAATAGAGCATCAAAACTTTTGTTGCTGGTGGCAAGAGGACTGACAACGAAGTGGAAGCAGCCAATTGGGTGGTATCTTACTGATGGAAGTACAGTGACTGGTCCTGAGTTGCAGGCGTTTATCCTTGAAGGTGTCCAACAGATGGAAGAGGCAGACTACCATGTTATAGGCTGTGTTTCAGATATGGGTTCTGAAAATATGTCCATGTGGAAATCCATGGGCATCACAGTAGGCCGCTGGTCCTTGGACAAAATGTCAATTTCGCATCCATGCAGGCCAGATGAAGATTTTTACATTTTTGCAGATGTGTGTCATGTTTTAAAAAATATACGAAGTGGATTTTTGACTCACGATATACACTTACCAGATCACACTGTCAAAAAATACAATTTACCTACCAGTACTGTTTCTTATTCGTGGATTTTAAAGTATCTCGATGATGAATCTACTAAAGATACAACTATAAAATTGGCTCCTCATTTAATAAATAGTTCTGTCACTGCTCCCACTAGTTTTGAAAAAATGAAAGTTTCTTATGCAGCGAAACTCATGTCGCACAATACTGCAAATGCTCTGAGAACAGCAGTGCATCATAATGTTTTAGCAAAAGATGCTTTGACAACAGCATGGTTTATTGACAGTGTAGCAAAGTGGTTTGGTACTGCAACAGGGCGACATCTGCGTTCATCGATTACAATGAAAAATATACAGGTAAAATGTGAAGAGTTGACTGAATTTGCTGAACTAATGAGAGAGATAAAAACAAGTGATGGTAGATGGAAACCTTTCCAGAAAGGTGCAATTTTGAGTACTTATAATTTAGTATCTCTAGTTTCTAACCTTCTCAATTCTGGCAGTGTTAGTTATGTCTTGACTTCTAGATTTACTCAAGATGCATTGGAAAACATTTTCTCATCAATACGTTACAGAGGAACTGTATTGCCTTCACCTCTTCAAGCTCTTAGAGCTGTGCGTTTACTTTCTGTTGCACTTTTTACGTGTGAATTGAAGAACGTTAACTACGAAGTTGCTGAAGATTCTTCATACATAGATTTTTTGGCATCACCAGTAAAGAAGAAAGAAAAAACAGTTCAAGAAGAGCCACTTAAACTTACTTCAGCTTGTTCCAGACTACATCCTTTGGAAGAAGATGCTTTGCACCACTATACTGGTAGAGTTGTTGCAAAAATATGGAACAACATCTGCATTTCTTGCAGAAATATTTGCCACAGTTCACCCAATGACATCTTAACAATTGATGTAGTCTGCACGAAATTGAAAGATTTTGGTGGGTTGAAACATGCATCGGAAATTGCCTTAACTGCTGCAAGACTTCTTGAACGTTTCTGTTGTACAAATATGGATACTATGTTCCAGAATAATGATTACATTGTTGAAAGGCTCTGTTCAAAAGTAATTTCTTCTGTTGAATGTATCCTTCCCAAGTGTGCATGTAACTTGGTTCCAAAATTTTCGAAAGCTTTCATCAATTCTAGATTGCAGTTTCGGCTGTCAGATTTAAATGCTGCATACAGAAGTCAAATGAGGAAACGCAAACTCTATAGCACCAAATCTGGAAACGATGTTGCGGTGAAGAAATTTAAGTAATTTGTTACAGAATTTGCAATTTTTAAGTTTTCTATGTGCACTTTCCTGTTGAAACATTGATCTACATTTTAACAGGAAGAGTATGAATGCCAAAAATGCTAATAATGGATAAACAGTAATCCATACCACATACATTTTTTAGGGGTTGTCTTAGGTTATTTTTCTATAACAAAAACTATTATATAAACATTTACATATTATGAACAAGTTATAACAGTTCTGATTTTGATGGAAGAAATTGTGTTTTTGTATATATACTTATGTTATATGTGTGTTTATATTGAGTATGTGTCTCATGCCCTTTTTGAGAAGCTTGTATTTTGTGTATATACAATATTGTGTATGTACAGCGATGTATGCGATCTCGAAAGTTAGGGACTTAGCAAAAATTCAAGCAAACGTCGATGACGTCACATTAAGATGACGTCACGAGGATTTGAAGGTCAAGGCTGTCCCGAGTCAACGACCGATTACATAATCAGTTACTTCAGGGGGGTTAATCATCCCTCTTACATGGTCATGGTAATAATTGCGTCACTTTATTAAGGGTGAATTTAATTGTTGAATATATTTCTCATTGTGAAGATATTATTGTAGTATTATGTACCAATAAACATCACATTCTATAGCTTTCTAAACTCTGAATTAAAATTTTGAACAAATAACCTAGGTATAAAGGGTACACGGTTTATCCTCATACTCCCAATTTAATTTGAGGAAAAATGATGAAATCTAACGTAGGTACAGTGGGGAAGCGATATTCGAAAACATCGCCAAGTATGCATAGGAAAACCCAAACCGATAAAGTCACAAAAACAGGAAATTATTGATTAATTATTTTCATCGTTAAAAATAGTGCGATTTGTCAGAGTACCTATGAAAACTAACAAACAAAGAAAACCAGCACTTATAATTAACCCGTGTTATTCTATATTGATTAGTCAAGGGATGATTAGTTGCTGTAGGTATATTACACACATTCCGTAGGTATTTTGAATATCTTTGGGTTTTATAATTTGTTACTATGCAATACGATTATGCGCTTTCCTCATAAAAAAATTCAGAATTTATTTAAATGATATGAGCTGTTATCGATTGCTATTCAACACATGTTTTTTTTTTTTAATTAACATCTCAAATACAAAGATCAATTCTGGTTGGCAACGAGCCAAATGATTCGATTCAGTAGGTATAAACATTATCTGTGGTTTACCCATTGATTAACTGTAAGAAATCATCTTCACAAATATAGTCGTTTTATTATCATCTCAAGGCACTACGATTAAATGTAGACTGGAGATAAATAGTCACTCATTTTGCGCGACTTATTTGGTGCCTAATGCTATGTGACAGGACTGACGTACGTTTATTACGCACCTGAAAATTAGATTATTACTGTGGGAGTTAAAATCCACTCATTTTTTACAGGTCATTGCGTTTGTTACTCAATTTCTAACCCAATTGCTACCCTTAAATATTATTTCAATATTTCGAGTTTCAATTCAATACCTAAAAAGTGAGTCATAAATGATGAGATACATAAATTGACAACAAGCAGTGTATTCACACGAAATCAACTTTATTTAAAGCAAGGTATACACAATAACATTATTAATACTGTAACATCAAACTTAAAAAAAAAACTACAACAATACAATATTAAATCTAAACTACATCTTATCAGCAACTAACTTAGCATATAACAAAACCGTCAGGTAGCAAAAAACATAGTATTTAGATAAAGACAAACAACCACACCTTTGTTTACGCAGATTACGGACTATCGGTGCAAGAGCAATCGTTGCCCTCTCGTCGTATTGAGATAAGCAGATATCAAGGGCACAAAAAGCCCCTGTTCGATTTAAACCGGCGCTGCAGTGAACCACCATAGGAGGAACGTTTTCATCCGTGCAATCAAATTCGGCCATTAATTGAGCCTTTCTGACTGATAAAACAAAGTCTAGAAATTTTGATGGGTTTTGAGGAAGGCTGTTACTCGGCCAATCGGTGTAGGCGAAATGCTTGACACTTAGCGAAGCTCCAGTGTCGTCCGTTATTTGTAGACTGGTCACGACGTGATCACGAAAAGTTTTGATCTTTCGAGTTTTAATGGTGAATTTACCGTGGTGCACTTTCGTTCGCTTTCTAGGACTCCAATACGGATAACATGCTTCTCTTTCTTTTTCCACTGTTTTGGTCAGCATGACAATCACCCGAGCTTGATAAGTGAATACCATCTTCCAGAAATCTTGGGCTGTTTTTTGGAGCGGCGCCTGACAGCACAGGAACCTTCCTTTAATGTTGTAACCGTCGACATGGCTGGCGTTTATGAAATCGCTTTCTCCGTCTTCTGTAGGAAGGATTACCCGATTGTGGTCGAAGCAAAATGTGTTAAAGTATTTGTTTTTGGACCAGTTTTCAGGCTTCATCATTACATTGGAAGAGTAAAAAACTTTTTCTTCCAATATTTCACGGTGTTCTTGTTCCAGGATGTAAGCCACGTTGGTTTCTTCTATAAGTTGTGCATAGTTCTCAGCATCGGACTGGTTTTTGGTGAAAGTCACTCCCATTTTTTTAAATTTAAGTTTGCAGGATAAGAGTCCTGGTCCCGAATATATCTAAGAACTGAATGGAAATTTATTTGCTTATCCTGATATATTTATAGCTTTGATTCGCATTGTTGTTTGATTTTAAAGTCCATTTTTACCCGCTATGTGAATTGATAAATCGATCAATTGACGTATAACATTTCAATGGACGTCATTTAAATTTCTAATATCAATTTCAGGATCATTTTTCAACATTGTGCATGCGAATGACGCCAGTGAATTATCTGGTTTGAATCCACTAATGAGGTAAAAAGTTATCATGAAGTTATTTTTGTATCCTGTTCTCAACAATACTTTTCGGGAATTTTTGGTTGATTAAAAGGTATTTTTTCGGACCAGATAATCTAAGGAATTACATAAAAAGGATTTTACCATGGCTGGGCCCTATAACTTTATTTTTATCCTTATAATCAATATCTTCTTATAATCAATATTTTACAATATGATTTAACGCTTCAGTAAGCACTATAATTTGCCTGAATACTGATCAGTTTTCACGATTACTAGGCGTAGGTGTTTTGGGGTATAAATGCCACCTTCTTACTTATAAAAAGTTCATTTAGTTAAGGCGAGCAGCTTAGAACGAACCAAGGGTGAAAAAACCTATTCAGATACCCCTAAGAAGTTAGAAGTCAAAACATTGGCGTGGGTATGTGCAAATCATTCGTTTTTATCGGCACGAACGAAGGTTGGTCCCTAATGGTTGCTAGTTATTAAGTGTTCGAATACTAACAAAGCTTCAGTTTTGCAAAGCTACCTAACCATAAGGGTGCGCAGTTAGTTCAGTGGAGTAAGGCTAACCTTGAAAAGTTTTACTTAGTCGAACTTCCTTTTACTTTGAGTGATAACAAACGGGAACTGTACCATTTCATTATCAACGGGATGACGTAATTTGATTGGCAACGCGCCATGTGAGAATCTGGGAAAACCCAATACGATAATATTAACCTCCCGAAAAGTTCAGCGATAGCAGTTCAATTATAGATAATTTCAATATCGGCACGTATATAAGCGTCTTCCAGTAGGACTTGATGTTATTACTGTACGGGATTCTCAAGAAAGTAACATGTCTTTCTCGATAGAAATGGCTTTGAAAATGGTCTTTGGTGATGATAAGTTCTACGATAATAATACGATCTTTCATCTCATTGCCGGATTAAATTATACCCAAATTTTGGATAGAATTTGGGAGTCTACCAATCAACAAGAAACGGAACGCGTTTTAAAACTCAAGAATGACGATGGAGAAACTTGCTTGCATATTGTAGCGAAGTGTCTAAGAGGCTATTGCGCCGAGCGCATTATAGCACAGATGCACGATATGGGAGCAGATTTGGACGCGCAGGAAGATGGGACAGGAAATACCATACTGCACATAGCAGTTAAAAACAAGGACTACGAGCTGGTGGATTATTTACTTGGAGAGCCTACCAATAAAAACATAGAAAATAAAGATAGATTGACGCCATATCAATTGGCGGAACAAGATAATGACCCCAAAATAATGCATATTTTTTCGGAAACGGTCAAGAAATGAGTGTAAAGTAAATGTTCTAAAGTTAAATAGCTTATTGTGACCTATTAGTTATTTTTTAACATATGTTTAAGTTTGAGGCTATTATAATATTCGTTTTTTTTTATAAGTTAAGCATGGGATTAAACTATTTTATAGGCTGCTTCTATTTGTGATAATTTTAATAAATTTAAAGATTAAAATAAAAAGTTTCATTTTTCCCAAGTCTAGGACCCCAAATTTTGCTTCTACTGAGCAATATGCTGGGACAAAAAGTACTCAACTACAAAAAATTATTTCTAACTAGTTAGTTTCATATTTATCTTGTTTTCAATCGATTGGATCGTGCAATGCAAGCTATTTTCGTTTGTGGTTTTCAATAACAATAGGGATTGTTTCAGGAGGAAAATAAAGAACAATAGCATGATTCAATTTGGAATTTCCACATTTAGGGATGACTAAAATTTTATTTTGCTGAGATAGGCATTCAATTTGAACGTAGGTATTAAAGTTATTCAACTATTTTATTTAATAACGTCAGAACAAAAAGATTTCAGCTATATCTCTAAGTATGAAAGTTAAAATTGTAGTTCAAATCTATCTTAGACGGCCTAAGGGCCCACAAAGGATACTTAGTTGTGAATGCAATATAGAGGAATTATGGAATATGCTTAGCGTAGGTGGTTAAACTATGTTTTAATAAAAAACACATCATGTATACAAATGACTTAATTCAGTTAATTGGTGTTATTTTATGTAATTTCAGGCATGTATATCATCAATTGACATCATAAACCAATTGCGTTAGAAAACCATGAACATTATTTTCCTATTAACGGGCCCGTTTCGGAACATTATTGCCTATCTCGATCATACTTTAAAGCCATTAATCACTAAATGATTGATAGGGGCAATTCCCATTGGTATTATTTACGTCATTAAACCAGTAGCTTAATAAACTCACGAACAGATATATATATATATATATATATATATATATATATATATATTTCGTCCTAAGTTAATTAATTACGGAAAAACCGTACTAATAACAGCCATGATCTTATTTTTGACGGTTTGCGTTGTTCGTTCTAACGACATTTGACATTAGTGTTAATGAAAGACTTTATCTTTTAATTATGTTTGGGACATTCCAAAAACTGGGTATATTTGTACACGTAAATTACTGTAGTTTCATTTTCCTTAGAAACACCAACTATAGTGATAAGCTTCGAATATGTAACAGGAAAAACTTCTGTTTGAGATTCAAATGCGTTTCATTATAATAATGTTTTAAGCATCGATTTTGACGTCAATTGAGTAAGGTTATTTGGGTCACATTGACATTGGCTATCGAAAGAAGTCGATTTATTGTCAAGTTCTAAAAGAAAAAGAGAATCAAAATATTTATGTATGGAAAAATATTTTTTGTTACTCTCACAAAAATTAACCCTATTTTGCAGCCTATGTGGTTTCAAGTTGCCTACTAACTAGTCATACAGTATCCTTAGAACTGTTGCATACCTTTTTTTATCTTCATCTTGATGCATTGCTTTGTTTATAACTGCTACCTAATAGCCTATAAACGAGGATACGAGTAGGATAAATACAGGATAACCATTTTTGTGGGAAGTTTTGTCACGACCACACGTATCAGGATGTATTTTCCGGAAGACCGATTAGAGTTAGCGGCTGAAGTCTTGAAGCTTCAAAAGAGAGTCCATAATCTTAGGTATAAAAAACCAAAAACGGAAGAGGCTCGGAAACTAATTAACGAAGAGATCGAGATAGCCAAACAAAAGTATGAAGAAAAAAAGTACGAGCTGCTAATTATGTGCTCGAGGGAACGCTTCGTCGAAGACATGGTGGAATTGGCCCTCTTGTGATTAGGTAAGTCTAGATAGATAAATATCAATGTTGTTCTGTCTTCATCGATCACTTCTATATTTTCATAGCGTTGACCCACTTTGGTAAACAATAGGGCATAGAAATACTAAAGGGAAATTTGTTTTTTGCTTACCTAGCCGATAGCTAATGTGATTGTTCTAGGACTTAGGGCACGTGTATGCTTAGTGTCTGGGCTTGCGCCGACGGCTCTGACGGTAGCTATAAAAGCCTGTGAGGTCTGCTAAGGAAACTATTCTACGGCTAAAAATCTACCGGAGAAAACGTTTTTTGGGATTTAGTCAAAATCATGAGGAAATTACGTTTAAGGTGAGCATTTCACGATAATTGAATTTGGAAGATAGAACGCAAATTCACAACTTCGCTATCTGTTATCATGAAAAATAAATTTTCTCTTATTTTATTTTTGATAACTTGAAGGATAGAGTTCACTAATCAAACCCAGGTTCAAATAAATTATAATAAATTATTAAGTGGACAATAAAGTATATGTTGTATTTTTTAGTATTTAAGAATTTTACGTTTACAAACAGTTGGAATAAAAGTTTTCCTAGATCCATAGTCTTGTTTACTTTACAAAGTCCCTCCATCATTATTTCCCGGTGGGGTTAAGGTGAATTTAGAGGCTTTATTCTAGTTAAAATTCTACATAGTACAAAATAAATAAATAGTTAAACTAACTAATGGAAGTAATTTGTCGATTAGGGAAATGATACTGAACATAAAAAAAGGTTCAACTGTAATGGGAATAATCAATGACGTCCAATAGTTTTATCCCTGAATAAAGAATTTCATTACTTAGTCGTAAAACGATATAGGTGAGCAATTAACGGATAATTATGTGCGTAGTACTTTGTAACGGTATAAAGGGCAGTTTATTTTTAAAAAATGTTAGTTTGAAAAAAACTGTCTTTGTGAATAGATGCTTCACTAAGTCAAGCTCGATTAAATTTAAAACTTTTCGCATAGTATAAGTGCTGAAGGACGCCACTAGTTGTAAGCAGTTTTTACAAGTTAATGTGCAAATTCGTTTCCTCTTAACAGAAAACATCTTCAAAAATCTTCAAAAATTTCACCCTGCTTTCAAAGCATGAATATTGACGATTTCCTGCGTTTTATGGACGGACCGAATTATCAAGCTCACATCATAGAAGAATATAACTCAATAGTCTCTAAGAAGGAAGAAGAAATACGTCATAGACCAACCAAGAAGTTGAAGATTAAGGGCTGTTTCTCATATCTCCAAATTCTTTTCTACAGCCAACAGTCCAAGAATTTGATAATTCCAGAGGCAAACTTTGTCGGTGGATATGAAACTCAACAGAAATTTATTTGTACCAAAAATCCACGAGAGGAAGACTGTGAAATGTTCTGGCAAACGGTGTGGGATAACGAAGTGGAAATTATTGTAATGACGTGCCAACTAACTGATAAGAGCTTCCAATATTGGTCCTCCAAGGAAGGTTATATTTTAGCATGTAAAAAGTTTCAGATTAAAACTTGGTGGATAGTAATCAATTCGCACTATACTTTGACTTTGTTAACTCTGACTGCATCTAAATTGAAGTCAAAACCAAGGCGCATGATTTTTCACTACCAATACACTGCTTGGCCGAGGAGTAAATTTCCTCATCAGCTAGATGCCTTCATAGAATTTTATTACTTTGTTAATGACACGTATTTTAAGTTAGCGAATAGGGTGGCTGACAAAAAATTTCCCCCTATGCTGGTCCATTGTCTTGATGGTTTGGGGAGCTCTCAAGTATTTTGCGCACTCGATATTTGTATTACGCAATTTGATAGAATAGGAATGCTGTCATTGCCAAATATCCTTAAAAAAATGCTAGAGCAAACGCGTGGGTCCTTTAACCACCCAGATCTTTATATACTATGTTATCAATTAGTCAAGGCCTATCTTGATAAGATTTAGTCGATCAGGCCATGCGTGTAATTTTCTTATAATTCATATGTACTGATTATGTCATAAGGTTTAAAAATTATAATAGGGCCAACAAATATGAACCGTAACTGTGAAATATAAATAAGTTGCTCTCTTGAAAGAACTGTCATCCGGTATTGTACTTAGAAATAAGATGTAAAGTTGTTGTAGCTAGGTTTTTTTTATCTCTTTCAATGTGCCTAAATATCATAATTGTTACTAGGATGTAAGTCTAAATTATTGTTAAATTTTTAATGTGTAGAAACAATTGGAATAAAAGCGTTACCAAGTAAACAGATTTTTTTTATTTTACTGTAACAGATAGATTATTTTTCCCCGAACAACTTCAGTAGTAAAATTAATTTGACTTCAGAGGCTTTAAATCTAGTTAAAAATTTACAGTAAATAATAAACAAACAGTTTACTTAATTAATAGGAGGAATTAGTGGACAGGAATTGATGTTTTAGATTAAAAGATTCAACTGTACTGATTATGTCTTAAGATTTAGAAAGAAGATATTGGTATTTCGAATGTGGATTCCTTAAAGAATTATCATTGTAAATTGATCAAAATAAAACAATGCGCATACCATTTATTTTCTAATTAATTAGATCTTTAATGAAGTAGTTGCGTGAGTTTTATTTAAACTTTTGAGACTATATGTTTTAATTATAGACATGAATATTTTGTGTTTTGAACGCAACTAGCATTAAGATAGCGTGTAAGGGTAAAGTTAGTTTTTTTCTACGATGGTGTTTCAGATGTGCTCTAAGTTTTTTATAAAACTTTTTAATTCAATAATAAAGTTATTACTTTAACTAAGACTTTAAAAAGCCCACCCACTAAAGCTTTATGAACTTTTTAAGTTTTAAACGAAAAATATAATAAAGTTTTAAATAATTAGTAAGTGATAGGTCTTTGAGGAAATTATAACAAAGAAAGTTGCACATTAAATCTTTTATTTTATAAACATTTGCCGAAATTTTTACATCTTCTATACGCTATAATACAATCTTATGTCTACTTACAGGTTAAAAACTCTTAACTAGTAATTAAATTACTACAACTATATCTTAGGCTAATTTATCTATCACTTGACTTAACCGTTTGTCGATCGCTATATGAACGAATCGCCGAATAAGAACTACTCAACTTATAGGAAGCCCCTACAGGGGGAATTAGAAATTAAAAAAGACGCGACTAACGAAGAATTAAACTAAAGAAAAGTTAAGGCTATATACTGTTATCATTCCTGAGAATACTTTACATGAGATCCACTATAAAGGAGAGAATATAAATTTTTATACTTACATATAAAACATAGAATAGTAATACAAAGCTAAGTAACAAAAACCATAGTCGTTTGCATCGTACAGGCAATTGTACCTATCTTGTCTGAGTTTTGATACAATAGAATACAAATTTACTTTACCTAACTTTAAAATTCTCGATATAGAAATATCGATAGCACAAAACACCATTGAACGCTGTAATCCATCACTGCAATGGACTACTATAGGACTCTTATAGGCTTTAAGAATCACTGATGTCCCTGCCGATCGATCGTAAAGTCGTGACATAAACACTAAGTCCAAGAAGTCACATTCTGAGGGCGAGATATCGTCTCGTTGCCAGTCCTTAAATAAGAAGTGGTTAACGTACAACTCGTCTCCATCTTCGTGCGTTACAAGAAGACTCGTGATTTGAAATTTCGGATGATGAGTCTCATGTACTTTGATCGTCTGGATCTTTAGCTTTCCACTATCAACCGACGATCCTTCTTCTGGGTTCCAATATGAGATGCCATTCCCATTTTCATCAGACTTATTGAGCATGACAATAATTTCTGTTTGATGCTCCCAGATCATCTTCCAAAAATTACGAGTCGTCGCCTCCGAATCAGGAGTCCTTGTTACAATGTACGCTTTAGGACGTTTGAAGCCGTCGATGTAACTAGCGTTTATGTAGTTGCTGGAACTTGTTTCTTCGGAAAGAATTACGCGGCTGTGTTCAAACAACATTTCTTCTTTCTCCGGTTGACTGTTTTCAAGGTGTTCAGCAGATGTAAGGGCGCTTAAAGTTCCTTCCACTTCCATATTCATTATTTCTTTGTGTTCGTCGTAAATAACTTCAACGGCGTTCCTTTTTTCAACTAATTTGATTAATCCGTTACAAGTTAAGGTTTTCGAATTCCAGCCACCCATTTTGATTTAGCAGCAAGTGTAGAGCTGTGAAAAGTGTGGGTGGATTCGGGAACGGAACACAGTTAACTGAAGGATCGCTTTTCGGGATGCCGTATTTATAGGATCCTTTTTTCCTTATGGTATTACGCATGGCTGATAAATTACCTACGTAAGATTATGGTTTTAATTAAAAATATATATTATTAATTAATTAATAATATTATCATATTATTAATCGGTAACTCACGTCATGTTATTGTTTGAGTGTGACGTCATGGGTAAACCATAAATCGATAACAGTTAAAAAATATGTATTTAAAAATACCAAGTTAGGGTTCTGTAAATAATAGTTGACCGCAAAAAAATTTTTGGTTTACCCATTTAAGATAACAAACCTTATAAATAGCGAATCAAACCAATTATGAACTCAGTACAACAGAGTTAGTCTTAGTGGTCACACGTCTTCGCCTCATTAAATCCAGTGTCCCCTATCTGCAGTGATGGCAACCAATCTCTTCGCAACTTATGGAACGATCGAATTCTTACAACGATCCAATCACCCGACGTTCATAAACATTGTTGCTCGTGAACATTCAAGCCTTCTTGCTGTACCAATAACCGGAACTTGTAAAAACTTTGAAAAGCTTACCAACAAGAGCAAAAACCGATTTTTGGATACCCCATGTTGGGACAGCAGCCGTGTAGTTCTGCATGACACCAAAGACGGTTCAGATTACATAAACGCCAATTACGTAAGTGGTTTTAACCTATCGAAAAAATTTATAGCGACCGAGCATCCGATGGAAAGCACCTTGAACAATTTCTGGACCATGGTTTGGGAGCAGGAGGTCCGTGTTATTGTAATGCTGGGTGCCATGGAAGAGTCACATCCAAACAATACCTACTACTTTCCTTATAATCAAGATAACACAATCTTCAGTGACTTCATAGTCTGGGAGGAAAAGAAGATCAATTCAAAACACTACTACATCGAAACACTACTGAGTATTACTCACAAAGAGACTGGAGAGTCTAGGGCCGTACATCACTTCAAATATTTGGATTGGCCCGAAAACAATATTCCCAAAGTGGACAATTTTCTTGAGTTCTTGCTGTTAGTAAATAATAAGTATCATGATTTTTTTAACCCCCTTCAACTAGGTTCTATTGTTGTTCATGGAAATGCAGGAATCGGAAGAACTGCCACGTTTTGCGCCGTAGATACCTGTCTACATCAACTAGTATATACGGCGACTATATCAATACCATCAGTAGTGCTGAAGATAAGACAGCAGAGAAATTCTAGCATCCCAGCTTTAATCCAGTACATTTTTATAAACCGTGTCTTGTACTACTTTATGGTTGACATTCGATCAAACTTTACGGCATTTTTGCAAATTGATTCCCAAATCGTACCCAATGATGTGGATTTATTAACTCATTCGTTACAAAAGTTGGTACTTCCGATAAATCTAATGAACCTAGATATTAAAGAAACCTAGCCTTACAACATATTTTTATTTTGATTCAACCTTTCATCAACTTTATAGGTGTCTGTCATTTGAGTCATCTTATAAAACTCTTAACAATAAACCGACTCCTGTTAGCCTAAGAATTTACCTATTAAAGGTTTTGATACTTCAAAAGTTTCAATAAAAAAAATAAAAAAAAACAGTAAGGTTCTAAATAATTGGTAAGTCTTTGAAAAAATAATAAAAAAAGTTATACATTGGATCCTTAATTTTATTAGACATTTAAAAAAATTTTGACAAAGTCATTATGCAATCATGAAATTCTAGATCTACTTACAGGCTAAAACTCTTCACTGATAATGTTCATTACAAATAAATCTTAGAGTAACTTATCTGTAACTAAACTTAAACTAGAGAATAGTTGTAGCTAAATACTGTTAACGTGCATGAGGTCAATTCATTTGAGATCCATTATAAAATAAAGTAAAAATTTATATGCTTACATATAACACGTAAAATAGAAATATAAAGCTAAATAACAAAAGCGATAGTGGTCTGCATCTTTTAGACAGTCAAACCTGTCCCTTCTAAGTTTCAACACAATAGAAAACAAATTAACTCTACCCGTCTTTAGAATTTGAGATATCGATATATCAATGGCACAGAACGCCATTGATCGCTCTAGTCCATCGCTGCAGTGGACTACAATAGGACTCTTATAGCCTTTAAGAGACTCTGGCGTGCCTACCAGCTGATTGTATGTTCGGATTATGAACATGAAGTCAAGGAAGTCACACGCTAGGGGCAAAATATGGTCCTGTTGCCATTTATTATAAGAGAAGTGGTTGACGAACAACAGGCCTCCATCTTCGTGTTTCACGATTAGTTTCGTGATTTCGAAATTCGGATGATCCAGGTAAAGTTCGGCCGTCGTGATCCTTAGTTTTCCACATTCAAACATACCTCCTTCTTCCGGGTGCCAATATAAAATCCCATTCCTGTTCACTTCTGGAGTATTGATCATAACTATGATCTCGGTCTGGTGTTCCCATATTACCTTCCAGAAGTCACAAATTGCCGTCACTGAATGAGGTATCCTCGTGGTGATATAAGCCTTTTGACACTCGAATCCGTCGATGTAGCTCGCGTTGATTGATTTTCTGGACCCCTCTTCTCTCCGAAGAATGACGCGGCTGTGGTCAAAATATAGCCCTTCAATGTCATATAGACTACCTTGGAAGTACCCAGAGGCTATAGAGGCACCAAAAGTTCCTCTTGCTTCCTTACTTATTATGTCCTCGTGCTCTCGGAAAATAAATGAAGCAGCAGTTCTCTTCTCAACGAATTTGATAAAATTCTTACAAGTTAGGGTTTTCGAATTCCAGCTACCCATTTGGATATAGCACAAAGTGTAGCGTTGTGAAAAGTGTGGGTGGATTCGGGGACGTAACACAGCTAACTGAAAGATCGCTTTTCGGGATGCCGTATTTATGTCCTTTTTACCTTAAGGTATTACACATAGCTCATGATAAATTACCTACGTAAGATTATTGTTTCAATTAAAAATATATATTATTAATTAGCAACTCACGTCATGTTATTGTTTGAGGGTGATGCCATGGGAAAACCATAAATTGATAGAATTTAATAAATAATAAGTATCTAAAAAATATCAAGTTGGGGTTATGTACATCATAGTTGACCGCAATACACCGTACAAGTCACGTAGCTTCAGCACAGTATTAATTATAATAATAATAATAATAATAATCCCATGAATCATTCATTCTTTATATTAGGCCCTTTCACAACCACGAATAACGTCATAAATTGTATTTGCAGTGTCAGGAGGACTGTTATCAACTAACAGACCACAAAAATAATATATTGCGACTCTGAAAAACAATTTAATGAAATTGGTGACGCAAATCTATCGACTAGTAACGTGCACATGTTAATCATGGATATACACTCATAAATAATATACTTTCATATTTCAACGTTATTCGTACCAATTTAAAACTTGATAGATGTTCATTTACAAGGGGTAGTTCTTCCTTGTCACGGAGCGCTATGATACATGAGTATAATCAGATATGTTAGGAGTGATTTTTATGTAAGAGTACAAATCCGCCAACTTTGTCAGCACCCAGTAACAAAGATACACTTAACATACACACGGGAGTTGATTCTTTAAGAAGTTAGAGTTTTGAGTTGATGATTCTAGTTTAGGGTTCAGAGATCAAGGTGATAAGCCCTTTCGCGAGTCTTCATAATTTTAAGCGTTACACCGAATTTGGAAAAATATAGCGGGAACGGAACTCAAATAGGCTATAAAAATTTTCGGCTTGTAGTAACTCATTATCACCCTGCTGACTGTAGGCAAAAGAGATAAAACTTGACCTGAGTCTGGCTCCGGATTGAGGAAAACCCGAATTAAAAATTTCACAGAAAAAAAGGTTGATAAGAAATTATATTTTAGGCATTTTGAATGTTCTAATTGAGACGGAATTTTGCACGTGAAAAAATAATTTTAAATTAGATGAGTTTTTTTGGCGTTTAGAATTCCAAATTTCGACAACGAGAAGTTTCCTAGTGTGTGTAATGCAATTTTGAAAAGCCTGTAATTAATTTCACAAGTTATTTTCTGACAATTATCATTCTTCAGTTGCTGTATTGTGAAACAACAGTTTTCAGTGATGAACTCATAAAGTGTATAATAACAGTGTTTTGTCTTTGTTACTGGTAACTTTTTTCTGAAATGTAAATTTAAAGCCCAAAAATGTGAGTCGCTTGGCAATGTATTAATTTTAAATTTTTATGAAAATTTTGATATAATTTTTGACAATTCTAAATTGTGGACACCTACTTATTTCACTTCACGTAAGAAATAATACTTTTCAGTTAATACAGTATGTTTAGCCAGTGAATTTTATAAAATTAATTATATTTGTATTTTCTGAAGTAACATTGAAACATTTAATGACAATACATTTTACAGTAAAGTTATCAAACATATGTGTACAAACCTGATGCTAATAATCAATAACAGACCTTGGTGTCATGTAATTGTTAATTTTTAAATATGTACATGATCTGTTTTAGAGGATAGAGTTGTATGCAGACTATTTTCAGTAATTAAGAATTTATATTATTCCAGTTTACTGTATTCAGTGATGTGAGCTATTGTGTACAATGTTACTGTTTCCCGATGCTTGTTAGTGTGGTATTGTCCAGCAAATGTCACTATGCATATAACAATGCTTTGTTTAATTTTAGTCGTAGTTTTCATATATTACTTAGCTATTTATTTTATTGGATAGTATTTTGTGTATCTGAAGAAAGAGTAATTTGTTTATTTAAGAAACGTTAACTCTATCGAAGGAAAAATAAAAAGGAAATTATAGCAGCAACTTCAGTGAATAATTAAAATGAAAAGACATATTCTCAGACATGACAGCCTTGTAAAAATTATTAAAGTATTGAAGAAAGTACTGAAGGAAGATTAGAATATATATGTCACAAATAATGAAATGTTTTCAAAAGTACATATACAGAACTGAAGTAAATATTAATGATATATGGAGACCTGCTACCAACCAACCAATAGTTTGATGACATGATGATGGTGATGATGAACTGTATTAATTAATGTGTTTGCTTATACGCTGTCAATGTTGTCATAATGTTCAAATTAACTATAGCTTTGTTATTGTTAAATTCATTTAGATTAAACTTAAAGTTATTATTAATATTTTTAGGTTCAGTTATATACTGGTAGTTTTGCATTAGTCTTTGTTATAAAGTAAGTACATATGTGCTCATGATGTTTCAAAAATATTCCAAAATTAACTAATGGCCATGGGTTTACGCAAACTTGGATTCTAAACAATCTCAATCAAAATGTAAACAAATTTGAACTTTACATAAAATAAAAGTGTTGAAATGTTTTCCTGCCAAAATTATTATTAACTTTAAAGGGCTAACTTAACCATACATATTTTCCTAGCAAATTATGTCTTTGTTTAACAGATGGAGCACTGAAGTTGTGAATTTACCAACATTTCAGCATGGATAGTTGTAGAGAAGTGTTATGAACATTTTTGGCTCTACATTCCATAAAACATCACATGACTCATTTTTTAAATAATGACACACATAAAATAAACATTCAAATGCTGCTGGGCTACTAATTGCTAAAAAGATGGGTTAAACTTACCAAAATGTGTGTTGTGCATCCGCGTGAAAATGTGTCGTCCCTTTGTGTTGCTATTCGCAAGAGCTAATCTGCGAATACTTGTAACCGTCTGTCTCGTATGTTATGTTATATAAAATAATCATTAATGGTTACCTCTATGATGAAAATAATATAGATTAATTAAAATGCTAGAAGTCATTTTTATACGTAGACTACATTTCTGCAACTTCATTCAGTGACCATTATAGGGATAAGAAATTGTCTATTTATTGTTATGCCAATTTTGTTTCAAATAACAAGTCATTTCTGCTGTTTTGCATTTCTAAAAGAAATAATTGTTTCAATTTACAATTTCTCATGACAATAACAAAAAATAGCCAACTGAACTTTTCTCACTGTTATTAACTGTAAGTGGCATTTTCTTCGGCTGTTAATATTTCAGAGGAAGTTTGAAAGTAAGGACAAGATTTAATTATTTTATGTTGATTACATTAGATAGCCTAATTTTTTTTGGTCAGAAATGGTACAGTTTTAAATTTTTTTAATACATTTTATTTTACCCACACATTTTTCTTTATCAAGATTCATGTTGATGTAAGGAGAACATTCTTTAAATATTTACCTAAACTAGTACTTAAAAAATATTATGTTTGAACTTAATTAATTTCATGATTTGACATCAATTTCAGCATTATCAATTTGCATTTTGGTGCTTTTTGCTATATAAAAATTGTTATGTTATTTTTATTTTTCTGTTGGTTATATTTTATTTATGTGTTACACCAATGCACAATGAATCCTGTCTCTATATATAGATGAGTAGTAGTATTTGCTATGACAAGTATTTTCGGAATATACTTTTCAAATCCTGGACAAAAAAGAATTCTATTGAAATCCAAGCAAGTTTTTTAATATAACTGCAAAAAGGTTGGTATTCGTAATCAATGTTGAGCGGAGGATGCTAGCTGTAAATTGCTTGGTCTGACACTTGAAGTCATTCTTAAAGATTTTGCTTGTCGTTTGTGGGTACATTGCATATTTGAGCGCTAAAGGGTACTAAAAGTTTTGGCCTGCAGATAACATGCAGCCATTAACTTATTCGTAAAATTACTGAAAAATTTAAGCACATTTGAAATCACTTCAATAATTTTATAAAGCCATTCATTACTTTACCTAACAAATATAACTTTGGACGAAGAAAAGCTGGCACTAAAACCTACAGAATATAAAAATTAGTCTACATTTTGTCAGCCCAATTGAACAGCTATTTGGAAACTACACATTACATGAAACAGGTAAGCAAATTTGTTCTGTTTAAAGGTTCAAGGCCACAACTGATTGAGGGTGGATTGGCTGAGGGAGAGAGTACTTAAACCATCCAAATAAGCCAATACCCCAAGTTTAACTTTTTGTAGTAATTGTTGCTGAGAGAATATATAATTAGAACTCTTGTGTTCTTCCATCACATGTAAACTTTGCATCATAAACTAAAACAGCCAGACTGTGATACTAGATAAGAATTTGCATCACTTTTATTATTAAAGTTACACAAGTAGTACATTTATATTCAATTAGCAATTCATTTAAACCAAGATGTTCAAAGGCTCTAAATATGAAATTGTGAAATTATTTCTTACAATTCTGCTGCTAACCTAGCCTACCTTCTTATATGCTGCAAGAGCTGTCAAAGTTACTGATAAGATATATGCAAGGTAAGTATTAATAAGTAGGCCCTTAAAATTTAGCATCTACAGTGTATAGCCAACAAAAGTTTTCATAAGTTGTCCAGACCAGCTTGGTTTTATTTAATGTTATTTCTACACGAATATCATGTTTTGAATTGAATGCAATCTCAGTCATAGGCCTAAGCTTCTGTGTACTAGAATGGGTTCATTTTAGGTTCGCTTTGTTTACAGCGAGGAGGAAATTTTGTAATATATTAACTATCAGTAATGACATGAGTTAATTTACATGGAAGTAAACTGGCCAAATAATGCTCATGCTTACATCAAAATGTATGTTAGAACAGCCTCCATGGGGACACAGAATGGTAACCGCACTACAAAATAGTGTACATGCTTTCAAGAAAATTGCAACTTATCTGTATCAAAGTATTAATGTGTGAGCAGTGAATACCTATGCTCCTGTATGAAAAATTAACATAATCTGTATTTAATTTGGCTTGTTTAATGCAATATCAAAACGGCCTATGCATTTACAAGCAAGAACTAATAATTTGGTTTATTACTATATCACTACATCAGGGCCTTTATAAGTAATTTACATATTTGTATAAGTGTATCAATGATTTTAACAAGCCATCGAAGGTAACATACTGTCAGGATGTGTTAAAGTAGTCATATTCATTGCCAGAGGTTGAGGTTATGTTACCAGTAGCACCGGTATTTGTCTTACCACTTTTAAAAGTCATTACAAAACCTTCACCCTTTTAAAAAGAACACACTTTTTTTGCTAGCTCATAGTGCGTTCTACAATAGTTTCACTTCAGTGACAATGCTAGTTGGTTGTTGATAATATTGTAGGTTATGAGAAAAAAAATGTAATCGACAAGGACTTTAACTTAATAATTTGTAATTGCCAATCATTACAGCCGCAATAATACCAAAGTATAGATAATGGAGGCACAAAAGTGCATTTATGTTGATTTATTTAAGTGTAGCAATGACGCCACGAATACAGGAAATTCAAATATCGCGCCACTAACCTAAAACTTGTATTATCTTATTATACAAAATCGTACATTTATATTAAACTAATTCCATATGCACGTCAAACTAAAGATACCTTTGAAGACGCCTGAACAAAGATGTTTATCATTTAAGGCTTTTCAACTATAATTATTTGAATCTAAAGTTTGGCTATATTCCATTAAAATGTACACAATCCTGTGACGTCATACCTACAAAATGGAGTGGTGAGAGTACTCATTCTATATAGGTTACTCTACACAGCACGAGATGCGCGCGCCGCCATGCGTGGAACAAAACAAAACACTGCCGAAAGTATCGGGAAGCGGTATTAACCTCGAACGTAAAACAATAATAAACAGTTTCAGTTAGTCTGATAATACCGTAGTATTACAGTGCCGCTCCCGATATAAATTTATATTTCACTGTCCAAAAAGTTAAATTCAATTTAGATCGTTAAAAAAATAACTGGAACTGGTTACTTCACAAGTTGGCAACATTGCGATGAAAGTTGAAAAACGTTATTCTCTTGCCAAACGACACTACTCTTCGTAGGCTGGACAGTCGCACTGTTGTTTGTAAACATGATCTGTCTACATGTTGTGGAATATCAGTTACCTGATTAGGCGAAGCAAGGATGTAGAAGACAGCTCACCAATCTCCATACATGGTAAGTGACAGCTGAGCAGAGAGGTCGACTGCGGTGTAAACCACAGTGCTGGGATGGCGGTTCAGCCAACAATACCCTGTTGTAGGCGATCGACGTCGTGAAGACTGCTGGACCAGTGTGCTGTTCATCGATGATCGCATCACCTGATGTCACCAATGACATCACGATGGATGCCGTGGTGTCGTGCTGATGCGGACCCACCGGGTCTGCGGCGTGTTCGCTGGGGTCGTACCAACTGGTACGAGCTGCTGAGTCAAATGTCCAACACATGACTCTACATGTGCCTTGGACTACTGCTGCTGCTGCTGCTGCTGCTGCTGCTGCAGCTGCATCTACTGCTGCAGACGGTGTCGAAGGGGACCGCAACAAAACTCGTTCAATTCGTCGGCAATCAGAAGACACACACACGTTAATCACACGTCCTATAACAGTTCTTATCACTTGCGCGATATGAATATACAGCGTCCTGTGATCGTGCCTCATGCTATCACTAACCCCTCTTCTCCTCTTGCTCCCCTAATCTAACATAAATTAAATGACTCGAGATTCCTCAAACTCATAAAATTAATAATTCATAACAACTTAATAATAAATATAAACATTAATTGAACACATAATAACTCTGTTAAATAATAAGGTAATGAATAAATAAACAGTATTTGCAACAATAGCATTGCATAGTACTTTGCAATAACATGTTATTGTTTACCTTTGTTGTAGGTGATGAATACATAAAATATATTTTATAGATTTACTATTTATTGATATTATCAACATAATACCATCACCTAGTAAATAATTCCATTCAATTTCTTAATTGATACTTGTCAATAATATTGTGCTTTCAATAACATATTAGCATATTTAATATGCTTCTCACATGTCATATGTGAATATTTTCCTTCATCACATGTTATACAATAGCTACACTTATTTACAAGAAGAGACATTATTTGCTTCTCAGCTATGAAATAATGACAATAACCTCAAGATAAATATTATCGATTGAGTGCTAGTGTATAGTGTTTATGTTTTTAAAGCTGTTCATTAAAGACAATCTTTAAAATTCTTTATCTTTCATTTCTTCTTTTCTCAATATAAAGTGGAGTGTTTTTACATCCTATTCATAAGAGTGTGGATGAAGTTGATATCCACTTAAAGTGCATCATTAACTACTAGACGATGAAGAAGCATAGGTAGGGGCAAGGCAGTAGCCTGGATCAAACTGTAAGTACTCATACCAACAAGTGTGTTCATTTAGTAGGATATTTGTCAACTAATCTTTAGGCCATTAATTATATGTAGTATTTAGTTGTGTGTTGCATTAGTTATACATTGTAATATGTCACATAGTGTTTGTACACATCTTATGCCAAATTTTATTTAAACCTCACGTGTATATCCATTGCTAATATGGTCGAACTCGACTAATAGGGTGATAATAACTGTGTCTCAACACAGTAACTGTACACACAGTACATAATATTTGGTATGTCCCTCTAGGACAATGTACCAAACCAACGCTCAGGCAACACATATGCTCCAAGCACAAATATCAGTTGGAATAAAATCATCAACTGACAAACACCCTAATTCTTCGAATATAAATTACCATATCGAAGCAATGAGGTACCTATACACCTGGATTACCTCTATCAACTCATGAGGATATATATAATTAAATTTCCTTAGTAACATAAACAATACAATGATTTTTTAGCATAACACAAGTAATAATGGTACATATTTGGTGTTCTAATTCACCACAGGTGTTTTGTAAGGCCTAAGCTGACTCAAATTGTAATTTCCTACAATTTTTCCTGTATCAGGGTCCTGTAGAGTGTAGCAGTTACATTTCTCCACAGCTACTACTTTGTAGGGACCTGAGTACAATAAAAATAGTTTCTTCGCTAGATGAGCCCACTTGTTACTAGTTGGTGCTGTACGGCGTAGAACTAAGTCTCCTACAGTGAATTTACTGATCCTGGATGCTGGCTTCCTTTTCTTCCTAAGGTCGGCTTCTCTTGTTAACTTGTCTCGTACTAGTTCTTCTATTTCTTCTTCTATTCACTCTTTCTGTTATTAGCCCCTCCATGTCATGTCCAGGTGTGTTACTTCCGGGTATAAGGTTGGTGGTAATACATCCAACCTTACTGAGCATAATTATTTTGATGCTCCTCAATTACAGCTTGAGAATAGCTGCAATTTGCAATCTGCTGAGGCTGTGTAACTGTGCAGTTGGGCGGGATCGGCTGCTGCCGAGCAAAGTATCCACGCTGCATGGGGTACGATGTGGTTGGAGGATGGTTGATTGTAGAGAAACTCGCTGGTGATTGATTCACAGGAGCGGTGTCTGCTACGGGGGGATGCAACATATGCTGTTGCATATTGTTGGGCGGCTGACGGTTAGAGTACCTCCTGTACTCCCACCTGGGTGGCCTTCCATTTGGATCTTCAGGACGGTAATGCTTTCCCCACCACTGGTTTTGGTTGTGGGTGTAGGGTTTCTTCGGCTGGCGGTTTCCTTGATGTTGAGGTTGGAATTCCCTCCTGGTCTTCCACTTCCCTGTCCGGTACTGTTTCGCAGGCTGCCATGACGTGCAGTGGACGTTGGCCTTGCCGCCGTCGTTACCACGCTGCCAGGGTGTGTAGAGTGGTGCTGCCTTCTGATGTGCTGGCTTGAGGTCTTTCTCCACCTCACTATTGTTGTTCCTGGACAGCCGCTCCAACCGGTCGAAAGCGAGGACCTGTTCGCGGAATTCGGTGATATTGTTGAAGCTACGCCCTGTCAAATGTACTTGGTACTTGATGGGTAGCTGGGAGGTCACCATCGCCATGAACTCAATATCACCCATCTCTGGTTCGAGGTAGCGCGTCCTCTCGAACATTTGAGACAAGTGTGTCTCCAGAGTTCTGTTCTTCTTGCTATCATACCGCTCGGTATGCAGACGTGCCCTCAGTGTTCCCTGTATTTTCACATTCCAAAACTGCTGTTTGAAATGGCTTTTGAATTCTTGGTAGGAAGTGATGGTACTTTGTAATACCTCCCACCAGTAATACGCATGGTCTCTCAGTGCAGTTGCCATGCATTTCAGGCGTTCAGTATCACTTAGCCTGAACATGTCAGCGTATTCCTCGAAACGTCGAAGGAATCTCATTGGATTCTCTCCTTCATGAGCAGAGAACCTAGGCATCGCCTCTGACCATTGGCGTGCCGGGTGGTGCATCACTGCAACTGGGTCCAATGTGGTGTGTGTGTTAGCTGGGTTGGAGTGTGTGATTGGGAGCTCAGGTTGCTCAACCTGCGGTGAATCACAGCTACTGAGGATTTCATTGGCATTGGTGTTCAGGGCTGGGGCCAATGCTACATGGTGACTGGAGGTTCGAGTAAGATTGTCTACCCTCAACTGCAATACCTTCTCTTGTAGCTTGCCTACCTGCTGCTCTATGTCCATCGAAAACTCTGTCTGCCTTTTTACTAATGTGTCCACCTGCTCCCTCATGTCTGTGGTATGATTGATTACTACATTTTCAATCATGGTCTGGCATGTAGATTGTATATTTTCCAGACTACAGCTGTTCTGAGCAGCTTGCTCAGCTAATTGATTTAACCTGTCATTCAGCTGGCTAGTCTGGGTAGTTAACTCTGCTGCTAACCTAGTTGTTGTACTGCTACATTGTTGTTGTATTAGCTGCAACTGTGTCTCCGTGTAGTTCTCGTGTTCTGCCAACCGTACAGAAATAGCAGACACACTACTCTTAACTTCACTCATTTCCTTTTGAAGAGTGTTATTAATAGACTCCTTAGTGTCCCTGAGACCTTCCTCCAGCCTAGCATTCTGTTCTTGTTGTTGTTTGTCTAATTGCTGTCGAAGATTCTCCTCCAACCTATCACTAGTGCCCTGGAGACTCTCCTCTAACTTAGCACTAGTGCCCTGGAGACTCTCCTCTAACTTAGCACTCTGTTTTTCTAAACTAGCTTGTTGTTGTTTGTGGTTAGCTTTCACCTCCTGCCACATGCTCTGCAGCATGATGAGCAAGCTAGCACTTGTTTCATTACTTATTGCAGCTGGCAATAAAGGCAAAGGTGTGTGTGGTGTGGTGGTAGCTTGGGGTTGTGTCACATCTACTCTAGCCGCTCCAGCATGTGTTACTGGGGTAACAAAATCTGTGTTAGGTACTTGGCTAGGTGATGTGGGAACAGACACATCTACAGAGTGTGTAGACTCCACACTGCTGTCCCTGGAGCTGTCCTGACTGACACGTCTACTCCTTCCCCTAGTTTCCATATTTACTGTTTTAATTTACCACACAAAACACAATACAAATATGCACACTATCGGCCCCACAGTTCGTGCGCCAGAAAAATGTGTTTCTAATCTTATTCCCTTCTGTACACAAACATGTGCTTGATGAAACTAAGATTTTCCATTTTTTATTACTCAGAATATTATTCCAGGAATTAATAATAGGGCGCCAGAGGTAATCAATAATTAACAACAAAATAACACAATAAGACTTATTTTATTGTTTTAATCATAATGAGAAACCTCGAGTCATGGAAATAATAACCAAACAAACAAATATTAAATAAAGTCTATGGGATTTCGTAGATAACCTGACTCTTGAATAAAATACAAAATAAATAAAGTTCCTGAAATTGTTCACTGAGTAAAAGTTTTGGGGTTTTGCTCCGGCTTGCTCGAGCATGAAACGCCTAACCAAAAGACTTCTGGACTTGTGTACATATAGTTTGTGCCAATGTGAGTAAATTTGCTGTTAATCGCCGAAAGTCAATGTTCTACTAATTTTATAATAATCCAAAGTTTATAAAATTACAGTTCGTTTACGTTGACGGTAAAATTTGCGTCAATTTTATTATATAGCGATGATGCAGACCATACCTTAACTATAGATGCTTAATGTCGTTCGTAAAATACTTCGTCACTCACGTGAATTGAATGCGATTATTCTGCATTCAATTACAGGGCGTCAATTAACATTGCCCAGTATTTTGACGTAATTTCCAGTCCAATAACGCCGAAATTAGCATCGCCATGAACAAAATATTCCCAGAGGGAATACACTACCACACGCACTAAATGGCGTCATTTTCCACTCTCTTTCTTCTCTCTTGCCGAAATTAAATTGTTAATTGAAAAGGGCCAATCACGGCCGCGACACGTTAGCGTCCTTTTTAATGAAGCCAATGAAATGTCAATATCAATCAAGCATAGGCTCGTTAAAGCTGTTCCGAACGCCGCGCGATTATTTATTTTAGCAGTTGTCATGACGACACAGCACGAGATGCGCGCGCCGCCATGCGTGGAACAAAACAAAACACTGCCGAAAGTATCGGGAAGCGGTATTAACCTCGAACGTAAAACAATAATAAACAGTTTCAGTTAGTCTGATAATACCGTAGTATTACACTATACCTCCCTATGTCTCTATATCTTTATGTGTATATCTTCCTATCTATATCTTTATCTTTATGAAACTGAAGACGAACACACAAGCATTTATTTATATATATTTTTTACCTATCTATATTTTTATCTAACTTTTTACCTGTCACGTGTGTAACATAGGTTTATAAAATCTCTCACGTATTCTTATGCGACATAGTGTCAAAATTTCAAAGCAATCGGTGAAGAACTTTCGTAGATTTAAGATTTTGAACGAAGAAACATTAAAATTTTTATTTATACAGATTAAAATTATATTGTAATGTGATTGGTGTCGAGAGCATGAACCAGCACGAAACACGTATTCTGCTGAGCTGGGCTTCAATAGCATTTTCTTGGAATAACATTCTGATGATGGTTGTACGAAGGTTTATGGCACAAAAAATAAGGTTATGATCACGACTTCATAATTATGGGCATTTAAGTGCTGTTCCTAGAAGTTATAGGTGAATGAGTTAATTAAGTTTTATATTCTCTTATGGTTGCTTACAGCAGTTTATATAGTATTTAAATCATTTTATTCGTACCTAGTTCTTTAATATTGTTCTTCTTATAACTCACATGACGGCTGAACCTTGCGTTTCATGTCTTTATAGAGAGACTGGCTGCCCGACCCGGCTTCGCACGGCTATACTAATGGGAAAAAAATAAGCCACATCTCCCATTTAAAGTAATGGTAAATAAAAAAAAATCAGTGAAAATTTGTTACAATGCTGTATAATGTACCGGAGAGAAAATGAATAGCACCGATGGTTTCCCGACTCATGCACGCAACGTACAACTAATGTACCCGTACTTCGCTACGGCAGTCTACAGGCAGATCACTCTTGCGCCGCTCATTATACATGCCTCTCCTTGTGGGTACGCCACTGCTGCGCAATGCCCGTTGCCATGGAGACGCAGAAGGCATGAACAATGCAAAATCCTGTTCTCATGCAGACGAAGTACCCACTGTTGCCTGGTTTTAACCACCCATGGGATCTAATTTTCGGAAAATGTCATCCTGCGTAACATAAGGAACATTACTGTGAAGTTTCAAGTCTGTAAAATATTTATACTTGAAAAAAAAGGGCAATTTTTGATGTTTAAAGTACCCGCCAAAATTTCAACGGTGATGAGGACTGCACTAACAATGAAATAGTCGTTGCCATAGAGACAAATGAAGCATCAACAAAGCAACATCCGTTGCCATGGTGATTTCCTAACAAAAACTAGAAATTTTGATATATTACGCCCCCGAAACTCCCCTTGGGATCGGATTTACGCATAATCCGTTCTTAGTGAGCGTCTACATCACAAAATGAGTAACTATGCTAAATTTCAAGTCAATCGGGTGTATAGTTTTAGAGATCTCGTGATGAGTGAGTCAGTGAGTGGTATTTTATCCCCTTGGGAGTAGTATTAATCAAAATACTTTCTTAGCGGATGCCTACGTCATAACATCTACCTGCATGCCAAATTTCATCCCGATCCGTCCAGTGGTTTGGGCTGTGCGTTCATAGATCACTGTCAGTCAGTCAGACACCTTTGAGTTATATATATCTAAATATACAGAGAGATTTTTTTTCTTTTTCCAATCAAGAATGTACACATTTAGAAAGGAACAGCTATTGCACTTATAAACACATACACCATTTTTTTTAAGACAAAATTTAAACGCCTGTTTCCTTAGAAGTTCCTTTGAATAATCTGGGTGATATGAAGTTCTTTTTATTTGTTCTGTGGTCCTGTAGTAAACAATATAAACGTTATATTTTTATCCATTTATTTATATAGAGAAATTATATATTTAAAATTCATTATTTATAAATTAAATGTTAACTATATATACGTTATAGATTTATACGTGTTGTCGACAGAGAGATCATCATAAACTGTACTTATAGGTTAAGGTTACTGCTCAATAATCGCCAGTGGTCTAAGAGTTATTTTGGGAAACCATGGAATGCCGAAATCACTATGGTCGGTCCGGTATTCAAACCCATGCTTTCTGGAACTGCTCCAACTTAATTTTATACTTAATAAATTCGTCAATTAATTGGGCTAACCTTTTTCAAATGATGTAATGGGATTCGTACAGTTGATAAAAATCTGTGGCGGTTGTGAATTTATCAGTCAGTAAAACAATTTTCGGCATTTATTTTTAAAGATACCTACACTAGTATACTAAAAACCGACAAGCCCATTACATTGACTTTTTTTTTTAAAGAAAAGTTGAAAACGCTGCTTCAATGTAAGCGCTTTACTATATATATATATATATATATATATATATATATTCTGTAAGGAAACATAGTCATCTAAAAGCCTAGGTGAAGAGAGCATTTGTTTGCTCTCTCTAACAGTGACAAAGCTGTTAGTACATAATTGATCATTAAGCTGCTTGGCTTTTGTGAAAGCTTTTTTTCTCTCTCATGTACACCCCTTCCAGTGCAAGGAACCGAACCGGCGAAAAAAAAAAATGCTAGCATGCGCTTAGTGCACGGTGAGAAGGGGGGGTGGGGTGGGCTATCTGAGCGCCAGGGCCCATTTTAATCTGTGCTGCTGCTGATGCTGGTAACGACCGTGGTCTAAATAATTAACACGAGTTTCTGCACAGCCGCCTGGGAAAGGCGAGGCCTGGTCTGCGTCGGGGCAAGATGGCTGCTTCCACCCCCCCTTTTCCATTTACCCCCCCCCCCTCCCTCGGTTGTGTTGGTTCCGAGTCACAGTACGGACAAGAAGACCTTCGGCACTATGCGCTCTGGTCGAGATAAGGTGCCGGCGAACATCTGGATTTTTTTTTCTTTTTTTTTTTTTACCAAATACACCACACGCCGACGCCGGACAACTCCGAGAAACCTCTCGAGTCGTCAAAACGTCAGTCCGGTAGATGGCAGACGGAATGCACACGGTATGAACAAAGTGTGTCTTTGATACGTACGGTAGGTACCAAAGTTTTGACTATAACAAAAAAAAAATTAACTCGGTTTTCTCTAAAGAAATAAAATGTTAAACGTTACAGAGATTTACGTGGGGTAAATTAACTTCCACTGCTTCGAATTTATTAAAAAGGATTTGATCGTGTTCGACATCAGGCAATGTAGTATATAATCTAATGATTCATCCATAAATGATTTTTTTTCTAGTCGCACCTCATGCCTCTAGGTTATTTTTCACCCTCTCGCCTGTGTTGTTAGTATAGAGTTGGCCGGTATTAGTCTCTAATGTATTTGCTTTTAAAGCGGGAAAATCTGTGATGTGATAAACACAACAAACACAGAGGTTTCTTGGCTTGTGACTTCCAGCAGCGTTAGATATAGAAGAGCTCGCCGAGTTTTCGGTCGACTTTGCAGTTGCCATCATCAGAATGATAGTTTCGTACCGACGCGACGGCCTTGGGATACACATCCTGCCCTTGAATACTTTCACCTGAATTGTGAGTGTTTCCTGACTGGCTGAAGCTGTGGGCCAATTAGATTCTTCTCTCCATCTGGTTGGCTTGGGAGATCTGAGCTGGACTTTCTGTGATTGGTTGAAACTGCTGGCCAATCGTTGGCTAGATTATCTGGCCTATTAGAGGTGATCTAACTTTTTGATTAATGCAGAGATTTTTTTATGTTTTCTGAAGAGCGGCTGCCAGATTCTGTTCAATTTGTAGTAATCCTTTTAGTTTATGTTTGATGGGTGTGTTAATATATCTGTTGCTTCTCGGTTGTATTGTTTCTTGTATTGGAGAATGTTAGCTACGGTGTTATACGGGACAAATCCAATGGTGTAGCAAGTGTTCCTTATCGTATGTTTTCGTTTTTTGTCTTCACTGATATGTTCTTTAGTTCTAGTGATGATTTTCAGACAATTTTGTTTTCTAAAACACCAAATTATGTTTACAAAGTTATATGTTACCGATGTGTTTCATTTCCTTCACTTAATGGTTATTTGTTTATGTAGCTCGTATTATACTGTAGGTATTCTTTTCAGTGTGTTTTAGTGTGTTTGATAATTACTTTGATTTAGGTTGGTTTTATAATTTTTGTTTTGTTATTTTTTCTTTGTATTTTTTTTTGTTTAAGTGTTGAACAATTTTGCTGCATAAAAAGCCTATAAAATAAATTTTAAAGAATAGTTTGAACCTATGTTCAAAAAATACTCGTGAGACTGAACATAAAGTCATTTCACTTTATACCAACTTGACTGAATAAATATCGGCCAAATTTTTTAATGTTTGATTTCTGTCCTTATTTGAGAAAAGTTTGGATTATCTTTGAAAAATATGCGTACGTGGCCAGTCCAAGAACATGTAAAGGCTTTAATTAAAATACCACCACGGATCGGATTATTTGAACCAAAAGGATGTTTTGCTACAAAAACATATTTCAGTGTCATACAATTTAGAACATGAAACAAAGTATTTTGTTGTACAGAGGTTATTTAGTTCGCTTCTAAATGGACACTTTCTGATAACATAGAGTCAGTAAGAGCGTGGAGTTCCGTCGCAAGTTGAAATGGCCATCGCTGTTGACCTTATCTTGATATTGATTAAGGTTTCACGTGATTTATATTACATGTATCCATGAAAGGAGGCCATGGGTGCGTTCTTAGCCAATGGAATCACAACTATTTCGTGGATTCATTTCCACCCCAAGCTAAATTTTTCTTGCCTGTACACAATTTCGTGCTAGCAAAAGTGGCACCAGAAAAACTCTTGTAAATACATGTACCATGAAACCAGAATGAAGACAGAGTTGAAATTTACACTCTGCTGTCTTTTGACCAGTGAGCATTCTAAAATGCATTCTAAAAGTCATTTTAGAATGTTCACTGGTCGATAACCCGGTCACGACCTTTGGCAGCTTACACGTGATAAGATAACAACTTATTCTCCTTGTTTGCAACTGTGTCAGAGCCATCAAGGGCGTATAATCTTAAATGCAGCCCAATCATCAACTAAAACACAGGTGTTTATGTGTTTCAAGTGTTCATTTATACCTAATAAATTCAGGAAATTTATCGTAGTAGCTTCCTGTCGCCATTGGCCTCGTTGTCGGAAATATAGAGAAAGTAATTTTCTCTACATTATCGAAATATTTTTTTTGAAACCAGTTGCAAATAAATAAATTGTAATACTACAAGAAATACATTGTAAATTTGTACAACAAATGGCTATGGTTATTGTTCGTATATATGAAATACCTTTTTACGGGTTTATACTGAGTATTTCTTACGAAAATTGGCGCATACATTTTATATTTTAATTGATGATTCATTCAAACATATTTTTTTTAAACCATAATATTCAGGGAACGATTTACAAATAACTTTAACTATTGGAGGTACTGGGACAAAACGAAGCATAAATGCCCGGGTAAGAATCCGAAACCAGCATTACTGTGAACACTATTTTGTAGTGATGCAGTTGTGTTATGTAGTTGTATGAATTTACAAATATCTCTAATTATTACATTAATATTTATGTTCCGTTTACAAAAAATATTAATTACAGTGCATTAAACTCAACTTCCAACTAAAGTTAGTTTCGTGACTAACATAAAAAGGCTGTGAAAATTTAGGATGTGTTTGTTAATCAATAGAAGGATGGAATATTTTATTTTTCAAAAAACCTTTTTAAAGGCTTTATCCATGGATGTGATAAGATTTTTAAGAACTCTCGTGGTGATATTTTACTGTCGTAAACATAGCAGTAGGTTATAATTTTTTTTTGTAAAATTCCCAGATCGATGTGACCGACCCAACCTTAGACGAGAGGGCGACGCTAAGCAGACGTGGCCAGCGCCTTAATTCCTCCCGCCATCAGGCCTCGGGGGAAAAAAAAGGGGGGGGGGTTAGCATTGCGACATTTATTTGCAAAGTGACCTCTTTCCGCTACCCTCCCTCCCTTTTCAACGAAACCCCATTTTCAGGGACGTGAAATGGCCCCGGTGAGTTTCTTAATGCTGCCCGGTGCAATGACACGGCCCACATTTCTTCCGTAGCACCACCCGTTTTTCCTTTTTCCTCGTCATTCCTTTCCATAAGGTTCTGCACAATACCCCGTGTCACGTGACAAATGTCGCCCACCGTGACAGTCATCCATCAGTCCTTTTCTCCCCGCCCCCCCCTCTCCTCCGCCACTCCCCCACAGACTGTATCTTTTGCAGCTGATTATCTTCTTCTTCACCGCCAAGAAGCCGTCGGAAGGTGAAAAAAAAAAGAAAGAAAATAAAACTGACTCATATTTTGGCTTCCAGAAAACGCACAGCCTCCAGTCAGGCACTGTGTTCATTTAGGTGCGACACTCTGAGTTAAAAGAAATAAAAAAAATGTATATTCTAAGGACTTAGAATTTTATTTTTCTCATACGCGCTAAGCATCGGAGTATTCGTGCTACTTTTTTTTTTTTTTTAAAAGAAAAGGTGGCACATTATAAATTACATAAAACTGGGCTGTTTACGTTGCACTGAATTTTAAACTGCACGAGGCTCTTGAATATATAGACTGTAAGATGATTAAGAAGGAATATTGCACACTCCACTTAACTATTTCACACGAAAAAATATATCTGAATTAAGTTTAAACCACACCACGCAGTGCCACCAGTATTATCTTAAAACCCCAAAATTTCCTGTTGTTTACTCCATTTGGTTCTCCTCATCCATGCTGCACAAAAATGTTAAAATTTCAACATTTCCAGCTAATTACATCTACAAAAATAATTATGCATTATGTATTTTTTTTTTCATTTTGTTGAAGTTCTGCAACTTAAAAAGTCTACACGTTGAACTGTGCTGGACGCACAAATAAAATAATTACCTGTAACGGAACTTTCACATTGGACCACCTGTAAAGCGAACTCCGGCATATTTTGTGGGTTGTGAACAAATATATGTTTGGAAAGGATTTTCGGCCCTCTGTATTGTAGCCTTGATTGAAAAATTGGCGCACTTACCATACACTTATGTTAGTAGCATGATATGACGAGTCGCATACAACAATTTTGTTGTTAACCTTTGACCGACTGATTTCCAATACACACACACACGCACAAAATTCGCCAATGCCGTTCCTACAAATACTTATCCATTTAGCGTTGCATTTCACAACCAGGCTGTCCTTAAAAAAATCCGCAGGTGTCGTCTTCACTTGTGGTTTGATGGTGGTTTTTTTGACTTGGCCATGAGTCAAACAACTAACTCTCGGGTGAGCGAATTCCTTGTAGCTCGAGTCAAAGAGGAATAGCACAAGCGGTCAACAATAAATATCCTGGTGGTAAAAATTACATGGCAATTATATGGTTTTTGATAACCTAAGTATGTGAATAGACCAGATGTCCACCAAATGTATAAAAAGCGTGACAGAAAATTCCTTTCACGAATTTCAATTTTCTATAAAAAAAATGTGAAATAATATATACACCTGGATATTTATAAAGTTCATTCAACGGCAACTTAATACTCTGGACAAAAATATGTATTTCCTCACTACGTCATCAATTTGATTTGACCACATATAGTAAATCTGAAACAATAAAAAAAACCAAGTGTAATTTAATGGTTTCCCTACATTTAGGTGATTAGAGTCTAAATTTACATCTCTCGTGAACACCACTCAATTAACAAATGACTAAGCTTAAGCCTGAGAAGAAAAAAAACGTTATCAAGTTGTTACGTGCGTGATTTTTCCCATAAACGTTTTTGGACAAGAATTAGGTGCGAGCCGAATGTATCCGCCTGGTGGCAGGCTACTCGCTAGCTATCTTGTATAAGCGCTGCGCGGGCCAGCCACTAGTTTCCGAAGTTGGCCCGCCTGCTTTTGGCTTGACGTCATCGTCGCGTGATCGTGTGGCGACCGCGGTAGAGAAAAATCCAGAAGGAAAGGTTCGTTGCTCTTGCTGGAGGGTAAGCCTAAGATGTACATCAAGTTCTGTCCCTGCCCGAACACGCTCGAATATTCACCTTCGGCCCACCTCGGGTTTGTTTATATTTATTTATATTTCTCTGTTTATTTTAATGTGGCTATACAAACCTAACTAACCGTCCATAGTGTTTTGAAGTGTTTTAATGTAGCTAACCTTACCGACCACTTTTAATATTTGAATTCATTTTTCCTGCGTAAAAATTAAACAAATACCGAGGTTGGCCGAAGGTGAATATTCGGGCGTGTTCGGGCAGGGACAGAACTTGATGTACATCTTAGGCTTCTCTTGCTGGAGGTGTGGATATGGGACGCCAGCAGGCCAATGAGAGAGTCGACTGACTACCGGAGACCACCCCGCGTCGACCAGTTACAGGCGTCGTCTTGTCTTCGGAGCTGCGTTCGCGCTGCCCCGCACGCCACCCAGCCCAAGTCGTGCGAAGCCATGCTGCTGGAAGAATAACCACGAGGAACTATTCTGCACTGGGATTATTTCGACGCATTATTCAGTAGACGGACTCAGCCCACCGCCGAGCCGGAGGACAGCAGGTCTAAAGGACACAGAGCGGATCTACGTCAGACGTTAACGATCGTCATGAAGAGTGGTTATACTAGTTGCAAATGTGATGTACCATCGTAGTCATTATGGTTCAGGATAAATCCTTAAGAAATCAAATAAGGCACCTTTGGAGCTGCGCAATATAGTAAAAATGCTAAAGCAGAAGAGTGTTGTAGAGGTAACTAACTCTATGCTAAAAGAAGGACGTTTCGTCAAGGTCAGAAGTACGTTGACGAGTCAGGAAATAATTAAAATCATGGTAAACCTAAATTATATCGGCTGTCTAAGGGGCAGGCAGCAGGATTGTTAATAAGTAGTAGGCTACGCTATGTTGTGAAAGCAATTAAAACAATTCAAAGACTTAACAGAAACGTCAGCCTGAGAACATTTTGTTATGGTGTTGTGCGAAAAACTCAATTTTTTTTTATTTGTATTGACAGTTCATGTGGGCTAGAAGCCCGCAGTTGCGAGTTTAGTGCGGTACAACGACAATTAGTTGAACGGAATTTAAGTTAATCTCCTCGACTCGTTGCACGTACTATGTTTCCTGCGTAACAAGTAAACTCGCAACTTCAGTCTGCTAGAAGAGACATTGCCCTGTTTATCAGGGCCATTCATGACGTGTTTGCTTCCGCTCTCGGATGACTGTTACTGGTGCGCTGACAGTAGACATGTAGTACCTGAAATAAACCCAGACAACCACGAAACACAGACGATTCTTCACAGTTTTAACACGAATCTGTGTTTCGTGAACAAAAAAAATGCATGGACCATGACCATTTGTAAAATTTTGTGAGAACTTTCGAATCTGAGACAAGTTACATAACACGTACCATAGAGCACATTTATTTTTTGCGCTTTATTTGTTAGCGCTGGCCACTGAGCAAGAAGCCGCGAAGCACAATGCTGTTCGTTTGTTGCAAACATGGCCGCGGGGATTCCTCCAGCGGGTGTTTACGGGCGCAGGGCAGCCAACAAGCGCGCGTGAAATATCCCGCGTCGCGCGAGCGGCGAGGGAGCCGATTATTCAACCCCCTACATTCCCCCGCGCGACGTCACAGCTGAAGTGAGGGGGGAGGGGAGGGTGGTTGTTGACGTCGCGGCTCTCTAGGGATGGGGTGAAAATAAGGGAGGGGGGAGAGCGAGTGAATTACGGGCGCACGTGCCCTAAAAGCGTGGGAGCACTAAGGCTATATAGTCTATGTCATGTATTTCTCTCATACCTGTCAGTTACCAAAACTGGTGACAATGGTTAGGGCAGGTAATTTCCGCGAAGATGTCTGAAGTCTCTCGAGACTTCAATGGGGTATGTCCGAAACAGTGGCTTCTTCCTTGTGATTGGCGGCCGTCAGCAAGATTAGACGGCGCCATTCAGCACGCGTATCGCAAAAGTCCCCATCACCCGATGGAAGTCTCCTTATAACTTAGAAGTTCCTCCGTGGCAGCCGGCATGGATGGTTTAATGGTTTTTGCAGCAATTTACCTTCCGTCCACCTTGTATATGGCAGGATCATTTGAATTCAGGAATTTTCTTATTGGTTTATCGTCCTTCGGGGCGTTCAATTGAGATGCCAATCCAACTTTAATCATATAAATTCTAGCCTGCCTCAAAATACTTATAACACTAAATATTTTTGAAAAGAATTGCTTTAGTCACCAAATCTAACTTTTAGCATCTACTGTTTCTTTATTTGTTAAAGTTATAAATGATTCAGTTTTTTTAAACTGTTTTCGTTTATAAATGATTCAAATTTCCTAACTTAACTGTTTATATTACATAAAATAACATTAATTAATTCAAGAAAAGATAAGTTGGCTTTCTGGTGAAAAACGTAGACGAATAAACCGTATTACGAATTGTTAGACCCATAAGAACTCCATTTACTTGAACCGCTTGATTTTCTTCATTTCTTGACTTCAAAATACGGAATCGTGTGCTCATGAAAAATATTATTAGATAATATTTCCATGACAAACAGTTTTTTTCAGCAATGACACATGTTACCTATTCGTATCAGTAACAGACTAACAAATTAATATGTATGTTTCGTTTCCATGCAAACGCGCAAGAAAATCAGCTACAGTGTTGGTGCTAAAACGCGTGGTACTATTATGACTAGCTGAAGAAGCCCGGGCAAAGGCTTCTTTTAGTAAAAAAAAAAAAGGATTTACAAATACATTAATGTAATAGCCGTTGCCATGGAGACGAAGAAAGCATAAACATTAAATTTTGTTGAACTTTGAGTTTTAAAAAACGTGAAATTATTTATTTTTGGCGCCCTTGCAACTACCGTTGAGAGCTGATTTTTTCGGAAAACCACGTTCTCAGTTCATGGCTATGTAACACTAGTTGATGTAAACGTGCTTTGTACGGCAATATACAGGCAGAACACTCTCACACTGATCATTATACTGAGATTTCTTTTGAAAATGGAAGAGAACTATCCATGTTAAGTTACATATATTTGTAAATTTGTACCCATTCGTGAAAACAACTGTATCACTACAAAAATAGTGTTCGCAGTATTTCTGGGTTCGGGTTCTTACCCGGGCATTTTTTTATCTGTGATGTCCAAGTACCTCCAATAGTTAAAGTTATTTGTAAACCGTTCCCTGAATAGCTTTCCAGTATTAACTGCGCACATAATAAGCATGATAGAACAAAATAAAGTCCAACTGTTTAGTATTCAGATATCTTTTCGATGGTTAAACATTTTTTGCTTGAATAAAACATCGAATATAAAATTATGCAGCAATTTTCGTAAGAAATACTCAGTATTATCTCGAAAAAAAATTGGTTGTCTGTAAAGTCAGTTTACGGAGGATAGTTTAACGTGACGTCATAAAAAATTTATGAAATGATTGCATACTTTTATGAATAAAATTGAATCATTTTTATTGAATTATCACTATTTTGTATGGATACAAAGAAGGAATTAAATTAAATCTACAATTTAATTGATAAATTTACTTTTATTTTCACTCATTAATTCAAATATGTTTATTACTTAAACGAAGAGATTATTTTAACTATAACTTTTATACATGTTTGCTATTTAACTTCTTCCAATATGTTATTCTGTTAAGGATAGGGCGATGATAGGAAAAGTAGGAAACGAATGGGAGTGTTTCAAGTTTAATGTGCCTCGAAAAAGTCAAATCGATGGTTGTTCCAATCGATTGGAAGAGAGATAGATACGACGCAAGCGTACAATGAGCATAACGGGACACAGCGTAACGGGACAATGTGCGTAACGGGACACTTTTTAGTGCGTGCAGCCGGCGTTCATCGATTTATTAGACGTTGTCACGTCAAAACGTATTTCATGCATGGAAAAATAACCATAGCCATGTGTTGTACGAAGTTACAATTTCTTTGTTGTAGTATTTAAAACTATTACTTTGCAACTGCTTTCCAAAGGAATTGTTTGTAATAATACAAAAATTGTTTTCTGTGTACACCCACCCATTCTTGAGGTTACGCCCCTGCCGTGTCTCAGACAGAAAAAAAGCTGAATCAAATTTTTAAAATTAACTTATGAAATAAAAATCATTGGAACTAAGATAAACTAGAGGAAATATAAACTAAAGACGACATATTCTTATTAAGGCCCATCAAATTCGCATATATTTAACCAAACTCGTGTCAGTACGATGGCTAAGATGATTACAGAAAAACTAGATTAAGGTCCTAACGTGAATGAAGCATCAAAAATGCAGAATCCGTTGCCATGGAGAAGAATAAGGTGTTGACATCGGAGTATCCGTTGCCATAGACAAAGAAATCATCATCAAAAAAATTCTACAATGCATGGAGATCATAGAGAAAACATAATCAAAAATAGATTTTAAAAAAAATCTTAATTAAAAGTACTAAGAAGAATTTCGAAAAAATCTCTTCGAGGTGCAAACATAATCCCCCGTATAATTCACGTACCAAATTTCACGGCTCTATGCCTCATCGTATTTGAGCTATGCGAGCTACAGACAGACAGCAAACTCTCTCATTTATATTTTAATGCGTTAAACGGAAAATTCCTACCGAGTTTCAAGTTCTTAGAACAAAGAGGTGCATTAAAAGGAATTTTTCATCTAGAAAGCCCCCGAAACCCCTTTTAGAAGCTGATTTTCTTAGAATTCGTTCTTAGCGGATGCCTATGTAGAAAAAGGAACATTCTACGTGTCAAAATTTAAAATCTTTACGTCTTATAGTTCCGGAGAATCCGTGATGTGTGTCAGTGAGTGGTATTTCGCTTGTGTATAGAAAGATTAGAAATTATTTTAATTACTACAAACACTAGATTATTTAAATTTAAGATTTATATGAAGCGCATAACCCAATTTCAAATTTGTTTTAATTTTGTTGGTCGATAAATTGACGCGAATCACAATTTTAATTTAAAAGGATGAAGGTTACCAAATACCATATATAATTACTGTAGTAATTCAAACGTATTCAGCTGTTTCTACATTTACACCCCTTTCATTGTTTGTTTGGCAGTAATTACGAATAAACACGCCTGAAAGTAAACACAACTCATACAAATCGTGGACATTTCAAAGTTCAAACATTAGGCTCGACCCACCGAGTAGAGTTATCTTTTACAGATATGCAACCGTACGTGTTTATCTTTGATAAATTGCGTGGTATAAGTAATCAGAGGCACGTGATTAAAAGTTTCATATCACGGCGCAAAGTATACTGTAGTTACTTTTTTCGTTTTTTTTTAACAATTTCAAATTTTCTCAAAAATAAACCATGATTTTTTTTATAATATCAGTTATGTTTTTAACGCCTGCTCTCCAGTAAGTCCTTGTTGTTGTTTAAATTCTTGTTAATTAATCATTCGTTTGCTCACACGTCTGAGTCTTTATCAATCATTTTTCTTCTTCCATTCCGTGAAACCTCTGTTTTTCTATTTTTTGTGTTTGTTTAGTGGAGGGGGGGGGGGAAGGATTCCTCTACTGCCCACCCCTAAAACGTGCCGTTCCAAGTAATAACGTTGCATTACATGAAACTAAAAAATAATTACATATTTTTTTCTTTTAACACTATGAAAATGTTTAAATCTCTGTGAATTTCTAACTTGAGTAGTATACAAATGGGCGACCTGGGAGACGGGTTCTGGGTGTGGTGCCGGGTGCCGACCGCCATCTTGGATTGTGACGTCATGGCGGCCATATTGGATAACCTTGTAAGGTTAACATTGACCTTATACCTTCAAAATTAGCCAAAAATAACCCAAAAATAGACAAAATTAGCCAAAAATCGCCCAAATTTCATTTATTTATAAAAAATCCCGCCAAAATTTCGAAAACCCCAAAACACTTTTTGCCTTAGAAAGAACACAATGTCCTAAAAACGGCTTAAACATCCATGTCTAAAGCCTCCGATAGGCCATTTCTAGGAATAAGGATACCATGACCGCCATCTTGGATTATGACGTTACCGTTTCAATTTCCGTTAAGGTCGCCATCAGAGAATCCGTAATTTTTATGTTAGATAATCGAGAAAAAATTTTAAATTTATAAAAAATAATTTAAAAATAAAAATTCTAAAAAAAATTATTTAAAAAAATAAATGTAAACTTACGCCATGGAGCTTGGAGTCCTCGGTTCGAACACGACGAGGTCAAAAATATACAAAAATGACGTCAGGTCCTTCCTCCACGGAAGGCGCCGGCAAACTGACCTCCCACCACTTATGTCAAGGTATATATATATCGTCATCTAGTATGACGTCATGTCCGCCATCTTGAAAATCCATAATTCTTATGTTAGAAAACCAGGAAAATTTTTAAAACAAATTATAAAAAAATATATTAATTACAATTTAATTAAATATTACTTTAAAACCACCGTTGCACATATCGTTACAATCGCCATATTGTATTATATAAATGTTGCATGTTTCGTTACGCCCAATATCTTGAAAATCCGTAATTATAATGCTAGAAGTTCCGAAAAAATTCAAAAAAATATTTTAAATATTGTCTACTTCAAATGTTAAGTTACGTGATCGATTTTGGTCCTCGGTTGGATTCCCGACGAGAGTAAATCAGTAATTTATTAATATATTTAAAACATTCTCAATAAATAGTAATAAAAACGTCTTACACGACACCCGACATTTTGAATCATTTCACCTCTGTATCAGTTATCGTTACGGACGCCATTTTGGAAACATTTATTTATAATCCGATTTTAATGAAAAAAGTTCAAAATTCATTAAAAAATTTAACTTATTAGAATACTGATTGATTAGATAGATTCCCATCCTTGGTTCGAAACCGGTAAGAGCAAAAAATAAAAAAAACCACAGATCCTTCCTCCACGGAAGCAACCTAGACTGACCTCTCACCACCAATACCAAGGTATATATCGTCAAATGGTATGACATCATGTCCGCCACATTGTCTTCGTCCACTGGAGGCCACCATCTTGTTTTCGTCTGCTAGAGTGTGCTGACGCCATGTTAGTATAATTTTCTGTTCATCATACCTTTGACCTCGACTGTTGACCTTGAACTTGGACCTTGACCTTGAACGGTGACCTTAACCTTGAACTTTGACCTTAACCTTGAAATTCGACCTTGACCTTGAAATTTTACTTTGACATTGACGACCATAATGGATCCGATATTTTGTGTTCATTACATGCTACCAGGAGATATCACCTGCTTGAGGACATTGCTTTCGTCTGCTGGAGGACACTATCTTGTGTATGTACTCGTCTTATAGTGTGCATTACCATCATACTAGTTTTATTCTAACCTGCTAGAGTGAAGTAATCATTTATTATTACTGAGGTACCCACCATCCGAAAATTTGGACTCCATCTTGGAATCGTGTAATTATTTAGCTAGAAATCCGGGGAAAATACCGATTATCATCAAAAAATCACTCATTAATATACTGATTAATTTGATCGACTTTGCCTTTGGTAAGATACTTGTAAAATAAATAAAATGAAGTAATTTCAGGTTCGGGAAAATAAAACACCGCAAGTTCTTTTAAAAACAACAATTTTATTACATCAGTTCTACACTACTACAAGAACAAAAAAAACACAGACAAATTACTAAAGTCTTGATCATTTTCGATTTAAACAGTCTTCTTATTGTACGGACTAAGTCCTTTACACGACTTTAAATGTCTTTTAAAAGCATTTCCACATGACAGTTGATTACCAAATTTTTACACAGAGAAGAAGTATAGATTTCATTGAAAGGACAGTGATATATTTCATGATGTCTTACATGTTTTATTCATACAAATGCCTTGTCGCAGTATATATAGCTTGAATCTGATGAATGTACAGCCAGTCTGTCATAAGTCCTGATGTGTCTTTTTAATCTACCCTAGTGTATAAACCGGCTACAACACCTATTGCACTGATATTTAATGCGTTCTGAGTTATTATTACAAATTGTGTATTACACAATCACGTAATTTCAAGTTTTTGATTTTGTCACAGTACGGTGGGGTGATGGAACACCGTCAGATGCCACTTCCTTTATCGCTGACACTAGCACTGTTGCCAACCATTGTAACTTCGTTGAAATGTTATCTTTTGAAGCCCTCGAGGTCTGCTCTGCGGAAGATGTTGCACGCGTCGAAATCTCCTGCTGTGCTGAGAGAGTAGGTGTAGCTGTAGACGACGTTTTCTTCGGACTCTGCATTGTTGATGGTAGGCCTTCCATCCAGGATGGTGTTAATAGTGGTAATGATACCATCGAGTTTTAAAAAATTGCTAGATACTGGTATATTACTATGTTATGCAAGTCTAACTATCCGATCCGCACAGCACCGCAGCCAGAGACTGACTGAACGTCTTATAGTCTGGACCCCACTTATATATTCTCATTGTCTGGTTCAATACATGTGTCAAAACAACAACCATGCTCATTATGCTTGCACTTAACTTTCTCGGAGCATTTTTTATAATGACGATGTAAGCTATCGAGACGTGAAATTAGTTTATGGCACTTAATGCACTGAAATAGTATTCTTTGAGTGTTACTCGAACAACCACATATTTCATGTCTGCGCGCACTTGAAGTGGTAGTGAATGCTGCACTACAGTATTTGCACTGATGCGACGAATGTTCATAGTTCTTTGAAGTCTGCAATGATGTTGGTGAAACTTCATCCGATGGAACAGCACAAGTCGATGCGGGTATCACAGACACCGTTGAAATGTCTGCAGTTGACGGTACCGATAACGTCGGGATCTCCGAGGCTGCCGACACCGCTGTCATTGATCGCTCCGCTGTCATCGTCGTCGCTGACGACAGGGTTCCCGTAGTCGATGTGTGCAACTGTGGTTTTTAAGTAATATTTAATTAAATTTTAATAAATATATATTTTTTTATAATTTGTTTTAAAAAATTTCCTGGTTTTCTAACATAAGAATTATGGATTTTCAAGATTGCGGACATGATGTCATACTAGATGAAAATATATATACCTTGACATACTAAGTGGTGGGAGGTCAGTTTGCCGTCGGCTTCCATGGAGAAAGGACCTGAAGTCATTTTTTTTTTACCTCGTTGGGTTCAAACCGAGGACTCCAAGCTCCATGGCGTAAGTGTACAGTTAATTTTTTGAAATAATTTTTTATTTAATTTTTATTATTAAATCCGATTATTTAATTTTTTTAAAATTTTTTAAATTTTTCTCCATTTTATAACATAAAAATTAAGGATTTTCAAGATGGTGACCGTAACTGAAATTGCAACGGTGACGTCATAATTCAAGATGGTGGTCATGGTATACTTATTCCTAGAAATGGCTTATCGGAGGCTTTAGACATGGATGCTTAAGCCGTTTTTAGGACATTGTGTTCTTTCTAAGGCAAGAAGTATTTTGAGGTTTTCGAAATCCTAATTTTTTTTGAAACGTGGATTTTTTTTTTTGAGAATTTTTTTCCAAAAAAATTTGAAATTTTGGCGATTTTTGGCTAATTTTGGCTATTTTTGGGTTAATTTTGGCTCATTTTGAAGGTCACAGTCAAGGGCAAAGGTCGTCGTCCAAGATGGCCGCCATAACGTCACAATCCAAGATGGTGGTCGGCACCCGGCACCACACCTAGAACCCGTCTCCCAGGGCCCCCATTTGTATACTACTGACGTGTTATACCGTTGGAATTGATGTATGTTTCCATGGTGGGAACCCTGTAGCTTATGTTGTACAAGGAAGCTTTATCAATTCCAGACAAGTCTCAAGTAGGGGAGGAGGGAAATAATATAACTGTACGAAGAAAAATAGAGGAGTGTTCAAGGAAACTGCGTGACAAATGAACAACGTTGCCAGTTTTAAAAAAAAGGTGCGCAAGCAACATGACTTCAATAATAACGTGTCACTTCTAATTCGCTCCAGGCGAGAATGTGCACCTCTCATACGAAAAACAATATTACATGAGTGTTTTCCATCGCAAAGACGAGATGTAAGCGGACACGTTTCTACTCACGTGGAAATCGCGCATTCGTCTTGGGTTTACATCTTAAACCCTTTCCTACCAGGGCATACATACGGTGTGCCGAGTTAAAAAAAAAACACACATCCGAGGTTTGAAAAATGCTAAATATATCTTGGTAGCGTCTCATTGAAATGTATTTGACAATACGCTGAGGATGGATTAGTAGTTCTGTATCGTACTTCGTTTTTAAAATATATTTTTATAAGTGTTAAATGGCTGAAACATGTGTTTTAAGAATTATTTTTTCGGCATAAAACTCCCGGTAAAGGTTGTTGAAAGCACTCAAGGGCATTGTACTACATATTTATCTTCGTTTCTCCGCCTTACAGTGTACCCATCAAGGCTCAAGTCACATAGTTTCCCTATGCACGATGTAGACTGCGCTTAGAGATGATACCTATACTGCGTAAGATGCACCAGATCGTCGAACTTATAATCCCAACTCACCAACACGAGTACACCCCTGACTAGGCGGGCCCCTTAAATTGGGCCACCTGGCCCGGAACACGAGCTGAAAAAGTGCGGAAGGCCTAAGGGCGACACTTGCTCGCGCATCGCATACCTTTTCGCCTCTACGAATCAGGCACCGATCTGGGGAGCAGTACCAAAGTGGGTATCTCAACTCTACGGGATTTATAGCGACGACGTATAACTTCATGGTAAAATCTACATTAATAATGGAAATGTTAGTGGTAAATGTCAGTACATTAGATAAAATGATGAAATAATTATTGTAAATAGCTATTTATATTATTTAGAACCAAAACTATCGTTTTTAAAATTATTGTCTATTTGTCTGTTTTTTTTGTCTGATTATTCCAGCATCAATAGAAAACCACTTGACGAATTTTGATGAAACATTTTTCATTAGTACGGTGTTTGGCTAACTCGAAACTAGGCTATATATAACAGTGTTCCATCCTTAAGGGGGTGAAAAATGGGTAAATATAGTTTTAAGATGATTATATCTACGAATCTAATCAATTATAAGAAAAGAAACTGGGTACCAATAATTAATAAACATTTACTACCAACATAAATTTAACAATTTTGCCAAATTAAACCCTTAAAGTATGAAAAAGAGGTAAATATTTTTTTGAAAATAAATAATTATTACTCCCAAAATAATAATCAAGAAAATATATTGGGTACCATTAATAAAAATACGAAATCTACCAACCATAAATTATACCATTTCGTGAAATTCAACCCATAAGTGAGTAAAAGGATTAAGAATGGCTTTAAAACGAAACAATTTACTTTTCCGATTCTGTTAGAACTAGAGTTAAGAAACTAAGAAAAAAAACTTTCATGTAATTACGTATTGTATTTTTTGCAATTATAGAAATTAATTTTTAAGGGGTGAATGTGGGGTGAGCTTTTATTTATTCAAAATAATATTATATCTGATAAATGTTAATAAAACCTAAATTATTTCGTTAAAAATAATACAAACAAAAAAATATTATTTTCTTATAATTTTGCGAGATTACTGTTCTAAGAGGTGTAAAAAGGGTGATATCGATTGAAAACAATTAATGCTGTCTAATCAACTCGACCTAAGGTTAAGAAATGTTGGAATGAACAAAAATCATATAAAGGTACGAATATTCAACTAATTATAAATCAATCAATATGCTAATTTTCTAACCACACAAAATTAAATTTATATTTTATTTGAATTATATATATATATATATATATATGAACGACGTTAAATCCTATTGTTTTTTTGCGACTTGAGTTATTTCAACTATTTGCTGTTTAATTTCTGGAATTAATAACTTAGGTAAAATTTCATCATAAATAATATAAGTTATGTTGTTTTGCCAACCACGCTGCAGAGATCGACAAACGTGAAAAAAACGGTAATTCAATTCTCTTACGAGTGATTTTGTTTGATCCGTCCAGAGCTGAACACAATACTAGGAGTACGCACAAATTTGGTTACGACATGTTCGAAAAGAAATGGCGTTGCTTTTTTTTTTAACGTGTTTCTTAATGGGCATTATCTGAAGGAAAAAATTTAGCTCGCTATGTTCATCGCTGACTTCCTCTTGAAAAGGTAAAACCAAGAGCGAAGTGTGCGTGAAATACCGTAATGGATTCATGCCACTGAAAGAAGTCGACCGTAAAAAAAAAAAGTTTGTGAAAACCACTCATGAATGCGTTAATGGGCTGGAGATGGAACAATTTTTTTTTTGCCCTGGCTGAAACCACTTTTCCTCTCGCATCATCCCCTACTCATCTTGCGCCCAGAAAAAAAAAATGAAAACAGTCCAAGTCGTCGGGATGCGATCCCATTACACGCGTGACGAGGTTTCGGTCGCTCCATTGGGCGTTTATCCCGACTAACCTCGTCATCGCCCGTGAAACGTTCGCGACTCGTCCGACCGCGAGCTGCCCTTTCCGGGCATAGCAGTGTGTTGCTGCTACTTTCACTCCCCTCCACCCTTCCCCCAATCACCAAGCACCGTGAGCATGCGCGCGCACCATTGCTCAGCTGCCCTTGCGCACGTTACACTGTTAAAAATAATTTTTCATCTGAAATTTACGAACACAGCTGGTTACAATTAATCCCATGAACTACGTGAATTTACAGTTACCTTCGTCATTTTAATGGTAATTGAGTTATAATACTTTAGGCAAAAATCCTAAAAAAATAAAATAATGGTACTCGCCAGTGATGTGTAACACCTGACCTCGGTAACGAGCTAATTCACGTGCTCTTATGTTACACGAAATTTAACGTAGAATTATTTTTTTTAAATAATTCCGAGCGTGATAAATATGTATGCAAATTGTGTTTTCAACTACATTTCTGCAGGCGAATCGCACGTAGTTTCCTCAACCGCCGCTAGAATTCGCTGCCGGAGCAACTACGTCGACTATCGAATCATTCCATTGGCAGACAGAGTTTAATAATACTTATATATAATGAAAATGTTCCGATAAAAGCGAGGAAGGCTTGGAAAAAAAAAAACTAAACCCCCTGGTTTGGACCTCATATTCGAAACTGAATTTTATTAAAATACTGCCCGTCTTGTTCGTACCATCTTCTACAGATGGCAGCACCATGGATACACATTTCCGTTCCGTGCAACTTCCGTTCCATTCACAAAATTACTCCCAAAAAAACGCTGTATGCCAAAAGACAAGATGTTACACATCAAAAAATAAACTAATAATATTTTATAGATATCATGAAATGGCACTTAGTACGTTTTGATGTGGCACTCTTCTAGTGTACACTGACTATTCAGCGGTCGTGATCACTTGACGTGTCGTGGCGAGGGTCGCGGGTTCGGACGCAAAATCCCGGTACGGGTCACGTCTATGAGCAGCGGATCGATAGCCAAGTAGTTCGGAGCCCGCTACAACCTTGGAGGTCCCGTCGCCTGATGCCTTAGTGCGTAGCCGTGTGACGTGATAACCTTTACAAATCCAACTGAACATTAGGATCGTCCACTTAAACTCCGGTGGAATTACAAGGACATGAACCTGCAATGAACTCAGCGAAAGTAATTATATGAAGCCGAGAACGGCCTTTGATAAGGAAGCAGACTAAAAAATTCCACAGATTAAATGAAGATCACTTGAGTTGAAACTATCTTTAACTTAACGGTAGTAAAAAAAACTTTGATACACATGTGTGAGCAGAGGGGAAACAACATCTCCAACTTTGGTTTGAAATGAAATATAGGACAAGATCTTACGTAACACTGGAAATGTTTTTCTTAGTAATATTATATTTTTGAGATTAAAACTTTATTAATTCCAGAATAAATAAAATCTATAATATATAATGTAATTTTACCACAATTTTATTAAACCAGAAAATAAAATAAAGTAAAAATATTTTCGAAGCGTTTTATCGTATTATTCGCAAGTTGTAAAAGTATATTGATAATTTCAAGAAGTCTTGGCTTTGATTAACAAAAACTAATCAATTTTGACAGTATTGACACTCTGCACCTTATATAAATAATTTCATTCATTATCTATCTATACTATAATAAAACAGTAGTTTTTTTTTCTGTCGGTCTGTTTGTACGCGGTGTTCTACAAAACTACTATACGAATTGTAATGGGGTTTTCAAGTTAACTTGAGCGTAGTAGAGAAAGAAATATAAGCTTTATTTCATCAAAATCGGCTCAAGGTAAGAAAATAAATCTTAATTTTAAGATATACAATATAATCATTATAAGAAGCCATTAAGTTTTGCTATTGTAAGGAACTAAGTAGAGAGTAAGAAAAAAATACAGATCCTGACAGTTTGTAGTGTCGCCATATTTGTTTCAATTTTCAATACCCTTTTTAAATTTTAATTGCAGAAAAAAATCATGTTTCATAGACACATAAATAGTGAGTGTGTGTCATTTCTCTATGTCCACGAGGTCTCGCCGCGTCAATTTTCTACTTGGGGCGAACCCATACGCTTAATAAAATTAAATAAACAGCTTTTATCGTTGAATGATTTATTTCATGAAAATCTGCTCTCATAAAGACACTAATGCATCACCAACATGTTAGATAACATGAAATTGTGATATGGCAAAAGTGTTACAAGATTACTCTCTAATCGTTTGGGATGAATGCACGATGGCGAATAAAAAAGCAGTTGAAGCTGTGGACAGGACACTACGGGACATTAGGCGCGATGAAAGGCCCATGGGGAATGTCACACTAATATTTTCTGGAGATTTTCAGCAAACTCTACCAGTTGCAAGTCGAGGGACTAGAGCCGATGAAATCAAAGCTTCACTGAAGAATTCTTACCTCTGGCCTCAAATAAAAAAAACTGCAATTAACAATTAACATGAGAGCACAGCTGGGTGGTAATTCTCATGCACAAGAATTTTCCGGTGTTCTATTAAAAGTTGGAGAAGGTGCCCTCCCTAAGCAACACGGTCAGGTGACGCTTCCAAAAATACTTGGCAGAGTCGTATCTTCGGAAGACGAACTCATACGTTCGGTATTCGGGGATCTGTCAAACATACAACATCAGGAACATACGTGGTTATGTGAACGTGCCATACTCACTCCAAGAAATTACCAAGCTGCTGCAATCAATGAAAATTTTTTAAACGAATTGAATGGGGCTGAAGTGTTTTACACATCGTTTAACAGCGTCCTTAATCAGGACGACGCCACTAATTATCAAGTTGAGTTTTTGAGTTCTCTCACTGCAAGTGGTCTTCCTGTTCACAAAATTGTTCTCAAAGTCGGTGTTCCAATAATGCTTCAGAGGAACCTTACTCCCCCAAAATTGTGCAATGGAACCCGACTTAAAGTACTGCTCTACAACGAAATATAATCGAAGCTGAGATTCTTACTGGATGTGGCTCAGGTGAAACTGTTTTCATACCACGCATACCGATCATCCCGAATAACTTCCCGTTCGGGTTCAAGCGCACGCAGTTTCCAATAGCAGTTTGTTTCGCGATGACCATAAATGAGTCTCAGGGTCAGAGCCTTAAGGCAGCTGGTGTAGACTTAAGGTCTGATTGTTTTTCTCACGGCCAGATGTATGTGGCTTGCTCGTGGGTCAGTAATGCAGACAATCTTTACATTCTAGCTCAAGACGGAAAACAGTAAATATGGTTTACAAAGAAATTTTATGAAGTTTCTTCCCAACATTACATTTGAAAGTAGAAACATATTTACCCAAAATTTAGGTAGTAACATATTTGTATTGCAAAGACTGAAATAAAGGTGAGAAAAATTATCATTTGTGAACATAAGAAAACTACTACAACTGTATCAACTGTTATGTTATATTGTTCCAATTTCTAAATGGTGCAAGATAATACAAAATTCCATGCGGAAAAAGTCGTGGGCAGCAGTTACGTATAGTTATAGGTATATGGCTATGCATGCTGATTTTTAATATACTGCATGGATGCGAACATGTAAGAATAATCTATCTATCTTACTATAATAAAACAGTAGTTCTTTTTCTGTCCGTCTGTCTGTTTATACACGGTGTTCTACACAACTACTATACAAATTTTAATGGGGTCTTGCGAATAACAGTTATTGCTTAATTATTTGCCTTCAATGCAGTTACCTTATTTCACGTCCAGCGAAGCGGGCGGGTTCGGCTAGTTTAAAATAAACCTCATCAAAATTACCTTTAAATATTATCTCTGACTAGTCAAAAAGGGCAATACCTTGAAAAGAAATGCCAGAAGCAGAGAAATTCTGAAGCTTGATTAAAAAGAATGATATTGTCTTATTTTAAATTTGAAAAAAACATATATGATATTTTTGAAAATGTAAGGATTTTCTTTTTCTTTTACTGTTTACGTTTTGGAGCATGGATTGTCTCGAAGGCACTATACAGAGAGAGAAAGAATTCGCCCAACAAACTTCGGCTGTAAATTCATCATTAAAAATAAGTTGAAACGTAAAGACAACTTAAGGTCAGAAGTGTTTACCGAGGACTTGAAGATGGAGTTAAACCATTTTTTTCCATTTAAAAGACTACAAAATGACTGTACTGTGCGTCAGAATATGTTTATTTAAACAAAGTTTTACAAACACCGCAAAACTTGTCGTTTTCAAAAATTTGTTTTATTGAAATTATTTGGGGGGATTGGGGGGGGCTCTTTTATTTCCACATGTTATTTACACCCAAATACTTTATTTATCATGTACAATTACAGTTTTGATCAGCTAGATCTTCAAGGCGTATACCAGCCTTGAGAATCACATGCAGGTGGTATTCCAAGACGTTGAGTACGATAATGAATAGCACTGCCTTTTTGGGAAAAAAACGTGTCCAAACCGAATCCCAGTAAGGAAACAAATTGGCAACTATTTTAATAAATGGTGCCCTGCGCGAGGCTATAAACTGTTTTCCATACATTCTAGCGGACGTACCGCAAACATCGATACAATTGTTACGGCAAAAATACTGCAGATATCAGCACCATCGCACAAAACTCGAAACCGCTTTTTTAATTTCCTGAAGTACTTTTTACGTTGCAATTATTTATTATTATGACTATTAAGGTGTACCAAATGTATTCCAGGAACGTTTCGCTATCATAAAGTTTCATTTGAAATAACAACAAATTTGGATATGTCCCCCGATGATCACAAAAAATTCTATATACGAATTAATGGCCCCAGACGCGGGTATGCCACCTGGACTAAATCAACGAAAAAGTGAGCTCTGGGCATGAGCGGAATTCGGGAAACAGATCGGCAATGGAATCCGTTCCCTAAAATTAAGGGACTGGCCGTGTCCTATCGTGCACTGGGAATACGGTTAGGGCAAAGGTGTAGCGAATCCCACTGCTGAAACCTCAGTAAATATCGCAGGCTTTCGCGCCCATTGTCTGGAGTTTCTTGGCTTCCGGGTTGTAGTCGCTTCGAAGGCGAAGATATCACCGACGTTTCGGTCGTCGTTGCAGTCGCAATCATCAGGGGGCAGCTACCCACTGCCTAGCTCTGCATCCGACAGATCGCCTCTGGTTGGCCAAACAGCCCAGCCAACCAGAAGAGAAGAGGCCACTGATTGGCCAGCACTCTTAGTCAAACACGGAAGCCCAGTTCCGATAGGTCGAACCAACAGGCCAACCAGAAGAAAGGAAGACTGTTCGGCTCACAGTTGAATCCAATCGGGAAACACAGGATGATAATAGTAATGACCTCAGTGAGTAAGTGCTCCCTGATGACGGCGACTGCAGCGTCGACCGAAACGTCGGTGACACCTTCGGCTGAAGCCCAGAAGCCAAGCAACTCCGTCTAAACCCTTATTTTTGTGTCTTGTAACACCGGCCTGGACCGCAAGAATAGGTTCCCAACCTATTACTTCGTGACGAACCTGCAGCGAAAGCCGGTCGGTCGAGTCATGACTCATCCTGCAGTAACAGTCATGCGTCATCCTCGCCCGTCGTGGCATGGGACCCAGGGGCCTCGCAATGACCCACCCGCGCCCCTTCAGCGGCGCCGCGCGCGCGCCAATTAGCAGCGGTCGAGGGGGCGGCTTTAACGCCATTAAACACTCCCCCGGGAAGCTCTCACCCCCGCTCGTGGCTGCGGCACTTGTCGCCAAGTTCCACGGGTAGCTTTTCCTCCCCTCCCCCACCAACCCTCTCTCACGACCGCCGGAGGTGTCCGCGACCGCATGCACGCACGCAGCGGCTGTTTCGGTCCCCAACATTGTTTTTTTTTTCCCTACCAGCACTCACCCCCACCCCCCTTTTTTTTTAATTTACCGCCCGCGCGTCTGAGCGGAACGGCTGCAAGGGTCATAGGTCAGGGCCGCGGAATGCTGTTCATTGCTGTCGGCGCGCGCGATCCGTGAATGAAATGTTGGGTGACGGCGGGCAGGGCACGGGTTCTGTAGGAGAGAGAGAGAGAGAGAGAGAGAGAGAGAGAGAAAGAAAGAAAGAGAAGAGAATATATATATATATACATATATACACAGCAGTTGCGGCTTGGAACTCGAAAAAGAAGGATTGTTGTAAAGGGGTAGAGTTGACTAACGCGAGTAACGATAGGTATTTTTCTGGTGGCGTAGCTATTTGCAGCCACAGCCTCTGCTACGAACTTCCTCTTTTATTTACGAAAAATTTTCCATTCCTTGAAATAAATTAAAAAAAAACTCACTATTTTGAACTAGTTTAATTTCGGGGTGGTTTTCATAACAATAACTTAAAAGGGGGAAAAAATAATTGTGAAAAACTTTTGCGAAAACACAGCTTAGAATAATTTCAACTGATATTTTCTTAACTCCTACAAAAAAAATTGTGTCCTCATTTTAAAACACGTTATTTCGTGTGCCCGATTGATATAATTTATTTATACCTCCTTACCCCTGGTCTTTATTTTCAATCATATATCCCAGTACTCCTGCTTGGCTCTATTTGAATTATCTTGCTTTTAAGAAGACACCCCACGCATTTTTCTTCTTTCGTCAGCCCAAAACGTTACTCACTCCAACAAAAAGGCCCCAGCTCATGCTGTAAGATAAACCAAGTCCCACCTCCAGTGAAGCTAACAACGTCCAAAATAACGATATGAATCAATCTTACCTATTGTTAAGAATCATTCAATAAAAGCATGCTTGTTCCCTATAACAACGCGTTGTGTTTCTCTCGGATGCCCACGTAAAGAGAACACAAGTTTGCGCCGATCCATACACAAGGAAAAAAAAATATATTTATGTACATTCACGAAGATTCCTTTGAAAACCAGTTGCCAAGAAATATTTTGTAATACTACATGAAATATATTGTAACTTTGAACAACACATGGCTATGGTTACCGTTGAATGTATGAAACATTTTTTTTTTTCGAGATACATTGGCGCATAAATTAAAATTTTGTTCATGTCTCATTCAAGCATAATCGTTATAACCATGGAAAATATAAAATTCAATATTAAATTATTGAACTTTATATTTTGTTTTATTATTATTCTGTGTAATGTGCGCAGGTAATACTGGAAAGCTGTTCCGGAAAAGGTTTACAAATGAATTTCTACTATTGGAGGTATTACTACGAACACTGCGTTGTTTTCCGTGTAAATGTACAAATTCACAAATATCCGTAATTGTATACGAGCATTTCTGTTCCTTATACAAAAAAAATTGGTTGTCTGTAAAGTCGGTTTACAGACGATAGTTTAACGTGACGTCATAACAAAACATTGATGAAATGATTGCATACTTTTATGAATAGAATTGAATCATTTTATTGAATTATCACTATTTTGTATGGATACAAAGAAGGAGTGAAATGAAATCTACAATTTAATTGATAAATTTACTTTTATTTGCGCTCATTAATTCAAATATGTTATTTCTTTAACGAAGAGATTATTTTAACTATAACTTTTATACATGTTTGCTTTTTAACTTCTTCCAATCTGTGTTGTTCTGTTAATGAAAGGACGATGATAGGAAAAGTAGGAAACGAATGGGTGTGTTTCAAGTTTAATGTGCCTCGAAAAAGTCAAATCGATAGTTGTTCCAATCAAATGGAAGAGAGATAGATGCGGCGCAAGCGTACAGTGAGCGCAACGGGACAATGTGTGTAACGGGACAATGTGCGTAACTGGACAATGTGCGTAACGGGACACTTTTTCGTTCGTGCAGCCGGCGTTCATCGATTTATTAGATGTTGTCACGTCAAAAAGTTGACGACTCGACGAGTCGACATCACGAGTCGACTCGCCGTGGCTTCAATCTCGCATACGAGCTGGCTCGTGAAGCAGCGAGGGGAGCTTCTCTCTCCGCGCTATCGCCCAAGGCATAAAACCAGCTCCGTCTGTGAGTGCCCTGTGTTCATGATAGACACATTCAAAAGACGAAAAAAAAATGCGTGTACCTATGTACGTACGATAGAAGTTATACTTATATTGGCGTGATAAAAAAAAATTACTTTAAATTTTAAATGCAAATAATCAATTGAAATGAAATATTAAAATAATAACTGGATTGATATTGTAAACACAGTTGGTTAAAATAAGTCCAAAAGAATTTTTTTTTATTTAATGAATTCTGTGATAAATATTTATATAAACACGTGTATAAGATTGATAATTTAATGTAGTAAAATAATCGAGATGAATTTTAATTCACAATGAACCCAATAAATATACAGAATGTTTATTCTAATTTTTTTATTTTATACTGTTTATTTATAATTATTACAAATAATATATCATAATAAATTATTAAGTAAAGTTATAATTTATAATGAAATTAAATCATGCATACGGAAAAATAACCTCACTAATATAAATACACTTGAAAATACACTTTAAAAAGTTCATTAAGACTATTTTTTCAATAATATTCACAATAAATGATTATTTTATAATTATATGTATCAGAAGTCAATATAAATCACTAATGTATAAGATTTAAAGCACATGTATGTAGCTTTTTTTTTTCACTGTGTGAAAATTTCGTTGCATGGTGCGCACGCATCGTAAAAATTCAATCACATAATATTTTTTTTTCCATAACGCGTCTAAACTAGAAAAATTGAAAACATTTATTTTACATTACCGCAAATTTGGCTTTCGTGTAAAGATATTACACTTAACTCGTAGTTCACCCCAAACTGAGACCTCGCAATGTACCGATTTTTTGTGACTTTGAACATTTTAACCCAACAACTAATATCTAATACTTGCAATGAAATAGACAGCCTAACCATTAGGCAAAATGAATCGAAACATAGATTATTGGAAAAAAGTAACGCAATGAATACATTTTCAGATAGTTGAATGAATACATAGATATATTCTTAGATATATGAATACATTCTTAGTATATTTAATTGCTTGATATTTTCTTTAGTTCACTTTGTGGCATGCAGTTTCATGTAAACACTCATCTTTGCATTACAAGTCAGAAATTAAAGAAATGATTTTGATTATGAAAGTTACAAGTGTGTTTATGGAAAAAAAAAAAACCTGGACAGAGTTCTCATACACGAAATTAAAAATTCCATTGGCCATATCTGTCAACTAACCAAATTTACATGTAAACTCCGATCGCTCGAGTTGTTGCGGAAACCACTTTTCACTCGGTCAATGAAATTATTATTAATATAAAAATAATGTACTTTTTTTATTAAACAAACTTATTCACTTTCAAAACGAATTTTTTTTTTTTACTTTTGTGTGAATTGGTTTTTATTTTTATATATTCAGCATTGAACGCAACTTATTTCGGGTAAATACTTTTTATTGAAATTATTTTTAAATTTTTAAATAATTCATTATTTTGATGTAGTCTTCGAAAAAAACCTTCCTTTGACGAAGGTTCTGATAAGTTTCCTATGTAAAAAAAAATATATTGGTGTGGAAGAAGGAACAAGACATGCAAAGTAATTACTCTATATGGTGTCCACCTCTGCGTTGTACTAGTATACGTACCTAACCCATGACCTAAATGAATATTATAATGTTTTTCGTCCTAGGAACTGCCTCTCTAAACCCTATTAAATAAGGCTGGGATGTTAATATAATTTTAAATAAAATCACATTCTTAACGTTGGTGTGATCAAATGTCCCAAATAGTTTTCTTAAACTATCTGAATTTTATTTTAATTTTGCGCCACATTATCCAACATTTATCACACCCAATAATTTTTTTTTAAATTATAAATACGAAGACATTATTATTCTACAAATTTTAACATTATTATTAAGACTAGCTAAAAATTAATCTCGAAATGTTTTATGATTACAATGTCTGTTTCCAGACTCAAAACGGCAGTATGCGAGTAAAGCCCTTACGACTCCTTCAAATCATTTCTGTATGAAAAAAATAATAACCCCGTGGAAAACGATCATTAATAACTTTCATAAAACATTCAAAAATAAAATTTTGAACATAATAGTAGAGACAAACTGTGTGTGTTTTTGTGTTTTATTCTGAGAGAGAGAATGAGGGATTTTTTTAAATATCAAATTCCCTTGCATCCCGTGCGAGGTACCTAGTCGTGACGCGAGGCAGGTAACAAATGACGAGCTTGAAATATAGCCGTGTCCGGGAGGGAGCTAATATAGGAGGTGGCTCGAGGAAGCACATATCTCCGGCGACACAAGCACACGGGGGGAGTTGTCTCGCAGTTTACTTCTCAGCAGCTGAAACGGTGGTGCGTCTCGAAGCGGTGTCTCGAGAGCCCTATAGCAACAGTTATCACAGCTCCGGCATGTTCGACAACATTCAGTCGAGAGTAAAACCGTCTGAACGTATTGCACGACAAATTAGGCTTGCAGAATATACGTACCTGTATTTCCGTCGTTACAGCGGAAACTGCGGGGGTCGAATTGTTTTATGACAATTTCAGAAATGTTGACAAATTTTATTAGTTGTATTACTAGCGTCTGGAACGGAGAATCTTCGCAAATATTCCACCTAACAATCTGAAGAAAACTGGTTGATATTCGACTTGTTTATTTCAATTTATTCCACTGAGAAAATTTTAAAGTAGAATCAGCTTGAAATTTTAAAAAAATAACAAACACATAACACTTCCGAGATTAAATACAATATACTCTTGCAAATTTCATTAATTTCATAAATGTCCTGCTCTTTGAGCCAAGAATGAAAGTTTTAAGTAAACTATAGTTTCACGTAGGATCATGATGCAAAAAAAAAAAAACGAAACAGGAATAAGCAAAAATATGTAAATATATATACTGAGAGAGCGAGAAATATAGAACTCAAGGCACCGATACTAATAATATAAAAATAATTTTTAATAATAATATATAATGTAATAATAATGTTTACTGGTTTAAGTATACCTAAAGTTATATCTTAAATTATCCGTTCTGTCCTAGCGTGGAAGAAAATCTACAAAACTTGACACATTAATCAGTTGGTATTAATCATTGAAATAATAATTAAAATTGATTTATATAATAGTTTTAATGGGAATATAGTATGGTGTATACAGATTGTTGCTTAACGGTTTTATTTTGCTTAAATCTTTACAGCAGAAACTTAAATAAAATAGCTTAATTTCTTGTAATATACAAGGCCTTAACTTTCATCGAGGTCAACATTTTACATTTAAAAATATATATATTTTGGAAAACATACAGTTTATATTTAGTTAAGTTTAAGTTTATATTTTTCAAACTTAGTATTGTAACTGCACACTCGCACATTTATCAATAAATACAAGTTCTTCTGAATGTCAGCGATAATGATTTCTGCTGCTGAATAAATATAAGGGTTTGTGAAAAGCTTGTCGTAAGGGGCAGACTGTAATTTATGTCCTACAATTACTCAGGACAGATTACAGGAACCTGAGGTAGCGTTGGGCTAATCGCATTTCCTTGGATTTAAGAAAGGAACAAAACATTGCCGTAACAAACACGAGAGCGCGAGAACTTCCACTAATGAAAGCAACGACTAAAGAGTGAAATAATTGGGGGGAGGGGTGGAGGAAGAATAACTAACGGGCCCTGTCCAAACTTGTTTTCGGAAACTCTTTTGAATAATAGGAATTTCTGCTATTTTAGTTCAGTTTGGAATAATAATTTGATATTTAACATCTTTCAAATGATTTTTTGACTCTTTACATAACAATGGTAATGTTTTAGCTATTTCTGTATACGCACACACTGAATTAATTTCTGTTATTTTGTATTTAAATGTTTCATATACATCCTGCGGTATTAGTTTTAGATGAGGTGTTATGTAGAGTAGAAAAAATAAGAGGGCTGTTTTTTTTTCAACATCCAATGGGCTATAAAAAAAGACAAATTAACATAACATAAAAAATTTACCACCAAACTTTCAGCAGGGTCCCATTTATTTTTCTACATAATAGCCAAAACTATCAAGGCATTGGTAATTCATAAAAAAAAAACTTCTCGATGCCTTCTTCGAAGAAGTTAACCACCAGTGAATAGAGGTACAGGGCCAGCGCCTGGGTGTCCCTCTTCCTCACGACGCCGCTGTGAGGCGGATGGACTAATCGCGCGGCGCACTGGCTCACGCGTCAAGAATTATTGCAAGATATGCAAATAGTGGGACAGAATGCGCTGGACTATAGTCTATCCGCCTTACACAGCGTCGTGAGGAAGAGGAAGATACAGGCTCTTGCTGCGTGTTTACAGGCACTGTCTGCTGACGTCTTCGAAGAAGGCATCCAGAAGTTTTTTTTTTACGAATTAACAAATAAATTGATAATTTTGGCGATTATGTAGAAAAATAAATGGGACCCTGCTGAAATTTTGGTGGTAAATTTTTTATGTTATGTTGATTTGTCTTTTTTTTATAGCCCATCGGAGTTTGAAAGACAAACAGCCCTAGTATAATGCCTATGACATTTTTTTTTAGGTTAAATACTTTTGTAACTATTACCGTTTGTAAAACAACCGTTATAAAAAAAGTCCCGATTATTATGACGTTAAAAAACTAAACAATAAGAAAATTTTAAAGCAATGATGTAATTATGTGAAGTTTCTGTTAATGTTAAAAATTAAATAATGTTTAAAAATAAACAGTAATATCGGGTAGATCATCCGCAATTATTCGTGTTTTTGTTTATAGGACATTTTTAATTTTAGAACCCATGGCTAAAGTACATTGTAATAAAATTTTTCTCGTAAAGTTAAGGAAAACATTCTGGTAAAATTTCTCCAGAAACTTCCTTAAATTTTTAACAAGTTTACCCCGAAGACTGAAGTTTCCGTAATTTACTGCGTGACTATTGTATTGCTTTCATGTGTTTCAAGAAACGGAATGTTAAAAAATAAGTTTAATATTTGGGATCAGACAAGTGCACTGTATTAAAAAAAATAATTAAGTAAAATTAACCTTTTGAAGTGTTTTGACTTAGAAAATCTTATAACATATGCAGAATTCTATCACTATTAATTGGGTAGTAAAGTAGACTTGAGGCACATATACATATGCTTCACGTTGATTATTAGACTACAATTCTCTTGAAATGACCTTGAAGACCCTAAAAGAGTTATAAAGAACGCAGAGAAAAATGTTTTCTTGAATTAAATAAATAGTTATTTATATATGGCGAAATATAAACTTGCTAAAAACGAAATATTTTGTTAGCTGAGCTAAATTTGGTGAGTAGAAATAATGATTTGTTACACCTAACCAAATATACAGTTAAGTTGACAAAATAAACTTTTGGGTCCACAAAATCTTTCCTACTACAAAGCATATGTTTGAATTAACCAAAAAACAAATATAAACAAGTATACAAATATACAAGTATAAAAACAAATATTTTTGAGGCAAACAAACCATTCAGTGAAGGAGAAGAATTGGTTACCAAATCAAGTATAACCCGCTAAAAATGTGACTTTGCTATCGACAAATGATAACTATTAAAAAGGAATGATTATGTATAGGGAAACTGAGTCTAGCCTGCAGTGAAATGAATCCTTGAAAAAATCGTTGCTCTAGTTATCACTTTACCCGTACTGTGAGTAGTGAAAATATATTCATACAATTCCCAACGCTAACGGAAGCAGTTTTCTGTCATTCTAAGGACTATCAAGTGTGTTCGTCTTACTTTTATTGTTTCTGTCATATTTTTATACTTCAGGATGTACATTATACAGGTTCACTTGTCTTAACTGGAATGTCAACAAGCATTTTAGGGCTTCAGCGACGCACGAACGCTTTATGTAGGTACCTTTTACATTGATCGTCATCGACTAAGTTACAAAAAATACGGACCGTTCCATATTCTAAAATTTACGGAGATCAAATTTGTTTTTTGGCATTGCGGACAAGATTTTCATAAAAGACGGAATTTTCACGCAAAGTGTTCTGTAAAATTATGAAAATACCCTACTGAAGACTTGGAAACACTTGTCAGCTGTTAGTTGGTAGGCCTCATTATTTGTGATGGATAAGCTCGTAGCAAACATGTATTTGCAATAATGGAAATAACACTTAGGTTATAATTATTAAATTATTTCTCTCTAGCAAAATAAAATTGTGATTCCAGTAATGCCCCTCTTCGAATTTTTTTTATTTATATCTGACACTGAATATTTAACTATGATTTCTTAAGCGTTACAAAGAGAAAAAATAATGCTAATTGAAAGAGTAAAATGAAGTCGATCGGAATTGAAGTTGAGTATCCAGGTCAACCCAGCGACCATTTAAATCATGTCAATAATTATTATAGAGGACATCTGTGAAAAATTCAAAACATTTTGGTTTTTATATACACCACAGAGAGTTAAATAAAAATAATATTCCAGAAAAAAAATGGCCAGAGCGGTTTATCGATGTAGATCAATTCATGAATTTCTTCAATGCCATCACAATTATAACGCTAAAGGATTTCGCGGTTGAATCGAGTGGTAGGAAAGACCTCAAGGAACAAATTTAATCAGGTTTCGCCGGAGTCCACAGAAAGGGAACTTGGCCATTGAATTGAACTTCAATTGAGACAAGCTCCCTTTCCACTTACTTCCCCATCGCTGCACCACGAGTCCAGAAAACCACCCCCTCCCCTCCAGCCAGTTCACCCCTCCAACCCCCCTACCCATCTCGTATTCAATTCGTTCGTCTCTAGCGGCCAACAGCAGGCTGTTTAAATGCATTAACGAGGTCGAGCGCCAATAACTACAAGCCTTGAGGTGGTGCTTGTAAATACGCCGAAACAACTAGCTTGGAATCCACATAGCACGCGATAACAATTCATATGTAAATCTCAAGTCACTCCTTCATTCATCATGTTTGGATTATGGCATTTTCTTGTCATTATTATTCTTTTTTATTTAGGACAATTTCTCCTGAGATTACACTGAATATACATACAAGTTGGTATTCCAAACACTGTAAGAATTACAATAAGTTTACAAACTTTTCAACGAATAATTTAACTTCAATAAACTAAACGTTATTCGTAATTACAAAAAAAAGTTTTTTTTTTTAATTCTCTGTGTGGATAGCAACAGAAAGAAGTGTGATATAATAACACCGTATTGAGAAAGAAACGGTTTAGAATTTATAATTAAATAAAAATGGAAAATTCTTTATTTTAATATATTACACACACATATCTTCGAGCAAACACTTTATTTCAGGTTCTGTATAACATTATATATATATACATAAATTGTATGTTCTTGTTAGTGCTATCGCTTATAGAAACAATTAGTTCAAACGCAAGTTTAATGTAATATTGCCAGCTAATTTATTCCATTCGTTTTATAAGTGAAATTTTAAGGGAAAAGTTAATTTAAAAAGGAATTAAAAATAATAATTACTCGTCCTTAAACCTTGGTCCCAAGCGCCATTTTATTTTTATTTTATTTTTGAGTCATTATTATTATTTAAGAGCTATTTATGTAAATGTATTGTGATAGTTATCTTACGTTTTATGTTTCGTCACAAATTTTCTTAGAATATTTTTACAAAATATTATCTAATAATTCTAAAAAGTTGCTAAAATGTTCATGATCATGGTCAGTGGCGTAAACATTTTCAGCTAGAACGTAACTTTTAGTAAATATCTGGCGAGAAATTGTATGATAACAACAAATAAGAGGGAACTTTTGTAACTAAAACTTTATCTCTTTATCGATGGAAATAACAAGAACACGAAAGAACGCGCAAGAAATACGCATATAAAAAAATTTGTTGTTTGTAAAGTCGGTTTACGGGCGATAGTTTAACGTGACAACGTCATAACAAAACATTGATGAAATGATTGCAAACTTTTACGAATAGAATTGAATCATTTTTATTGAATTATCACTATTTTTTATGGATACAAAGGAGTGAAATGAAATCTACAATTTAATTGATAAATTTACTTTTATTTGCACTCATTAATTCAAATATGTTTATTAATTTAACGAAGAGATTATTTTAACTATAACGTTTGTACATGTTTGCTATTTAACTGCATCCAATCTGTTAAGGATAGGACGATGATAGGAAAAGTAGGAAACGAATGGGAGTGTTTCAAGTTTAATGTGCCTCGAAAAAGTCAAATCGATGGTTGTTCCAATCGAGTGGAAGAGAGATAGATGCGGCGCAAGCGTACAATGAGCGTAACGGGACAGAGTGTAACGGGACAATTTGCGTAACGGGACTTTTTTTCGTGCGTGCAGCCGGCGTTCATCGATTTATTAGACGTTGTCACGTCAAAATTATTAAAAAATTGTGCGCAAACGTAGTATCCGAAACAATTAAATCGTGTTTAAGGCAGATAATACAAATAAATTTAAAATAATTAATCGAGTTTTTCAGTACTTGACAGTGATATATAAACACATCTAACCACGGTAACGAGCAAATTCATGTGTACTCATGATGCAAATAAATTTATAATTTGAAACGCGGATACGAAAGTTTAACGTAGAACTATTCAAAACAATACCGAGCGAGTTAAATATACGAAAATAGTGTTTTCCGACGTTAGAATTCGTTGCAGAGCAGCTACGTCGACTATAGAATCATTCAATTTGCAGAGCGAAATGTTAAACTATATAATTAAAATGTCTCCGATAAAAGCGAAAAAAAGGTTTGAAAAATACTAAACCCGGGATTTGGACCTGACTTACGAGAAGGAATTTTATTAAAATACTGCCTTACATGTGAGAATTCATTAAAAAATTAATATTATAACGTTTCTCTTTGACTATATTAACTTTAGTTCCCGCCATTTGCCATAGATCGCAGCACCGTGGTTACACATTTACGTGACATTCTAGAACTCACTCCTACCAAATGCCATATACCGAGAACTAAGATTGTTTTCACATCAAAATAAGTTAAGTTTTGATAAGTTACCAGATCGTTGAGGGAGGGGGGGGGGGGGGGATAAATCACGACCCTAGGTCGCTATTTTTTTTTTGTAGCGCCTGCAAAGTATGTAGTCCGCTGCGCAAGAAACAAAAAACTGCAGCCTATAACTAAGGGATCGTAGTGGTTTGTTGAATTGTTGCGTCTGAATTTGTGTAATTTTATCCTTCAAAAATATCAAATCATATATTCTAAAGATGGTTGCCTCAAGCACCACGTTGGGCTAATGTAACTTAAGTTCAATAAACAGGTTAGCTATATCTATCCAATGAAATGACACAATGGTAAGACAAGGGAACGGGTTCTGGATCGCGTTATAAAACCACCCACGAGTTAGCCTGCAATACTTCCGGGACGTCATAAAGACTTTAAAGCGAAGAATGTTAGTAGGTCCCTAGGTGTGTAAAAAGGGAAAAAGGAAGGGGGGGAGGAGCATCCACCAGCCTTCAGTTTCATCTACAATTTTTTTCTATAGCATGGGTATTAAATTATGACTCTACTAAATTGTGGATCAAACCGTGGATAGCTGGGTAGTTTGAAAGATTATTTTTTTTCGGGATAGATTTTTAATACTTAAGTCTCTGAACGTAAAACTTCCGCAACTAATGGCAGCTGATATCCACCAAAGTTACGCCTACAATGTTAGAAATCGCAGTAAATTTATGGACTTGAATACGAAGAATAAATATGAAATAAACGAGGAGTTATTCAAAATCTCAGATAACCGGATCTTCTTGTAAACAGTTTTCAACTTTCAGTTTTTATTTTTGTGAATAAAAAAGGAAAACACAAGGCATGGAAGAGAAAAAAAAATAACAAGGATTCTTTTGCTGTACATTCGACATTTATTAGTAAGATAAGAATATTATTATTATTTATTTATATTCAAAACAAATTAGCTCAGTGCCGTAATTTCTCGGAGAGGAACTTTAAATTAACAAGGGTCCCTGGATAATTTGTAACCAGCTTTCTTCGTTAATTTAAGGTGAACATAATTTAACAGTGTAAACTACGACTTGATGTGAGCTTTTGGACGTACGCCATTGCTAAGCACATGTATGTCTGTAGAAGAAAACTACAAAAAACACAAAAGACAAAAAACACAAACTAAGCCAAAAATTGCTGTTGTCAACAGGCTATATACCACATAATATTCCATAACAGTTCCCGAAACGTCGCTTGTTTCTGTTTTAGAAAACTATTGTGTTTGTTTCATCTTTTCGTTTTGTCGTGTTTTTGTCTCGTTTTCAACTGTTGTGCTGAATTTTTTTGGGTCCAATATTTTTGTGCTGTCATCATTTGTGGGTGTTTTTTTCGTTCTTTTCTGTTTTTGGAAAACTATTGTGTTTGGTTCGTCTTTACGTTTTGCTGTGTTTTTGTCTCGTTTCAACTGTTGTGCTGAATTTTTTGGGTTCAATATTTTTGTGCTGTCATCATTTGTGGGGGTTTTTTCGTTCTGTTAGTCCATTTTTCTTTGTTTTTCTTTGTTTGTTGACCATATTCCTGTTATGGAATATTATGTGGTGAATATATCCTGTTGACAACAGCAATTTTTTGCTTAATTTGTGTTTTTTGTATTTTGTGTTTTTTGTAGTTTTCTTCTACAGACATACATGTGCTTAGCAATGGCGTATGTCCAAAAGCTCACATCAAGTGATGCACTCCCATTGCACAAATATTTCAAAGATAGTTTCAACTACAACACTATTGTCTACAGATGAGCACGTTGGAACTAACGTGTGCGTAACGCTCCTCCGCTTTTTTTTTCTGTTCCTTTTTTCTGCGTTCCAGAAAGACACCAAGCTGTCCCTGAGGAAGGTGTTTGACCAGAGGGAGAAAAGCTCGGTGCATATTTAACATTTCGATTCCGAGGTAAAGGACCCAGGGAACTACTACCGTCGGCATCCGAACAGCAAAGTCAAGTCACGTAATCGAATTAATGTTTGAACAGATGTGTAGTGCACCGGAGCGGTGCCTGTAGTGAATGTAAGATGTCCCCCCCCCCCTTCTCAATTAATTTTCTAGCGTTTGCAGCTTAAAAAACGGCGTCCGTTTGAAAGAAAGAATGATAAAGATAAACCGTCTAGAGCAAACAGAGAGAAGGCTATCGACAAAACAGAACTTAATAACTTAATTCAACTTAATACACTGAACGAAATCCTATTAACAAAATTCTTCTCAATTTTTTCCTTACATTAATGAGATATCTACAAAATCTAAAAAAAAAAAACATTGTTTGATAATCATTGTTAACAGATTAAATTTCGATTTTGTTACAAAGTTTCCGAACACACTCAGCTGTACACTAAAATATAATTTTCTCTTTCACCCTGAAATATATATATATGTTTTGTATTTTTATAAGGAAATTACTTGTTAACTCATTTTCCAACGATATCACCTTTAAACATGCTCGGCAGAGCTTTGTACCATTTTATATTGGTAACACGTTCTTCCTTGCAATTTTACAAGTGATGATATCGTTGGCAACTGTGTTTCCAAGGATTTTGATTGTAAAAGTACATAAGAAATTCAGTGCAGTTGTTAATACCCATGAAGTAAATAACAGTACACACAACCGCAATGATTATGAGAAGAGTTATACACAAAGCTTGATTTACTAGCTATCTCCCAGATAACCTGAACCTACTGCAGGTACTGTGCATTAGGTGCTAATGTAAGATTTAATTAAAATAATAATATACTTTATTTCGTAGACAAAACTGCAAAATTTATTTAATAATAAGTATAAAAATATTGAAGGCTGACAGTTTAATGTTTTAAAAAAAGATTTTTCTCGCTGATTTTGTAAATGAAAACCAATTGTAAATGAAATAAGTGAAAAATTCAGTGAACTGATCATATTATCGTTGCAGCTTTATTATACGAAAAAAAAAATATTTTCACAGAAAACAGAAAACGTGAGATTGTAGTTAATTTAAGAATATTTCTTTAGGTTGCGCAGCTTGATTATTATTTGCATCTTTGTATGTAGCTCAACAACGCATATGTAAGAAAAAACTATAAGAATAAATAAAGGAAAGTTATCGCATTTTATTTACTAAAAATAAATTTATTGAGCTGTTGGGTTGATCACACCCTCCCCTCCCCGTCCTTTCAATAAAGCATCATATGTCATCCTATGACCAATTTATTGGCTAAGTCGCTAAAGTTTCCGGCTATTAAACCGAAGGTCTGGGTTCGATTCCCAATTTCACGTGTGGGAAATTTCCTTCCCGGATCCAATACGGAGTGTTTTTGGTGTTGTCCCTTCAACTCCGTACAGCGGAAGGCAATGAGGGAACCATAGCGGCATCACCTCGCCTTGTTCACCGCGGTCACGTCATGATCCAGTCTCCGAAGCAATGGCTGAGGCCTAAAATTTATTAATTTATTTATCTAATAGACTTATTTCATGTGGTGAAGACAAAATATACAGAACTTTACATTGAGTGCCTACTTATTTACGCGGATTAGAATTTATACTTACTAAGCGTAATAAAAAACTAACTTTAATTTTGCATGCAAATAATTATTAAAAAATAAATTAATAAACGGACTGAAGTGATATAATGAATACGGTTGGTAAAGTATAAATTGGATATAATTTAAAAAAATTAAATACACGGTTTTCAATATTAATACAAACAAATGTATAAAATTAAATATTTTATTTAGTAGAATATTCAAGATAAATTTAATTAATAATGACAAACAATACATATGCTGAGTGTTTATTCTAATTTATTCGTTTGAAATTCCGCGAGTCCAATACACCATTCTCCTTTCAACTCCAGAGTCGGAAAATAGGCCGCCCAAAGCTCTAAAGTGTGACATGTCAACGTAAGTGTTATCGACTTGAGTGACTTGTTCTCATAACTGTACAGTTGTTTTAATAGCAAAAAAAAAAGTTATTTTTTTTAGTTAGAAAGCGAAAGTACAAGAGACCACCGTTTATTGGGTGAGGTGACTGTTCGATTTCATAATTGTAGCACAACGTTGTCTCACACAAGTACCCGTATTGATTACTGAAAATAAATATAGTTTAAAAAACTGAAGAAACATGCTTTTAAAGATTATCAAACTAAAAAGTAAAAAATAATTTTAAAATTAAATTTATGACAATAGTATATAAGCAATACTAGTATAAATGAGAAAAAAGCTTGAGGCGCTTTGTGCCATATTTTTTGAATATTAAGCGCCCCATGCTTTTTTCTCATTTATACTAGTATTGCTTATATACTATTGTCATAAATTTAATTTTAAAATTATTTTTTACTTTTTAGTTTGATAATCTTTAAAAGCATGTTTCTTTAGTTTTTTAAACTATATTTATTTTTAACTTTTTAGTTTGATATTCTTTAAAAGCATGTTTTTTTAGTTTTTTAAACTATATTTATTTTTAACTTTTTAGTTTGATATTCTTTAAAAGCATGTTTTTTTAGTTTTTTAAACTATATTTATGTATAATTATCATAGGGAAATGAGTTACCGACACTACCTATTACCATCTGAGATAACTATTTGGAGTTGCAACGTCACAAAGAAATGGTAAAGTCTCTACGAATCATTTGCAGTTAGATGTATGGATATAATATTAGAATTTACCGGGAAAAAAAAACATTTTTTTTTTTTCGGCGTGGCCGGGAGTATAACCCACGATCGCTGAATCCGAAAGCTGACGTCACAGAAGTCGCGCGCCTTAGACCGCTCGGCTAACGAACGTAATGAAATGGGTGGGACATTTTACAGTGATGAGACACTCACTCTTAGTCGAAAGAGTTACAGACGGACAGACAGAGTTACAGACGGACAGACAAACATACAGGTGAAGCTAATATAAAGCATGTAACAAGATATGGCGGCGGTGTCCTCTAGCAGGTGATGTGTGTTAACTAGCGCACCTGGTATCGTGTATTGAAAATAAATATGGCGAAAACGACTTCTAGCAGTTGATACTATTATTAATTCAAATTTAAAAATTTACAATTGATTTAATTTTTTAATATACCTTATTTAATTCTCGGTCTGGTAAATGTCTAGCTCCAAGATGTATGTTTTCCAACCCAGAAGTCCGAGCAATCATGGCTTGAATCACCTTGGTTCTATCGTATTTTTTATAAAAATTCATTTTAGTGTGTTGATACGTACCACAACATCATTGGTAGGTAATTGAACATCGACCTTACATACATTAGACAGAGCGATGCTGGCGCTCTCTATGAAAAAACAGCAGAAACAAATATGGTGGTATCCAAGATGGCGGCCTCCAGAAGAACAGAAAAAAACCAAAATGGTGCTCATGACATCATCCAAAATGGCGGCCTCCTGCAGACAAAAACCATATGGCGGCTGTGTCGTCAGAATATAAAAAAAATTGGTTGTGACATCAGGTCCAAGATGGTGGACGTGTCATTAGAATTCATGATGACGACCGTAACGAAAGGTGCAACATTCAGGGATTGGGGTGCTCGATGTTAAGATAGCGTCCGTGTCAAAAGTTGTAACGTTTGTGTAATTGAACTTAGATTTAAAGATGGCGACTTTGGAATATGTAAAGGTCAAGGTCATTAAAGAAGGCCGCCATGACATCAAAATCCAATATGGCGGACATCGGCACCACGCACCACACTCCGACTCCAGTAACAGGACCGACCAATATATTCTACTAAGGGGTTATCTATCTTCAGAGCCAGAGCCTGCCTTCTGGGACCAGTTGGTACCTGAAGACAACCCTCTATTCATTACCGGTGGCAAATGCGAGGGGATATTTCTTCAAGCTCCCCTCTCCCCCCCCCCCCTCCCTGACGCTCTCTCCTTCCCAACGTTGCCCCCCCCCCCCCCTCTCCCTGCTGCTCGAGCAGGAAAATTGAATCCGTCCCAATTCATTATCCGACTCGTTCCGACCTCGACTGGGGATGATTGCGGCTCTGAAGAAACCGCCGACGACTGGAGTTGTGCTCCTTCGCGCGAAGACGGCGCGTCGACTGTCAGACAACCGAACAGGGCGGAGCAGCATCGCTTGGCCCGACGCTAAGTATAGTTACGTTACGACGCTATGATGTTTCAGTTGTGTAGTGGGTGGGCTGCACAGGTAACCGGCACGACTTTGAAACATTTAACGACACTCGTACCTTACAATATGTGGCAACATAACCAAATTTAATTTTTTCGCCTGGTAAGCTGGAGTCACAATGCCACGACGAACACGACACTTCGGGCCCGACACGCTCACCGGCCAATGAAATGCAAGGTCGCCGCGACGTCAACACGACGAAATACGCTCCCTGGCGGTCCGCAAGAAGTATATATATATTCTGTTTCTAATTCCGTCGTGTCGTGCCGCACGACGGAAAAAAAAAAACCGGAAACCTTACAGAACTGATCTTTAAAAATATTTACCAACTTGGTAAATCTTATTGCAGAGGAGCAAAATTTTGTTTTCCGCTTGGGTACACTTTCACATTTTTAGTGAACCTTCAACCGTTTACTAAGTCTATTTTTAATTTTTAGCATAGCAAACAGCTGAATAATTTTCTGTCGTTCGTGAAACTTAATCTCACTTTGTGCAGTAGACGACTAAAAGTTATATTGTTATGCACTTCAGCCATCAATAGGAAATAAAATATTCCTAAAGGGCCTACGCTGTTTTTGGCGCATTATATGCTACAATTAATGGATGCATTTGGCTTTAAATGATTTGCTGGCTGCCATATTAGAGTTCGTAGTGTTAAATATTTTTTTGTCGTGTAATTGTGACCCTACACTGCTAACTCTGTCGTCTTGGAACGATGTACGACGCCTAATCAGATTTGTCGTTACATTTTAGTCGTGGCACCGCAAATCCAGCTTTAACAAATTTTTTTTTTGGATTAATCTTATTAGAAGATGTGGATTTCAAAATAATTTATGAGACTTACTAGCTAAACCCGGCCACGCTTTGCTGTGGCACAGTTTAATATTAATTCATTGTTTAATTTAATATTTTACTGTGCATGGCTGTGGAATGTTATAGAAGAAATAAAAATGTGTTTAGCTTAAATATTTTTATTGTAAAGCTAATGGAAGGACTACATTCCTTGTTTTCCCATTTTTTGCATAAACATATACTTAGATCAGATGGTTTACCGACTCTGGAGCACCCGACATATAACTGTCCATGAGAGAAGCATTCATTTTCTAAATTCAAACCGCACACTTGCAAAGATTGTCCTTGTGCTTTATTGATGGTCATAGCGAACGCAAGGCGTATTGGAAATTGAAGTCGTTTGAACTCGAACGCCATATCTGTCGGAATAAGTGGCATTCGTGGAAGTAATACGTCTTCACCTTTATGAAGTCCAATCAAAATTGTTGCTTCAATAAGATTATCCATTAATTTTTTAACTACTAATCGTGTACTATTACATAATTTAGGCTGACAGATATTTCGAAGCAATATAATTGGCACACCAATTTTCAAATTCAAAATATGTGGTGGTAATCCTGGAACATCGAGTGAATTGAGAAATTCCGTTGGAAAGTTCACTGCTTCATTTTGGTGCACTACTGAATCAATAGATTTGTATGTCATTGTTTCACCTTCGATTCTGTTTATAATACTATTGTTCATATCGTGTACGTCAACATTTTTAGCCGCTAGAATGGCTCTTTCGCTCAACCATGCATGATTTTTGAATTTTGTTTCGATGTTTTGGAATACCTTGTCTACTAATTCCTCTTTTGAATCTACGATGTTGCATAAATCAGATGATAAGCTGATTTTTCCTGTTTCTGGATTTGTAGTTCTATGAATTATTATTCCTATAGAATTATGTTACGTGAAAATGAAGAAAACCATATTCTGAAATGCCGTCTGCTCTTCCACCAGTACATCGTCGACATGTACGCGAAAATAGAGTCGGAACGACTACTATTCATTAGGCTCAATCAAACAAAGCTGAGATCAGAAGAATATGTACATTTGAGAGATGCTGTTATAAATGATGGTGATATAAGTAACATAGGCAAGATGACAATATTGCCTGCAACATATACTGGTAGTCCACGACATATGCACGAATATGCGCAGGACGCTCTTACATATGTGCGAAAATATGGTCGTCCTGATCTTTTCATTACATTTACATGTAATCCAGCATGGGATGAAATAAAAGAGTTACTTTTCCCTGGACAATATAAATTAACCATAACAATTATTTTATAACTCATTCATTAGATATTCATAATTTTTAACGCTAATAAATAAACTCTAATTTTTTGGCATTTCTTAAGTAAAAATATACAATTTTTATCCCATTTTTACGTTAATATTTTTAATATTGTAATTAAAATTAATATTTTTATGTACAAAATGAGGAGTGGACGTAGTTATAAAATAATATTCATGGATTTTATTTTTTAAATCTTAAATTTTTTCTTAATACAATGAAATATTAGTTCTGTAATTATTGTTCCGTTCATAATTGTTTACACAGAATGTATTGAAAAAAAATTAAGTCAATTTATATAAAACCTTCTATGAAAGTTATACTGACTGTTTCATTGATAAAATTACTAAGAAATATATAAAAAAATATAAGTTTTAAAAGCGAATAAAAAGTTATAATTAACCAAAATAAACTCAAAATAAACAAATGTATACTTTTAAAACATGTAATTAAATTAATTAAAATGTGAAGTTTTTATTGTAAACAAATAAATATGAAAAACACATTTCCAGTGTCACATGCTGTGCGATGCCCAGAAACATAAAACTTCTGCAATATTTTATGAGAAAAAGCAGCTAATAATAGGGTAGCTCAACTCACAACGATAGAATGTGGTTAAGTGTCGAAAAAACGTGTCTTAGTTAATATATATACTTTAAGAGGATTTTTCGGCCTTGACAATTTCCGCACAACACAGAAAACACGATTTTTCATACTTTGGCACCATAAGGTTTAATGATAGTAGCCTACATAATTCATATTTCCAGTGAAAAAATAAAGTTAAATTATTTCCAAGATAAAAAAACTATATGAATACAAAATTCTGAAAATAGTGTTTCATTAAATCACAATTTTTTTATAAAACATAAGTTTACTCACTTTACAGATGAAATCCAACCAATTCCATTCTTTAATTAAACATTTATAAATGATACCATACACATAAACTGGTCACAGTGACACATTTTGTGCTTAATCAATATTTGGCTTATTAGAAAACAAAACAAAAGTGTTAAAAGATTATTGTTGGAAAAATCAACAAACACATTTTGCTATGACAACAGGGTTGATATGACAACCGGTTTGATATATCAACAATTATCATAACAACGTACGTGATTATAACAAATTATAATAGCAATATATAAGATATAAGCTATAAGATAATAATTATTTAATTTTCAAATGTATTGTACGAAATGTATTTTTTTAATTTAAACGTATTTTTATCAATAGAGTAGAAAGAATATACTTTCAAATTAAATAAAGTTTTTTATTCTTTCTTGAAATATATATATATACATATTTGTGTAAACTATAGTCGTCAAGGCACAATGGTCGAGTAGCCTGATGTGCTTGAACTTCGGCAATATGGTACAGCATCTTCGAGCGTGGTCACAGCTAAGTTGGGTGACCATGATATTTAGTTATAGAAACTTTTTTTCCGACTTTTCCGGTGGATTTTCCCAAACTTTTATTTCATATAAACACTCTTCTGTTAAGATGCAATGTTCTGTAAAAATTTTAATCCAAACCATCGTATACTTTCCGAGTTTTGCGGCCAAATACATACGGAAGCTAAATTTTTATATATATAGATAAGTAATTTTTTTAAATTTAAACCTTAGTTACCTAAGATTTCAGTTAGGTAAAACAATTAGTTTTAAACAAGTTTTAGCTTGAAGTTTGTAAGTTCCAATTATTGTTAATAACCCATGTTTTCTTCATAAAACTTTTAAACAATTAAATTACTTCTTAACTTGTGAAAATTCAATGGAAGAGAGATTTCGTGAAACACTTGTAACTGGATATTTTCACAAACATGTAAAATTAGATAATTCTTAGTTTAAAAAACTTGTACGTTTTATGAAAAGTACAACAATTTAGAATAACTGCAATTCCTTCTTGACAAAAAGTTGGCAATAATTCACTTGTGTTGGTATTACCTGGGCAGCTTCACATATATGCTCACCGTAACGACTGAGCGAGATGGTGTAGAGGTTATACTCTTAACTCGCATACTTCTCGACCCTCAACATGCTTACGCACCCTCATCATACATATACACCCTCATCATACATTCACACCCTCATCATACATTCACACTATCATCATACATTCACACCCTCATCATTCTACACGCCCTCATTATACATACCCACACTCGTTATTTCATACACACCCTCGTCAATCGTACACTATCATCATTTATACACACCCTCATCATTCACACATCATCATTATTCATACATCCTCATCATTCATACATTCCCATCATTCATACATCCTCATTATTCACGCACACCCTCATCACACACATATCATCATCATACATATACACCTCATCATTCATACACACAAATCATCATAATACATATACACCTCATCATTCATACACACCCTCATCATTCATCCCCTTTCATCACTAATTCACATCCTCATTATTAATTTACACACGCGCGCACAGTTCACGAATATCTTGATTCCGCCACTGTCTGCAATAGTGAGTCAATATTGTCATTGCGATGATACGTTGTTACCACACTTTTATTTTTGCTCCCTTGGACTTTAAATAAACTTAACAGTTTAAACAATCATCACACAAGCTTAGTTTTATAAACGTTATATAAACCAACAAGAAACCAAACCAATGTTTATTATTTTTAATTTACAAAAAAAAATTGCACACAGAAACATTGCCTTATATGTTTAATTTTGGCTGCGTTTGTGATGTTATGACTCTACGTCATTTAATTGAGGCCTGATTAGGGCAAACTCTACTTCCCCCATATCTAGTGACATCGATAAAATAATTTATTTAGCCTAATCGGAATCACACAAATATTTTGTGCGTACTAAATCTAGTGGTATTTTAAATCTCCTCTAGATCAAGTGCTAGTTGTCACCATTTTTTTATAGTCTAAACTGTTCGTTTGGTATTTAGTTTACGTTATCTAATGGCGTTCTTTGTCAATATGTTTTTAGTACTAAAGTCACCTGCAATTATTTCCCCCATTATTGTATTAAATGTTACACAAGGTTGTCAAATCGTTTCCAGTTTGCGTAGCCATTACAAACAAAAAATAATTTAACTATAGACATTTATTCTGGTATTAATAAGATTATTAACTTAATTCAGAATAAGTAACGCGGAATCCATCTCTTACGCTTCATAGTTTCAAATTTATTTTAATGCATAGTAGTAGTAATATTAACTGCAGCAATATAATCATATTTACATCCATATCTAAACTAGAAAAATAATATTATCTTTCCTACGATTTCTATTGTAGTTTTAAGTTTTTATAAAATACTGAGTTGAAAAGGAAGTACATAATTTTTGCATTTGGGAATTACTTTAATTGTAAGCATGTGTATAACGAAGGCCAGGTGTATAACATATAGCTAGGCTGTGTTTTTCAGGCTTTAAGAGTAAAACTAAAAACTTTTAAACTCTTGTTTGAGTATTGCTTCTTTGTTTGTAATACATTACACAAAAAAAACAATTAAAATTTAAGAAGAACAAAACTAAGATGCATCGAAGTAATATAGCTAGGACGAAATTTGAGTGAGCAAATGATCAAAATGTAGGGCGGGGGAAATATATGGATGAATATATAACTTTAATTAGGCGTTAGAAATTTCAGTTAAGTGATCCCTGAACTTAGACCGCATACGTTACTCTCTAAGGAAATGAAGGCTTTTTTATTGGGAGGCGTTATTACTTTAAGAAAACCTAATTTTAAAAAAATTAAAGAGTTCTTTCCAAAATATAAAAATTTGTTTAAATAGTTGAATGCAAAAAATAGTGTGTCTGTGTATATGTAGATGTAAAAAATAATATTGCAATACCTTTTTTGAACTTACAATCAACGTTTGACCATAGGCAGCTTTTTGAATTTAAACTTATTATAAAATTTTTCATAGTCAATTACTAACGTCGAAAAAATATAGTAAAGAAATTTTTTAAAACTTAAGCAAAATTTAATTTACAATCTTCTCATATTTTACAGTCAATCCAGTGGAAACTATCGTTGTGCCTACTAGTTGTTAGATAAGAAAAAAAATAAATGAAGAAAATATCGGTTCATCAACATAAAACCAAAAAAATTTAAATTACAAATGTTTAGATATTATTTAGTGTTTCTGATAACGTCTCACAGTGGGTCGTGTTACAACCACCTAAAAATTTTAATTCTTCCTAAAATCTTTTTAATGAATACAAAACGTTATGCTGTGAAAATATTTCATGAAACCATATAAAGCATATCTCTCCGTAAACACAATAAACCACTTGCTCAGAACAATGTTATATCTTCGGCAAACGTTGAATTTTAAATATTTACTCTCACTTTGGTGTCAGAGATCCCTGAGTGGCGTAGTTTTAAGTCTTCATGTTTTCTGTCACGCACTTACTTTTACTTATATACTTGCATATCATTTAAAGTAAAAAATTTGGAGGATGTGAAAAGACAAACCTACAATTCAGTTGAGAATATAACCTGGTATCTTTGCCAGACATAAAAAACGTTCGCTATACAGTAAGTTGAGAAGAGCCATTGAACTATTTTTCTTGGCCGATAAATTATTATTTACTAGAGGACAAAAATGTATCATGAGCTACAATTAAAGATTGTTTTTTGATAAACACTTATTTAATGATTTTAATCAGCACTATTCAAGTTTCTTAAATAAACTTGAATTTAAATTAAACGTTAAAATTAATTCTTGCAAGTAATATCAAAATACAATTTCAGAATTTGCATTTTTCTTACTTAAATTTTTAAATTTATTTTAATTCATTAACGAACTCAGTTTATTCCAACTATTTTACATTGTACCAATCACAGTTTAATGTGATGTTGAATAAACTGCTGTAAGTCATTGAATTGGTGTTTTATATACTTTTTTATCAGTCACGGTCTGCTAAACATCAAGAAGTTATTAAGAAAAGTCTTATACAGCAAATGAAAAATACTTCTATAATCTGTAGTTAAATCCATGTCACTTGAATTACTAACTCAGGTAATTCATCTGAGATGTGATTCCTTTGCTTTCTTAGTTTCCTCGCGTTGTGAAAAAAATATAAACTTTGCAGACTAACTCGAATAAATAAAAGAAATTAACCTTTCAACCGGAGTTGAACGTAAGCTTTTTTGATCGAGATCCAATCGCTCTAATTACTGGCGCAAGAAGCAGACGCTAGATTTAGAAAGTAAGACTGTAGTAGCGAGCATACAAAACCGTGGATGTAATGTACTTTTGCTTGAATATCGGCTGTGTAATAAATTTTCTGGGAGTAATTTGCTACGCGAGTTTCGACTTGTTCAGGACTCATCAAATGGCTTCGGAGCATGAAAACAGATTTTTTTTTATTTGAGTTCTTCTCCTCGAAAGCAGACGGAGTTAATTGAAACGAAACTTTCCTATTTATAGACTCGCGTCACGGAAAGAAAAAAAATACTGGAGATTATTTCTCTCACGCCAATGTTGAACTGCAGTTAGTCTAGACAGTGTTGTCGTGAAGTGTACTGTGGAGTTTAGAAAAAAGGTTGAATATTCTCGTAGCTACTCAAGACTCAGTCTCTTGGTGTCGTAAGGCTCTTTCTCACAATCCGAGTAGCATATTTAATATTCTTGTCATTACTATTATTCAAAAGAATTTTTTTTTTGTTTATTTTAATAGCTCTCTTGAATTTTTTGTTGCGTCATAAATTTTCTCTCTAGAAATTTACTAACATTATTTTAAAGTTGTAAAAGGTTGCTCAAGTGATCATAATTATGCTCCATTGACGTTTCGCCGCTTTTAGATAGTATTTAGTTAATATAGGTTGAAAAATTTTCAGACTTAACATAAAATTCAATAGAGGTTTCTGTAGAGATACGTTTACATGAGAATCCTTCAAATCAGCATGGCATGCACAGTCTTAAGGATAATTAGGTCTCTACATCTTGCAATTTCAAATATTTCCATACCGCTTGCAATAGAGTTTTCATGCTAAATTTATTTTGTTTAACATGGCATAGTACTTAGTTTTTGCTACTTGTTGAAGTCAACACTCGTGAACTGGTGTAATTATCATGGTAGTTGTAGTCGCCCGCGTGAAATAATACATTATTTCCTAGCAGCGCTAACAGACTAGAGCCTGTTAGTAAATATGTGGTTTCAACAAGGTATAGACAGGGAGATATGATTCATGCCTTGATATGCCCAAAATTTGGATAAATATTACAAAATTAGAATTATAGCAAAATTATGAAAAAATCCAAAATCGCGGGTTTTAATCCCCATTAAGTCGAATCGCGGGTCACTACAGAGTCATCCAATTTCACTTACCAAAATGCTGGGACAACAATAGCACGACAGACGCGACGCGACAGCAAATATCGCATTATTGTGAACATGATATTGTAACTAACGTGAGAGACCAGACCACGGTGCCAGGTTCGGAGCTGGCTGGCAGCCCTGCACGGCCACTGACGTCACGCCCCGTGTCACGTGCCGTACACTGACGTAATGCATGCCACGCGTGCCTGGCCGCATTGCAAGGGTCGTCGCTGCACCTCCCCCCCCTCCGCAATCCGCGCATCGTCCTGCTTCGACGCTGTTATCTGTCGTTGAACGGCCTTGGTAATTCCGCGGACCGCCCGCGCGGAGTGGCGAGAATCGACGACACCCTTCTGGAATGTTCGGGCGTCGGGCCGGCCCGGGACGACGGCGACTCGTCACCGCTGCTCTCGTCGGTTCGAGAAGGGCATCTCAAGTACTTCAGCAGCGACGCTGGCCTCCGCGTGAATGCCAGAGTGCCGCGAGTTCCGCGCGGAGTTCTGAGACAGTTCCGCGCGGAGTTCTGAGAGTTAAGGGAAGTGAGACATCGGCGAGAGCGGCGCGACGCGGAGAGACGGGACCGTGTGAGTGCGACCGAGTGGCGCGAGACTGTGTGTGGACAGGAGCGAGGTAAGGGGCGAACCACTGTTCAGCCTAACTCCAGTGAGGAGTGTGGACTGCGGAACTTGACAGACATTGGGTGACTTGCGAATAAACATATTTAATTGCCAGTGATTGGTGATCGGACATTTTTAAGTACAATTATTTATTAGTTATGTAAATATTAATAATTAATAAAATTGTAACAAAACCTAATTTGGCTAACCCTTGCGAACCCAGTTCTCTCCTTCTAGATTGTAACAATATATTAAACATTCTCACACATCCCATACACCTCATTCATCAATGTTTAATAGTTTGTCTACACAGGACATGATTTTTAAAAAAAAATTGTTTGATTCCAAACGAATTTTGTAAAAAAAATATGAAAAATACAGGAACAATAATTTTATCACTAATGCGCTAGTTTAATCAACATTTAAAAAAATGCTCACGCACATTTCAAAATCATCGCGACCGCTAAGCGGGTAATAAAAGTACACCGTTTTTTTTTCGTGCTGTCGTCACAGATGTGTGGTACGTGATTGGCTAGTTGTGTGTGTGTGTTTGTGTGTCGTGCTGTTGCGATTCCACACAAAGTTCTCAAGCATTGTAAGTATATGAGAATCCTTTGCCACGCAATGCCGTCGAACAGATTTGTCCTGGATTTTATTTTTCTGTTGCAGGTAGGAAACGCAACAAAAGATTTTCGTGGACAGTAAAAGAACGTTTACAAGTCTGAACGTGACTTACAGACTGTTCGCTTACATGTAAGACGCGTTCTCACACACGGTATTGATTTTTTTTTTTTCGTCACATATTTTATTTAAGGACTATATACCTTCCTTTCATCTGTTTTTTTCTTTCAACCACAAATGTTTTCAACAAGTGTTAACTTGGTGTAATGTCACGAGTGTAAACAGGTGCACAAGTCTTCGTAAATATAATCACACGCGTGACGTTTTACATCCTTTATATCACACTACAGGGGCTCAGATCTGTGGGTTTCTAAAGGGGGCGCCAGTGGAAATTCGCAGGTGGGCAGCCCATGGGGCTAACTGACACTTCATCTCTGGACACAGAGCTTTTAATTTGATTTTTTGTATTTTGAACTAAATGAAGGGCACAAGCACAAAAAATTTAAAAAAAATGTTTTCCAAAAAATATAGTTTTTACACTATTATGTTCACCATCAACACCTTCTTATAGTCACAATTTTGCACGCGCAGGCGGGCTAGTGGGCCCTCCACAGCGAGGGACTTCTTAATTCTATGGGAAGTGGGGGGGGGGGAGACGGTATCTAAGCCCGTGTTACACTAACATAAGTGACTATCTGTTGAAAATATTTGTGGCAGCAAAACAAATGCAAAGGAGGTTTTTGAATTAAAATTTTTATTAAAGACCTTTAAATAATAGTAATGAAGAAGAAAAACCTATACATGGCTTGTGACACCAAGCCTTAATATTATCGATTGTACGTGGAAGATGGCATTGGCGTTTTATCATGGCTACGTCATTTATTGAATATTTGCGTGTGTAGTTCATTGGTTGTAGGCTTCGAGCAATTTATGTGGATCAGATAAACATCATTTGTTGAGGTAGAAGGCTCAGTTTCATTAACATTAGCCTAATAAATTCAGTAACTGTTTTCGCAGAAAACAAGCTCTCAAGAGCTCTATGTGCACTTCTTCACTAATGCAAGTAAGTCAGAGTAGCAAGTGCAATACTCGGCGGTGCTTCTAGCACGATGTCGTCTCTAAGCGCAAGGCTGTGGAGTAGCGCGCATTCTTCTCGTAGTGCACAGAGCAACTACGTGATTTGAGAAGTGATCATAACATTAAATGTAGTACAAAAGAAGATAAAGGTGTAACGTAAGTCCCTTGAGTTCTTGCAATAACCTGTACCGAGCGTTTAAAGTCTCAAAATTATTCTGAAAACACGCGTCTTATCCCTTTTCACTCTTCTAAAAGTTCAATTAAAAATGAAAAAAAAGGAAACAGAAGTAATTATTCACTCTCAGCGCGTTCTTAAAAATGCTTTTGGTAAACAGACACCACTCGAATATTTGAGCAGTTTTCAAAAGCGTGAATTCTTCTGAAGCCCTGTCTACCGTATGTGTGCCCAGAGAAAAGATGGTATAGTAATTTATGTTTATGCTTGTGCATTGTTTAGCAGGAATTTACGTTTCTGCAGCAGATAGTATGACGAAGCTCTCAGATGAGAGCCAAATGTTTTTGAGGCCCGAGCGAGGTGGTGTTGTGTTTAAAGCGTTGGACTCGCATCCTGAAGGACCCGGCTTCGAATTCTTGGTCCGGCCACCAATATTTGCAGTTATCCGTGGTTCCCCCTACATCACTCCAGCCAGACGATCGGAAAATATTCACGAAAGTTCAATACACGTTAACACGAATCACTCGCTTCGTCAGCTAAAAGGCAGAAGGACACTCTTGTACGCGTTCTTCAGGCGCGCCACAACTTCCACTTCGACAGTATTCCTTGGAGTCACTTATGATCAGTCATGAACCAGGGTCAAACGTATATAATATTGGCTTCTGCAACTGAGCAGGAGCGTGGTGTTTGTGTCCGCCATCTTGGATTGTGACATCACTTTAGTCATCTTGGATGCCCTTGACCATGACCTCTGATCTTGACTGTGACACTGACCCCATCTTGGATGACCTTAACTCTGACAGACATCTTGAAATCCGCCATATGGATTCCGCCATTTTGTTTTATAAAACTTTCCGCCAACTTGTTTTATTCCGCCATATTGGATTATTAATCCACGTCCACCATTATGTTGTCGTCTTCTGGAGGTCACCATCTTGGATTACGTAATGCCTGGAATATTGTTTTCGTCACAATCTTGTTTTATTTTTCCTCTGTTGGAATTCGCCATCTTGAATGATTTAATATTCGTCATCTTTGTGTCCGCTTTTTTGATTCTAGAATGCGCCAGCTTCGCTATGTGACATGCACGTAAAATCGATGTGATATTACCTGCCAGTGCTGTTATGACCCTTAGAGACACATACGATATTTTTACGAAATATTTTGAGCTCAGAAAAAAGGTGCATGCACGAGATGAGTATTTTTTTTCGTCACAATTCACGCACATTTTTCGCGGTTTCGTGAATAACGTTAGGTTTTTTTCCTATACGAAACGACATGTCCATTAGCGGATCGCGCGACCCATGTCGGCCGCCTGTCATATCACGCGGATCGGAAGATCCGTATGGCAGAAGATGTCACGGCAAAATGAATGCGGCGCAAATAGAAACGCGGAATTGATAACATGATGCGGAAACTAGCTGTGCCAGGCGTCCTATGTACCTCCGAGTGAAGCTGTCACCCTGAAATAGTGAACCTTTTATTTGAGGGGGGGGGGGGGGGTTGTGGTAAGAGGGTGTTTGAGGTGACCTTTGCCATTGTGTTGATGGCTAGGCGTTCACCTTAGACACTTACTAACGTAAACGACACAAGATACACATAGATTGACATTAATATATATTGTTATGAGTGGGGGGAACAGGTCCCGAATGTTTAACCCAATTCATTAAATACAGTTTTATTTATAACTAATATAACTTTTATACATAATATACAGTTTTAATTGTACATAATATTTACACCTTTAAATCTCAAAAATTTAAATGTCTCTTTACAAGTTAATACCACTTTCAAGAATCCACTATTCGCCTCCCCACTGTTGCTGGGTTCCATCGTGCCTCTCTCTACTGTTCGTGTCTTACCAAACAACGCGGTCCCAGCACACTTATTCGCACTGTTCACTCGCCCCCGATGCTTCGATCTTCGCACACGAATACCCGTCGCTCGTCGACCGCTATCGCTCGCCAAAAAGGGGGGATCACTCGCCCTCTTAACTTCACTGCCCTCGCAAGTCGACATTTCCGTTTTTTGTGTACCAACCAGTGCCACCCTGGAAAGATCTCGGCAGCCCTTGAGAAGTGTCGCGTCATCAGAATCCCCCGACTTAGTACTCGAAGCTGCGAGAACAATGGCTTCCCACTTACGACCCTTTACGCAGACGGGGCTCCGGGATCTTGTCAAACTCTCTCTCAAGAGAGAGAGAGAGAGAGAAAAGGGGAGGGGGAGACAGGTACGGGCACTACCTGCTTCGCTTCCCTCCAGCAGGCTGGCGCGTGTACTGACCAGTCAGCCTCTTCGCTAGCTTCCGTAACTATATATATATACATATACAACTATATATATATATAATGTCGACTTGCGAGGGCAGTGAAGTTAAGAGGGTGAGTGATCCCCCTTTTGGCGAGCGATATATATATTTGACGGATATATATTGCGGCGGAAGTCCTTACAACACCTCAGAAAAAATTATGGATAACTAGCTAATGCCTGCATGCGTTGCAAAACCTTTTTCAATTTTTCTTTGTGTGATTTGTTTGAAATAGGTACAACTGTAATTTTTTTTGACGTGACGTCTAATAAATCGATGAACGCTGGCTGCACGCACGAAATTGTCCCACTACGGATGTCCCACTACCGATGTCCCACTACATGCGTGGCATCTCTCTGGTATGTTGCGGACGGTACAGAGAACTCGACCGGCACGTGGCGGCGTACTGGTTCGAGGATATTGTTGTGCACCGCGCTACGGGAGTATATTCGCAAGGAAATGGCGTTCTTACAAGTACGTATTATTTTAATTACTAGTGTAAATCAGTATATTTAAACAGTGTTGTATGAGTATTGTTTTAGCTGTGCAACTAAATATTTATTGCTGGTATGATACTTTTCACGCTTTAGTTTGAAATTGTTAATTATTTGTCATGAGTTATTATTTGATCAACTAAATCACACACCGTATTATAGTTATAAGCCCACGAGCGTGTAAATATTTCGAGTCCAACAGAGGATATGCTAGTTAAAGGAAATTCAAACAAATATCGTGCGTGGAATACTATTAATTGTGACCATCTGAATCAATTATTCTCAAAATGGACTCGTGGTCGTTTGGTTAGCGTGGATGACTTCCAATCCAAAGGTTATCGGTTCAAATCTCGGCAGCTGCGAATTTTCTTTGTACTTGTAAAAATAAATACGTCGCACGCAACATTTCAAAAGTAATAAATATATTTGAATTAATGAACGCAAATTAAAGTAAATTTATTAATTAAATTGTACATTTCATTTCACTCCTTTTTATCCATATAAAATAGTGATAATTCAATAAAATTGATTCAATTTTATTCATAAAAGTATGCAGAGGTAGATTATATCATACAAAAGATAGAAAAATTAAAAAAAATTATTCCTCAAAGAATATAATATTTTTAATGCCTAAAAGGTTTGTTTGCAAAAACATATTACGGCTCACTCTCAGGCCGAATATGATATTTTCTTTTCTTCTGGATCAATAAATTCATCAATGTTTTGTTATGACGTTGTCACGTTAAACTATCATCCGTAAACCGACTTTAAAGACAACCAATTATTTTTTCTTTAATTTTCTATTTCCATTTATATATATACCTATATCTCTATATATAAAACTCTATATCTCTATCTACAACTATACATTTATTTTGTATCTCTCTGTACCTCTCTATCTCTCTTCATCTATATATATATATATATATATATCGTTTCGAATGTTATCAGCAGCAGGGGACAGGGATGATGTCTTTGAACGCCGCTGCCCCGCAGTTCCGCGGCGCACGCAGAGGTCTGTGGCGCGCGCGCGTCGCCGGCGGACGGCTTGTTATCCGACCGACGGGGCCCACTCGATAATGGCGCGCCAACGTCTCTTTCGAGCCCTCCGGAGCAGACGGAAATGGCTCGGCTATCGACCTGCGTACCCTCGCGGCGGCGTCGGTGGCTCGGAAACGGCAAACGCCAAAAAAAAAGAAAATAAATAGATGCCATCCTGGAAGAACGGAAACATGCCACATCCTCCAATCAGGAGAGTAATAAAAAAAAGCGTGCGTGTAGACGTTATACAGGTAAACCTCGCTTATCCGGACTAACTAGAACCAAAGGCAATCCGCACAATGTAAAATCCGGATAATTCAGGTAATATGTGTAATAAGCAAAATATTAAAAAAAATAGTTTTTCCGTTTATTATGATTAAAAAAATATATGTTTGTAACAAACTGACATATAATACGTACCCTGCATTGTTTACAAGTCATTAACAATAAATAAAATTAACTTTTCGCATAATTTCTTAACAAAGAATTCGTCATCTTTATTCTGTTACAAACATGTATGGCGTTTGAATGAAGCACGGACGGGTTGGTTGCATAGATGTAGAATACAATTGTCATATTTATGTGAACATCAAATAAAATGTTTAATAATCTGATTAAGATTATCAGGATCAACTGGGGCAAGATGAACGAGGTTTTGCTTATTTTGAGTGATGAAACAAAGCATATAGTTTAAACTAAAAGGAAGATGTATAGCGTTACATAGTCATATTAAAGTAACCCAACAAAATGGAACATAATCATCGAAGCCATGTATATTCTAATAAAATTCTCTCGGCTAGTAAATTATAACCACACTTGAAGAAAACAAACCTGCAGAAACTTTGTTCGTTGGTTTCAGCGTTAATAAAAACAGGTACTATTAGTTGTGTAGCTTTATCAATTTTAAAAATTGTGTCAGCATAAATTTTCCCTTTTTTTGTTATATGAATTTTTTTCGATCGTTTAATAATCAACAAGGCTTTATGCTTGTTTAATATTAAGGAAAACAATTTAGATTCCTTAAGGTAATTTATTTTTCGACATAGACCCCTCGAAGTCAATGCACTTGCCCCAGCGTTTCGTGATTCCTTAGCGGAAATGAGTTTCTTCGAAGCTTGCAAAAAAAACTTTTTTTACTTCCCGTAAGACCACTTCATTTGACTGAAATTTTCGTCCTGGCAGGATAGTTTTGAGTTTCGTAAATGGACGGTAGCCAGAAAAAGAGCAATGTCTGGTGAAAGGGCAGTCTGTGGAAGCAGTTAAAATCTTCAACTCGACCAAATATTGCTGAGCTACGCGGCTTGAAATGGCGTATTGTCATGGGAGAAAACACTTTTTTTTAATATTTCCAGGCGTTTCCCTAATATTTCCCCTTCTGTCGGTCCAAAATTATGCATAGTATTCTCCGGTAATGGTTGTTACTTTTTTCGAGGTAGTCAATTAGGAGAATTACTTTTGCGTCCAAAAAAAAAATTCAAAGCAGTCATGAGGAATGCCGACAGAAGAGAAAACGTTTTCGCAATTTTTAAGAAAAAATTTATCACAAAACAAATATGTTTTATCACGAGAGTAAAATAACTCCTAAATTACTATCAAATACTCATTGCATAGTAATTGTAGGTATTAAAAAAATAATTAATGATGTTCTTAATTTTTAGGTTACATTGCTACAAAGACTCCGTTTTCTTCGTTATTCAAACTATATATCTATAAGAGAATATTAATATATTTTATACTCACTTTTTACTGCACAGTAATCGTATACTTAAGATTTAAAAGCGCAATAAGTTTTACTAATAGGTTAGTGTTATCTTTATCACGTCACGTGACCATGTCGATGACGACTTACATGAATTTACTCCCTATCATAACCTAAACATGTTTCGTAAATGCATCGGCCGGGTATTACACATTCTCTTCTGATATCTTTGCTTAAGACCGCAATCAATTTAAACCAAATTATTGTTAAAATAATTATTATTAAGAACCAATAATAACTATTAAATTAATAATGACAATTATTACGTATTAATTGAATATACTAAACACAGCGACACAGCAGCGAAGAGCAGCTGACTGTATCTTTCTCGCTCGGGTACACTCGGCGGTCACGAGTTCACCCGATCAAGCCTTTCACCTCAGAGCGTGACGAATCAGCCTAACTTACTGCCTACGAAAAAAATGTGTGTGTGGTGCGCCAAAAGAAGTTTTCACGTTAAAAAAAAAAAGTGAGCGAGTCTCTCGTTACTCGCCAGAGATGTGTAACATCCAACCTCGGTAACGAGCAAATTCGTGTGTTGTAATGTTGAAAATACACTTATAATGCTAAACTTGGACACGAAATTCAACGTAGAAATCTTTGAAGTAATACCGAGCGTGATAAAAACACAGAACCACGTACATGGTTTCCACATCCGCCGCTAGAATTAACTGCAGAAGCAGCTACGTCGTCTATCGAATCAGTCCATTTTCAGATCGAAATGTTAAAATATACAACTAAACGGCTCCGATAAAAAGCGAAAAAAGTGTGTTCAAAAAATGTACAGCCCTTTCTTTGGACCTGATTTCCAAGAAGGAATGTTATTAAAAATACCGCGCATATTGTTAAAAACTCGTTAAACGGTTTTAGTACTGTAAATTTTCCCTTTGTCTTTTAGAACTTTGGTTCGCAGCATACGCCACAGATGGCAGCACCATGGATACTCATTCCATGTGACTTCCGTTCCATTCACATTATTACGCCATATACCGAGAGCTAAGATGTTACACATAAAAAACTAAGAGCCATCACCTTTCCAGCGGATGGAACGCAGTTCGCCAACAAATAACTGAGGGTTTGGTTGGGATTTTGAGGCTCTAGAATGTTGGCTCTTAATTGAACCTTTGTTTGATTTCCGGGAGTTTTCCCGACTGGAAAATTTCCTAGCCCTAATTCCAGAATGAGTTTCTCACTGTCCTCTCTCCCTCCCGTTATGTAGGCAATGGCAAAGCGACAAACCCTCCTCCAATCTGTTTCCAGCGTTGCAACGTTGCCCGGGTCAACATATTTCGGTATGGGAAATATGAGACCGTTTCCATAGAGGATTAATAATGCTAGGCTGCCTGGCTCTTGATATGCATGTCCTCAAACACAGTAAACATTTTTTCCCGTACTTTTAAAAAAAATTCATTTCGAAGCCAAATGCCAAGAAATAATTTGTAAAACTACAATAACAAAAGGCATTCATGGGGACGGCTTGATTGATTTTTCTACGACTCGGGTATTTTTTAAATCAAGCAAAAGGTTACCGCTTGGTACCTTCAATTTTAAACAATAATATTTTAATTAATATTCTGTGTTACCACAGGATACGTTTTAAGTCTCAGTCGTGTATACCGTAGAGCATGGCTTCCTATTTCGTACGCATATGATATTTGCCCGTGTTTTCGTGAGTTCCGGCTAAAACTTTTCAAATAAAAGACCGGTGCGCATACGAGTATAACCCTTGCATGGATGTAGTTCTTTTTTTTTTTCCCCGGTAATTAATGTTCGTCTTTTGGTGGTTCTGGGTTGTTTTCTCATTTTAAACTATGAATATAATTTGACGAGGGTTTATTATTAATTAGATCTACCTTACACTTTATCCTTTCAATCACACTAAAAAAATTTCAAAAAAATTCCGCTAATATAAAAAAAAATGCGCATAACTCAGTACACGTGATAGAAGTAAAAAATTTTGTCAATTCAAATCTCGATTCGTAAGTATATCGAGAGAGAAAACAAAATTATTACGTATTCATAATAACGGCTCCGGATATCAATAATTATTGATCAATAGGGCACTTCCAGTGATGAAATCTTCATTTAAATTAATATCGGTTCTTTTGATTAAGTTTATCCTAGTTGTGTTTCGAGAAAATTCATTTGCAGAATATATAACTGCTTTAACATTAATTTATTTTAAGATTATACCAAAATTACATTTAGACGGTTCACTCTTGGGGATTTACGTCCATAATATTACTACAAAAAATAATAAAAACGTTTGCAGTATTGTATTTAAATATATCTGAACGTTCTTTTTTTTCGTTTCACTACTTGGTTTTGTAGATGTAATACTTTTGAAATTAAATATTCTGTAGAATATTTAGCAGAATGTTTGTCAAAGCACGTTACTGCATGCATTGCAATACTTTTTTTTATAGGAACTATATAATTCATCATGATAATAATGTGTAAAAACTTGTCTTCTTTGCGTGTATTTTTTTAATTCTTCAAAAATCTACATCTGGATGCACTGAGTAATATTATATTCTGTTTTTTATGTATCTTGGAAATACAAACTCAAGTGTACATGACGTCTAATTATAAGTCCAGTGGGACACTTAAGTAAACTAGTCGCTAAGGAAAAACGCATAGACTATCTTCCAATTAAAGTAAAGAACGGAAACAATACACATGATGCACATGAGTGGTAACATTTTTTTTTCCTTGTAGATTTTATTTTTTCATGGTGCTTTGAAAGATTAATCTTGATGAAAATCTTGCAATTATTTTTTTTATAAAATCCGTTAAGAATTAAAAAAAAATGTTAAAACCACCTCATGCAGAATAATTATTAAAAAACATTAAGTACAATACTACTTATAATTCACTAAAAATTTAATTGCAGGCTACATATAACACATATAAAATTAGCCTATTTATTATTCATCAAGTGAAACCAAACTATCGCTTACACATTAAAAAACTTTGGTTCGGTCAACGACTCTGGCATAGCCAAAGATAATAAACAATTTTGAAATCTCGCAACTCAACTTATAGGGTTACGTTTAAAATATCCGGGCAAGAATAAATAATGAAAAAGCGTTTAGGAATCACAAACCATTCATTGGTGTTAACATACAAAAACATCTTTAACGTTTTTCCTAAGCTCTGAAGTGAGTCTTAAGATGGATTCGCTGTCAAATTGCACCTTTTTATTTTGCACTGAAATTACCTCTTTTACACCACTATAAAAAATGTTGTGGTAATTAACCCTAAAAACAGGAGCAATAATTAGCGAGCAATAATTTATTTATACATGTATAGTATTGCGTTACAAAATGGTGGTGTGGTTTGTTTATACAGTGTATTGATAAAACGTTTTGTGAAATATTTTGCGTTGGTTAAAGAAATGTATATTTTTAAGAACATACGGAAAACATTAAAGCCCATTATGCGTTTGGACACTAGGCTCTTTTGTTGGGGGTATTGTGAAGTTTTAAATTAACGTATATTGTTCAATTATTCATGCTTACACTAGGAAAAAAATTAATTTTCATGAATGCATACTTTGTAAATCGATTAAGTGGAAAAAATATTTATATACATATATATATAGTTTCAAAAACAAAATAGCCTTTTTAAAAAGGCACACAAATTTAGGGTACTGTAAAAAGACTTTTAGTGACATGAAACCAACAAGGTAGAAACAACAGGTAATTATCATTTTAAATCTTTAAACAAGGTTTTAAATCAGTAAACTTTAATTAATTCTCGTAGTATTATTAAAAAGATCAGGCCTGTGCACGCAGCATTCTTGTATACACTAAAGAAATTAATATCAATTATTATTTTCGATTGTACGAAAACCATCTAATTTAAGTAATGTAAGACGTGCAATTTGGTATACAACAAATTTACTTCCTAACAAGAAGTTATTCTCGGATAATTGCACAAAATTGTTTTCATTCCAATTTACGCTAACTCTGCAAAATAAACTTCTTTCAGATGATTGCACAAGTGATATGGTTTCATTGCTAATAAATAAAAATAATACATAGCTGTAGATAAAGAAAGCTCTGTTTATGAGATGTAAAGCCTAAGATATAAATAATACAATACATTTGCAATATTAATCACACACTTTTTACAGTGTGACGAACCTGCGGCACAAAATAGTTTTTCCTAATTTGCTGTCATAACGTGCTTTCACCCTTGTGATTATGTTCTGCGTTTCTTTAAGATTATTTTTTCCAAAAAGAAATGGTAAAAATTAACGACTAGGGTGCTTGAGCCTTCTAGCAAAAAAAAATGATTTTAACAGAATTGGTGGATTGTAAATATTTTTTTATAGATTACTAGCTGCCCGACCCGGCTTCGCACGGCTATACTAATGGAAAAAATTAAGCCACATCTCCCATTTACAGTAATGGTAAATTAAAAAAAATTCAGTGAACATTTATTACAATGCTGTATAATGTACCGGAGAGAAAATGAATAGCACCGATGGTTTCCCGACTCGTGCACGCAACGTACAACTGATGTACCCGTACTTCGCTACGGCAGTCTACAGGCAGATCACTCTTGCGCCGCTCATTATACATGCCCCTCCTTGTGTGTACGCCACTGCCGTGCGATGCCCGTTGCCATGGAGACGCAGAAGGCATGAACAATGCAAAATCCTGTTCTCATGCAGACAAAGTACCCAATGTTGCCTGTTTTTAACCACCCATGGGATCTAATTTTCGGAAAATGTCATCCTGCGTAACATAAGGAACATTACTGTGAAGTTTCAAGTCTGTAAAATATATATACTTGAAAAAAAGGGCAAGTTTTGATATTTACAGTACCCGCAAAATTTCAACGGTAATGAGTACTGCACTAACAATGAAAAAGTTGTTGCCATAGAGACGAATGAAGCATCAACAAAGCAACAGCCGTTGCCATGGTGATTTCCTACCAAAAACTGGAAATTATGATATATTACGCCCCCGAAACTCCCCTTGGGATCGGATTTCCGCAGAATCCGTTCTTAGTGAGCGTCTAAATCACAAAATGAGTAACTATGCTAAATTTCAAGTCAATCGGGTGTATAGTTTTTCTCGTGATGAGTGAGTCAGTGAGTGGTATTTCGCTTTTATATATATATATATATATATATATATATATATATATATATATATATATACAGAGAGAGAGAGAGAGAGAGAGAGAGACAAGTCCTTGTCAGAATTGTAATGGGAGAGGAAAATTATTGATGGTCCGAAAAATGAAAATTAATTAAAAATAATAAAAATAATTCTAGTAAAATAAATAAAAAACAAATTAAACACAGGGAGAGGAAAAAACCTATGGTTTAGGTTTGCGATTTAAAGTGATAAAAAGTATTTAAATACTAATTGAACTCTTATGAGGGTACTGATTGCTTCGTTGTTAATATCACACGGGTGTTTTTTACTTGTATGGGAGAATAAAGAATGATAAGGCATCTAGTGTGTGGCAACAATGTTAATAGGCAATAGGAAATAAACTTCTAGCGCCTGCGGCATTGTCAACACACACTTCGTACGTGTACTGCATGTTGTATCTAACCCCCTCCAATGCATTTGATTCTAAATTTGACTTTTAGTAAGGATCCCTAATGTTATTGGTAATATAATATAGCCTATAGCCTTCCTCGATAAATGTACTATCCAACACTGAAAGAATTTTTCAAATCGGACCAGTGGTTCCTGAGATTAGCGCGTTCAAACAAACAAACAAACAAACAAGCTCTTTAGCTTTATAATATTAGTATAGATTTTACGGGTTTTCTATTTTAATGGTTATTTAATGTTACGTGTTATTTAAATATTCCGTTAGAAGGTGTGATAACTACTGATAAATATATATACGATTATTCCGCTTGAAAATGTTTAGAGTAAAGTTAATGAATAAAACTGTGTAACTTAATCTTACTCTTAAGTTGGGAAAGAATATTTTTATCAGATTTATAGTGTTATTTTCAAGCGAATTACGGGCGTAATAGAATGAAGGTACTATCATACACTTTTGTTGCGTTTTCAATTACTGATAAAATACTTTTTTTTAATCCAGTATACAATTTCAACCACTACACTTAAAATAAAAATATTAAAATATTATTTTAAAATTATGTATGCTTTTTTGTCAGTTTACTTAAGTTACTTAAGTCATTTAAAACGCATGTCAATACAATGTGCACTGTAAACAATATTATATGAGAAATACATTTCTGTACAAAAAAACCATGAACAAGAATGTTTGTGAATGCTTGAAAATTCAATAGCTATTTAGTATGCAATCAAAATTTCAAGACGAAAATATATACTTACTACTTGTCACTTATAATATTTAACCCCATATATGGATTATTATTTTCTAATGTTTAAAAATTTCAGAAAATTATCAAGGTAAAAATAAATTTAAGGATATAAAATAATTGGAAATAAAAATTTTGAGATTACGGACATTTACGGGGGCATCCTAAATGGCGCGGAATAGCGACGTAGTGTTTGAAAATCACGTTTTTACAGGAAACTACTGAAAGTACCCTCAATAAATTAAAGAACGAAAAGAAAAAAAAAATTAGACCTCGAGGGATGTCTTCTACCGATAAAATTTGAGATAAGATAAAATTAGTTCGACAAAAATGGTAAATTTTCGCTCTTCTGTATCTCAAAATCTTGTGACTGAATATCGTCTAAAACTACCCGAGGCACGCGCATAGAAATTTGTTAACTCTTTCAAACTATGGTAATGTAGTGCCACCCTTAAAGTATCGTGGGTAGCCGCATCAAGACTAAAACAATGCACGCCCGCACAAAGCCTTGTGCTTAGAGACGAAGAGTATACTTGATACCTGTGCTGGAATCGCCTTTAACGGATCCTAGATCTTTTCCAAATAAAAAAAATTGTAAGTCCAGGTAAGGATACGAAATAAGTGTAACACGGCACTGTATTTTGTAAGCTAGACATATTGAACAAATGCTGTTTGTACATTGACCCTGAAATTAGGGCATCTTTAAAAATTTTCATGTGATTATTCCCTTTGTTTTATCGTTGGCTCATTGCTGGCCTTAAGTCCACCATTGCCTTTCCAACACACACTGCCATAATTAAACATTTTTCACATTTTTTTCCTTGTTATCCGACGATAGGTTTGTTACCTTTTTCTCTCCCTACCGGTAATCTTTTAGTCTTCAAGGTATTTCTGTGAGACTTATATTTTTGATTGGAAAATATGTTTCCATAATAATCAGGGCCATGGTAAGCTGCATTTTCATGCACAATTTTAAGTATTGTGTAACCGATTTTTGATTTCTAAAACCATTGGAAGGAAACTCCTATTTTAGACATTTTCGGTGTTCAGAAAAAAATGCACATTTAAAATGAGATGCTTACGAAAATGTGAGAAGGCTCTTTAGCGTCAGTTTTTATGAGAAAAATATCAAAATTATTGAGCGAATTTTTCAAATAAAATATTTTTAACTGAAGTTCTGCCCACCGGCTTGTGGTTTGGGCAGGTGGCGGTAGGTTAACTTAATTAAGATAGAAGTTTATTAAAAAAAAAAGCAATGTGCCAAATTGATTTGCTGCGATAAATGAGTTTCTCTGTTTTGAAGTAAATTATTAGTTCGAAGCGGCGATTCTGTGTAATTCAAAGGTGCCTAACAACAGAATTTGTGCCAGTTGGTAAATCGGTTTGATTATTAAAAAATTGGTTGTCTGTAAAGTCGGTTTACGGACGATAGTTTAACGTGAAAACGTCATAACAAAACTTTGATGAAATGATTGCATACTTTTATGAATAAAATTGAATCATTTTTATTTTAATAACAAAAGAATAAGTACTTGAAATTATACTAGTAATCAGATTTTTAAAATGCAAGAATAATTAACCTTTATTGCCGAAATTGTTGTTGTAATAAGCACTGAAAACCACATTAACTTTTCGTTTAAATATAATTATGAACAAGTTTTCATATAAATAACCTGAAATTAAATATCTAACATAACCTATTATTACCTCGGACGCATAGGCCAATCGAGTGGAAGATAGATAGATGCGGCGCAAGCGTACAATGAGCGTAACGGGATACAGCGTAACGGAACACTTTTTCGTGCGTGCAGCCGACGTTCATCGTTTTATTAGACGTTGTCACGTGAAAAGACTTAAGTAAAGCTATAATCTTACGCTAATATCACCATCTAAGTTGGTCTTAGTTCAATATCCGCATGTTTTTACTATCAGTCAGGTTTTTTTAAATTTTGCATACGCCACACCAATAAACACACTTGAAATTTTGTACTTTTAACTGTGCGGTGTTAGGTAGCTACCGAATAGTAAATAAAAGTCCTGTTTTCAATAAAGAAAAATTACGGCGTATATAAAATAGGAAATAGAGAATTTTATTTAAAACATAAAAAAATATAAAAAATTTGTAAGTTGTGAAACTAATAATTAAATTGTTTTACATCACTAAAAAAAAGTTCTGCACAACCTGGATTTCTGCGTAAGCCTATTACCAAACTTTACTGCGAAACCAAAATGAAAGTTAATAAATTATGACACGGAAACACACTTTCAGGTTCAAACCTAAACAAAAAAACATAGCCAGAAATCTGGATATCGTACATATTATATCAGCTTGCAAGATAATTGGTTTGCGCAAAAAGTTTTTTTTTTTTTTTTTGGTAGTGTATTCAAACAATTGTTTTAAAACAATATACAGTGGATTCTCGATATTTCGAACTTCGGTAATAAAAAATCCGCTTAATCCGAAACATAAAGTCAAAACGAACTGAGTTTAAAATGAAACCACAGTGATACATAATAATACATAAAAAGAATATTTCTGAAAATTACAAAAAAAAAATATATGTTAGACAATGTACTGAAACTTTGGTGTGTTTTTTGATGAGAAAAATAACTCTCCGTTGAAGCCAAATTATGCCAGCATCTCAAAAAAATGTACTTTTATAAAATAAACTGTATAATCGAACACAATAATACATATTTATGTAATCACACCTCATAGTGTAATTTAAGTTACTTTTAAGAATGATTTCACTTAACCCGAAAAATTCGTCAATCCGAAAAGGGTCTGGTCGCAGTCATTTCGGATTATCGAGACTCCACTGTACTCATTAACATTACGTTACTAGTTAATGTCAGCGTTTAAGCTTAAACTATAAACATTTGTGTTATTTATTTGGCTCGACATTTGTTCCTAAGAAAGAAAACGCCAATGGAACAGTTAAATATCCCAGTGTGGCTTTTTTCCATTGTGATTTATAAATAATTCGGTTATGACCCTGTTAGAAACTTGTACCAATTAACTTCTTAATGAAGGTAAAAAAAATACTAAAATGTTCAACGCGTTCGTGACAAGAGGGAGTTTCCATTAAGGTGCAAGTCCTCCAATACGTGTTTATCTGTTGAAGGAGTGCGCACGTGGGATAGAACCACCGCGCCAAGCCGGCTCGTACCTGTGCAGAGCAGGGCGGCCAGGCGGAGCAGCGTACGCGCGGGCGCCATGGTCTGACGGACGCTCTCTCGCCAGGCAATAGGGGCGGCGATATCCCCTCCTTCCGACCAGGCGCGTGTGGTTCCCGCGCGCAGACTGCCGCGCGAGGGGTAAAAGCGCGCCAAGCTTTTTGCGTGCCGCGGAGCGGGAGAGGGAGGGCGAAGTAGGGGCGTGGGAGGGGAAGGAGGTTCTCACCTCGGCGACTGTGGCGCCGCGCCGCGGCCGCGCGCCGGTAACTACGCGGGGTGAGTGAGGCCTTATCCCGCCGCACTTGATCCTTCATCGCTTCTCGATGCCGAACATGAGACGGCGCGTAAATAGCACACACACACGGCACGGAAGACGATGCTACATTCGCACACAACACAGCGGTTCGGAACATTCCAACATTTTATATACAGTAAACATCTTAGCTCTCGGTACACGTCATGGAACGTAAATGTGTAACCACGATGCTGCCATCTGCGGCGGATGACGCGAACCAAAGTTCGCAGAGCCAATGGGGAAACTTTATATTATTAAATGTTTTTTGAATTTCAACCAGATGGGCAGTATATAAATAAAATTTCTTGTCGAAAACCAGTTCCAAAGTTGGGATTTTTTCAAGATTTTTTTTTTTTTGCTTTTATCGGAGCCGTTTTATTATGCAGTTTAACCTTTCGCTTTGCAAATCGAACTATTCGGTAGTCGTCGTAGCTGTTCCGGCATTGAATGATAGTGAGGTGCGGAAACTACGTGTGATTCGCGACAGTAAATATAGTTGAAAACACAATGTTCATGTATTTATCACTCTCGGAACTATTTAAAAAATTTCTAGGTTAATTTTTTTGTTCAACATTGATATTATAATTAAGTTTGCTACATGAGAACACACGAATTTGCTCGTTACCGAGGTTAGATGTTTAACATCACTGGCAAGTAATGAAAGATACGCTGACAATTTTTAAATCCTCAATTACTTCTACGGCAGTTTTCAATTTAAATTTTGTCAGCTTTTATAATATAGATATAGCATTCTTTTTATCTAAATACAAGAATTTTTTTACAGTTTAATTTTTAATAATCAGAATGATTAACTACAAAGCACCGCCTAGAAAATAGCTACCAAATTCAAACTATTGCATTTTTTAAGTCTTTGAAAGCCACAAATCAAACAATCCGTTGGGTACTCTAAGACTCTGACGTACAGTGCATTCTTACTGGCCGCGAACAGAAGTCAACTCACAGCACAGAAAAAATATATATAAATGCGGCAACGTTCTGTGCGCTATGCGCGTGCAGTTTTCCTGTGCATGTGTTATTTTGCCACGTACGCAGCTGCTACCTGTTTGTGTACGTTTCCCTCACATGCGTCGTGCCACTCGCGTGCTTTTACGATTGTAGCCCAGCCTATAAGACTAATGATTCGTTGATTCGTGTATGGTTAAATACTGTCAAAAATTTTGGATATGTGTATTTTACACAAGACACAACAAATAGCAGTTAACGTTAACTTTGTACCTTAGGGCATGTATTCGTGAATCAATCGCGCAAAAAAAAAGTTATTTGTAAATTGTCACTGTAAGTTCTAGTCTAATCATAAATGTTTTATGAAACAAAACAAAAAATCACCATTGCCCCTATTTGAAACTTTTCTATGCTATATTAATATAATATATTTTATATAGATAAAAATAAATGGTCTACGCATAGTTAAAAAGACTAATAGCGAAAAAATTTATATTTTTGTGCTTGAATATATTACAAATAACATTAAGTACTTCTTAGTCCTGTAGTTAAAAAAGATATTATTTTGAGATGAATCACAGTAGTGAAATTTATGAGGAAACATACCTAAAATTAATAAAATCCTTTTAAAATTCTTATTTTTATGTTGTAGCATGATTGTAAAATTCCTGATGGAACACCGCACTAACAATGGACGACTAGAGGTACCCGCCCTCTGACGTCCCGGTGTCACGTGACACACGTGGCGGGGGGGGGGGGGGGGGAGAACTGTGGAAATCAAAGCAAGCAGTTGCTGCCTAATGCTTAGAGACCGGAAAAATTCGCGGATTCAATGACCTCTAGGATAGCCTCCACTATCCTCTGCATTTCTCAAGCAGACACGCGTGTTCATTGGGTGCTAACTTGTGAGGCGTCTCCACTGGTAGCTTGTGATCCGATGGTTCTTTGGTCGATAGTCTATCATTGGCCCAGAGAACTCCAGTTAAACTGCGAGCCATTAGCAGGACCAGCAGAATTGTACATTGTACACGTGTTTGAATTTCATCTTGTCACGAAATGAATTTCGCGAATTTTTCCGGACTCTACTAATGCTGCTTGTGGCCGCAAGGAAACATTTACTATTTTTCCGTTCAAGCGTTTAAATAATGGTTCAATTTCGTTTCAAATCTCATTGTATGAGTTTATATTTTACGCCTTAAATAGCATTTCACACCTTTAAAAAAAGCGTACTTTTCAAATAATGACAATTTTAGTTTGCAGACACGATGGCGCAAGTACAATTCTCAGCGCACGGGCGTGTATGTACTAAACACTTCGTCTCTGCAGATTACAGAAAAATTTATTGCTGCGTTAGCATTCCCAGTAATTTCACATTCACGTCGCCTAGGAAACTAAATCCAGCCACGCAGAGAAATTCGTCACAGTTCAAATGCTAAGTAAACCTAGAACATGAAAAGAAAAGCGCTCATGTCCGAGAACTATTTACTAAATAAAGACATTTTTATGTTTTACGGGATATTACCATTTATATAAATGAATATTAAGCACTACAAGTAAGATTAAAACCCGTGTGTTTATACGGGCAGCATAAAGGGCCTGCCACATTGGCGCAGTCGTGTCTGTGTTTGCTATCTAATTAGATACAACACAGTTCGGTAATAAACAAAACCAGTTTTGCAAATAGGTTTGTAAGGTTTGGATGTATTCAGTATGTATACCTATCCTATACTTATACAGTGCATAAAACCTATAAGAAAAACACAGCTAAATCGTAAAAACTGTACACGTCGACACCTGCAGCGCGACCTAGGAGTTCTAAATATGGAGGGTAGCGGCTTTTCCGTAAAACTAGAGATAAGTAGGAAAATTGTATTTCTGAGTTCAATGTTACTCATTTATAATTATTATATTCTCTTACAATATTTTTCTCGTTTTTAATGTTTTCACTTCACCATTTCCCTGGAATTTATTGCCCTCCGGTTTTTTTTTGTTGGTGGTGGTTGGGAAAAGGGTTGCGTTGGGGGGGGGGGGGGGTTTGTGGAGGAAATCAAAGAACATTAGACGAAATCAAAAATTCCTTATTTTGTATTTATTTCCATGGAAAATCCGTGACTCTTCTGAATTACCTTATCAAACAATGAGAGTGCCTGTAAATAAACAATGGACAGGGGTTGTGGCCAACCCCCCTTATACCGGGGTAGTTGCACACGTCCGCACTCGCCACGCCAGTCCTGTATACGCGTCACCACTGCCATGCTGATATTGAAAGTGTAGTAAAATTAAATTCAACAGACGCGCATGGACTGGTGTAACATTTGGCCAGTGCGCAAAATAAATCATTAGCATGCTAAATTTACCGACAGTCCTGCATAACCTATTCTGATAGTTATAATAATGAATTACCAAAAATAAGATGCTCAAAATTAAGTACTGTAAAAGGGTAAAGGGATCTAAAAGGTTAATTCGAGATATCATTTAAATTGCTATAATTGAATTCAACGCATGTAGCGACATTTGTATACAGACACTCTTACACTAAACTTAATTATATTCCAAAGTCCCACAAAGTCTATTACGGAGGAGGGGGGGGGGGGAAACGAAATAGCGACGTCCTTCAGTCTAGATAAATTCAACCAGCAATTCCCGTCGCCGCACTCTGTCTTTCAAACACGTCTTCCATAAGTCATACCAGCCGGGCAAAAGGTACAAAATCCAGTTCTCGCACTTAGGTACTTGTTACTGAAGCATACCTCTGTAGTTGGTGACTGCCGGGGTCGGGTGTAAACCCCACTCACTTTTTAGCGCCTCTTGCATCGCGGTGTATCGGTGGCCCGTGCACTAGGCCCCCAAATATCGCGTTCTCGTGTACCACCACTTATGTTGCTTCGCCCAAGGTGTCGTGGCGTTACCGTCATATTCAATCTTATTCACGTAACGTAACACCAGTTACTCATCGCTGGGATGCAAATTCTACTATCCACCGAGTAGTTCCGCGGCCGGCGGTCAAACACACACTCTCCCGCTGCAAACAGCTGGCCGTCACCTCTCCTTGTCACGTCAGCTGACGTCACCCCCCTCCTCTACTACCACCCCTCACTCCGCTAGATCGTTCTGGTTATTTCTTGCAAGTCCCACTCCAGAATAAGGGTACTTAGCGTAAAATAAAAAAGGTATACGATTAAAAAGTTACAATAAATAAATAATAACATACACCATTAAATAATATAAACACATAAATAATGTTATTGAAAAAATTAACTCATCTTAAAATAAACTTTACGCAAAATAAAGGTAATAGTAATAACCAAGACGACTGAGGCCGCCACAAGTGGCCTCAGGGTAAATATATATAATTGTAGTAAAATGCGCTTCTCAGTAAACAAAATTATGGCAGGCAACATGTTTGAGTTATTAAGAAGATACCACTATGCACGTGAAGAAGGAAATATTTATTCAAAGATGCGCTAGTTAAAATTGCATTCAAATACCTATGTGTGACGGGAGTTCTTCAATACATTATAAATCGATTTCGTTTTTGATAATATGTACTTTAGAATATAATACAAAATTTTTAGTTTTAAGGATAACTTCATTTTAGAAGGCATACAGGTTATTTACGGGCAATTAATTTGCAGTTAAGTATTTTTTTAGTTATCAACCAGCAGTTTCCATATAATCAACACAAACACTGCAACACTTCCACACAAAACGTAGATCAAAATCAGGTGTCCTGCTTTAACGCATAGTATGCTTGAGGGATTTCAAAACCATTAGGTTTTTCTTCTCGAAGAAAATAAATGAATCCGGGCTTTTCGTTTTATTTTCCGTGGATGGCAATAGGCTTTCACAAACACGTTCTTACCGCATGTCGCCGCTATCCACACATCGTTATAATACGCAGAAACATGAATACTTTACACTTTTTAAAGCCTCTTGCTTACCAAGTCCTCGACACATCTAAAAACTTAAACTTCGAATGAATAAAAATTAATAATAGTTTTGTCCATAACAACACTTTCAACACAGCTTATTCCATTATCAGTGGCTGTTTGTTTACATTGTGTGTCTCCCACTGCTGACAGTGGCGTTTCAACCGGCCGTTACTTGAACTGCTTGGCTCCGTCCCATTTCAAGTCGTCCATTGGTTTACAATAAAAAAAACATTTTGGTAGCTTGAAAAATTTTAACAGAATTTAAGACGCTTGTTTGGCTTCAGTGCTTTAGTCTGCCGCAAAAAAGCACGAGTAACTTCATCAATATGCGCTGCAGAGCTTCATCTACGAATTATATCCCTGGCAATTGCTACGTAGAGAAAATACGAGCGCGTGATTCAACTCTAGGTATGTCTGAAAGCGAAATACAGGGAATTCCTACAGAGGGGAAAGGGGAGCGGATGTAAATCAACTGGCACGACAGATCTATTGTGGTAAGGATGGTTTGTCTTTGATGAAAACGTAGTTCAGCTTTGATTAGGAAGTTTTGCTTGCACGAAACCGTGGCTCCTTCAAAGGGCATCCGGTCTGAGAACAGCAGCTAAGTGCGAGTTTGAAACAATAAGGACAAAGATATGTCTAGACTGCAATTTCTCAGGTGTACCAAAGATATCGTATACTGCTATGGGATGATTGGTATACATTTTCTATAGAAGTCTTGTAGACAAAATGCTGTTTCCTTTCAAAATGTTCAAATAATTATGAAGTATGAAAACATTAGGACCAAATAATAAGAACCAATTTGTAATTCTCGAATTAACTAATGGTAATGGGCATTTAATTTCGTGGACATCGAAGTCATTAAATACGGTGAGGTGATTAGATAATAACGGAGCACTAACGGAATAAAAGAGTGGCGAGGGAACGGGAGTACACTGAGAAAAACCCCATCGGCTCGTGGTAAGGTCCACCGCGTTTTCCCTACTTTATGAATATCCGGATTTGACCCCGTCGGGTATTGAAATCAGACTGCCGTGGTTGGGAGACCAGTGATTCAGTCACTTATTTCCCTTCTTGTTAATAGATGATAGGCTTTAAAAATATCGCAGGATTTCGCGGCCATTGTATGGAGTGGATTGGCGTCTGGGTTGAAGCCACGCCGAAGGCGAAGATATCAGCGACGTTTCGCTTCGATGTTGCAGTCGCCATCATCAGGGTAGCAGTTACCTACTGAGGTTATTGCCAGTTTTCGTGCCTGCATGTGTGGGCCAATCAGAGCCATGCTTTCTTCTGGTTGGCCTGTTAGTTTGGACAATCGTAGCTGGGCTTCTATGATTGGCTTGGGGTGGGGGGGGTGCTGGCTGATAAAGTTATCCTTTAAAGGTGATCATAATTAAAGCAAACTTAATCTTTACTTCTCTTCCTTTATTATACAACAACATACGGCCGCCATACTATTAACTACTTCCTTTTCTTGCCCAGTGCGCCACTGTTACCAACCACATATAAACAAACAAAGATAAACACATACATTCAAATCCTAACACCCCTGCTCAAGTTAAACATGTATCAACTACAATGTAAGTTACATTTACTGTTTCACTTGCTTAGGATTGAATTATTTAACATTTAGCCGATTTGTACAGTGTTCAAACTTATGTTGGCATAGAGGCTTCGTCATGGTATCTGCTGCGTTATTTTCGGTGTTTACATAGTCCACATGAATAATTTTCTTATCTACTAGATCTTTTAAGTAGTGAAATTTAACGTCAATATGGTGTGAGCGCCTACTATTTTCGAAGCATTGAGCCATGTCTATGGCACTTTGACTGTCTGTGAAGAGAGTGGGTGTGCTTGGTGTGGGCATGAAGTCTCTCAGCACTCCCTGGAGATACACCAAATCACTTGCTGCGGTTGCACACGCAATGTATTCCGCCTCGGCGGTTGACAGGGCTACAGCTCCTTGTTTCCTTGATGCCCATAAGATTGTGTTGTTGCCGTGAAGAATTACACTCCCACTTACACTTTTCCGATCCAGCTTATCACCTGCCCAGTCAGAATCACTATAGCATGTTAAGTGTTCATCTGAGCTAGGCTGGAAAGTTAGACACATGTCTTGAGTTTGCTGCAAATATCTAAGGACTCTCTATCCGGCTTTCCACAATTGTTCAGTAGGTTTGTTCAAAAATCTACTGAGATAGCAAACAGAATAGGCTATGTCAGGCCTACTTGCAGTTGCAACATACATAAGTGAGCCAATGAGTTGACGATACTTTAGCTTTTCGTCAACAGGTGCTTTCGTGTCAACCTGGAAGTCACTTATCATAGGAGTGTTGGCTCCTTTGCAGAGTATCATGTTGAAATTGGTAAGAATCTTGGTAATAAAACTACTCTGTGAAAATTTCACTTGATCCCTTTCCCTTATAATCGTAATGCCTAAAAATTCACTTAAAATTCCCAGGTCTTTGGTTTTGAACTCAGCCTGTAGAAGTTGAATTAGATTTCTTACTTCTGTGTTTTCTCCAGTTATGAGCATGTCGTCCACCCAAATAATAAGCCAAACTTTTTCGCCAATGTATAGGCAAAAGTCACTTGCTGATCTCTTCATGTCGTGCGACTCCATGAAGCTGTGGAATCTCTCGTTCCATTTTCTAGGTGCAGTCCTTAGACCGTACAGACTTCTCTGTAGCTTGAGCACTTTGCCTGGCAAATTGTTAACTCCTTCAGGTGTCTTGATGTATATGTCTTCATCCAGGTACCCATTTAGGAAGGCTGTTGGAACATCCAGTTGTGTAATCTCCCAATTTCTTGAAATGGCAACAGATATCAGGAGTCTTATGGTTGATAGTCTTGCCACCGGTGCATAAACATTAGTTGTTGTCTCCTCTTGAAATTCTTTTGCAACCAATCTAGCTTTCTTCGATCCATCTTGTTTAGTCTTGAATATCCATTTGGTTTCAATTGCTTTTTCTCCTCGGGGTAGTGCTGATGGAGTCCATGTTTCATGTTGTTCCAGGGCTTGTATTTCACTTGCGATGGCTTCGTTCCATCCATTTCCCAGTTGTGTGGCCTCTTCAAAATCTTGTGGTTCTCCAGTGCATAGGCAGTATGCTATGTACAAGTAATATGGTTGTAGATGAGAAGGTTTCCTAACAGTTCTTTTAGGGTTCCTCCTCCAGTTTTCTTTGCCTTCTGTGTGTTCAAAACCAATGAAGTCTTCATCACTTTCTTCACAGTTTTCCAGTGTTGGGCATTGCTTTCTTCTTTCATCTGTCTCGTTTTCTTTTATGTATAATTTTATTTCTGCTTTTTCTTCCCTTATGTTTAGATTTTCTGCTTCCTTGATAAAAATTGTCTCTGGATGTCCTGTCATACTATTACCACTTAGTCTTACTTTTGATTCATCAAAGGTTGCATCTCTTGACATTACAATCCGATTCTCTTTCGGGTCCCACAAACGATATCCACCACCTGAATATCCTACCATTATCATATGTTTCGCCCTTGGTTCTAGTTTATTTTCTCGTGGTAGTTTAAGCATATATGCATGTGAGCCAAATACCTTTAGTTTGGACAAGTCATTCGTGCCAAACCAAACTGAGGCTGGGGTCTTCCTTTGTAGAGCATTTGTTGGGGATCTGTTTAGCTCGTAGGCTGATGTACGCACTGCTTCTCCCCAAAGGGCACCTGGAAGGTCTGTCTCGGCAAATTTTGTCCTCACCTTATTCATTAAGGTTAGATTCATCCTCTCTGCCTTGGAGTTTTGTTGTGGTGTGTATGGGGTGGTGTATTCAATGTTGATCCCTTTGTCAGCACAGTATCTTTTGAATGTTTTTGAGGTGAATTCTCCCCCATTGTCAAGTCTGATTCTTTTGGTCTTAACTCCATGCTGAGTTTTTACATTCTTTATGTAGTCCATAACATTTTGCTCGGCCTCATTTTTGTTTTTCAGTAGGTACACAGTTGTGAAATGAGAAAAATCATCAATAATTACTTGAAAATATTGCTCACCTTCTCTGGTTGGTGTCTTGACAGGTCCACTTATATCAGAATGTATGAGTTCCCCTATGCACTTGGTAGAGCTACCATTTTCCTTGAAGGGTAGTCGTCTTGCTTTTCCTTCTAGACACTGAGGGCATTTCTCCTTGCTGAATGGTAGGTTGAGTGCCTGTAGGCCAAGTCTGTTTAGATGACCAAGTCTTCTGTGCCAGAGATTATCTTGTGTTGATTCTAGGCTTGCATAAGTGTTCTCTGTTGATACTGGAGTTAACTGTAGAAAGAAAAGATTACGCTGCCATTTTGCACACTCAATTGTTACACCATCTCCTTGAATTGTCACCTTTTCCTTACTGAAGACAACAGTCAGATTTTTCTCTATCAATTTGCTTACAGATATCAGATTATTCTGTAAGCCTGGTACTATCAACGCTTCGAGGAAGATATTTCCACGGCCATAGCCACCCACAAATTTTCCTGCTTTCGTAGCAGTCATTTCACCCCCATTAGCGGTTTTGATCACAACACTATGAGGCAACAGTTTTATGTCAGTCATGTACACTTCCAAACTCTCCATGATAAGATGATTTGTAGCACCTGAGTCCAGAATGAATATGTTTTCCCCGTTTATAACCTCACTTCTATAGGCTGTGAATGAGATGTCAACTTGGTATGCAGGTGATTCTCTTGGGTTAGCATATTTATTTTTTATATACTTTGCTTCTGGTTCTCTCCCTTTTCTTGATCTTTGTCTGTTGTGCCAGCAATCAGCCTTCCTGTGAACTACTTTTCCACATCCATAACATGTGATCTTAAATGTCACTTCACTGCTTGGAACGGTTTCATGATTTGTTTGTTCCTTTTTCATTTCTTCTTCCAAAAGTCGGCACTTGACAAATTCCATAGTTAAGTCTTGTTTCATAGTTTCAATAGCAGTTATAACTGTGCTGTAATTTTCCCCCATTGTTATCAGTAGGTGACAAATCTTGTCTGTTTCGTCCAATTTGGCCCCTGCATTTTCCAAGTCGCGAACGAGTCCATCAAAGCGAAGGAAATGTTCTTCCAATTTCATGTGGCGTTCGGATTTGAGAGAAAGTAATTTTTTCTTTAGGTATAGTTAGCTGAAAACACTTTTCCTTTCGAACACATCTTCAAGCGATTTGAGCATATCTTTAGAATGTTTTGCATCTTTTACTAAATCTAAATACTTATCTGGTAAGCATTGCACTATGACCGATTTCGCTTTTGCATCTTTGATGAGGAATTCCTTTTTTTCTTTTTCATCATTGATGTCTTCGAGCTTCGTTTCAGTCATTTGTAGTAGTTGTTTCTCATACAAAACTAATCTTACTCGGAATTTCCAATTACCGAATCCACTGTTATCTGAGAGAATGGGCAGGACCATTTGCTGTGTACCTGTAGCCATCTTGTGCGCTGTTGCTTCTTCTTTGCAGGCGATTACTACATATTATAAACACTTGCCACTTTTAATGTGCCCCTCCATTATAATATGTGCGATTTACGTTGACTGGGCCCATAACCTAATAAAGTTATCCTTTAAAGGTGATCATAATTAAAGCAAACTTAATCTTTACTTCTCTTCCTTTATTATACAACAACATACGGCCGCCATACTATTAACTACTTCCTTTTCTTGCCCAGTGCGCCACTGTTACCAACCACATATAAACAAACAAAGATAAACACATACATTCCAATCCTAACACTGGCTGGGCTTTTTGACCAACCTGAAGCTATAGGCTTGTTGGAAAAATATTTTCATTGCCAACGAGCTCTTTTAATGACCTTTTATAGAAAAGTTTAAATGTAATCACTCGTTTAGCAATTAATTAACTTTGTGACTGATTTTTTTTATTAATAAATAGAGTCCGGAAAATTTCGCAAATTCATTTCGTGACAAGATGAAATTCAAATACGTGTACAATTCTGCTGGTCCTGCTATTGACTCGCAGTTAAATTTGAGTTCTCTGGGCCAATGAGAGACTATCGACCAAAGAAGCATCGAATCACAAGCTACCAGCGGAGACGCCTCGCAAGTTAGTACTCAATGAACACGCGCGTCTTCTTGATAAATGCAGAGGATAGTGGAGGCTATCCTAGAGGTCATTGAATCCGCGAAATTTTCCAGTCTCTATTAATAAAGACAGATACAAATGTACAACTTAAACCCAGAACCCCTCGGCGTTTATGCGAATTTACTACGGAGGTCGGTGCCATTCGACCACCGAAGCCCTAGACTCGACAGGAAATCCAGGACACACACGACTGAGATTCTCACATGACCACGCACTCGCGGTCCCAGCCCGACTATCGCAACTGTGTACCCGATCAGACCATAATAGCATTCCATGGTCACTATTGCCAGGGACACCTGTATTTCGCGAATACATTTCGTGTCAAAGTATTTCAAAAATCTCTGTAGCTTCTTCTTATAATTATGGGCTACGGTAGTTGAGAGCAGTTTTTCCGACACTTGACGGGGCCAATGAGAATGTGAGTATCGTACTACTACACGCCCACGATTCGCCATAGGCTAGGGCCATGCATATTTCGCGAAAATATTTCGAGATTAGCTGAAAGTTAAGCACTGTAGCATCGTCTGTGTTTCGTGATTGGATGAGTTTCTTTCAGGCGCATGACGATTGTTAAAACGCCAATCACAGTAATTCGTTGCGGAAGCAAATGCGTCCTGGGTGGCTCAGCCAAATAAGGCAACTACTTCTCTCGCAGACGGCCGCCAATCACAAGGAAGAAACCGCTGGTGCGCGTATACCTTGTTGCAGTCTAATATGCGTTCAGCTTTATTCGCGAAAAATGCCTGCCCCTAGCCATAGCTCTAAGTTTTTTGTGAAATACCTTGACACGAAATGTATTCGGGAAATACAGGTGTCCCTAACCATTGTACATCGGCAACATGATGTGGCCTTCCGGTTACATTTCTTGTATAAAGATGCGTATTTAGAATTAAAATATTCATAAAAATCGTTTTTGTGAACCTTTTGATGTTTCATACATTTTTTCTTGTTTAAAAGTAGGCCAGTTTATGTTCTTTGCGTTAAAATAAATTTCATTATTTTTTTCACCCTTTTGGCTGTTTATAGTGTTTGATTTTTTGATTCAAACATTAGAATTAAGAATTTCCATTAAGATAAAACTTTTCTGAATATATATTTGTGAAAACTTTACCAAAGTAGACGTATGTTAAGGGGCCCATCTAGTCTGAAAAATGCTGGATAAAAACAAAAACAAAAAAAAAGTTTTTTCAGCCTCCAAAATTGTTTTCCAGGCTCTGTCATGTTGGCTTACTTGTTTTGTATGTTGTGTCAATATATAAAATTACAAAGAAACTATCCCCCTTACGAAAGGCGAACTCCTTTTTCAGTATTTTCAACTGAATTACATATAAACCTCTTGGATATAAACATTAAAATTAGAGGATTAGGCCTACCTACCAAATGACGTAGAGGTTATGACTATAAAGTAAACGATCTTTTGCTAACTTGCAATAAATATAATTACTACATTGAAAATAAATCACATTTTTAATAATTTATAAAGTTTAAAATGTATATTGCATGACTCTTTGGTTTAAAAAAGTTCACTACTCGCTCGTGCAGTTTTATGGTCGCCCTTTGTACGATTTTAGGTTATTTGGAATGTCACTGACCTTTAAATTAATTTAATTTCGATCACCTATATGTAAGAAAACTTTTCATACAAGGAAATAAATTTTATTAAGAACCCTTTTACAAATAATTATAATACTTTCAACGAGTGTATTACAGTTTGTGGAAATGAAATAACGTAACCTATCTTTTTATTTTAGCTGCATTTACCTAGAAGTGCATAAACGTACTATCTAAAAAAAAATCCTAATTTTTACAAAATATCGCTAAAAAAATATATTTTTAAACATTGATTTTACTTTTAAGTTTTGCAAATGACCTTATGTGAACAACACTGCATATTTTATTATAACTTAGAGGTGAGAAAACTTCCCTTTCATGGGAAACAATAATGAATAAATTTAAAAATAAATAAATAAATACAAATTAAATAATAGATTACGTAACTCATTATGAACGTACTTCATGCATAGTTTCTGAACTCCAATTGGCTTTGCTTCAGATACATGATTTTTTGTTGTTGTTGTTGTGAAACCAATCTTCTCACCCTTTCACCCACATTACGGTTAAAAAAACCTACATTGTGTACGGTACTCATGCTCAGTTTCTACCACATGCATGATTTGCTTCAAATACATTATTTCTAATACGAAATAAATCCTACTAAATTGAAAGAAATCTTTCAGTGACTGTTCTAATTAAGCTTTCGGAGGCTCTCGAACAATCGGTGCAGCTGAAGTTAGCCACAGTCACCAACGATCCTCATAGTCGCAAACTTCGACGGCATTCCTCGGAACGAAGTAAAATTTATTTTACTCCTTGAGGAACTTTTGCACATGAAAGTTTTATTACCGAAGGTGCACTTGAACCGTCTCGTAAGCCAAGTGACGACTTAACCACATTGGGCTTGAGCCCAATGAATCGGGCTGACTCAATTGTCTGAGCATCGAGTTGGTACCCAAGCGCTTCTGGGAGTGTCCATCGCCTTAAAGCTCTGCGCATGGACGTGCGACGTACAAACCCCAATAAACAAATAATATCGACCACATTTCCAGCACATTGAAGCCAAGCAACTACACCAAACTATTACCAATGCACGCATCTGTACTCTGTAGATATTATCAGCAGTCAAATTACCGTAAGTTTCTAAACGCTGCTAAACCTATTAGGGCATTGAAGGTTCATTTCAGGTCAGTTGCTTGAAATAAACATTGATCATTTTGTGGGTAAAAGTGTAAGCTGTTCAAGTTCAAACAAGTAATAAAATTAGTAATTTTTTGTTGTTGTCACCTTAATAATAGATTACTTTTCCTAACACATGCCAGGAAATTATAATCCTAGTAACAAATAATACTCAAAAATATTAATTAAATTATGCCTCTTAGCAGAATTTAGCGATATCTCACTTTAGTCTGGAAAATTATCTGCACTGTAAAGATTAACTTTTTAAAGTAATGGTTTTTTGAAGTTATAGTTCTTTAGGCGCATTATGAAAAATTGATGAGAGTGAATTTTACGATGTGCACGCAGCATGGACAAAATTTGACAGGACGAAAAAAGGCTACATAAAAAATAAAAATAATAAAAGTGCTTTTAAATCATATACATAAGTGAGTTATATTTAATACTGGTCCGCATAATTAAAACATTATTCATTGTAAATATTACGGATAAAAATTGTGTTTATAAAGTTTTCATAGTATTTTCAAGTATATTTATATAAGTGAGGTTATGTTCTCGCTTGTACCTACAATTTATTTACATTAATATTTTAGAAATAATTAAAATTAGTAAATTACAGGATATTTATTGATTTTCATTATTAATTTAAAAAATTATTCTCAATTATTTTATATAATAAAAATTTAATTTTATAAACGTGTTTTATATTAATATTGAATACTGAGTAGTATTCATTAATTTTATTTTATTTTATTGAATTTATTCTTTACCAGCCGTATGATATCACTCCAGTTTCGGACGGAACAGTATGGCGACGGGCGAAGTTGAAAAGTGACTTGAACTGCGTCACAGCATGACGTCTCCTGACGATTCCTAACTCCGTGGTCCCTGCGATCGCCGCCCTTGTATTTCCCTCCACGGCGCAGCGCCCGGGTTTTCCCTCTGCGCGCCGCGCGGGTTATTCAAGTTCCCCGACGTCATGTCCCAGTTGGGGCTCGCCGGGCGATATATCACTTAGCGCTGACGTCACGCCGCTGCCAACAGAACGCTCCGGGAACGTTGGCTTTAAATTTCCCCTTCCTCCGGGTGAGTAGCACGTGTGGCTGGAACACTTTTCCTGCTTCGAACGGACGCTCGGAGAGTTCCCGCTTGAAGGGAAACTGAGTTCTTCTTCTGAATTCTTAGCTCTCGGTGTACGTCATTTGGCGAGAGTAATTTCGTGAATGAAACGGATATCAAGGAACGGAAATGTGTAACAACCACGGTGCTGCCATCTGTAGCGGCGGCGCTAAAAAATGTTCACCAAGCAGAATTAATTTTAACAGGATCAGGTCTATAACCAAAGTTTAGTGTGTTTTCAAGACTTAATTTTGCTCGCATGGGAGCCTTTTTCATTATATAGTTTAAAATTTCGCTCTGCAAATAGAATGATTCAATGGTCGACGTAGCTGCGCCAGCAGAGAATTCTAACGGCGGGTACGGAAACTACTTGTGATTCGCGTCTATACATTTAGTTGAAAATATAATTTACGTAATTTCAACTCGCTAGGCATTATTTTTTATGGAATTCTACGTTAAACTGCGTGTGCAAGTTTTGTTTTATATGTGTATTTGTCACATGAGGACACATGAATTTGTTCGTTAACGAGGCGAGTGCTAAAATACTCTTTCAGGTAATTTTTTTTTAATACCCTACATATGTACCACATTGCTTCCCAAATCAAATGCCAGAAGTAAGCACGTTGTGATGACAAAGCAAACTACAGTTAACTCGCGGAATAATATCGTATCAGTGTTAAGAAGACAGCAGGTCGCCGCTCTACCCTCTCGCTCTGGGGTAGAGCGCCTGCCTTGTGACTTGTAGGACTCGGGTTCGCGCCCCGGCTTCTCCATGGCGGATTGCCTCAGGCAGATGATGGCATTTGTCTGATAGGAATACAATCCCTTGGAACAAGTCAGGCTACCAAAGATACGGTGGGTGGAAACAAAAAACCTTCTAGGGTGGCTTCCAAATGGGGAGCCTGTTTCTTTTCTAGGGCTCCCCATGCGGGGGTCATCCGGGGGTTTCTCCGGGGTAGCGGAGTTTTACAAAAATATGTGTTAGTATGAGATATTGTTTTATATAAATGTATATATACACGTAGTTGATATAAAAATAGCGTGTGTAACTCAGTACATGTAAAAGAAGTGAAACTTCTTCGGCAATGCAAACCTCGACTCCTAAGTATATCATAAGGGGTACACGGCAGCGAGAGAAAAAGAGAGAATGAAGACCATTTTTTTCTAAATAAACATGAACTCACGAAGTTATTAATTACTCTCTTCAAAATAACAGGTCAGGATATTAATAAGCAATTAAAAATAAATATTACTCACTGTTCACATACTCAAACCATAAAGATTTTTTTTAATATCAAATCTAGGATTATTTAAATAAATATTATTTTTTTAATTTAATATTATATATTGAAAAGATGTGATCGAACATTTTTCTAGACTGTAAAAATTCACCTTATCATTGAGTTATAGTTCATCAGATTTTGCCAATAAGCTACATAGACATACCGCAATGTATTCATAGGCATTGATAATGATACTACAGCATGTCGGTGACGCGAACTCACAATATTTTACCCAACCAAAAAGAGTTCAACACGCACATGCTACAGTCGAGTATATACAATTTATTAGTGTATATATGCGTATACATGTACATAGGTCGCTGCGCGTCGCCAGTCTGGCGCAACACGTCACTAGCATGTCGGTGACGCGAACCCACTCTAAAGATGGAGTCACAATGCCACGTCGAACACGACACGACAAACCGTCGTACAGCCTTCAGCACGACAGATTTAACAGCATAGGGTCACAATACCACGACAACATTAACCCGACGATTTCTGATTTGGCTGTCGGCAAATCGTTCTAAAAAAAAAAAAAAAACCATTTAGTCGTCTTTGACACGAAGTGAGGTTAAGTTTATAACAGATACAATGAAATAACAACAACTTTGAACGTAAACACAATGGTATCCGTTTATGCAAACATATGAAGGAAAGGTACAAATATTAAAAATTAAAAAAAAAAAATATCAAAATTTTATTTTTCAGCGTAAAGATTTACCAAGTAGGTAATTTTATGTTTTAATTTTGTTCCGTAGTGTTTCATTACCGTTTAGTTTTTTTTTTGTCGGGCAGGCCGACACGAGGAGATCAGAAATCGGATCTATTCCTCGCGTGCCGACGGGTCGCGTATGTTGTCGGGGGGTGACGTCACGGCCCTGCGACTCCGGAGCCTAATGAAGACATGCCGGGCCAGGGGCGATGTCCGGGGCTTGTTGTTCCGCCACGGCGCCGGGATGAATGGTGCGACGCGACATAACTCACCGCGACACCGCCCACATCCCCCCCCCCCCCCTCTCCTACCCTCCGGTCAGGCTTCGGACTCGCGGATCACCCGCGTTCCTGCATGCTCCCCTTCATTTACTCATTTTTCAAGTTACACCTCTCTGGGCGCGTTACGATGACAGTGGATTTTGACGGCATGCAACGAAATTTTCACAGGTTCAAAAAAAAATTATGTATGTGCTTTTAAATCATTAAGTTTAGTGATTGATAATGAATTCTGGTCAATATAAGTTTAATCTTTTTTATTATTGTTAATATTAGTTATAGAAATTGTGTTTATAAACTTTATGAAAGTGTCTTTATAAAATAGTGGTTATGTTCCCGTACGTATAATTTATTTTCAATATAAATTATTACATTTTTATTTAATAAATGATTTAAATTAAAAAAATTAATAATCAGCAAATATATTAATTTTCGTTATTAATTAAATTTTATCTTGACTATTTAACTTAATTAAATAATTTTATACTTTGGTTCATATTAGTATTTAATACTGAGTATTTATAATATTTTTTTTTAGTTGTATTGGTTTTATATTTTACCAACCGTTCGTATAATGTCACTTCAGTCCTTTTACTATTTTATTCCTATCAAAGATTTATACGAAAAATTAAAATTAGTTTTTTATTTTATGCTAAATAAGTATAACTTATAAAGCGCGTACATAAGTACACGCATGAGTTTTATTTTACTTATGATAAAGTAAAATTATAAAACCTTTCTAAAAAGAGATACGCTATTTGATTGACATTACTGCTGTTGTGGCTTTTAGACCTTATATTCTTTACGAACATTTATAAAATCTATAAATAGTTCCATATACCCCTTACAATTGAAATGTTTTCCTGGATAAATTAAAATAATTTTTTTTTTTCAAAACCGATCAATTCTTATAATTGCAAGCTTAATTAAAATACAAAGAAAAAATTACACCCAGTACTGTACGAGGAAAGTTAATTTTCCACAAAAAAAAAGTTCCACCTACGAGAGACTTTTTAAATCCAACCAATATAACTAGGTACTTAACATTTTCAACGGTGGCATCTCTTGATCGATTACAAATTCTACCGCTGTGGTTGCGGTTCAAGTCACATGGTTGATGTGTTCAAGAGCGGATCCAATCATGTTTATAGGATCTCCCAAGCATAAAAATTATTTATTCTTATATTAATCTGTTCAATTTTTGTTTCATCAAAAGTTTAATGGCAGTATTTAAATACAGTGTTTGTGATTACAAAGGTTTTACGTATTCCAAGGCATATCTCTAAATTATTTAATATAATTTTTTTTTGTTTTGCAAACGATTTAATTCTTTGTACGATAGACCCTTCCAAATAGTCTTCCTGGAGACTTCTCTGGGAGCGAAAATACGTTCATTTGTTTTAAAGGAAGGTGTGATTTTAGCTTTTTTTAGTTGATAGTAAGTTAGGTAAAGTCAGTGACATTTAAAATACTGTAAAACTCTCGTGAATATTGTATGAGATCCCGCAAAGTTATTGTTTTATTTTTCCGACACTCCGACAGTTATTTTTTTCTTAACGTAAAAAACTAAGTGTGTTTTGTAGGACAGGACCGGGCTAGGGAAGGACCTAGGTGTGTCTCAGGCCGAAGTCTATTCACCTAGTCATGCTGGGGTTAGCCATGCAGGTAAGAGTTGCATGCATAGTGTGCTAGGAGGGGATTGGCCAGCCGTGGCAGCGATTCAAGCCATGACTAACTCCCCTGTCTTTGAGTTATAGGGTCAAGGTAAAACCTGTATATACACAGGGACACAGACATGAAATAAGTGTAGGATAATACAGGAGACAAGAGAATGATATGGATGAAGAGTTGGTGGGGGCAGAAAAGAGTCTTCCTTACGGGGGTTGGGCATTTGGGGCGCTAGGAACGCTTTCATATTTTTATCCATCACTACATTTGTTTGACCAGTGACGTAAGCACCCCTGATGCGTGGTGATTACACGAACCACCCACCCAGCTGCCAGTCAGCACATCTAAACTCTAACGGGAAAAAATTAAAATGATTACATACTTGCAAAAAAGGTACATAATTTATTCATTTTATATGGCGCAGTGTGCCGTGCAATTTTATGAGGACACACATTTCGTGTGCTATAAGCACTTAATAATAAAACAATTTGAACTATTATTAATGTATTTTGTTTTTATGGTTTTTGTTGGTATTTTCCTTTTACAAGCTCTTATTTAATTTCACATGTTTGTTTGTCTGTTTAATTCATATATTGCAAGTTAAATTCAAACCACTTCCGCTTGACGTAGAGAGCTAAAATTTTACATACGTGTTCAGTTTTTTTGACAGTGAAATTATTTGATACACGCATATTTTGAAAATCTAAAAAATCCGTTATTATTATATAAAAAAAATATGAGTAAAAACTGAATTTTGATTTTACTAAAACTTTAATAAAAACAAAATTCCGCCATTTTGAATTCAGTAGTTATCAAACAAAATTCTCAAAGTTTCTTTAAAAATTACTTAATTACATTTGATATTTAATATTTTTTTTTACTTTTTAATAAATTTTTAACAATATCTAATATGTCTGAGTTGCGCCTTAGTAACCTACACCGTGGGTTGGCTCTGAGGAATAATGAAAATCGTTATTTGATTTTTGTTTTGTTGTTGTTATCATTATAAATACCGTCACTCAATGGCAATAAGCTTAATTCCGTGATGTCTTCTCCGCAAAGGCATACGCTAGTACCGTGGCATCTCTCCTCGCGGCTCGACCGGTGTCTGTGTTCTCCACGTGTACAGAACAAGGAGGCACCGCCTGTAATAAGGCGTGGCTGTCAGCGCGGGCAGAGCTGCGGGCGTCCCACCGCAAAGTTGCACGCAGTCGTGTGAACAATTTCGGGTACGTCCTGGACTAACCGGGCTTCAATGAAATGTAGGCTTCCCAACACGCGGTGTTGTACGACGGTAAGCGGCGTTACAAAACTGTAGACAGGCCACGCCCAAGATGCCCAGTAGGAATTTTTTTTTTTTCAGTTGTTCATTTAGCGACCTGTTCGCCAATTTAAAATGTCTGTAAAGTCGATTTACGGACGATAGTTTAACGTGACAAAGTCAAAACAAAACATTGATGAAATGATTGCATACTTTTATGAATAAAATTGAATCATTTTCATTGAATTATCACTATTTTGTATAGATACAAAGAAGGAGTGAAATGAAGTCTACAATTTAATTGATAAATTTACTTTTATTTGCACTCATTCATTCAAATATTTTTATTACTTAAACGAAGAGATTATTTTAACTATAAATTTTATACATGTTTGCTATTTAACTTCTTCCAAGCTGTGTTATTCTGTTAAGGATAGGACGATGATAGGAAAAGTAGGAAACGAATGGGAGTGTTTCAAGTTTAATGTGCCTCGGAAAAGTCAAATCGATGGTTGTTCCAATCGAGTGAAAGAGAGATAGATACGGCGCAAGAGTACAATGAGCGTAACGGGACACAGCGTAATGGCACAGTGGGCGTAACGGTATATTTTTTCGTGCGTGCAGCGGGCGTTCATCGATTTATTAGACGTTGTCACGTCAAAAAAGATTGAAAGTAAGATGAGTCAAAGCCGGACGGCAACTGACACGTTTCTGAAGTAATAAAATCACGTGTAACTTTGTTTTAGCTCAGTAAGTGTTCGATATTTTACTACAAAAGTCGCATATTTTATCCTACTAATAAGTTACACTCTGCAGCTTAAAATTACTATAAAAAACCAAACTGAAAAAACACTAATCTTAAATATCATTAAGTAATCGTTATGTAGGCAGAAATGGCCTAAACTTGTTTTTGTTTTTATATTAGGTTACATATTTCCAGCGTTCTCGTTTTCATTTCAGAAATGGCTCTCAACCCTAAAATAAAATAAAATTTCCAATGCATACATAATTCACATTAAATCATTCCCGGAAAGTTACAAAGATCTTAAAACTAAAAATTCTGCTCATGCCAATTTCTAAGTACCACTCGTTAAATCGTTGCATATAAATCAAAAAACAAACCGAATTAAAAAATCAACTTAACGGGGAAATTGCCAATATAACACGATGTTCATTACAATCACAGAAAAAATTCAAGTTCAAAAAGTTGCTTGACAGGACTCTGTCTTTCGTGATTCTTTTATTTAGCCTTAAATCTAACATCATCAATGTGGTGTTCAAGAATTAAAAATGTTTGTATTTTGACACGTGTATAAAATTTAATGTTAGTTTTTTGGCACGTTTATAAAATCATACAATCTTCTCCGAGAGAATTTGTAACCATATATCAAGAAGTATCCAATAGCATTTAAAATAATCGAAAAAATGTAAGTTTTTACTCTTTTTATTTATTCGTATATGAAGTCATAAAAAATTTATATAATTTTTTATATTTTGACACTTAAATATACAATAATATATTTATTTTTCATAATTTATGAAAACTGCATAAGTTAATATGTTAACTTCAAGAATTTTTTTGTCGATACGGATCAAATACCCTTTATCATTGACTGTTTTGCTTCTATAATTTTATTATAATACTAGCTGACCCGGCAAACGTAGTTATGCCATATAAATTATTTCTAGGGAATTTCTAGCTGCAGTACCCGGCGTTGCCCGGGCTGAACACAGGGTGAAGGGGACCTTTTCCAAAATCAGATGTAGTTAGTAATTGTCTTCTTAATTTGAATGCCATGTGTGCAAATTAATTTATATCACTTTCAGATCCCGACAGACTTTGTTCTGCCAGTGAATAGTTATTTACCAGTATATATCTAAAAAAATTGGTGGTCTGTATGTAGTCTAGACTCTATAAAGCACTATATAAAAAAACTTAAAAATAAGAGATTACTAATATAGAAAAGATTCCATTATCTAGCTAATGCTCGGCATGCATTGCATTGCCTCATTAGGTTTTGTTTTGTAATATGTTTGAAGTAGTTACACATATACAAATCATCTATCCATCTCTCTATACATATATTTATCTCTATCTACATCTTTATAAATCTATGTATCTATCGCTATTTATCTCTTTATTTCTACATATTTACATGTATACCTCACACTACCTCTATTTCTTCTATATATAAATCTCTATATAGCTCTATACATCTATATATATCTTTATCTAACCCATTTCATTCTCTATACCTCGCTCTATCTCAACCTATCTCTCTGTCTCTCTCTATCTCACTCTATATATCACTCTATCTCTGACTCTCTTTTATATTTAAATAAATTGTGTCATGCGTGCGCACTTATACAACAAAAACAGACGAAGTGCCGCTATATAATATGAAATAAACACATTTTTTGAAACGATTTGTGCTCCAACTATTGCAAAATAGTTATACCGTCTCAGAAACCTTCACGGGCATGCGCATAACAAATCACCAAAATTTCATCGCAATTGGATGAATGGTATAGGAACGCATACGGCACAAACAAACGAAAATTAAAGACATGAAAAACGCATCAAACAATGGTGCGTTTAAAATTCAAGGCAACTAACTCTATCTATTGACGAAGTTAAGAAAAAATTGTTATGAGTGTCTATATTTTGCTAGCCGCTGCGAGCTCCACTAAGCGGGCTGGTCTCACCAAGGAGAAAAATATGAATTTTCCAGACCTTACTATGTGTATGATCGTGTGGCAGACATAGAGAAATGACACTCACTCACTATTTTTTGTCTATGACATATGATTTTTTCTGTTATAAAATGAAATTATCACTTTTTCACTCCCTTAGGGATGGAATTTCATATTAATATGTGGTCTATGTGTTAATCAAGGTAATGAGCTCGCTGTAGGCGGGGAAGGTTGATCAAGTGTTGATTGATCAGCTATCGACCGGGGTTGAAAAATATAAAATTCTATTAAAAATTAGGGGTTGGTGATAGAAGGGTGAAAATTTAGGGTTGTGTGTATTTTTAATGCCACATTATAAAAAATAAAATAAAAAATTTTGTGCAAAAATTAAAAAAAAATGTTTGGGGTGGACAACCCTTATCACTTAGGGGTATGAAAAATAGATAGTAGCCGATTCTCAGACCTACTGAATATGCATACAAAGTTTGATAAAAATCGGTAAAGCCGTTTCGGAGGAATATGTTAACTAACACTGTGACACGAGAATTTTATATATAAGATAAATATTGCTGTTTGTTTACAATTGTTTATATATTAGTAAATACTTATTTAAATATTTTTATAATTTTGAATATCAATTAATTTTCAACCATAGTTCGAACTAAGAGCATATATCATTTGTTATACGTATAGTTTTTAACTAGCTGCATGTAGTCATTGTCTTTATTTCTTATATAAAATTTTAATATCAATAATAATTTGATTTTCATAAAATAATAAAAAAAATTTAAAGGTTTTAAGAGAACCAAATTTGTATTGATTCATGACTGATGTACCAAAAATAAAGAGCTAAATAAGGAAGATTAATTCAAAACTGCATATCACACGATTACGTTTTCTTTCTTAACTCTTGCTAGGATTGAAATATCGATTCTCTTTAATGGTTCATAAAAAAAATTAAAAAATCTTATTCAACTGGTACAATCTTTTACCGATACTTGTCATGAAGTTATTAAACATTCTGAGCAAATCATAAAGCTATAGAAATAAAACATCTTAGCAAACTACATAATTTTAAGCTTACATTTGCATAACCACGTTACGTGAAATGTTTACTTTTTATCCAAGACGAGGTTTCTTTCGTGGAACTGCCTTGAAGCCCCGCTCATCCACCCCCTTTTTTTTTTTAGACAAAACGTCGGCAGCCAGCTAAAACCTTACCCTTCCTCTCTCCTACAATCCCTTCAAATATTGATGGGTCAGCCAGGCTACGGTGGCTCCAATAAGTGCAGGGAAACCACGCTTTGTTTTTTTTTTTTTTATCCTTCTTCATCCCCTCCGCCGGAGGTGTGTTTTTTTCCGACCTTGTTTGTTGTTTGCACGCGCGCTCGAAACTGGGGCGTCTCCCGCGCCGGGCATGTCTTCTTATTCTCCTCTTCCCTGTGCCGCCGAGGGCAACAACACGAAGACAAACATCTGCTTCTGCCAGAGGTCGCGGTCTCTCGATGGCCGGGCGCTTCAAGTCAATGTGGGGCGAAACTGGCCATTGATTTGTTAGGAAGGTCGCGGTGGTCGAGTGGTAGAAAACACTCGCCTCCCGACATGGCGACACCGGGGTTCGATTCCCGGGAGGGCTCGGAAAACACTAATTTCCGCAAGTGGGGGTACGTCGCAGACGTGGTCGTGGCCTGAGTGTTTTCTCGGGGTACTTCCGTTTCCTCCTCCCCCCCCCCCCCCCCCCGCCCTTACAAATTGAGACCCGCGGATAGGGCAGCCGGCTCTTATGAGTGACATGTAGACCCCTGCCTCAGGCTGGAAACAACTTGTAAATTTCGCTCTCGGTACACGAAATCTGGTAGGTGTTATTTCGCTTTTATCTGAGACGTTTCATTGTATACGTAGTTGTTTAATATTCCGGTCTGCAAAAGGAATGATTCGATAGTCAACGTGGTTGCTGCGACAGCGAATTCTAGAGGCGGGTGAAAGAAACTTGCGTGTGCTTAGCGTGCAGAAATTTATTTGAAAACACAATTCTCGTATATTTATCACACCCGGCATTATTTTAAAGAATTCTACCACAATTTGTATCCGAGTTTCGTATTACACGTGTGTTTGCAACATGAGAACACGTGAATTACCGAAGTTAGACGTTACACATCTCTGGCGAGTACTGAAGACTCGCTGAAATATTTATATATATATATTTGTTGGCGTTTTGAATAGTTGCAAGGGATTTGCAGAGATACAAGTGATTCGTGAAAGGACGAGTAACGTGATTCCTTCCATGCATTCTTGTGACTTCTGAGTTGTTTGTGGCGCTCTTCCTATTAGGACACAGTTACCGTTAGTGTATATTTATATATTTTTACTTGTCCATTTTTAAACAAACATCGGTTTATAACTTACGGCTCAAATGTTCCTTGAAGTCAAGGTATGTTTTCTAAATGTGAAACTTAGACTGTTAGATCAAGAAGCCTAATCTAATTTATCTTGGTTGAAAATAAAACTATACTTTGAAAGAAAATTACATAGAAAACACACTTTGTTTTAGATTTTTTTAAATTAATTTATTTGACATGTAGTTATTTTTAAAACATTTAATAATATATTGTATATAATTAACACATGTGAAAACAATATAAAATTCTATAAAAATATCTCAGCCTTGTATAACAGCCTGATTTATAATTTTTTAAATATTGAAAATATAAAATATGGCCTTTAGAACAGATATATTCGTTCGGCGTTTTTAATTTACTTAACCTTAAGGAAAACCTTATTATAGGGAATTCTTAAATCATGGATTAAGTCCGTGAGAAAAATACTCGAACAGTTAATACATTTAAAAAAAACAGCAATGCAAATATTAACAGTCCTAGTATTAAATCTAAACTGCCTTAATTGGCTATAATACAGCTACTTCAAATAAACGACGAGTTCTTCGAGATTTCAAGTAACTCTAGATTCGTAGAAAATACGCTGTATTTCAACTTCCAAGTACGTTTTTAGATGTAAACAGGGTGAACACACGCGTGTAAGTAATAAGTGTGTGTTTTTTCTGTCGTATTTAACAGTTTTTAAATATTTTTCTTGTATACTAATATTATTCTTGTCGATTTATGTTCGAAGTAAGAGAACTAAGTAGCCGTGAATTTACGAAGATAACGATAAATTTATGAAGATCCCCGGATAATTTGTAACCAGCGTTCTTCGTAAATTTAAGGTGAAAATTTTTTAACAGTGTATTTCAGTCTGATGGATTAGTGATTCAGAGTACTTGCGTACATTTTTTATCGGCAGGGACATTATTAATAATAATCCAACATAAAAACTATGCATTTTTGTATTCCGAGAATTCCGAGAATATATTTAAATGCCGATCTCTAGGTATTGTGCAGTTAGCTGTACGCCCACTTTTGAAGCAAAGGGTTATTGGTAAGATTCCAGGGTATAGCGTTAAGAAGTAAATTTCGTCAAAATTTATCACAAAATAAATGTAAAGGTTCATAAAAATGTAAAACTGGACAAATGAACTTCAGTAAAACGTTGTAAAGGCAGTTACTAGGTGAGGTTTAATATTATTCTAAAAATATATAAATTAATGAAAATTTGGTCATTTAAATTCCTTCCTGGGGTGGCGATCCAGGCAGAAAAATCAAAACTCGGAATTTTCACAAGTATAAAACGTGGCGGACGTGGCCGAAGTTTGGTAGGTTTTCTCTGGTTACTCCCGTATTCCTCAATCACACATTCTTTCAATGTTCCATCTTCTTTTCATTGCTCTTCATCGTCTCTATTGATGGTCATCATTGTCTTGGGAAGACTGATTTTTAGTACTAAATCCAAGATATCTCACGGATTTTTCGGTCAAAATGACATACTTTAGAAGGGTAAGTTAGCCTTTGTTAAAACCGAGTTCACACATAAATAGATTTTCATAGTGTGCGTTGACAGAGTCATTTCAGTTGTAGTCATTCCCAAGAATGTATCCAGTATCTACTAATAGACAGACTACAAAGGGTAAACAATTTGTTAGCAGCCGGCCACTATTAACATCGAGCACTGCGTTAAATCTGTGCTGCCTTCACAAAGCCCAATTTTGAAATTCAAATGGAGAAAAATAGTTACGGTTTAAAAACTGTGTAAGGTTCCTCAACCACGTTTCCGTAAGTCGGTAAAAATAAAAATTTTATATATATATGTAAAATTTTTTTAGCGAGTCTTTCAGTGCCGATAATGTACTCAAATTGTGTTTTTGAATTACAGTTTGCGCACCCACCACTATAATTCACTGCTGGAGCAGCTACGTCAACTATCGAATCATTCCATTTGCAGAACGACACAACGCGGAACCACACTAACTTTTAATCGTCGTAATTTAGACACACACCACTAAGAACAGGCATAACTTGGGGAATCCTATTTTACGTATATCTAAGTTATGTTTATAACAGCACCAGGGGCTAGGGAACCTGGCCCTCCGAGGACTCACCACTTCTCCCCAACCCAATTACTGGCCATTCAAGGTCCTTCCCTAACTTACCCCCCTTAACCCCCCCCCCCCCCCATCCTGGGGGGGGGGGGGGCAGCAGAGCGTCCACTTTGACTGAATCACAGTTTTCTCTGGCGGGGACAAGTACATTCAGTAGTTTTAAACTATTTTAATTTTTATAAACTACGTGTAATTAAAGGGATGAAATATAGTAATAGATCACGTGTCAAATAAAAAATACACACAAAGCATACTATTGAGAGAGAAAAAAACAGATTAACTGTTTTACTACATTTTGTAAAGTTTGGCCCTGAACCCCGGCCAAACCAAACAACTTCCGCAACCCGCGACACAGTAAACTCCTATATTGCCCCGTACCGCGAGCGCAGGTTAACCCAAAAAAATATTAAAACCCAAACTAATGGCAGGCTCAAAAAATATTAATAAGATTGCGAACAGTGAGAGGAGGCAGCAAGTTAAAAAGACGCAAAAAGTATATGGCAACATTTAATAAATATATATATAAATATACCATAAAATCGTTTCATCACAAATGAGCGCATACATCATAAAATACATACCCTATCACTAATTATAAAAAAATTGCTATGTAATAATACTAAAAAAAAATACTTTAACAAATCCCCCAAAAAGGTATAGTTTGGATCATATACTTCGGAGCTCCGAAAAATTAAATGTAACTACCAAAAAAGTATTTAAAATATATAAGAACATATTAATACAAATACAAATATAGATACGCACCGGGCGTAGCACTACTGTAAATACCAATTAACAGAATTTACCATAAAATAGGCGAAATCTAGCAAAAATTTGACACACATTAGCATCCAAATCAAAATATCAAAAATTTAGCAAATTACAAATTATGGGTTAACAAGCCCTTCTCAGTTAAGTCATTTTCTAACGGTCGACGCCTTTTTTCTTCCACGTCTGGCAGGCATTGGGTGAACACGCTGAACGTAAAATCCCAGTTTCAGTGTTATTAGTTCGTTAATTTAAACCTCAAAAATCCACAGATTATAGTTTCGCACCAGGAATCAAAGGGGTCAATGGGGCAGTGGCACGGCTGGCACTTACTTGCTTTTTTGACGTCGAGATGTCCGGTCACCAAATACACTCGTTTGCTCACGAGTGTTTTTAATGGCAAACCCTTGCCATAACACGTTACCGTAGCTGCGGGTAATTGTACGGATATGACGAATCCTTCGCCATACCGTCTTGGCGTTTTGTTTGGCGCACATAATTCATCCTTGGAAAATCCTCGCGACATTCACACACGCCTCACCAACCACTCGCGTTTCATCGTACAAACGCGTTCTAAATTATATATATATGAACCCCGTTCATATTCAAAAGGAGCACTCATATTCAGATGTTCGACCGGCAAGTCACTTCGACGTGGAACCATCACCATGGCCAACCCGCGTTTAACTCACGTTCGCGCCCGCCCGGGCCCACCAGGCGACTGCCGCTCGCCAGTCTCCCCTGACATCACACACTCAGCTGTTATGCTCGCGCGCCGCCTAGCGCAGCGATTACCAAAATATTCGGAGTGTCCTTGAACGTTCCAGACCAATTTAATAACTTAAAATCTTAAAATTAAAAATAATAAGACTAAACAAGAATTACAATTTCCTTTTTAAAAACAAAATATAACAAACTTAAATCCAAAATAACTCTTATTGCCAGGGCATCCGAAAAGGTTAATAAAATAAGTTAACCCTTTCTACCAACATAAACATTATCAAAGGTAGAGGCTGTAGCACACATGCTACAATTTAAACTTTAAAATTCGCTCATTCACACGGATTGTCGGATCAGAAAGTAAATGTGGTTCAAAATGTAACTCGACGGAGGTACGAGCATTGAAATAAATATTTTTATGTCCCCGCCAAATTTCATGTGCCAGAGACGCTCATGGCCGGGATCGCTAGTTTATTATCTATATTTCGTCACTGAAAATCACATTAAATCCTTTATATTGGAGACTTTTTAAAACAAACGTTTGTTCATTAAAATATATAAACATAAAAAAAAATAGTTTTTGAAGCGTACAACTAGAAATCTAACGGTGCATTTCTCTCTCCCTTCCTTGAAGCGGTTTTCGCTGTCCGAAGTTGCAACAGGCGTGTTCGAGAGACGCGTGGAACGTCCGTCTGTTCGGCGACGGCCTGTTGGTCACCCCTGAAGGCAAGCTCGTCTTCACGATCCATCATGTTGGACTGAGGGGGGTGGGGGGGGGGGGGGGGTAGGACAGGGGACGCGACCGGAAACCAAGGCTCCCGCAGCACACGAATTGTCGCGGAAATGACGATCCGGGATTCATCTCGAGCGATCCAATCTTATCGTTCTCCGTCGTTCTCCAGACCCCTTCCCCCTTCCTTTTCCAAGCCACCGACCACCTCCGGGCTACGGCTCGAGAACGAGACACAGACTCGTTCAGCGACGAGCTCCAAGTAGTCTACTGTGGACCCGCAGTGGCATCTGTTTAAGGCTAAGATCCTGAGTTTCTCGCGAGCGGGCAAAGACACGCGTAGTTATCTACGTCCTCAACAGAGCGCACTAGCAGTACGGTTGAACGATGTAGCGACGCGTTGGGAAAAGGAGGGGGGTGGGAAAGAGGACGCTGTTCTCAGAATTATTATCGCCCAGCGGGGAGTCATGTTTACGACCGGTCAGGAAGAGGGGGGTGGGGGAAGGGTGTACTCTGCCTCGGCGAGTATTAGATTTCCAATCCCTTTGCCAATCTGTCCAGCTTGCCTTTGACGAATCCGGATAGGTTCAATGTTTAGCCAGCCGAAAAAGATTTTTAGATTTTATTTTTAAACGCATGTGAAATTAGTCTTTTTTTTTTAACACTTCATCGCTGTCACGTGAATTTACGGCAACTTACATTATTGTTGTACATGTGTTTGTTGAAACTTCGTTTTAAACATCCATAAATTAATTTTGTCAATTTATTTATTTATACCAGTCAAATACAAAATAAATTATATTTATTTTACAATCTCTTAAATTATTTAAATGATACATAAAAATGACCAAACATTTTTCAAATGAAAACGTATTTTTAACTGGAAGTACGCGAGAATTACACAGATTCATTTACTTGCGTATTGCATAGCATACTTCACGTCCATTTTTGACAGCCTTGGGAAGTCCTTCCAAAGTATCTACAAGTATATTCTTCAGGCGAATTCGGACACGGCATTATAATCTTCCATTATATCTAGAAGACGTGTTCTTACATTTGCTTGGAGTTTTAAATTATTTTTTTGAAATAATAAAGGCAATTTTAAAGTTTAATTCCATTTCAGAAACACTTACGCAATATATTTGTTGGTTCTCTGCAAGTGTATTTTGTGTTTTATTCTAGTTCAATAATGAAGTCAATCGGAATTTATTGCCTTTTTTCAGATTTGTTTATACTTTAGATGTATATAAATATAAAAAATTATGTAACAGGATGAATCTTAAATGGTTTGAACAGTTATCTATAATGACTTTGTTTGTTCATTAAAAGCCTTTCTTTTTTACTGTTCAAGTTGGATTCCTTTATAACTTAAAAAAAATATCACGTAACTAAAAAAAATTAATGAAAGAGCTTAGTTCTGTTCGTATGTAGGTGTTAATTTTATGAAAATAATGTAATACAATTGTTCTCTAGCTAAGTAGATTTAGAAGTAAGGCTTCATATTTCAGTCGTTACCATGGTACGACTTCCGGAAAAGTTTTACAAATATTTGTTTTTACAGAAGGTACCGGAGCTTGCAGGTTGCGCAGAAAGGAATATTATATGATGTGTTTTATTTTTATACAAAACGAAGCACGAATATGTTTTATATTTCTTGTGTGAGATACCAGTTGCAAAGACTTTGCAGTTTGATTTTATGGGTAGTGAATCAGTGGTATAAAATAACTTCATTTATTTTTCCCGATAACATATTTTTGACATTAGTATAATTTTATCACTCGCCAAGCAGAGAACCTTATTTTTTTTAGTCACGAAAAAAATTGTTTGTATTCAATATCAGCTAATAAATTATTATTGCTTATGTCATCAAATACATTAACAGTACTGTTCAATTTGTACAAGCATGAGAAGTAAACAATAATTTCTGCAACAACGTTCTTCCGAAAGAAGGTATACACCGATTTTAAAGGTGCGTGCCTATTTCTTAATTTTATTTTTTTAATAATTATAAAATAAAAATTGGTACTTTCCCGAATTTCCTCATTGAGGCTGCGACCCAAATTTCAAGTTTCCAGCCCTTTTGGTAGTGGATTGGAATTTGTATTGGCCAGTATGTGAGCGAGGGAACTACTTTTTGCATATTCGAGCAATTCAAAATTTAGGCCCTAAAGTTTAATTATAACAATTTCACGTAAACTAGATAGCTCAAAGGCTGGTAAAACAATAGAAATTTATTTCATATAATTCTGTATCAATTTCATCGAAGTATTACACACCCATTTCAACTCATTTTATATACATAATAATTTTACTTCAGCAAGGTCTTCGGTTTCTTGTAACACAAATAAAATTATCTAAAAAAATTACGGGACATACTTAAAAAAGTTTTTAAATTGTAATATTTGCCAAAGAATTTAAATAAATCTAACTGCAAATGTAAGAACACAGTATTAAAGGTCTTTAAAATTGTATTTTGGAAAATTACCTGAATGTTTATTTGCTAAAACTCCTCATTTCACTTGTGTGCGCGCACGTGGAACTTATGTTTCTATGATCATTTATAGTTGCAAATAATGTAGCGGAAGTTAAATTGAAAAATATATAATTCTTTTTGACCAATATTTGTTTTAAAACATAATTTTACATGACCCCAGAAGCAAAAAAAAAAAAAAGAATCGCCACTGCCTTGTAATTGCGTTTCTAACGAACTTGTGTAACTAACGAAAATGCTCAAGGTTAGTGATACAATAAATGCTTGGGTAGTGAAAAATCCATTGTTAAAAACCAAAGGTAATTTTAAACGACCTCTAGTTAACCATACTTGAACGACAGCGTCGAGAGATTGTCCCTTATTTTTGTATCGTTATATACATAACTAAATCATTATGGGAGGAAGTTGCCATAGGCGGCTGGTCCTTCAGTTACTAATTTTTTTTAAACATCTATTAATATTTTGATCATAACTCATTTATGTAACATTACACCCAGAGGTTTAGCCCATACTACCAGAGCTAAAGTCGAGGTACAAATATAATTAAAGAAACATAATTAAATAAATTATAACTAAAGAAATATAATTAAATAAATTTATACAAAATCATTGTCATTTTGCAAATCAATTTTTTACAATAATTATTGAAATATTCTAATAAAATCTTAAACATTATATATTTGTCTTCTTGAATAGAAGTATAAATAATAATTTAAATTGATTTTGGAAGTTATATTATTATATGAAACCATTTTGCTATTATTTTAATACACCGTGATTGCAGGATTCATTCATGTGTTACGGTAAAGAGTCATATCAAAATACATAATGAAGTCACTAAGAATATGTGAAATAATGTTGTAATAAATGTAATTTGCGACGTTCACGTAGATGCCCGTAAACGAAACAGGTTAGACGTTAGATATTATATTTAGCACTTTAATATTTCGAAAATAAGTTTTTTTAAGGCGCCCAACTATTATAATAAATCTCTGTCTACTAAAACAATTCAGTAATTGTAGTTAGATGATTTTAAATCAAAAATATTCTATGAATAAATTTGTCACGACAAGTGAAGTATATTAATTATAATTTACATCACTGAGAAGCTGACAAATATATCTTTAGAAATTGTCGACAACGTGAGACGGTTTCCAATTCATTGATTACTATTGATGACACTAGTGTTGTGTTTTGACTGTTTCCAAGCGGTAATATTCCCGCCTGAACTCTTGCGATGTTCGAGGCATCTAGTGAGTAAACTCGGAACTAATCGGAGCTCTAGCGGCAAACTGTTGAACTCGTTCCTTTCATGTGCGGCAAGTGACAGTTAAATCACAATATTTTGTACTCAGATTATTTAAATTTTGTACGTTATATTAAAAAAATTATACGGCAGAATTGTTCATTGTACCTCCTTTAAGTTGTGTGCAAATTAACAGGCATGTACCGTTTAAATATATACCTAATATTTAGTTTTGAAAATTTCAAAATTAAAATTAAATAAGAACGCATTTTTTGAGAAAATTTTAATCATCATATTTACAAAATTTAAAGTTTTGTTTACAATTCTGCCGTTTATATATTTTTTTATCTAATATGATATTCATGGCAGAAATAATTTTCTTGGTGACTGCAAAACTAAGGATCTTAGCCTTAAGGCCCGGCTACACACATGTTGGTCCCTTCATTTTTTTTACATCATTATTATTTTTTTTTTTAAGTGTAACATCTTAGCTCTCTACATACCGGCATTGCATGGGAGTGATTAAGTGAATGCGACGAAAGTCAAGGAATGGAAAATGTGTAACAATCACGGTGCTGCCATCTTTGGTGAATGGCGTGAACCAAAGTTCACAAAGCCAAAGGTAAACTTAATATTATCAACTGTTTGGTGAATTTAAAAAAAAAAATGTGGGCAGTAATTTTATAAATTTCCGGGGTTTAGTATTTTTTTTTTCAAGTCTCTTACGCTTTTATTGTTGGAGCCTTTTCGTTATACAGTTTAAAACTTCGGCCTGCAAACGGAATGATTCGATAGTCGACGTAGCTTTTCCGGCAACGATTTCTAGCGGCGAGTGTGGAAACTACCTACGCGTGATTCGCGTCTAAAACAATGTAGTTGAAAATTTTTTTTTTGTGTATAATTATCCCGCTCGGCATTATTTTTAAGAAGTCTACGTTGAATTTCGTGTTCGAGTTTTGAATTATAAGTATATTTTAACATGAGGACACTTGAATTTTTTTGTTACCGAGGTTGGTTGTTACACATCACTGGCGAGTATTGAAAGACTCGTTCGCTTTTTTTAAATACTATTTCTAAAATACTAACTCGATACCTCTCCTTACATTTTTTTCTCTGCCACAAATATTTACAACAGATATTCTCTTTGTGCGATGTAATGAGTGTAAGATACCCAGCAAGTGATGATAATTACGAAGATTCGCGCGCTTTTTTTACACCCAAGATATTACACTAAGTGAATATATGTTAGCAAATGCGAAGGACGTATTGAGTTAAAAATTTTAGAAATATTCTTAATTAAAGGTAATAAAGATCTAAAAATATTTGGTGCGTTTACTTATGTACGCGCGTTAGAAGTTATACTTACTTGGCGTAATAACGAACTAACTTAATTGATAAAGAGTAACAAAATATCATAAATATGCATGTGGATATAAAGGGTTTATCGCCACTTATTTCAAAGAAATAATTTTTACGACAGCGACAAGTTTTGCGTTTGTTGTAGATCTTTTTTTAATTATATAAATTATCGAGCGCTAATTGTTATATTTTATATATCTTGTTATCTTTAAAAGATTTGTGCAATGGGAGTGCATGACTTGATGTAAGTTTTTGGACATACGCCATTGCTAAGAACTAGATATCTTCTCTATTTTTAGTAATAAACCATTTGTTTAGCTCTGACTTTTAGAGTAAGAAAACTTTATATTACAATATAGTACGTAGATTTTAATTTATTTTTTTCTTTCGTAATGGACATGCAGCAGATGTTTGTCCGTCGTATTCCAACTTGTTCTGTTTAAGCACTGCAAACTACATTTATTGTTGTTTAACGTTATGCCATATTATCCTACACATTATCTGCTATTTTTAAACAATCGGGTAAATGTTCATAGCTACAAATTTTGTATATGTGTTTTTTACTGGAGACGTACGAACACGACGAACATAGTGCAGTGTAACTAGGGGAGTAATCGGCCGTGTCAAACAGTAAATAACCATTGCGAACTTTTCCTTGAAGCATGCGGCTAAACTCCGCGCCGCGACAGACTTCGAAGTGAGAGATTCTGGAACTGAATCCTTGGTGAGGCCTTTATAACTGTGAGCTTAGACAGGCCGCATATCAAATGTGTCAAGTCAATGAGAAGACATGGAAAAAAAAATTTCCTAGGTCATTATTCAGACACGTGTCAGCACACCATTGAAATATGCAGATTTAATAAAAAAATTTTGGACATTTCATATGCCAATTCTGTTTTTCACTGTTTGTCATGCAAAAAATGAAAGAATGGAAAATAAGCAATAAATGAAAACATAAACCCACCGAGAATAAATCTAAATCAGCTGACGTCGAGCAAATGAACCCAACGATGAAACTAAACTGGTAATCTGGACAACGTAACGACGTTAGCACAGACGAACACAGTTGGCTAACAAGGTCTAGACAGTTTCAACAAGAACAGTAAATGCAGGCAGACAACAAACCTGGACAACGCAGCAAACACACACGAACACAACGATGAAACTAAACTGGTAATCTGGACAACACAACGACAACAGCACCGACGAGCACAGTATAACAAAAACGTTGCGACGTTTCGGGAACTGGCATGTGTTCCCGTCATTAAACACAAATAGACTTAAATCGGACAGTGCAAAACTGCAATTGCATACGTCAAAAAATTGTACTAAATCAAAATTCCCCATTGATGAATCATTGAAAGAACATTTTGACACATGTGGTTTCATCAGTTGACGAGGTGACTCCTTCGAGTGAAAATATCTTAGATCTAAATAACAAAAAAAAATGTTTCATAAAATTTAACGTATTATGTACGCAACTTGGGGCTTACGGCCTAGCTTGCGATTTCTTGGAGGATTCGATCATATTTCGTAGTTTTAATCATATTAATCCAGAGACATATCGAGAAGCTCATGAAATGTAGGTATTAACCGCTTCTGAGGAAAAATGAAACCAATTACACAAATGCAATTTTCGCTGATGAGAAGTTGGTTATCTCACTAAAGTAAATATCACTTATATAGGTTGTGCATTATGTTAGTTTATGTTAGCAGTACGGTTTTTTGTATAAAAATATGTAATACCTTGCGAAAATGTTAACTATTGTGGCATATAGGTACTCAGATAAAACTACAAATGTAACTTGCCTATTTTGAATAAACATGCCTAATTTGTTTTGTTGAATCCGGAACATGAATTTTATTAAATACAAAAAAAAATTTACTTTAAGAATCAAAATATTTGGCCAGTTTCTTGTTTAACAATGTTTTACAGTTCGTTACATGTGTTTACAGGAACACAAAATAAAAACCAAAATTTCGTATTTTTTTTTTTTTTTTTTTTAGGTATCTTCCAACTGGCAACAGCTTCAGGAATTTTTGTTTTCTTTTTAAAAGGTGTGTAATATAACAATAGTACCTATTACACAAGATGTTCGTGGTGTAATATGATCTATGTTTCAGCCTGGATCTATGCCGCAGCCTACAGAAGAGACGTGGAAAAATATTTCCAACAGGTATTTTGAACTTTAGAACACACAAAACTGTATCGGCTGTCCTACTCAAAAGTATTTTCTTATTCAGTGTCTCAATTAGAGTGTGTAGTCATTTTATAATTACAAGGGACATTTATATATTGTTTTGTTAGCCTTAGTTGACGCAGATGGTAATTTCATATCTGTTGAAGTTTGCTATTTCGAACGGAATAGTGTGGGTATTATTTTTTGGAATTCTGCACTTGAGAGAAATCTTAAAAAATTATCAATTCCACATTCCATTAGCAAAAAAAAACTGAAGATGAAGATTGGTGTGCACCGTTTACATTTTTTTTTATTATATAAATCGATTCCTTTACATAAAAAAATAATGAGGGCATATCGAACATATAAACTTACAACCGAAAGAAGGACAAGAAAAAATTATGCGTGTGCATTTGACATGTATGCTTTAATCTGGTTCGAGTGACCCGCTGAGGAATAATCGTACACAACTGGAAATATTTCCAGTTACCGCATTCGCTAAATGTTTGCTTCTTCGTGACTCATGTTCTTCCACCGTCAAGACCACTGCTAGTGTCTGAAGCAGGATGCAGGGAAAGCAGCACATCTCCTCGGGCGTGTCTGGACCGAGACGCTGACGTCAGTGTCTTTGACCCGGACCGGTCTGAGAGGTACCCTCCGTCCGCACTGCTGAGTCCGTTCTTACGTTGCGGCTTGTTCCAGACGCTGTGACCGTGATGTGTCTTACCGATTCTGGCGTGCGGCCTCCCTAGAGTTGTGGTTATTTGCAAGCTGCCCTCGTGATTGGTAGGGACTTTTCGAGGAATTTTGGCGAATTTTGAGCAAATTTAGGGTCATTTTCGGCAAATTTTGAACGTCAAAGGTTCAAGATCAAGGTCATCCAAGATGGCCACCAAGACGTCACAATCCAAGATGGCGGACCGGCACCACAGCCTGAAGCCTGCGCCAGAACATACCATATTATACTACTATGAGTTTACTATCATTTTTTTTGCGAAAAGATTTTGAGTCTAGCTGAGAGTTAGAACGCTGCAGCATCGTCTGTGTTGTTCGTGATTGGCCGAGTCCATTTCAGGTGCATGTATGTTCAGTGTGCAAGCAAACGCGTCCTGCATGGCCCGGTCAAAAAAGACAATTTTTTCTCCTGCAGGTGGTCACCAATGACAAGGAAGACATCGAGCGAGCACAACTTATTGCAATCTGATTTTTTTTCGTAAAAAAATACATGGCCCCGAGTGATCCCTAAAAAAATACATGGCCCCCTAGTGATGCCTAGCCCACCAGCATTAAAAAGTGGGGGGTGGGACGTTGTAACATGGGTGAATACAGGATTGGCTTCTGGGAGGGATATCGGAAGTCTGAGTAAACAATCTTATACGTAAAAATTTGTTTGTGTGTTTTTCTAACACACATTCACGCATCGTTCTTCGGATTGAGTTGAAACTAAAGTTTCTTACACAGTACCACCAACGTACAATAGATGGTGCGCGTCGTAAAGGATAATATAAACACATATAAAATTTTGGCTATTGGTGTTGTTGAAGATATGAAACACCGTCGAATTCTCATTTTTTTTTTATTAATTTTCCTCTGGAAAACATAGCTAGTACAACTCAACGGACCAATGAGCGTCGTATCGCTGCAAGTAGTCATGTGGAATGCCGCAGGCGAAGTCGAGTCTCGCACTTCGCCACTTCCAGGTGATGTGGGGGGTGTTTCAATGAGCCTGTCGTTATGAATACATCTCACCACAGTTCTCCTCTCGTGTTTGATGGTCAGCAACTGGCCCTGGTCAGCCGAGCATGATGCACCTGACCGCCAAGCGCATTTGTGTCCTGTCCGGAACAAAACAAAGCCAACAAAAAAAATTGGTTGTCCGTAAAGTCGGTTAACGGACAATAGTTTAACGTGACAACGTCATAAAAAAACACTAATGAAATGATTGCATACTTTCATGAATAAAATTGAATAATTTTTATTGAATTATCACTATTTGTATGGATACAAAGAAGGAGTGAAATGAAATGTACAATTTAATTGATATATTTACTTTTGTTTGTACTCATTAATTCAAATATGTTTATTACTTTAAAGAAGAGATTATTTTAACTATAACTATTATTCAGTTTGCTATTTAATTTCTTCCAATCTGTGTTATTCTGTTAAGGATAGGACGATGATTGGAAACGTAGGAGACGAATGGGAGTGTTTCAAGTTTAATGTGCCTCGAAAAAGTCAAATCGATGGTTGTTCCAATCGAGTGGAAGAAAGATAGATGCGGCGCAAGGGTACAAAGAGCGTAACGGGACACCGCGTTACGGGACAATGTGCGTAATGGGACACATTTTCGTGCGTGCAGTCGGCGTTCATCGAATTATTAGACGTTGTCACGTCAAAAAGTCCTTTAAACATTTCTACACGAGTTGCAGGCAAAGGAAAATAAATTCCCGTGTCAAAATATTTTGGCGATTCTTTAACCAATTTTTTTTTATAGGTGCAAAAGTATTTTAGCTGTAGACGCTAAGTGTGTGGAGTTCACGCTGGAACCATAAAATATGAAGAATTTTGTAGATCTCGAAAAATGAAAAAGTACTAAAAATAATACTTGTACACCGAGACTGTTGGTTACTTTCTTGTCGTTCAATTTTGATGAAGAATTTTCTACGCCCATGGTAACTCGAAAGGTTTGCATTTATAAAATAAAGGGAATGAGACTTTTAATATCTAGTTACTGATATAATTAGGACAAGTGTAATTTATTAATTGGGTCTCTGATAAGTATTAAATATAAAAAAAACTCACAATTTCCTTAAGAATTATTTTTTTATCAAATCCATCTTTACCCTTTTACCCACTCGCCTTTGTGTGCTCTCTGGATATGCTCTTCGCGTTAATTAGACGATTACCATTAATTAATTGACTGGACTGATTTATAAAAAAAAACAGCATGGGTTAACCCAATTTTTTAAAAAAGGGTTGGAACTAGACTCGAACCCAGGTCCAAAATCCGAGGCCAATGCTCGGTCCTCCGCAAGGTGCGTAATTTGTATTATCGCTCAAGGTTGAAACGGCATTAGACTTCGCGGTGGGTAGTTCCGACGGCGCGTTATAACCGCTCAAAATCCTCTTAGGCAATTTGTGCGATAGGTCGGAAAATTGAAACCTGCTTCCCTTCTTGCGGCTCTGGTCGCAAGCCGTCGCTGGATCGCGATACGCTCGGCTTGCCGAATGTCAACTACGAAGCGAATTGATCTATTCTACGTCGTGGCTGCATTTTACCTTTATGTACTTTTAACTGTTAATTAAAATTCTAGTTCTAAAAAAATTTATTCTAATGAAGCTTTCGAATCACCGTGCCCCTGGTTTTTGTACCAAGTAACAAGATATACATGTTCTGTTTATTAAAATTAATGTAATACTAAACATTTTAAATTTCCACAAACGGTTGAAAATTTACACCAATAATTTACGCAGAACTATGTTCAAAAATTTACGAGTAGCTTAAAGGTACGGGCGCTGAATCCACTTACTTTTGGATAAAAACTCGCAATAATTAAAAAAGTTTTAGTATTAGTTAAAACACCTCATGCAAACTGAAAGTCGCTCGCATTTGCCCTGTTTAGAAAGGAACGAAGAACTTGAATGTTATGTCTTACGAAGAATCAGTTCTATGGAAACTCAAAGCACCCTATGCTTATTTCCAATTTTTTCTTCGTTGAAATTTTCGTAATTTTTTCTTTAAGTGGGGTACTTAGTCAGAGGTGAATTATTGTTTTAGTGAGAAGGGATGATAAGTATGGCGCTCGCTGGTGATTCTAGCGCGGTATCGCCTCTTAACGCAACGCTGTGGACTGGCGGACAGACTTTTCGTCGTGTATTAAACAACTATGAGATATGAGCGATAACCGTAGCATTATATGGCGTAGAAATGAAGATAAATATGTAATGCAAGTCTCAAGTGCTTTCAAGAATCTTTACTGGTTCGTGCCTAAGAATTACTATGAAAAGTAACGTTTTAGCCATTTTAACTCAAATAAAAAAACAGTTTAAAAACGTAATCGCGTGTTTTTCCTGAAGCTCTGCACACCATATGTGCTCCTTGGTAGGCGAGGCTCTTAACGTATAACACTGCATACACACCAAAGTTTTTAAATGTCTCTTTAACATTATTCAAGCAACGGCCATGCTATAATAAAATATTCCTCTTCTACAATTATAATATTAACGTTATTAACTTTTCCATACTTTCAGTTAAATTATCAGAATAAGTATAACACAAAAATTATTGAAAGTTTATTTCAATTACTGGAAATCCTTCTGTAACAAACAAGTAACACCGTACTTTAGTGACAGAGCTGTCATTTATTTCATAAACTAGTACGATCTCCAAGTTTTGCATTGCCGTTTGCAATGATATTAAAATGGAAACATTATTCTGAAAACAGCATCGAAAAAATAATAATTATTATTTATTTTGCTTTATTATGTAATTCTAGGCTGTTAGGAAATAAGTATGACACGATATGACCAAAATATGATGATTATGACGGTCTGCTAACAGGAACAGCATGGTTTTGTAGTCTTGGTAGCAAAAGTCTGCAGTTAACCTTTTTTACGACATAACATTGGGTTTCAAAAATATTCGCAATTTTAAAATCCATACAGGGAAAATGAAAACATGTCAAACATTGACATTTTTTTTTTTCGTGTCATCTGTGTACTGTAATATTTTTTTCTGTGTTAATGGGAAAGTAATGCCTATTCAAGTAAAAATTCAGATATTTATAAATTTGTTCATTTGCATGAAAATAAATATATATTCAAAATAGTGTTTGCAATAAAACTGTATTTTGATTGATGCTTTGTGTTGTCCCAGTACCTCCAATAAATAAAGTTATTTGAAAACCGTTCTCTGAATAATTTTCAAGTATTAACTATGCATATAAATAAGCATAATACAACAAAATAAATCCGATTATTGAATAGTTGATTATATTTTCCATAATTAAAAAAATATGCTTAAATGACAACTCAATTAAATATAAAATTTTGTACCGATTTCCGTAAGAAATACTCAGTATTATCTCGAAAAAAGTAATTCATATATGCAAAAATAACCATAGTCATGTGTTGTACAAATTCACCACATCTTTCTTGTAGTATCACAACTATTTCTTGGCAACTGGAATCCATAGGAATCCTTTTTTAGAAGTACAGATTTTTTTTTCTGTGTGTTCCCTATCACTTGAAAGCCCGGTTAAAATTTTCAGTTTCGCGGGCAGCGGTAGGGACATTCGGTATTTTCGCACCGAACCCACACTTTTGCGGTTGGCGAGGAGGGGGTAGATGGGGGGGGGGGGAAAGGTCCCTCGATCCCGAGATATCTTGACCTGAAACATTCCGCCATTGGCCGATCGCGCGATGGCGATTGCCGACTGTCCCCTTTTGTCGCAATTGTCTCTACCCCCCTCTTCAAAGCCCTCCACCCTGAATCAATAAACCGTCGGACCGCACAACGCCAATCTCCCCGCGGTTTTTATCTGCGGAGCATTGTTCCGCGCGAGCGAAATACACACACCGCGATTCCGGCCGCTGTGGAACCTACTGTTCACAGTCCCAGAGTCAGCACCCCGAATGATCCGCGTTTGTGATATAATAAAACATATTTTCTTGACGTGACAACGTCTAATAAATCGATGAACCCCGGCTGCACGCACGAAAACGTGTCCTGTTACGCACATTGTCCCGTTACACTGAGTCCCGTTACGCTCATTGTACGCTTGCGCCGCATATATCTCTCTTCCACTCGATTGGAACAACCATCGATTTGACTTTTTCGAGGCACATTAAACTTGAAACACTCCCATTCGTCTCCTACTTTTCCTATCATAGTCTTATCCTTAACAGAATAACACAGATTGGAAGAAGTTAAATAGCAAACATGTATACAAGTTAAAGTTAAAATAATCTGTTCGTTAAAGTAATAAACATATTTGAATTAATGAGTGCAAATAAAAGTAAATTTATCAATTAAATTGTAGATTTCATTTCACTCCTTCTTTGTATCCATACAAAATAGTGATAATTCAATAAAAATGGTTCAATTTTATTCATAAAAGTATGCAATCATTTCATCAATGTTCTGTTATGACGTTGTCACGTTAAACTATCGTCCGTAAACCGACTTTACAGACAACCAATTTTTTAGAGAGGATATTTATTTTTCGTACTTCTAGGTGATTGTAACTGAATTTAAATGTTGGCAAGGTTACGTAATATCGTTGTCAACGTATAATTGATAGCATACTGTTCACACGGCGAAAGCCACAATCACAACCCGAATGGTTCCGTAATTTACCGAATAAAGGGGTTAGGTTGGGTTCGGTCAGTGTAATCCCTACTTAATATTATTATAAATGCGAAAGTGTGTTTGTTTGTCCTTTCACGCAGCAACGGAGCAACGGATCGACATGATTTTTTTTAATATACATAGTTTATGGGCCGGAGAGTGACATAGATTACATATAAATTTGGAATTCCATTCTTAAGGGAGTGAAAAAAATGTAAATTCAATTTTTTAAATAGATAATCGTAAGAGTTAGGTCATACACACACAAACAGTGAGTTTGTGTCATTTCTCTACGGTCGCCACACGATCATATGGTAAGGTCTGGCAACTTCCTATCCTTCTCCTTGGTGAAACCCATCCGCTTGGTGAAGCTTGCGGCTGCTAGCGAACTAAAGGCGCTAATGACCGTTTAGTTTAAAACTTAGTCAATAGATGCCGTTGCTTTCTATTTGTAACACGCTATCGCTTGTCTAGGGGTTACCTGCCTTCCCACAAAATGAAGCTGAATATTGGCGTCTCGGTTTTTGTTGATTCGTAGCCTTGATGCACCGCGATTATTTGCAGTCAATGAGAATTTAAAATCAAAATTTCCTGTTTTTTTTCTCTTTCAAATGTATGTTTTATACACTTGAAACTCGGTAGTATGGTACCTTATGTCATGATGTGTTTAGCCCGGAAAACGCCGGTTACTTCAGATAGCCAATAATAATTAGGTGGGTTGTTTTTACCACGAGCGATCGACAAAAATTGAAGAAGTTTGGTACTGTTCTAGCGTGGCTCTCATCCCTGTGAACTGTTAGTCTTTCCAACGTATAATTATCCTCGAACAAATATTTGCATTTCTTTCTGAGTGTTTGTGAGTGGATGTCCAGGAAGGGGGTGGGTTAATTTTCCCCACATCTTTCTGTTTGTAACTAAATTGAAATATTGTTGTTGTTAAGTTAGGAACGTTTAATTAAAATAACTCTGAAATCATGACAAAAATTAGAAATATCGTAAACCTTGCGTCCGCGAGTTCGCAAGCAAGAGCAAGTGGCGAACTGCTGATGTGTACTGGAAAATATCGGGAGGCTCAGTGACTCCTAGGTCTCCTCTGTTGCGATGCGGCACGCTATACAAGATGTTGCAGGTTTTTTTATGTAATGTAATCTAATACGCTTTTAAATTAACGATTCTTACTTTTGTATTTTAACTTAGGAAGTGCTACGAGTATTGCGTTGATGTAAATCTTGTGTTGTAGATAGCTACTGTTAAAGCTAGTTGATTAAATAGTAGTGTATTGCTGGAAAAGAAAAGAGGAAATATAAAAAGGGGAAAAAAATATTCTCTAATAAAAAGCTTCCTTACTGTCTCAGGTAATTTAATTTTAAACCTTTTTTACACATATTAAATATTTTAATTGTCTAAGTGTGACATGCCACTTGTATAATTTTTTCTTTTTACCCCTGTGTTTCAAGTGTAATACTGTAATGTTTCTCTTGAGCCGGATAGTAGCCTCCCCATTGGCTCCACGCGGATACTGGAACACAATTTTTAAAATTCTCAGGCTGATCACCGCCTCCCGTTGGGGACAGGGAAACCCATTTGGATACCCACCCCGATGGGACCTCAAGTGGAGATTTTCAAGCCCACGCTGATATTAATTGTAAAACTAATAAATGCGATTTTAATGTATTTACTTACAATGGAACTATGCTAATGTCAGCTATCGAACTCCGGTGATTCATGGGCAAAGAGGTGTCAGGAGTTGTAATAGTTCAATGCTGCCAAATAGGGCGGTTGTGGCGTCGTGGTTGCAGTGCGGACACCTGCATGCTCGACGTGGTAGCAACATCCACAATTAGCTCCTCTGTGGTGGCGGCGAGAGCCATGCCTCCTCCCCCCCCCCCCCCCCCCACACACACACACACACAACACCGCTCCCCCTGGTCAGATGGACGCCTTTGTCGCGTGACCCCGGACGGAAATAGAACAACCATATGCAGGGAACCATCTGAAAACAACTCACTTGCGGAGGAGAAAAAAAAGTACGTTTAAAAAGATTCCTTTGTAAACCGGCTTCACATGCAATAGTTTGTAATACTGTAAGAAATATGTATATTGTACCTTTGTACAACAAATAGTCATGGTAATATTTTGAATATATGATAACGAAATTAGAAGCATAACTTTATGTATTTTATTTGAATTTCATTCAAGCATAATTTATTTTTTAATTAATTGAAAGATAATGCAATATCTGTGATTGGACTTTATTTTATTATATCATGCTCATTAATTTACGCAGTTAGTATGGGAAAGCCATTTAAGAAACGGTAACTTACCGGGATAAAACAAAACAAAAATGCTCGGGTAAGAATCCTGAACCCAGTATTACCACAGAAATATTATTCAAATACAATGGCATTACTGCGAACACTATTTTGTACTGTGATACAGCTGTTTCCATGCAAATGTACAAATTCAAAAATATCTGTAAATTTACACGAATATTTATGTTCCATTTACAAAAGAAATTGCAGGATAGGATTCCAAAGGAGGAAATAAGGAATGCGTGTTCAGAAACCCGAGGATTTTTGCGCTTGTGGGAAACCGACACCAGCTTTTTCACAGGCTGTCTAGGCCTGTACCTGTATGCATGTAACAAGCTCAAAACTTTTATAATATCCTAAACGTTTTTCTTACAAAATAGTTTTTTTTTGGTGGAAAGGGGTTTGTTTTGGCACATACACCCCAAGATATACGCCCTTTGCTCTAAGTGTGAAAACTAAAACGTATTTCATACGTGCAAAAATTACCATAATCATGTGTTGGACGATGTTGCAACAGTTTTTATTGTAAAGATGTTTCTTGGCAACTGGTTTCTAAATATTTTTTTCTTCTATGAAGAGAGATACGCCCTTTCTTCGAGCTGTTTGAAAAAAAAAATTCTCCAAGCAAACATGTAGTGGTTTTTTGTGCGCGTGAACGTTCGTCTCGCAGGTAAGCTGTTTCAGGAACAGAAGTTCAACGCCACGGGTGTTTTCGGCGAGCCGTCGGGTCTACCTGGAGTGGGGGAAGCCTAAGATGCACATAAAGTTCTGCCATTCCCGATTACACCCGAACAATTCACCTTCGGCCAACCTCGGGTTTATTTATATATATTTATATTTCTCTGTTTATTTTAATGTATCTATACTAACCTAACTTACCATCCATAGTGTTTTAAAGTGTTTTAATGTGGCTTAACCTAATTGACCATTTTTAATATTTGAATTCATATTTTCCTGCGCAAAAATAAAACAAATCCCGAAGTTGGCCGAAGGTGAATTGTTCTGGTGTAATATCACGAGTAACTGGGTGACCGAGGGGTCCCAGGGATGTGAGAGGTATGGTTCCGTGTCGTAGATACTCAGATCCGACAGAGAGGGATGGCTCTGCAGGTGGTCTGGGGGTGAACGGCGGCGCTGGGATGTGGGTCGGTGGGGCCGAAGTTGGGATGGGTCTCCTCAACCTCTCGACCTAGCCGTGCGCTCTCCAGTAACATGCCGCGATTGGAAATGGCGAATATCTGTTTCCCGGTTCTCGGAACCCATGTTAGGCTCTGGTAACAGTGTCTGGCATGTAAAAGACCCATAATTCTTCGAACCAGGATTACGCCCTAACGGGATCAGTTGCCTGGGGGAGTATCGATGGTTTTAGAGGTGTGAACCTATGTACATGTTCGGGTGTAATCGGGAATGGCAGAACTTTATGTGCATCTTAGGTCTCCCCTGGAGTGGGGCGCTGTTCGTCCTCGACCTCACGATCCCGGCCGTGACGGTGGGTGAGGGGAAGGGGGGATGATGTCTGCCCAGCTGGACCGTGTACACGCACGAGGCGCGCGACCACCGATCTGGTCGTCGGCGAGCCGAGGTCGCGGGCTGTCGATACACCTGCACCCGCGCACCTATCTGAACAGTAAAGTCACTAAGCTCGGAGCACACTCAGAGGAGTCCCCCGCTCCGTTGACGAGTGGGAGTGTTCGAGCTGCTCGATGTTCTGGTGGTTACTAGCCTGCGCAGGTGGGACGTCCTCGGTCGGATCACGAGCAACTGGGCGACCGAGGGGTCCCAGGGATGTGTCGGTGCTGCTTGGAACCCCCCAGTGAGGGCAAGCACTGTTGGTGACCTGGAGTAAACGGCGGGCTAGCAGCTGGTTCGATGGCTACCGAAGTTGGGATGGATATCCTCAACCTCTCGACGTAGCTGCTCAATTTTTAGACTTGCTGTAATCTTTTGGACATACGCCATTGCTAAGAACTTTTTCTGTAGAAGAAAACTAAAAAATACCCAAAAGACAAAAAACACAAATTAAGCAATAAATTGCTGTTGTCAACAGGATACAAACACCACATAATATTCCATAACAGGAATATGGTCAACAAACAAAGAAAAATTGACTAAGATAACGAAAAGCCCCCACAAATGATGACAGCACAAAAATATTGAACCCAAAAAAAAATTCAGCAAAACAGTTGAAACGAGACAAAAACACGACAAAACGAAAAGACAAAACTAACACAATAGTTATCCAAAACAGAAGAAAACGAAAAGAAAAAAAAATCAGCACAACAGTTGAAACGAGACCAAAACGCGATCAAACGAAAAGACGAAACCAAAACAAAGGTTTTTTTTCCAAAACAGAAACAAGCGACGTTTCGGGAACTGATATCTGCTCCCGTTCTCAAGCAGAGACGCACATGGTACGAAAACACAGGTGCGATAATATCAATTTTTAGAATCCATGCCGCGATTGTAATTGGCGTATCTGTTTCCCGGTTCTCGGAACCCATGCCCAATATTTGGTTCTCCGAATTTGGACATGTAAAAGATCCGTCCATCTCCTAACGGGATTAGAAACCGAGGGAGTTAGATGAGCGGCCTGCAGGTCTTGAGTGATGTGTCACAAAATTCCTGATGGAAAAAAAAACTCGGACACGAATTTAACGTAAAATTTTTGAAAATAATGCCGAGCTGACTGTGTTTTTCAACTACATTTCTTGACGCGCATCACACGTAGTTTCCGCACCCGCCGCTGGAATTCGCTGCCGAAGCAGCTACGTCCACTATTGAATCATTCGATTTGCATAGCGAGATTTAAAACTATATAATTAAACGGTTCCGATAAGGTATTTTATTATAATACTGCCCATCTTTTTAAAATTCATTAAAAATGTAATACTATACAGGTTCCCTTTGGCATTGTAAACTTTGGTTCGAGATATCCGCCGTTACACATTTCCGTTCCATTCACAAAATTACTCCTAGAAAATGCCGTATACAGAAAGTTAAGATGTCACACCTAGTCAATTCCCAAAAGTTCTGGGTACTCTAAAGTGATTAAAATATTTAAACATTTGTTACGCATGAAAATGATTAAAACATATACATTCGATATTTGATTACAGTCATAAAAATAAATAACATTTAGAAAATACATTTTTACATAGTATGTTTTTATGAGAAAACAAAAAAAAAATATGTTGTGCCAACCTAAAGGTATATTGTCAATATAAACCACTACAAATAATTTTGTAGAGTTCACAAGTGGTTTTTGAATGACTGCCGAATTTTGTTGTTCATCCGCAAGCACGTCTTTATAAATTAAAATCAAGATTTTACATCAAACGGTTATTTATATTAAGGCCTCAAGACCATGGAACATGTGATTTGCAAATAACGATGTGGTTTTCATTGGTGAAAATTGGACTTGAAACTCCTAGTTCAGCCTTCTCAGCTTATATACACAGTTATATATTAAAGAATGACTAAACAAATATTATGGGTTCTGTTTTGAGGATAATTTTTGTGGCAAAGGTTGTTCACAAAGCATAAAAACAAACTTGAAAATAAAAAGAAAATACTTACACTGGTGACTTCTGGAGTAGGGATCGTTAAAATATTACGTTTCACGTTGGCACAAAGTTCTGGGGTTTTGTCCTGGATTAGCCGGTGACGTAATTCATACATGATGAATGAAGCGACCAATTAAGTTAAATAAGGTTTAGACTGCTGTGCAAGCCACAGCTCCAGCATAAAACAGGAGCGTAAATAAGCCCGGAAAAATATCTTATTTTAACGAGCGTTTTAATTCACGAAGCAATTATAAAGCATTACCAATATTTCGTGTAATTAAAAATAAATCGTATTTCTCTGAAGATTGTAGTAGCACGATTTTAACCCTTAGTCCCATGCTGATGCAAAATATTCTTAATTAATGTTTTTTTTTTACTTAACGTATCATACTTCGTTTTACTTTTTATTATAGTTACTCTTGTTAACCTGTGGGTGGTGTCCGAATACAAATACACAGTTTTATAGGCATTTTTGTGACTATACTATACATTTCCTTGAAATATACTAGCGCTGTTTGGACGCGTATAATTTTGTTGGTCTTTTTAGTGGTATTAGACAGCAAAACATGTAGCTAACACTTATTTTTAATATATAAATTTGATTCTAGCAAAAAAAAAGTTTGGGTGAATATTGGTAGCCTACTAAATTTTAATTACAAATACGTGAATTTATGAAAATATTCTTAAATTATTATCTTCATTATGTCATGTTATTTTTTTTTGCAATTTAATCTTCAATTATATTATTTAAGGGCTGTTTAGAAAATTTCATTTGGTGTTCTGTAACCAAAATTTCAAAAGTTGTTCACTACTAATAATATAATAGGTGTAAATAGTCTCGCAAGTTATAAACACCACGTACACTTAATTTACTTGCGCGACTTAGTGAATATCAGTTTAAAATATTAGTGACAGAAGTGAGGTATCGTGTTAACCTTTCAATTTTAGCCCTTAAATGATGGAAATGACGAGAAAATGAAAAATTAAACATGGCGTATGAGATGGCGACTTGATATCTGCTTATGTGCGTTTAATTAACCTGCCTTATAAACCTGTTAAAATATTATTAGTTTATCAGTATTTTAATTGGTTAGGTGTTCATTGAAATATAAAAATTACAAATTTGTTTTTTTTTAATGTGATGTTTCTTAATCTGTAACGCTAGAAAAACACACATTCGTTTACTGGCATACATGCATACTTCACTTCATGTTCCTTCTTGTGACCATTTCCGGAGACAAGAACTCATAAGTATGTATACTTCATATGAGTTCGGACACATCCTTAGAGGTCAGATCACGTGACCACTCACAAGGCGAATCGTGTTCGAGTCCCGTTGGGGGTGTAGCCCAGTGTTTTGGCATATGGGAAACCTAGCTGAAGCTACAGTGAGCCGATGGGGTTTTCTCTTGGTGCTTCCGTTTACACTGCTCGTTCGTTTAATCTTTTCTCCATTTTCATACAATTATCCTTCGTGGTGTTCAGTGATTATTATTTTGATTGGATGTTACGGCTAGGTGTCACACGTCATGTTGGTTATTTCATTTACTACTATTGTCTCAGAGACTTTCCTCAAAAAAAAAATATTTGGAAACCTGTTACCAATAAATAGTTTGTAATAATACAAGAAAGATATTTTACGTTTATACAATACATAGCTATGGTTATTATTGGATATACGTATGAAGTACCTTTTTCCAGATTAAACTATTTCTGACAAAAATTGGTCGATAATTTTATATTTTAATTGATGTTTCATTCAAACATAACCTTTTAAACTGTGGAAAATATAAGCGAATAATCAACAATAAGACATTATTTTGTATTATTATGCTTATTATGGCCGCAGTTAATATTAAATAGCTATTCAGGGAACAGTTTACAAGTAACTTTAACTATTGCAGGTACTGGCACATCACGAAGCATAAATTCCCGGGTAAGAATCCAAACACAGTAAAACTGCGAACATAATTTTGTAGCGATACAGTTGTTTTCATGTAAATTTATAAATATCTGTAATATTTCTGTACCATTCAGAAAAAATAATACAGTGCTGGAAGTTTATTCCAATATGGCTTTTCAATATATGTTTCTTCTTGAATTTTCTCAACAGATATTTACTAAATACTACCTATATCGGTATAAAATCAAGTAAGTGTTAAAAATATAATTGTCATAACCTTTTACAGCTTAAAAATAACGTTTGGTAAATATCTGGTGAGAAAATTTGTGACCCAACAAAAAAATTCATGAGAGTTATCAAACTATACTTACAGGAAAAACTCTTTAGGCATTGTCTCATGCACCATTTTGAAAATTTTATTTTCTTATCACTGTGCCGAAAAGCTGGCACAAAAGGAAAATATTTTATTTACATATTAACGTATTGACATTTTGATAATATTTTGTTTATTTCGAACATTCGCCGTCTGTGTAAAAAAGGAAACATCTAGCCACAGATATAAGACTCTATGGCATTTCACTAACAGTTGTAAATTTTCAATTGCCAAGGCCCTTCTAGGGCCTGTTATTTATCAAATTTATTCTTATACCATATTTATGTTATGAACTTCAAATACACTATAAACTATAATTTTATAAACTCTTATTAGGGCACCATTGTTACAATTTTTTTTTTTTTTTTTTTTTTTAAAGACACGCTGAAGTCAGTCTCGCACAACCGAAGTGATTGCGAGCCCTCCTAACAAAAATGGGAGTGATTTTACGGGAGGTTCCTAATACGTTCCAGGCCGAAGCCTATACGCGTTTCGTAGAAAAGTAAACAATGGCCTGAGCCTTCCCTCACTCTCGTGGGCGGGGACTCGGTGGCCCGCGTGCGTCTAGCGCTAGAATAAGGCTGCAGGGGCGCGGCAATTAGCGCCCCGGCAGCCATGGGGAAGTTGCAAAGTGGGATGGCTACAGTAAACCAGCGAACGCACTGGAGGAAACCTGTAGCCCGAATGTAAACGCAGCTCGCGCCCGGCATACCGGAGAGGGCAGGAGCGAGGAATGTAGTATAGGTTTGGTGCCTCTGCGACATGGATGTGTGTCACAGAGGCATTTGTTGCGCCATTTAGGCAGTTGAGGCAGCAGGCTTGCCGAACGTCGTGTTGGTTTGCCCCAAGATTACTCAAGGGCTGCGGTTAGATTGCCGCGACCTGCAACAAAGAACTCTAAGACTAATACTATTAGCTATTTTTTTTATTTTTTTATTTTTTATTTTTTTATGATTACTGCCTTGTCCAGGCACTGTGGTTGGTGTCTCTGGGTGGGGGTTAATTGTACGTGAGGAGCAATAGGTGCTAGTTTGTGCTCTGTGGTGAAGGATTAGGCAGGGGGGGGGTCGATTAGGTAGCGAAAAAACATACATATTAACACTAAAAAGGAAGTTATATAATCGATTTATCACTGTAAGCACTCCCGAGGCATAAGCCATTATTAGGTGAGGGGATTTGTTGCGAAACAGATCGAATCTGATGAGCAGGCACTATGGTTGGTGTCCATGCGAGTCGGTGCCAGGTGATTCGTGAATGAATCTGTGATTGTCAGTTCAGTGCGCCGATTCGTGTCGGTTGAAAGTAGTGGTGTGAGCAGGTGAAGGTTAATTTGCGTGTCCATGCTGTTTGTCGTGTAGCTTTCGCGGTGGTGAGCAGTGTGTGGTCCGTCTTGCGCTTGAGCTGCGAGGCGGAAATGTGGAGTGTTGTAGTTTATGTATTCATGGTGGCTTCGGGACGAGCAGGTGCTTCGGTCTTCGGTGTTTCCACTTTGCTGTAGTGTTGTATTGTCCTAGGGCACGAATGAGTGGATTTTCGTGGGCTGGAATAGATTTGTAGAATTTCTCAGCTTGGGCTTGAATTGCTTCTCGGACTGTGTTTATTTTTAGTTCCCTGTGTAGCGGGATTATCGGCACGTAGCGCGGGACTTTAGCTATGCGTCTTAAGGCTTTATTCTTTGTCAGTTGTAACTTCTTGAGGTGTTGTGCAGCTGCGTAGCCCCATTGTTACGTATTCTATTATATGTATATTGGGTGTTGGGTGATCCGTGAATTAAGCGCCTGTGTCTGCTGAGCCAATAACAGCTCAGCTTGCTGCACGAAGCACAATGTTAAACGATTGTTATGGAATTTTTTTACTTCTGGTGTGAAAAATGAATGAAACGGGGTGACGCTAATAGAGAGCCTTGTAAAACTAAGACTACATTTAAGGTCTAGTATAGTATCGTTCAGCTCTAACGGTTAGGGAGTGTTATTAAATATTTAGTTAGCCTAGGAATATTTCAAATAATCGTGAAGTAGTGCTTATAAAATAATACTACGGTGTTCCGGAACATAGTAAGTTCTATAGCCAATATACACACCATTGCATAAAACCGTTAGACAACGCTAAGTCGTTTATTTGGATTGAGGCCAAAGGAGAACTGTGAGACTGTTTTGAATTTAAAAGTTGCAGTCGGAAATTATCGAAAAGTTAATTATTGTAAGTGATTTATATTAATTAAATTAACGTCATACACAACTTACCATAACATTGACACTTCCCAGTGGTACGATTGTAACAGTTTTGAGCTCTACACTGAGATTTTCTAGCCAGAGCATAAATGAAACAGAAAAGAACGGTGCATATCAAAACCATTTTGAATGCAACCCCAGTGTAAATTAATTAATTACATGAACCTTTGCTAATTAATTTATCCCATTCTATGATAACGATTAAATGAATACAAAATCAACAATGCATGTTAAATCAATCGTTAAGTCACAAATAATTCGTTCATTGATAGCCCGTAATTTGAATATTGCGAACGTTTTTCTGGAAATCTGTGACAGAGAAGGGTTTCAAGAAAACGACTTTTTTTTTCTTTCTTCTCTAGTGCAATCGTACTCCACCCCTGAAGGGCTGCCCACGTGACCGGATTGGCAGACTAACTTGTATTCGGCACGTGACGTTATTTGCGGTGTGTGTGTGTGAATGTTTTTTTTTTTCACGCGTTTCTCCCCCTCTCCTCCAACCACCATCAACCAATCCCCAGTCCCTCACACCCCATTCTTCACTCTTTTCCATGATTGCTGATAAAACTCTCCACAGTATGGGTTGGGCGACGCGAAGTAACATTCGCGTACGCGAGCGAACTTCAACCTTCCATCCCCCCCCCCCCTTTTTCCTATTTTTCCCCTTTTACAAAAAAAAAAGCCATAAAATGAATCGGTGTAATTTTTTTTTTGTTCGCGGTGCTTTTTCGGGCGTTCTCCGACAGACTTTCGTAGAGGCGATGAAATATGTGTATCCTGGCATGCTATACGTTCTAAAGATGAAAAAAGTCTAAATTGCTCTGATCAGTGTGGATACTGCACGCACGAAAACTGACCAAAACAAATTTATTTTACGAAAGTAAAAAAAAAAAAAAAACGTAAAAAGTACTATATATTAATAAAACGAGAATAACAAAATATAATTACCAGGTGGTGAGCTAATTGACTTGGCTTATTTTTAACGCGCACTTGTGTAAGCGTTTGATCGCCCAATTATCTTACAACTAAGTCATCATCGTTCGCACACCGCAGGTGTCTCAATAAATGTCGCAAGTCACCAAAATATCACACAGTAATAGCCAACGTTACATTACAAAGTAAAATTCTCAATTTTTATTTTATCGGTTTTAAATTTGCTTCTAAAATTCTAGGTTCCTTATGTTTTAAATTGGAATAAATGATCCTCGAACGTTCCATCGGCATTTAATACAAATAGTTGACTGAAATGTCAACCTTGGCTTGAACGTGCGGTCGGCTTCAAAATGTGGCGAAGGAACTTCGTAATAAACACTAGCAACGCGTTTGAGCAAAAGTTTTAGTTTGCCCATTTTGTTTTTATTTGGTTAAGTTGATTCTTTATAACTATAAGAATGAAATATTTTGCCTGTTTTCAGAATTTGTTTTTACTATTTTGCAAGTATTTGAAGCTCAGACTGCACAATTTCAAACCATCCGGCTAAAATCTCCAACTGATGAAGTTGACGCATTGAATATAAATATATATTTCAACTTAAAGTGTCATAAACACGGATAGGGCTAAGTTTTATAGCCTTCAAAGTGCTTGGACCACATAACTAATAAATGTTAAAAAAATAATTAATGATAATATTATTTTGTTTGATTTAAATAGTGGCTACAATTGAGTGAAATTCCATGCTCAATTTATTTTAATCGGTTTAACCGCACCATGACATACTTGAGTGCAGATTTAATGTAAAAATTTATTTTTGTTTTATTCGGTTAAACTTTTTTTTTGCAATTTTATTCATGAGTCCATGGTTATATCGTGAAAATAAAGTGAAAAGTACAGTCCTAGATATTTAAAATAAGGCCAAATATTAAACATTTCCTCTACGTTTAAAACTAGCCATAATCTTACGCTATTAACAAAATATTGTTTTATATTTTAATTTTTGTTCCTTAATGTATCGACATCATGATCACTGGACTCAACGAAGGATAATTCTATGAGAATGGAGCCGTGACGTCACAAATACAATATGGCGGACACCCTGCACCACGACACCACAACCGTGAACCAGGCGCCGGACCTACATTTTTATACTCCTTAAAACTATTTTCTTTTACATCATTAAATTCCAATAGTTTAATTCAAAATAAGGTACCTAATATTACTAAAACTGAATTAATGTTAGTGTCAGTGTTCATCCACAGTTTTTTTTTTTAAATTTCATTACATGGGCCAAAAATCATTATATCTCAAAGAAGTTTTAAATATCCCTTAGATATCTTAACGAAAATACGTGATTTTTTAAATACATATATTTCATTTTTAATTAAAATTAACTATATATACTTTTTCATTTAATTTCTCGAATACTTATTGTACACTAGAATAAAACAGTAAATAATTAAAGACATAAAATAATTAACAGACATAAAAAAATAAACAACTCAGCATACAACTAATGGTTTACTAAATACTTTATGTAGAAGAATTTTTTTGATGATAACATTTTTTTTAATTTTTATAATACTCTTAAACTCTCACGTGCCAGTGAGGTATAATATAGCGTTTGCTAATTAATATGTTTTGTTAAAGTTGACATAAAAACGAAGTTTAAATTCTTCCAAATTGAAATGAGAGAAAATGAAATAGAATGAGGGAATAATTTCTAAGAATGCAATCTGTGGGGAATGAGGTATCATAAATAGCATTTTTTCTGGAATTAATGTTATACAACGTTTTATTTTTGCTGTCATATAAAAAGAACAAATAGAATAATTTTCCTGGTATTTAATTACCTTAATTGTTTTATATTTTAATGTGATACGCTTTAATTCGTGAGTAAATGATAAATTCCCTTGAGAAATTATGTTATTGGTTATTCAATAAGCAAATAAAATTATTTTTTTGTTTGAATGTACAACAATTTTTTTTGCGTATTATATTTCTAATTATGTAAGCAAACAATTATTTAATGCATAAAAGCAAACATGAAACATTAAGCTACAATATTTGTTATTCAGCAAGTGATGAATGTGATACTTGCTATCCGAAAAGGATATTTAAAGGATTATATTTAAAGGATTTAAATAAATAATTTCCCAACGTGTAAAAATAATTATTTTTAATAATTCTTAAATAACCAAAAATAATATAGTAAAAATATTAATTTACTACTTTTAATTTCGGCTTGAAAAATAATGCAGTCAATTTAACGAAATAAGTTTTGGCGATCGGCCTGAATTCTTACGTACAACATATTCATTTCAATAACCAATTTTCTATTCAAATAGTTGTTAAACTAACAAAATCATCAAATTTATGACTTCGCTTTCCCATTTTAAGTTGTGATTAGGTAAGGCATTTGACTCGAATTTCGAATGTCCCGGATGAATTCGGGTCCCACCAACCAATTTCGGTTTTCCTCGCGGTGTCCCATGATTTCTCCAAGTACTGTACCCCCTAAAGTACCTTCCACATTCTGCATTATCCGTTATTATGTACATCTACAATCTCTTCGATCATTTGTGAATTTGCACCCACATTTCCACTCGTAGTAGGCTTCGCATCCGAATTTCAAAAATTCCATTCGTTAGACGCCCCGAAAAGCCCAGTCATTTGGGGCTTCGCCGTCGTGTTTGTAGCTTCACTCTCTTTGGTGGGAAGGGCAGGGACTTCTACCGTCGCTGAAGACTTCACCCCTAATCTACCACGTGGAGCTTTATATATAAATTTTTACATAGATGGGTACATTATTTTAGTTCTTACACGCTTATACGATAGCTAGAGTCATTAGATTTGTCAAGCACATTGGCACATCAAACTGCCGTTGAAGTGCCCAATTGGATGATTCTAGCCTCCTAATAACTATGGCAAATAAAAGTTATTCACGGATTTTTTTTTCAGTGACAGCAAGTTAATTAGAGGTTGGCTTACGAACGAGACTAAACATTTACTAACCACGTCCATGCATGATCTGGTTTTCATTACCCAAGCCTTTGACACTACAGTTGTCTCAAGCTATGCCATGGAGGTTAAGAAAAATTAATTGGTTGTCTGTAAAGTCGGTTTACGGACGATAGTTTAACGTGACAAAGTCATAAAAAAACATTGATGAAATGATTGCATTCTTTTATGAATAAAATTGAACCATTTTTATTAAATTATCATTATTTTGTATGGATACAAAGAAGGAGTAAAATGAAATCTACAATTTAATTGATAAATTTACTTTTATTTGCACTCATTAATTCGAATATGTTTATTACTTTAACGAACAGATTATTTTAAGTATAATTTTTATACATGTTTGCTATTTAACTTCAAGATCGTCGAGAATGTTTTACGCTTTTTCGCAATTACACATTTAACGACGAAGTTTGTTCGTCGTGAAATTAAACGTAGAATTTAATAAAAATGCCCTTGCAGTTAATAAAATAAGTATAAGTAAGATAAAGAAAGAATTTCGACTTTAATCTCCAACCCAGACGCTCGTGGTGCGCTGGGGCCGAGATTAAAATTCGTCGAGAATATTTTACGTTTTATGTCCAGTGCTCAAAATATTCAATTGTGGCCCCGGTACGAAATTTTATTTATAATTCATTAATAATAACGCCCTTCGCGATAAACAAAGGAAAATATGTATTAACGAGTGCCTGGTTGCCGCGGAAGCGGATAGATAGCGCGATTCGTTAGGTTCGCGTCCGTCTTCGTAGATGGCAGCACCGTAGGGGAATAATATTTCGTTTTTATAATATGATTTTATAACAAATACGCATCCCAACTACACCAAACTTATTTATAATTTGTTACAATGTTTTGTTTGTTCCGTAAAAGGCACATAATATGACAAGGTATTTTTTTTTAGGTAAAGTATATCAACGAGCATCCTTATAACGTCCACGAGAAAATATTCCGTCTTATGTGGATTTTTCTGGCCGCAAGTAAAAGTTTGTTAAATATTTGCTTACTTTATCTGAAAAAGTCTAGCTTAGGCAGTGCAAATTATGAATGCAATGGTACCCCTATTGGGATAACATTTACTATTAGAATTTAATCCAATATTTTAAATTCCCTGTAAATCATTTTTAAACAGCTTTTTATAGGAGAGCTGAAAATTATTTTAACAACTTTTCAGAAGAAAGCTGAATATTAAACAAAACACAACTACGTATTTTCAGGCCCATCTATATGGGATTAGGAAAAATTATTTTATACTTTTTATTCTGTATTATAAACATAGTGAACTAAAAAAATATTTATTTATATATTTTTTTTTTAGTTTAAAACCGATGACTTTTCCAACAAGAAGTTTAATAGCGTTAGTGAATTTCTTTTTGGCTGAAGAGAGCGCATGAAACCCTGTCTAGCTGGTTCAGTTTGTACAAAAATATATATTTTATAGTTTGGGCAAATAAAATGCTAAATTTTTAAAAATAAATTATAAATAATTAAAAAATAGTGGTATGCATTTCCCTTCTTGTATGTTTTATTTTTTCTTTAAAGGTCGTATCAAAAAGTAATAAAAGTTTAATTATAAAATTCAGTGATTTTCGCAGGGGAAAAAGGCTAGTATAAACAAATAAAAACTATATATGTGCTTTTAAATCATATTCTAAACCATATAATTTTAAAAGATGTATTTATTGTAAATATTACTGATATAAAATGTGTTTATAAGCGTTTTCAAATGTATTTACATAAGAGAGTTTACGTTCCTGTATGTTTAATTTATTTGCATTGTAAGTTTTAAGAATTATTATTTAATAAATAATTACAATTTATTAACCAGCATAAAGTTCCATCTTATTTATTGATTTTCATTATTAATACAAATTTATCTCGATTATTTTACTGAATTCATTAATATTATTTGTATTTATTTTAAAATTGAATATTAAATATCAACTTAAATTTTTAATTCGATTAAATTTATACTTTACTAATTATATTTATAATATCACTCCAGTTCTTTCATTATCTTATTTCTATTAATCATTTGCATGCAAAATTAAAGTTAGTTTTTTTATAACGCACATACATAAGTTCGTGCACGCGTTTTTTTAAATTTTTAAATGTCTTAACGCAGAGAATGCATATAGCTTTTTTTTTAAAGCTGTGCAATTAAGCGTTAAATGTTTTCTTGAATTTTTAAAGAGTATCAAATAACATAAATGAAAAATTTACAAAAAATTAGGTTAAATGTTACATCGTGTTCATGAAGTTCATTCCGACCTCTAGCCTATTGAAAACTTAAATAAGCCTCAAACAGTCAGTGATGTAGGAACCGCCTGCGTGTTGCTGCGTTATGCAACCCACAACACTGCACTGTTCAGCTCGTAGCCTGAAGCCACGGAATCCGGGGGTTACTGCAAAAGTACGAAACAGATAAACAGACATTGCATTGTAATGTAGTTCTGAACTGTGTTCAAAGTTAAGTCTCTAGCTCATTGTGAAGTTAGTTTAAAAATATATTGCAAAATTTGAACCGAACAGACAAACAGACAGACAAATAAATCGAGTTAATAAAAACTTGGTAAAAAAAATTGATTGTCTGTAAAGTCGGTTTACGGACGATCGTTTAACGTTAAAACGTTATAACAAAACATTGATGAAAAGATTGCATACTTTTATGAATAAAATTGAATCATTTTTATTGAATTATCACTATTTTGTATGGATACAAAGGAGTGAAATGAAATCTACAATTTAATTGATAAATTTACTTTTATTTGCACTCATTAATTCAAATATGTTTATTACTTTAACAAACAGATTATTTTAACTATAACTTTTATACTTGTTTGCTATTTAACTTCTTCCAATCCGTGTTATTCTGTTAAGGATAGGACGATGATAGGAAAAGTAGGAAACGAATGGGAGTGTTTCAAGTTTAATGTGCCTCGAAAAATTCGAGAGTGGAAGAGAGATAGTTGCGGCGCAAGCGTACAATGAGCGTAACGGGACAATGAGTCATCCTTTTTCGTGCGTGCAGCCAGAGTTCATCGATTTATTAGACGTCACGTCAAAATAAACGTTTGTCATTACATTTGAAAAATATAGTGACGATGCCTTTCAAGTCCGGCGCGCGCTGATGACCAGGGTGAGTAGTTTGTAAACCAGGCCTTGTAGCAGCTCTTGAGGGGGCGAGAGAGCCGTGCTGAAAGGGGCTGAAAGGAGTTGTGTGTCTCCTCGGGCCGGGAAGCAGGCAGTGTGATGGGTGCGGTGAGGGGGTGGGTGGGGGGAAGGACGCGCGCCGCTGAGTAACTGCACGCCAGAGAGCCCATACGGCCAATCCCCGGGAGGACTCGACTCAATTACTGCCGTTCAACCGGAATAGCCGCCCGAGACTGTTAGCGTCCTTTTCCTCCGGCGGCGTCTCGCGGCGTCGCTCGGGGGAGGTTGTGGGCATCCCTTGACCGCCGAAAATAAATAACTCCCTCTTTTACCCTGCGGAATATAGACGAGGCCTCGGAAATAATGAGAGTCGTGCCCACGTCAGGCGGTTATCTCTTCCTCTCCCTCCCTCCCTCCCCCCCCCCTCCCCCATCAAAAAACACACAAACTGCGAATGACCACACGCGTTTCATTTGTCTTCCGCGAAGTTGTTTTCGCGGTCGCGCGTGCGCGGGAAACCCACGTATGTATTTCATTGACACCGAGTCAGACGCCCGTAACATCAAAATGTTCAGAATTTATCTATGTATTTTTTTTTCATTTGTAAAAGTAAATATAATTTTTTTTAAGAAAACCTAGCCTGTGTCCAGCTTATAGTGAAAACCTTCTTGGAATCGTTCCACCAGTTTTCTTCTCAAAAACACACGCTCTCTCTCTCTCTCTAAAGTACTTTAAGTATATAAAGTTTAAATATAAGTATTTAATTTACAAAAATGTAAAGTTATTTATACGTTAAGTGGTAAAATACTGTTTTAAGGAAGTTTTACGTAATGTGGAGGAAAATTATTTTAATGATTGTTTTTTTACCTCAACTTATAAATTACACAATAAAACATATTTTTTTAAATTGCATCCAAAAAATGTCGCTATATCCCGGTAATAACATCTAATGGAGGGTTTGAGCTCGGCTCACAGGCCCTGGTTCCAGACAGGCGTTTGGTGCAAGAAAATAAATTTCCATTGGCCGATTTCAACAGGTTGTCGTGTCCGGCAATAAACGAATCCTCATGACTAGTTCCTCCCTTTCTATTACACTATTTATCTATCCCTCTCCCCTTCGAAGCTCTACCAGAAGAACTCCAGCCCCAAACTTTCTCACATCTCTCTTCGCTTTATCGATTCATCTCGTTCTCGGCCTCCCTACGTATCTTTTATCTACTTTTTTTTTTCTTTCGTAACTTTCTAATCGAACATCTGCTTCGGGACCCCTCCAACTTTCCGTCCCAGTGTTCGCTCCGCATCAGTCCTGAATTGTCTGTGCTCTCCCTGTCCTGAATTGTCTGTGCTCTCCCCGAGTGCTCTTTCGCTGTTTCACTGTTTCACTCCCGAATCCGTCTCTGTCGCTCCATCCTCGCGGTCACCTGGCGAGAACATCGAACTTGTAACGGTTTGAGAGCCAGGTCCTCGTCAATGAGTCAACTTTCCGACAGCTTTGAATCGAATTTTAATTTAAAGGGGGATAGATAGGAACCATAAGGTCCGTTCCACAATGACACGAAAACGGATCTCAAGGAACAGAGTTAGCATGGAACATAGCACGCAGACGTTTACGTGATCCATCTCCGTTTCCGTGCCACTGTAGAACGGTCTTAAGACTCAATTTACGATTTGATTTTTTTTTGTGCCAGTAGAATTTTCTATTGTTTGATTTTTTTTTAAATTTTACTTTCGGATAAGAAAGAATATATATGTGTATGTGTGTGTATGTGTGTGTAGTAATTCTTGACCTTAATATTAACCGTCTGCCACAAATAGCTTTCCCTGTGAAGTCATCGATCCATTATATTTTAGGACAAGATTGGTATTAAGTATTTCAATAAACCCAATACTATGGTTTTTTAAAATCTATTTGTTATACCTACCTTAGTGAAGGCAAATTTTCCATACCTACAATTTTAAAAAAAATTATCGCATAAAAACTGTTGAAACCAATATGGCATCTTTCGATTCTATCTCACTCCGTAAAGTTTCAAACACACTGATACGAGTGAGAAAACAGGTTCGAAAATGATACCCCAAAAATTAAATATTGTTTAATTAATTACTAACATTTACACCATTAATTAAATTGAACAACTTGAAATGTTTGTCCACAAATTAATCACTCATTCGTCCAGTTCACAGTTCACTCTCCCCACCGGAGCTCAACTCGACAGTGGCTGTCTCTACTGCTCGTCTCTTACCTCGCACCTCTATCACCACACTGCCTTCCGCTAATCTCTCGTCCGAGCCGCGACACAGCCTCCGACACACCAGTCTCCGCACTCGAAGCCCGTCTCTTGTCGTCGGGTCATCGATCGCCAAGGGTTCACTCCCCCTCTTCACTTCAGTATCCACTACACTGGCTTGGAGGCTGGCGTCGCCGCTTTGATACCCTTCGGTTCCCCTTCTGGAATGGTCTCGCCCGCCCTTTTGAGGTGAAGCGTTATCAGGGTCCACTCAACGCCCGAAGCTCCCAGAACAGTGGCGTTCTATTTACGCCACTCCACGTGGCAGACTCCGCAGCCCGTGGAACCCTCCAGATAGACGGCTCAGGTCGATGACAAAGCGCCGCGGAAGGAGATAGCGGTGGAAGAAGAATAGTGAGGTCATGCCGCTAACCTGCCAAGGTTTGCGATGCGTTGATGGGCCTCGCTCTATCCGGGGCCTTCAGGCCAGATGACCGCTAGAAGGTCCGCTGACATGCCTCGCAGCTGTGCTCCCAGTACACTGGTAAGAGTACTGTTCTTTGTAAATATGATGGCATTTTATGTCAAGGATAAGAAATTTTCATTTATTTCCTTCATGCACTAACAGTCTGGAGCCTGTTGGTTAGCTTAAACTTGCTACAACGCAATAAAATAGAATGGTATGATATAATATATACTTTCTCGTTCGTTACATTACTACCGCTTTAATATTAAACTATTGGTCTGAATAAAAATTTTGAGTAGCCTATTTCAACATCGTTATGCAAATTAGGCACAAATTACAGTTCATTTGTTGTTTAAGTTTTCACTATGTTCTCGCTCTTCGATATGTTGTACTACGCAGTTTCATGACTAATCATTATTAGTTTTCAGCTGAACGTTTATTACTGCTCAGATAGGCCATAGTTGGCTAGACAAAAATCTAAAAACAGAGCTATGGACAAAATGTAAAAAATTATTTACAGCACTATACATATGCAACCTTTACTAATACTCTAGTCTAAATAAAATATAAACCCTAATAAGTTTAACTAACATCATGTATCTCGTTGTCTAGCTATTGCAGGAAAAAAAAACAGAAAGTTCGCGTTCAAACTTTAATTGTATCCTGGTTATCTGTCTATAAACACAGGTCGCGCAAACGTATTTATATCCAGCCTACATGCACACCAACTACTCTATGTTTAGATTTTGTCGCACTGTCTTAATCGAACAAAATAAATCTTAAAAAAAATATATATGAATCATCAAAGAACATGTTTATTTTGTTAACGAACATCACATCGCAACAACCAACATGTAAAAAAACCGAGGCTATCGTTGCGGTTATATTTTGATGTTCCAAAAAAAAAATTAAACTAACTACGGTGACGCATGGTTGGCGGAACCACAGGACCGAAGGCCAAACAACTAGGAAATTCCCAGAAAACTTTTTTTTTTTTAAGCGAATGCACTGTTCGACCATTGCCGCAAGAGTTGGAGAGGGGTGGAAGGCGTGGACGAATGTTCTCTTTACCCCCTTCTACGCCCGTCGAAGCGAACAAGTCCCGCAGGTGTAACAGCCCTGGACGCCACAATTATTACTAGCGCGCGAGGGGATGCGAACACAAAGGAATCGACGGGAGAACATCATCAAGGGTTGGAAGGAAGGGGGGTGGAAGGTATTTATATTTCTCCCCCCCCCCCCCCCAACCCTCCGGAGAGAAGGGCGGCGAGCGCGCTCGTTCGGGAATGTCCCTGCCATTAGCGGGTCTTAATTGAGACACACTGCACGCGCGACATTAACCCGCGGTGCGTCGCTGCGTGCTGCGAGTCTCCGCCGCCAGGGGCGCTGGCCGGCCGCGCGGGTGGGGGTAGACGGCCGGTGGTGGGGGCAGACGGCCGGTGGTGGGGATGTGACGCGGCGGAGCACGTATGAAGAGGGGAGGAGAGGGGGTGAAGGAAGGCGTAGAGTAGGGCCAAGTCCATGGTAAACCGCACTGTCACTTGCACGCCGTGTCTGCAGCACTCTTAACGCCGGCGGAAACCCCCGTTACCTGCGTGAGGCGTGCGGTTAGGACCTCATGCAGTGCTAGTTCAGCCACCCCTTTTCCCCTTCCCACATCCTTAACCACACAGAATAACCCTCATTCACCTTTCCCCCACTGGACGTCCTGTAGGGAGGACCGCTTCTGCGATGACACTACAGAATTACGAAGCGTGTTCGCGTCAAGCGGGATGAAGGTCGTACGACTTTTTTTTTTTTTTCAAGCGCTTGCCTTGCAAGTGTGGAGTATTTTACCGCATTGTGTTTCGCAATTTTTTTTTACAGCTGTGATAAGCTTATTCTCTATGCAACCATCTCATAAAAATTTTTAGCTCAAAACTCTTAAGAAAATATTTTTCAAGGCATATTGAATCTTGTAAAATGTATAGTGAACGAAGGGATAAAAATTAATAAAACGCGTAACACGTCTGTAAATTTGGGATTTGCTAGCTAAATATTCATGGTGTCACTTGTACACATTAGACTAAAATTCTAGTGAACATTCTCTTCTCGGATAGCTACACAATTAAACAGAAATAAAACCACGTAACTAACAAAACTACATAATGCCTACCCTAAGCCGTAGTTTTCAAAACAGGTTTTGTATCACATTAAGTCGGTCGACTTGGCTTTTATAATGTTTTTGAAGTCAATTGGGGTGTGAAGAAGTTAGTACATTTTTTAACCTACTAAAAATTGTGAGAATTTACCAGTTTTTCTATAATCGTATTTGAAATTGAGATCAATAAATACAGATCCTGACCCAACATCACAAAATTATATTAAATACATATTCTTGTTATTTTCCGAACAAACTGTATATTCATGTATGGGTTATTTACCAAATTGTGAAAAACGTAATTTACACAAACACGCACGCACACACATTCAGCAAGTAAAAATAATAAATTTTGGTACTATCTTTTTTTAAAACTTCCAAAAGTCGTCATAAAACATTACAAAAATGACGTATTTTATATCACTAAAAATATGAACATTTTTATGAAATATATTTAACATTATTTTTTTTCTTTCTCTGTCATATTGTGAGGTACCGCACTGGTAAGACACGGGTTCGAATCCCAGTCATGTTATCCATGTTTCGGTTGTCTATTATTTCCCCGATATCACTTAAGGAAATGCTGGGATAGTTCCTTACAGTTGCGGATACGGAAGTATTTTTCGGAAAGGGGGGGGGGGGAGATGGGGAAAGAATTAAAAAAAAAAAATAATTTAAAAAATTTAAACTTTTCCCTTTTATTTAAAAAAAAATACATTGTTATTTATGGGCATGAATTAAAAACCGTAGGCGACGTGGTTCCTCACACAGTACCTAACATTTCGCACATTTTTTCATAACTTCGGGGGGGGGGGGTTATACCTCCTAATCCTAACCTCTCCCTCCCCCTTGTTTCCGCTACTGGTCCCTTACAATGAGCCAGGTTTCCTTTCTTCCCTAGTGACGTCTTCGCTGTCGACGAAATATTTAAACTACAAGTCTGAAAACACTTCCGAATCATTATTGGCTTACGAGTTTTTTCTGGAACTCTTACAAGGTTGCAATAACATATATTTTATCATCTCAGTCTCAGGGTTTGGATAATCTTGTCACGGTTGCGAAACAGGAAGTACTACAGAATATTTATATGAGCATTAAAATCAAGACTTTCAAATAAATGCCAAATTAGTAGAGACCTGAAAAATTCGTGGATTCATTTCGTGAAATGCTACAATTCAAATAATTATACCTTAGTGCTGCTTCTGCCATTGGTTCACTGTTAATCTGGAGTAATGAGGGCCAATTAGAGTCCCTCACTCGTAGAAGTGTCGAATCACAGGCTACCCAGTCGAGACGACTCACAAGTCAACAGCCAATGAGCAGTTGGCATTTGCCCGAGTGTGAAGAGGATAGTGGAGTCTACCCTGGAGGTCATTGAACCCGCGAATTTTTGCGGTCTCTACCAATTAGTCATGAACAAAGATAAATAATAATATATACATAAATGTTAATCTGTATTACAAAACAACGGATAATTTATAAATAAGTTGACGGATGAACATAAAATATAAAATAAAAACATGAATCTAGACAATGACCGTAATTCAGTGGTTGAAGACGTAATATCATAAGACCTCCATCCAATCCCACACTTGCCCAGACAGATTACTCGTCAGACAGAACTGGTGTTGAATACCCAATTTTTCAGCTATAAGAAAAACGCTAGCTTTCGATTCCAAAATTAGCCCAGAAACATATTTGAGTAAAAAATCATTTAATGTGGAAACAATTTTTTTTTGCTGATATTTAATGTTTGTCTTACTTGATTCCCGAAATTCATGATATTCCATAATATTTAGAATTTTTTTCAAATTAACTGTTTCTCTTTTTTATAAATGCCTGACATTTGCAATCAGCAATCTAGCAGCTATATATTTTTTATACTTGAAGGTGTTACAAATAATATCACTTCGACATAAATTCACATTTAAATAAATTTCTTTATGTGCATTCCTTGATTAAATAAAATTTAATATTTCGAAAATATTTATTAAGCATTTTTGGTAGATAACAAGAATCATATTTTATATATGTATATACTTCACACATAAACATCACAAACGCACAAAATATTTTTATAGTGATTTTTTGTATTTAAATTAGACTATAAACAAGATTAACTTACGGGAAGCCAAAATTATGCAATTTTGAATCAACCCGTTAAGAAAAAGTATTTGAATATTATATTCTACCAAACATAGATCGTTTAAGTGAGAATTACTTCCTTTGGAATATCTTATTATAATATAGCTGTTTCTTGCAACTTATACATATATATATATAATTTTTAGAGATATTTCCAACTATATTGTTTGTAGTTTAAAGCTTAATAAAAGTACTAGTTTATTATCAACCAACATTCTGTAGTACATTCGTTTCATTATGATAAAAAAACTTAAAAATAATACGTTATTTCTTTCAGCCATGTTGATTAATGTTATCGTCAGGGACTTAATTAAAGGGGAGCAGACCGGGCATGTGCCATTTGCCCCTATCGCCGCATTAGGGGACGATATTATCTTTGAAAGATTTGTGCAATGGGAGTGCATGACTTGATGTAAGCTTTTGGACATACGCCATTGCTAAGCACAAGTATGTCTGTAGAAGAAAACTACAAAAAACACAAATGACAAAAACACAAATTAAGCAAAAAATTGCTGTTATCAGGATTTAACACAACACAATACTCCGCAACAAGAATATGGTCAACAAAGAAAGAAAACAAAGAAAAATGGACTAACAGAACGAAAAAACCCCCACAAATGATGACAGCACAAAAATATCGAATCCAAAATATTCAGCACAACAGTTGAAACGAGACAAACACCCAGCAAAACGAAAAGACGAAACAAACACAACCGTTTTCTAAAACAGAACTGTTGTGTTTGTTTCATCGTTTCGTTTTGTCGTGTTTTTGTCTCGTTTTGACTGTTGTGCTGAATTTTTTTTTGTTTCAATATTTTTGTGCTGTTATCATTTGTGGGGTTTTTTTTTTCGTTTCTCTTCTGTTTTTGGAAAAATATTGTGTTTGTTTTGTCTTTTCGTTTTATGTGTGTTTGTCTCGTTTCAACTGTTGTGCTGAATATTTTGGATTCGATATTTTTGTGCTGTCATCATTTGTGGGGGGTTTTTCGTTCTGTTAGTCCATTTTTCTTTGTTTTTCTTTCTTTGTTGACCATATTCCTGTTGCGGAGTATTGTGTTGTGTTAAATCCTGATAACAGCAATTTTTTGCTTAATTTTTTTTTTTTTGTAGTTTTTTTCTACAGACATTCTTGTGCTTAGCAATGGCGTATGTCCAAAAGCTTACATCAAGTCATTAGGGAAAGAGATGGCGCTAAACTGGCGAAGAAGTAGTATAGGAATGGCGGTCCGAGCTCTGGGTTCTGGGTGCGGTGCCAGAGGTGCGGACTACCATCTTGAATTGTGACGTTGCGGCGGCCATCTTGGATGACCGTAACCTTGATCTTAAAAAATTTGCCAGAAATGACTTCAAATCGTCAAAACATTAGCCAAAATTTTCAGCTTTAAGAAAATAATTCCTGCCAAATAATCATAAAAATCTAAAAATTCATAATTTTCATTAGTGAAAAAAAAAAACATAAAAAATCATAATTTTTAAATTCGAAATGCATCAAAATATTGTTGCCTTAAAAGAAATGTAAATTCCTTAATAAGACTGAAATTCCACAAGTCTCCAATAAGCCTCTGGAGGGAAGCTTTTTACCTCGACCATGGACTTTGACGCCATCTTGAAAGTTCATAATTAAGTTCAGAAAATTCAACAAAAAAATTAAAAAATGTATAAACAATTGAATTAATCAAATTTTAATAAAGTTGGTTATTCGTCATGGAGTCCTCGGTTCGAACCTGGTGAGGGTTACTGTGAAGGTAACTGCTACCTGATGATGGCGACTGCAATGCCGACCGAAACGTATGTGAATTTATCGCCAAGGACACGGCTACAACAAAGACGTCAAGTTATCAGGTTGGAAATGTTGTGATTGTTTTCATATATTCTTAATTGCAATTGTTTTTCTTTAAATCTATGTTATAATAGTCTTCTAGTGGTTTTCTCAGCACATGCTAAAAACATAATGCTGAAAGCACAATATCTTGTAACAGCCCCGACACGACAAAAACAACACCACATTCATTAAGAAGTAAGGTCGTAGTGAAGTCAGCTTACGAAAATTGAACCCCAACAACTCATCAGAAACATAATGTGGGTATTATTAATTATGTATTAACGTAAACATATTTTTCTCTAAAATCATTCATGCAATAGTTTATTTTATTGTTCCTTTGAGAGACATGATGTAAAATGAAATAAATTGAATTGCCACCTCAGTACTATAGATAGCTATACAACTGATAGTGACAATCTGTCGTGGCATTTTTAACATATGATATAAATCATGCAATATTTTACTTACTTAAGATGTTTTTTTTACTTCATTTCATTTATTTCAGTAGATTTGGGTATAAATCAATTTATTTCTATTGTATCGATTGATTTTGTTTGATGTATTAGGTTTCCGACTCATTTCGGTATATGTGGATTTATTTCATTTCCATTGGTATCGTTTAAGATTATTTCGGATATTTCACATTAATATGTTCAAGTAGATAACATTTCCATACATTTCGTCCTTTCCAATGATTTATTTTGTTACAATTCATGCATTTAACAATTGAAAATAGTTTCTAATAAAGGACACTTATTTCGTTGTAAATTGGTTCTGTCGGTTGTCAGGGAATTGTGATTTTCGGTCACTAGATTGCATTTCATTTCAACTAGCGACCTAGAGTTAACGCATGAATTAGAATCACTAGACTTTGTATGCTGCTTATTTCTACAAGTTCTTTCTAATATAACATACATAATTTACTCATGTTGTTCGAGTATTAGGACCGTAAGGTTACACTTTAACTTACGGTAGTTTTCCATTATGGCACGTTTCCATCTCCCCCAGGCGGAATTCGGTCATTATGGTATTTTCCATTATGGCATTCCTCCGTTGCCCCCGTCAAAACAGCAGGAAAATTGCCGTAATGGAAAACTAGTATATTTATTTAATGATCGTTTTTATAAGTATACAGTGCTGCTTCCTATAACCCATTTTTGGAAACATTTGTTTCTACTAGTGCGCGATCTGTTGAGTTGATTTATGACGAACTACAGAAAAGCACCGCCAGATGTGCTATCTGTAGTTATCTTTAAAAGATTTGTGCAATGGGAGTGCATGACTTGATGTAAGTTTTTGGACATACGCCATTGCTAAGAACTTTTTCTGTTGAAGAAAAACTAATAAATAAAATAAATAAATAAAAATAAAAATACTCAAAAAAAGATACAAAAAACACACAAAATTAAGCAAACAATTGCTGTTGTCAACAAGGATATGAACACCACAAAATATTCCGAAACAGGAATATGGTCAGCAAACAAAGAAAAAACAAAGAAAAATGTACTAAGAGAACGAAAAAATCCCCACAAATGATGACAACACAAAAATATTGAAACCCAAAATAATTCAGCACAACAGTTGAAGCGAGACAAAAAACATGACAAAACGAAAAAACAAACAAATACAATAGTTTTACCTAAACAGAAACAAGCGACGTTTCGGGAACTGCTATCTGCTCCCGTCCTCAGGCAGAGACGCACATGGTACGGAAACACAGGTGCGCACCTGTGTTTCCGTACCATGTGCGTCTCTGCCTGAGGACGGGAGCAGATAGCAGTTCCCGAAACGTCGCTTGTTTCTGTTTAGGTAAAACTATTGTATTTGTTTGTTTTTTCGTTTTGTCATGTTTTTTGTCTCGCTTCAACTGTTGTGCTGAATTATTTTGGGTTTCAATATTTTTGTGTTGTCATCATTTGTGGGGATTTTTTCGTTCTCTTAGTACATTTTTCTTTGTTTTTTCTTTGTTTGCTGACCATATTCCTGTTTCGGAATATTTTGTGGTGTTCATATCCTTGTTGACAACAGCAATTGTTTGCTTAATTTTGTGTGTTTTTTGTATCTTTTTTTGAGTATTTTTATTTTTATTTATTTATTTTATTTATTAGTTTTTCTTCAACAGAAAAAGTTCTTAGCAATGGCGTATGTCCAAAAACTTACTTCAAGTCGTGCTATCTGTAGCCTTTTAAGTTTATCTAAGAAACAGCTAGGGGATTAACAATGCTACCTAGCGATGTATTCTATGCGCTACTTCAAGAGTAAAGCAGTTGTACTCATTCCATGGGGTGTATAAATAAATATGGCAGAATTCCGTTTTGCTATGGCAGTTTTCTGTTATGGTACTTTTCCACCTTTTTCGAAACAGCCAGGCGGAATTCAGCCATTATGATAGTTTTCCATTATGACAGTCTTCCATTGCCTCAAAATATTAATCGTTTATTTAGTTTCCACAATGCAGCTCGGTTTTAAATGGAGAAGAATCGAATAATCAGGTACTTATATTAGCTACCACATATAAAGAAGACTCAAACAGAGATGAGCTGGCGATAGTGGAAGGTTCTAAGTGTAATTCCCTAGGATTTAAGTCCTAATATGAAAACAGCTACACTTATAGAGCTTCTCTCGTCTAATATAATAACAAACTCTTGACGATGCGTACCCCAACTTAACGACAGCATTGGGAATGTCAGTTGCCTGAAATGAAAGGAGTATTAGCAAACTGTCATTAAAAAAAATACCTCAGAAACTTAACAGGACATCAACGCCTGTCTTTTGAGGATGTTGTTAAGTTTTCTTTCAAGCTATCTGTGTTTAGATTAATTATTCTCACATATTGTCTCTTTATTACGAGATTGTATAAAAAGTGAAAGTATGATACTAAAAATAACGAATTAAGTAAAATCTGCTGTTCCCAATATTAGCATTATTGGTCATAATTATGTATCCTGTTTTGCCTGTTGATTCGATATGTATCGTTATAATTTAATAAAATCTTTTTATTTCATTTGCAACATGTATGATAAGTGTGAAGGAATATGCCAAACATTAAACTCTAAGATAACTTGTAAATTAAATATACTAGAATTAAATTGATATTATATCTTGTACTATAAATTAAATGGCTGCAAATAAATATATTTATTTACCAAGTTGAATGTAAACTATTTGGAATAGTGGAATTAATATGAAGTGGCAATATGAGTTGTTGAAAGGGAGGATTTCGGTTAGAATGGTTGGTTTGGAAAATTTTTGCGGAGAGGGGGGAACAAGATTTTTTTTTGCCGCGGGCGCAAACATCCCTGGTTTTAGTATACAGATAAAAATTAAGTCAGTTGTTAAAAACATTAATTTTTGAAAGTTATAAGTCAATCAAGTGTTTATTTATGTATGACAATTTTACAGTAGGTACAGAATTTTATATTATGTATGCTAGTACTGAGAGTGTTATTTATAGATAACACTAAAAGCTAAAGGTTTTCAAAAAAAATATATATTTTTTTTAAATATTTACAAAACTGGGTTCGAAATGACTTTTATTATTTTTATTACTATTATTATATACTTATATTCTTATATACCTATATAGTTAAACATATATACTAAAAAATTGTGAACCGTATCATTTTTATTTCCTACAATAAATCTTTTTTCTGTTGTTGCGGAAATTATTACTGGGGCATTGGAGCCAAAGGAAAATGTTTTTTTTTTTTTTTTTTTTTTTTGCTTATAAACGCACACCAAAATTATACGATTGAATAAGATACGAGGATTTTGCATTTTGCTGAATAATTTATAAAATAAAGAAATAAAGTTTATAATTAACTATACGTTAATAATAATTTCATATCGAAACAATTTCTTTCAGTCAGAGAAAGTTTGTTATTATTCGTACATTCAAGGAAATACTCAGTCCATCAAACGATCTAAATATTTTCATATTTTTTTGACGTGACGTCTAATAAATCGATGAACGCCGGCTGCACGCACGAAAAAGGATGACTCATTGTCCCGTTACGCTGTGTCCCGTTACGCTCATTGTACGCTTGCGCCGCATCTATCTCTCTTCTACTCGATTGGAACAACCATCGATTTGACTTTTTCGAGGCACATTAAACTTGAAACACTCCCATTTGTTTCCTACTTTTCCTATCACCGTCCTATCCTTAACACAATAACACAGATTGGAAGAAGTTAAAGAGCAAACATGTAACTATAGAAGTTATAGTTGAAATAATCTCTTCGTTAAAGTAATAAACATATTTGAATTAATGAGTGCAAATAAAATTAAATTTATCAATTATATTGTAGATTTCATTTCACTCCTTTTTTGTATCCATTCAAAATAGTGATAATTCAATAAAAATGATTCAGTTTTATTCATAAAAGTATGCAATCATTTCATCAATGTTTTGTTATGACGTCACGTTAAACTATCGTCCGTAAACCGTCTTTACAGACAACAAATTTTTTTTGTTACATACGATAAAATTATTTAATGAATATTGGCTATTAATGTTTTATTTGTATTATAATTCAAAAGGGTTTCTACATAATGCATTTTATCTAATTTGAAATAAAAACATAAATAAATATTTAGCCAGGGAAAGAAATGATCCTTAGTTATAAGAGTTACCAAAAACATTTTTGTATGCAATTTTTGTAAATAACAACGTTAAATTTCTTTTGAACCTAATCCACTTTATAGTTTTTTTATTTAAATGTATAAAATAACTGTTACTACTATTATAGGAATATAATTATAGTTTTAGATAATGAATTGCGAGTCATTATATGAGAAAACAAAAAAATGTATATATATATACGGGAAAAAAATTGGATCCATTGTGTCACTCACGAATCTACTAGTTTCAAAGCGCTTTACATCTGCGATCTAGCGGTTGTTTACCGTACTTCGAGTGGATTAGTTCAAGTAGTATTCGGCAGCACCTACCAGAGAGCGTATTCAGCGGCAAATTTATTGTTTAATAACTCCAATAATATTCTCGACTCCATACTGTACTAAAGTTATTTACAACATTATAGAGAATCTTAATCGCGGGCCACGTTTTTCATAAAAATTTTCAATTTAACATTTTAGTTATCTTCTTAATCTAAATTTAATACATTTGATTTGTAAATAAGTACGTTCATGGTAAAACAAAATTATTCGCGATCTTTAATGGTTGACATGATTTTAATAAACTCCTCAAATATTTAGATTTTATAAAGTATTGAATGAAACTAAATTTTGGTACCTACTGAATTGTTAACGCTCACTGTCAAATTACAAACGCCCTAAATGGCATAATATGCAATATTTCAAAAAATGACAATCACAAAACAAATATTTAAACCTGAGGTTTTCAGGGTTTTGGGAAAACAATTTTTTATTGAATTAATGAATGATATACTAAACATAAAGAGTTTTAACACTAAGGCTATATACGAACCATCAATACAAAACTGTATAACAAATTGAGTTCATTATTTAAGTACATACTAGGACTGACATAGAAAGTCGCTGTTGGGTCCACACATTAACTACAAGTCAATGTGTCCACCATCTATAACAATTAACCACAAAACACATAATTAACCATGCAATAAATAAAATATTACAATCCCGATCGTTACATTGCATTTACTTGCGATTACATTACACATCTATTTTTTTTTGTTACAATGATCACACTTTTAACAAACATAGGCACTATCTAGAGTGGCTGATATATTACTAAAACAGAAAACATTTAACTCCTTAATTCAAAGTTGTGTCCAATACAAAAACATTAAGCAATACAGTGTTCATATCCAACAGTCACCTTTTAAGTCAGTGAAAAAATATTATATGAGAACTTGTTAAGTGAGGAAAAAATGTCCGTTAGAAGTTAAGACTCTGAACCATTTAAAAATTTGTTGTAAGTGAAACCAATTAAATAGATACTCATTATTCAATATTAATAAAAAATATGTATATTAACTAAATAATTGAATTTAGTAAGATAATCGATATACATTTTAAATAATAACAAAATGTAATAAATATGCTGAATGATTGTACTAATTAAAAAAAAAATTAATTCGTTATTAAATAATATTCTAGTAATAAATGATTTATAATGAAAATAAATAATTCATACAGAACATAACCTCAATTATATAAATACAATTGAAAAAATTGATAAACATAGTTCCTATCACAAATATTCACTATAAATAAAAAAAAATTATTTATATGGATCGATCACTATATCGATATATCGATCACTAAATTTCTGAATGTAACTTACACGTAGTTCCGCACTCGCCGCTAGAATTCCCCACCGGAGCAGCTACGTCAATTATCAAATCATTCGATTTGCAGAAAAGTCTCCGATATAAACGAAAAAGACTTGAAAAAATACTAAACCGCGGATTGAAACTGATTTTGGACAAGGAATTTTATTACAATACTGCCCGCCTCGTTAAAATTAATTAAAAAGTTAATGCTTTATAGTTTGCGCACTTGTTAGATGAATGTAATTTATTAAATACTAAACGATAGTTATATTTTTATTTTTTATTACCTACCTATGCGAATTCGTAGGAATTCATTTCCTAACAAACGTAGGTGATTAATATAATTTATTTTAAGTAAAAATAGAGGATATTAGCCTACCTATTATGAAATTATCATTCCAATGGACTGCTGAGCTATGTATTGAATAATATTAGGTATAGTATTACGGTAAACAAAACAAAAATCAGTGGCGTAGCGTGGGTGAGACGGAGGGGGCGGGCCGCCCCGGGCGGCAGCCCGCGGGGGCGGGTCGCCGGTGAAGCGGGTTGAGATCTGATCTATGATTCATTCATTACATGTGTCAGACACACTTTAATGTTCCATTTTTATCTAAAATTTTGCGTACCAACTATTTTTTAATATTTATTTAAAAGAAAAACTGCGAAATCACTGACAGAGCTCTTTATAACGTTTGTTTGTTTACATACGAACAGCAACATCGCATCGCGCCGCGCCGCCCGGCGCGCGCGTGCCAAGTTGAGCGGCACTCCTTATTATGTTAATTACTCATACAAAATCTTTTGTTTCACGCGTCGGCCCGTGTCGATGCCTCTCTTTCGCACTCATTGAATTTAGTACTACGCATTGTACTGTAAAGTTTGATATTAACCCAGGGCAAACCAAACAACTTCCGCAAGCCGGGACACAGTAAAACTCCTATATTTCCCCGTACCGCGAGCGCAGGTAAACCCAAAAAAATATTAAAACCCAAACTAATAGCAGGCTTAAAAAATACTAATAAGGTTGTGAACAGTGAGAGGAGGCAGCAAGTTAAAAAGACACAAAATTTATATGACAACATTTAATATTGTTACGATTTCCCTGCGGGGGTTCGTAAAGGATAGCCCAATTAAAGATTTTTATCACACACACAGTTTTATTTATTACCAATACTTGTCACTTACAATTAATCTTCTAAGATGGCAAATAATTAACTACACTTAAAGAAATGTCAATTCCCCAGTCACTCGTTTCACACACCTCGCTGGGCCGCACTTCCGGCGCAACTCCGACCGCAGCACCCCTCGTGGGTCTCCGCCGCAGGACTCCGTCGCCGCACTCCGCCGCCGCACTCCGCCGCCGCCGTCACACCCTTCGCCGAGATCCCACACGACGACTCGCTCGCAACTTCACTCGGGACTCCGCCGCGCCCGCGACTCTATCGCCCGGAAACTCCACCGCGGGAAAACTCCCGACTCCACTGAACTCTCTCACTCCCTGCCCTGGAACCTTCGTCCAAGGACTTCGCCACTCTGCCGCACCCGCGGCACTATCGCCCGGAAACTCCGCCGCGGGAGAACTCCCCACTCAGACTCTGACTGACTCAAAGGTCGGCCCAACCTTCTTTTATAGCCCTTGGGTTCCCGTCCAGAACAATCGAGCATGTCTCCGAGATATCGCGCGACCTTCGTCGTCGAAATGCCCAGAAACGCGTCGTGAGTCCTCGAAGGACGCGGCGGCTGCTCAAAGAACGCCGATAAACTCAACAAGCATCGGGTTCCCACAAAACACACCGATAAACATGTCTGAGTCCCTCCATTCCGCAGTGCGGCCTCCCTTAAGTAACTCGATCTGAGGCAGGTGCGCGCTGCGACGGTCAGGATGTCGCGCGATAGTATGACACGAGATACCAGGGAGAGGATGCAGGTGGAAGGGGGCGCAGACAGGCCGAACGAGCGCGGCGACGCCAAGCACTGCAGCCAAGCGCGCTCGTAACATTGCCCCCTCCTTAAACCTGTTCGTCCCGAACAGGTAATGCATCTCCTCCTGGAGGTCCCCATGCTACTCGAAGTTTAGGCCTCCTGCCTTTCCTCCATCGCGGGCTGTACAGTCTCGCTACATAACCCTCTCTCGCAGTAGATGTAGCTTCTCTTGTCACCCGGCGACACTTCTGCATCGCAGATGCCCCATGTCGTTCAGCCAGCTGCCCGAGACGGGCTGACCGATGCCTTGGACGGACCCGATACTCTTGAGTGCATTGCTTATTGCCTTCCAACAGTTTCCTTGTTTCTTCCCTTTTTCTCTCCATTTCTTCTCTCGCAGCTACTTGTTCGTAGAGCATTTCTTCCCGGCTCTTCTTCGACTCTTCTTGGTTACTCGTGCCCTCTTGGTTCTTCTGAGTCTCGCCTGGACTGCACTTAGTTTCTCCATGTACCCTCTTCATGACTCCTTGTGTTTTCATTTTCTCTTCTCGGTCTTTCTTCCCCTGTTCTTGGTCCTTCTTCACCTTTTCTTGGTCTTCCTGTGTCTTTTCTTGGTCTTTCTTCGTTTCTTCTTTGCGCTTCTCTATCTCTTCTTGACTCATGTTCATCTCTCCTCGGCTCTTCTTCAGTTCTTCTTGGCATTTTACCCTCTCTCTTTGGTTTATCTTCATTTCTTCTTGTTCAATATTCCACACTTTGTAACCCATCTTCACTACTTCTGTGCTTTTCTTCAGCACTTCTTTCATATTCATGTCCTGGTTGTTTTCCTCGCTGTTCTCTTCACTGTTCTCTTCTTGGCTGGTCTCATCTTCGCTGATCTCCTCTTCGCTGGTCTCCCTTTGGCTGGTCTCCTCTTGGCTAGTCTCCTCTTGGCTAGTCTCCTCTTGGCTAGTCTCCTCTTGGCTAGTCTCATCTTGGCTAGTCTTCTCTTCGCTGGTCTTCTCTTCGCTGTATTTCTCTTCGCGGTTATTCTCTTCACTGTTCTCCTCTTCTCTGTTCTTCTCTTCTAGGCTTATCTTCACTTCGGTTTTCATTTCATTATTTACTTCTTCCTGGCTATTCTTCATTTCATCCTGACCCTTTATTTCTTCCTGTCCCTTCTTCATTTCCTCGGGGTTATTATTGGACTCACTCTTCTTTTCTTCATGGTGGTTCTTACTCTCCTTCCTTCCACTCTTCATTTCTTCCGTAAAGTTCTCGATTTTGGTTACCATTCCTTCCGTATAGTTCTTTATACTGGCTAACATTTCTTTGTTATAGTTCTTCCAAATTGCTTTTATTTCTTCCAAGGCAACCCTTATCTCTTTGTATTGTTCGACAGTAAACCCTTCAGTAGCCATCTCTCTCTAAAGCATTTACTAATTAAACAACCTAAATAATTTTTGTTAGATACTGTTCTTAATTTTAAATGACCTAGCCGAACATTCTAATTAAACTAACAATAACTCTATTACATTCAAAACTATCACTGACTACAATAAACTCTAACTCTATAAAAATCCAAATTCACTAAAGTTCTAAACACTAACTCTATTCTCGTAAACTAAATTCTATTCTTAACTTTCCTGATAGTAATACTGAATCCTAAATCTATTAATTAGGGCTATCCCACTTCTGACACCAAAATGTTACGATTTCCCTGCGGGGGTTCGTAAAGGATAGCCCAATTAAAGATTTTTATCACACACACAGTTTTATTTATTACCACTACTTGTCACTTACAATTAATCTTCTAAGATGGCAAATAATTAACTACACTTAAAGAAATGTCAATTCCCCAGTCACTCGTTTCACACACCTCGCTGGGCCGCACTTCCGGCGCAACTCCGACCGCAGCACCCCTCGTGGGTCTCCGCCGCAGGACTCCGTCGCCGCACTCCGCCGCCGCACTCCGCCGCCGCCGTCACACCCTTCACCGAGATCCCACACGACGACTCGCTCGCAACTTCACTCGGGACTCCGCCGCGCCCGCGACTCTATCGCCCGGAAACTCCACCGCGGGAAAACTCCCGACTCCACTGAACTCTCTCACTCCCTGCCCTGGAACCTTCGTCCAAGGACTTCGCCACTCTGCCGCACCCGCGGCACTATCGCCCGGAAACTCCGCCGCGGGAGAACTCCCCACTCAGACTCTGACTGACTCAAAGGTCGGCCCAACCTTCTTTTATAGCCCTTGGGTTCCCGTCCAGAACAATCGAGCATGTCTCCGAGATATCGCGCGACCTTCGTCGTCGAAATGCCCAGAAACGCGTCGTGAGTCCTCGAAGGACGCGGCGGCTGCTCAAAGAACGCCGATAAACTCAACAAGCATCGGGTTCCCACAAAACACACCGATAAACATGTCTGAGTCCCTCCATTCCGCAGTGCGGCCTCCCTTAAGTAACTCGATCTGAGGCAGGTGCGCGCTGCGACGGTCAGGATGTCGCGCGATAGTATGACACGAGATACCAGGGAGAGGATGCAGGTGGAAGGGGGCGCAGACAGGCCGAACGAGCGCGGCGACGCCAAGCACTGCAGCCAAGCGCGCTCGTAACAATATATATATATATATATATATATATATATATATATATATATATATATATATATATTAGGGTGATGCTTAAAAATGAAGGTTAAAAAATTTAATGGTTCACCCTCTCATTTTATTCTCCCACATGTAAAATGGTCTAGAATTTTTTTTGGCTCTATTTAAAGTGAATTTAGGGGTCGCTACCAGCATTTAAAGTTTATAAAATTACCAATATTGCAGCACATGAATTTTTAATATAAGGAAATAAGTAATTTTAAAATACTTGAGCAACCAACCACCACTTAACACGTTAAAGGGAACATTGTCGTGCTGAGCCTCCCCTCCAAGCCACATCACCCCTCCCCCCTCCTCAAAATCCCTCATTTACTCCTCTCCAACCAACCCACAGCCGAGGTCATGTGTGAGTGGCCTGTCAGTACCTGTCTGGGCAGTGTGCCTGTCTGATCTGTGCAGTTGTTCATGTAGCTTATCCAGAGTGTTTTTAAAAGTAATTATGATTGTGAGTGTGTGGTTAAAGTTGGTTATTGAAAGTGATTTTGGTTTGTGAATTCATAGTAAGTGTTTTTGTATTCATTGTTTAAATAGTAAACCAAATAATTACACAACAAAATAAAAAATATTATTTACTTGAAAAGTTTTTATCTATGTATGCTGCAAATTTATGAATTTAAACTGAAAAGTCATATAATTTATGGTTACTAATTTTATAACTATTAGTATTTACCATGGAACATATTAAAAACTCTGCAATTTCTACAAGGAAAAAGACAGAAATATGGTTGGTCGGACAGATGTCTGAAACGTTCGTTCATACCATACTTTCATCTAACGGTAAAGCAAAAGATTCGTGAAGCTGCTTATTCGACCTCTAAAGATTTGCTAGCCGTTTGGAATAAGGCTAGGATACCTACCAGACAGCAAATACATGTTGTTGATAAAGTAGAAAAGTTATTCAAAGAGTGGCAGAATCTGAAGAAAAATAAAGAGAACAAATCTAAAAGATCAGCAGTATTAAGACTAAAAGAAGAAACATGGAATTACAATTTAGATTACTTATTTGATGTAGCGCATGCAAAGGCACTGGAAATGATTCAAATTCAAGAAGATAGAGACTTTTTAGTGTTGCAGCGTGAAAAAGGACGTCCAGGGAAAATAGGTGGCATTGACAAGAAACTATCCAAGAAGGAAGAAGAGCAAGAGCGTAAAAAGGCTCGAATGGAGGTGCTTAAGGCAAAAGAATGTGATAGTATTAAGGCAATCACGTGTAAATCAGAAATTCCTAGAATTTTTTCCGATGATGAATCCTCACATGATTACGACAGTGACTTTGAGGGCCCTTCAACATCTAAATCTGGGGAAATACAAAACATAGGACTAAAGAAAAGAGAAAGAAAAAATCTGCTTAACAGAGAATTGACTACAAGCTTGGATGTTGCAAAAATAAGTGATCGCAAAGCAGCTCTTGTCCTTACATCCACTTTAAATCGGCTGGGACGTGATCCTGCAAAATATAATCTAAATTTTTCTTCTATACGCCGCCAGCGAGTTGAATGCAGACAGAGCATAGCAGAATATATAAAAAAAGGAGTTTTCAGCTGCTGTACCTTTAACTGTGCACTGGGATGGGAAAATGTTAGAAGATATTACAGGACAGGAAGTAGTCGATCGTCTTCCAGTTTTAGTTTCAGGGAAAGAAATATGAGGAAGTCAACAGTGTTTTAGCAAAAAAGGCATTGAACAAAATTTGTGACCATTTATGGTACATTTCTGAAGAACTGATTGCTCTATCTTTTTTTGATGATAACGTTGCAAATGCAACAAAGAAAAAAATGGTGGAAGCACTGAATAAAGAAGGAACTGAATTCTCTCCAAAGCGCATCACTGTTGACCTGGACACTATTAATAAGAAAGGGCTGAAGGATTTTGTCAGCAGTAATACAAAACGATTCTTTTCCATCGCCGGAATCGATTCAAAGTTTATTGAAAAAAACATTGAAGATTGGAATAAAGACGAAGAATATGTCAATATGAAAGAAATAGTGAAGTCATTCAAGGTAGTAAATGATACTGCAGAGAGAGGAGTGTCCCTTATACAAGAATATAATAAAATTCTTATTCCTAATGAATACCAGAAACAGTACATTTTATTACTTGTAAAATCATTCAGGCAGAAGTATCCAGACTACAAAAAATCCACATTGTTGTCTGCCTAGTGGACTATAGCAGTTGGTTAGGTTTGATTTGAATAGTTTTCAAAAGACTGTGTCTGTACGTATTTTTATTGCATCATTACGTTAAACAAAAAATTATACTGTTCGTTAAGAATATAAAATAAATATATTAATAATTTCAGACACATAATATATATATAAAATATATATATAATTTCATCACTGTATTACAAGACCATGTTTGATATATATTTGTAAGGAAAAGAAAATAAAAATAATTATTTGCCAAATTGTGTTTTTTTTTACCATTTACCAGTTATTTTATTATGTAATTAAAAACCAAATTGAGATAATTTTAGTATTTAAATTAGGTTTTAATAACAATTTTATGCTGAACAATCACAAACAACTGGGTTGTGATAAAAAATATGAATTCCCTAAAAAAAATTTTTTTTTGAAAAATTTTAGTTTTGCAATATTTTTTATAACTTCAAAGCTTGGTAGCAACCCCTAAAAATTGTCAAAAAAAAATTGAAAAAAATATATTTTGTTTCTCTCATCAGGTAGAACAAAACGGTGGGGTGTACTACAGCAAAAATAAAAATAATTTTTTTTTTGGTCTTTTAAGCATCACCCTAATATATATATATATATATATATATATATATATATATATATATATATATATATATCATAAAATCGTTTCATCACAAATCGGTGCATCCATCATAAAATACATAACCTATTACTACTTATAAAAAATAGCTATATAATAATACTAAAAAAATACTTTAACAATTCCCCCGAAAAATTATAATTTGATCATATACTTCGGAGCTCCGAAAATTAAATATAATTACCAAAAAGGCATTAAAAATATATAAGAACATAACTCCGCTAGACTATCAAACTTGACTATATTGTCGATTGAACAAGAATTGGCTGCTAATATTGATTTTGACAAAGTTATTTCTGACTTAGCTGCTCATAAGGCCCGTAGAATCCGCTTGTAAAACCGCTCATCCTATTTTAACTTCAATAAAAGGTACCTCATTGTATGTGAAATTTAATTTTAAGTAAGCACCTATAGAATGGGGGCGGCAAAATGGGTTTCCCGCCCCAGGCGCCGAGATGGCACGCTACGCCACTGTGGATATGCTATAATCCTCTAAGGAGGATATGCTAGAATCCTTCTTTCTTTCTGCGTTTAAAAATACGCCTTTTTTTATAGGAAACTATGTACCCTATACTTGGTCTTTTTTTTAAATTATTTCGCCGTGTTTTGTGGGAGGATAACACGTCGTCCTTATGAATCAGTAGAGACCTGCAAAATTCGCGGATTCATTCGGTGATAGGCTAGAATTCAAGCACATACCTCTTAGATAATTTTACTATTGGCTTACTGTTCATCTGGACGAATCTTAACCAGTTATAAACCCTCTACCAAAGAAGGATCGAATCACAGACAAACCAGCTGAGACGACTTACAATTCGCCAGGCAATGAACTTGCGTTATTTGGCCGAGTGTACAGGGGTATGTCCAGGCTATCCTGAAGGCCATCGAAACCACGAATTTTGCAGGTCTCTATGAATCAGGTATACCTATATCAATCATTGAAATTATATTTGAGGACTATCAAAAACGTGCAAAAACATACATATATATATATATATATATACGCTTAATTTTTGCTTAACTTGGTGGGCCACCCAAACCATCAATTTTTTCTCCCTTATTCTAACTAAAACTAAGTGTATGTGTAGGAGGGGTTCCGGTTAGGGAGGGACCTAGGTGCGTCTCAGGCCGAAGCCTATACGCCTAGTCATGCTGGGATTAGCCATGCAGGGAGAGGGTCATGAGCATAACTCCTTATAATTAGAGCCACGGAATTTTCGCGGATTCATTTAGTCGCAAGCCAGAATGCAAACCTCCACACTGTCGCTCTGTGTTCATGATTGGACCGCAGTTATCTGGACACGCCCCTCTACGACCGTGAGCCAACGATGTCCAGCTAGGAGAGAAGTAAGCGAATCAGGTAGTGCCAAATAACAAGGATAAAAATGTTCTCGCTAAGAAATCAACCAATGGGAAAGTAAACATGGGTCGAGCACACCTATAACTTTATATTCTATCCTGAGGCCAGAGGAATCCGCGAAATTTCCGGGACTCTACTTATAATGATTAAAACTATGTTAAGTAATGTTATCTACAGACACAGGAAAAAAAATCCTGGGCACAGACATGCGTTGTGCAAATTGCACACATTAATAGTGTAGGAGAGTAGAGAGGACAGAGATTATTATATATATACTAAAATTATATAATAAAATGTTATTAAAAATATATAAAATAATATGTTCTTTCAAGTAAAAAAATCATTCGAGGTCAGCGAGTCTACTATATACTCAATTTATATTAACAGATTGTTCTAATTAATAATTTCTATCAGTGTTTTTTAACTGACGTAAAAAGAATTTTCATGCTCATAAAAAGAGAGAATTAGCTGTCGATGCTTCATTGTGTACTTGGGGTTTGTGTGAGCTAGTTCGTTTGTGAGTTTAGCTTTGCAAACTATCAAGATTTCTATTTTCAACTCTACATCATCTTCTACAAATCTACAGTATCACGTCAGCATTTTCTGAGGTAAGAAGCCTTATGATGTAAAACCTTTAGTTATCAGGCCTTTGAATATTGTTTTTTGAGCTAGCTTCTTCTCTGTATTTATTTAAGGGCCATGTAGGTAATAAGTAAGGGAGTTGGTGAGTCCAGTCTTTGCTATGTTAATACTTGAGGTAAAAAATAAGAACATCCCCTCCACCCCTTTTTTTTATCTGCATAGTATATTTGGTTATAATGAAGTTTAACGCTAATTTATTGCAGATTTGTTGGTATTATGTTTGTTTAGCAATATTCACTTCATGACAGCATCTTTGCGATTCTTTCTAGCGAGTTCTTTTCATGCTATTAAGCAAATTTATAGCAAATTAACCTTTATACAGCTACGATTTGTTTTGCTAGCCGATTGCTAACCAGTTGCCTTCAACTTCAGAACGGACACTCACTCCATAGATTAATACATCCGTGGTTTGGGAAGCATGCGTAGGTTGGAGGAACTTGACATCTTGATTTGTAACCAGGGACGCAAGCGCCTCTGGTGGTGGTTGGATACACTAATCACTCACCCGGCTTCCAGCTGCACTTAAAAACTTAACAAGGAAGAAAACAAACAAACTCACTAACTAGCCACTTAATTATTACATGCTGTGTTGTAATCACAGAAGCGCGACGGCGGTGACGCGAATATTCCCGACCATTCACGTCCGACACATCTACGACGTCAGCGGGACAAAAATGGCGGACGCGAAATAATTCCCGATAAAAAATATTTTCTATTCCTGTCGCGTCGCGGGCGCGTTGAAATGCGTGCCAGAATATTATTTTCGAAGAAAAAAAATGGTTGAACTGGTGCATTGGTAGTTCTATTATTATTCTTATATTTTGTTTTAAATTTCGTTTACAAAATTAATTTGTGATACCTCTGAAATGTGATTATAACAATTAAATGTTATATTTTGAATTAAACAATTAACTCTCTCAAATACATAAGTATATTAAAAAAATCTGCAAACATTAATATATGTCGTATATTTTGTTCGTTGTAACAGCAAGAAACATGTTATGTGCATTCGTTTATCGGAGCGATGGAAGACTGCCATAATGGAAAACTACCATAATGACAGAATTCCGCCTGGCCTCTTCGAAAAAGGCGGAAAAATACCATCACAAAAAACTGCCAGAACGAGACGGAATTCTGCCATATTTATTTATACACTCCATGGAATGAGTACAACTGCTTTGCTCTCGAAGTAGCGTATAGAATACGTCGTTAGGTAGCGTTGTTAACCCCCTAGGTATTTCTTAGGTTAACTTAAAAGGCTACAGATAGCACTTTTGGCGGTGATTTTCTGTAGTTCGTCATAAATCAACTCAACAGACGGACACTCGTTATATTTGCTGTTGCCAGTTCCCGTTTCCAATAGGTAAACATAAAATAACGGACGGTATGGTAGGAAAACACAGGAAAAAGGTTTTGTACTTTTACAAAAGATTCTTTCAGAACATAGTTGCCAAGAAAAATTTCTTTTACACTACAAAAAAGATATATTAAGATTTTACAACAAATGTATATGGTTATTTTTGCATAAACAAATTACGTTTTTTTTTTCAATAACACTATTTCTTACGAAAATTGCCTCATTATATTATATTTTAATTCATGTCTCATTCAAGCATATTTTCTATAATCATGTAAAAGGTAACCAAATATTCAATAACGGGACTTTATTTTGTTTTAAAATTCTTATTAATGTGCGCAGTTAATGCTGGAAAGCTATTTAGGGAACGGATTAAAAATAATTATAACTATTTGAGGTACTGGGTAACACGAAGAATAAATGCCCAGGTAAGAATGCGAACCCAGTATTACTGGCAAACGCTATTTTAAACTGATACAGTTGTTTTCATGTAATGTACAAACGAATAAATATCTGTAAATTTATATAAATATTTATGGTCCATTTACAAACAAAGAAAAAGTGCAAGAGGACGCGAGACCGTTTGTGACCGGCGCTTTTCATAGGCCGAACATACGATTTCATTTTTGCTGTGTGCTTGGAATTCATTTATTAGCATTTATTTGTTGCTTTACAGAATAAATAAATATCATTGAACTCCCCCAACTTTCGTAAGTTAAATGAATGTTAAAAACTTAGCTGAAAAACAATCAACAAAAACAATCGTGAAGCTTTTATTTCGGCACTCTATATTCACTGCGCTCTGGTGACTACTTTAGAAATCAGTTGGTTCGAACACCGGACTTCGTAATTGTGGACAGGGCAGTTTCCCGTGCGACAAAGCGACGCCATTGACGTAAGGAAGGAAACGGAACGCCCGCGGGTTCGGACTGTTGCAGACGGCATTGTCGACGATCAATGTCAGGCTGAGCCGAGACCTCCTCGGGGGGCTTATCTGCAAGGTTGTCAGCCCCAGACAACGCCGCGGCGAAGGAAGTCGTGACGCACCTGAGACGTCATAGCTAGAGTCCGGAAAAATTCCCGAATTCATTTCGTGACAAGAAGAAATTCAAACACGTGTACAATTCAGCTGGTCCTGCTATTGGCTCGCAGTTAAACTGGAGTTCTCTGGGCCAATGAGAGACTATCGACCAAAGAAGCATCGAATCACAAGCTACCAGTGGAGACGCCTCACAAGTTAGCACCCAATGAACACGCGCGTCTGCTTGAGAAATGCAGAGGATAGTGGAGGCTATCCTAGAGGTCATTGAATCCGCGAATTTTTCCGGTCTCTAGTCATAGCAGGCTGTTCGTGCGTTGGTTATTCGCCGCAAGATTCCTTTGAAAACCAGTTGCAAAGAAACAGTTTGTAATTTTACAAGAACTTTTTACAACAGATTAGTATGGTTATTTAATGGCATATATGAAATAAGTTTTTTGAGATAATACTGAGTGTATCTTACAAAAATTATGGCATTTTTCTTTAAATCATGGGGAAAAACACAGAGTATATAAAAAAATTGGACTTTATTTTGTTTGATTGTGCTTACTAATACGTGCTTTAAATACTGGGCATGAAAAATTTTGTGCACAGTACTGTAGGTAGCATATGAACGTGCTGGGGGCTATAAATGTATGCTCTTATTGTTGAGTCCTAGTTTGAGGAGAGTTGGTTCCATCAGCGTCCCGAGTGAAGATGGGCAATGGGTGGCCATGCGAGCACCAGAGCGTGGACACTGCATGAAGCCGCTTCTTGTCCAGCTGATGGTCCAAGCCATGTTTGTGGGTCACCAGAACATTTGTGACTGACTGTTGTTTGCGATGCGGAAACAGTTTTATGGAACTGTACTTAATGGAAGAAATGGAGGTATAAGAAGTAAGGGAGATGATACTTCTTAACCATCGTCAGAAGTGGTCAAGCACCACTTCCGCAATGTTTTGGGGTTGTTTGTTATACCTCGATTATGAGGTAAAGAGTACCTATGGAGGTATGAGTCAGTGGAGTGGATGTCTGTTGCAAAATGGAACAAACACGTATGCAGCTGTATAAAGGCTTATGCTATAAGTTTTTGTACTGGCTTGGAAAGAACTCAACAGGACGCATTGTATGGTGAGCATGATAGATTTTTATTTTATTTTATGTAGAATTTTGGGGAGGTTGAGTCATACTCACAACCTTCATCCCCCACCCCTCCTTATGTACGTTCCAACCCTGCGCATGCCCCTTATCGACAAAGGAATTAAAAAAAAAATTGATTTTAACCAAAAGAACATTTTTTTTCTTCCTCATTTTGACTCCAATTATGAAAGTGGCTGCGATTGCACACACAACTTCCTACCTCCACGGTAAAAAAGTGACTTCAACCAGGGGGGTTGTCACGTCTGCATGATTACAAGTGTGTGATGCCTTTTTTTCTTCTCTTCAGCCAATTGTTGCGCCATGTTGGTTTTAAACGCTCAAAACATTTGGCTGAAGTGTAGTGCTAGCATTGTGCAAACAGTTTAAAATTACTTTTTTTATTTTTATGAAAGTGACTATTTTATTTTTTTTAACGACGGGGGGATTCCATACAATACGTAATAACTAGAGACCGGAAAAATTTGTGGATTCAATGACCTTTAGGATAGCCTACACTATCCTCTGCATTTCTCAAGCAGACACGAGTGTTCATTGGGTGCTAACTTGTGAGGCGTCTCCACTAGTATATAGCTTGTGATTCGATGCTTCTTTGGTCGACAATCTCTCATTGGCCCAGAGAACTCCAGTTAAACTGCGAGCCAATAGCAGGACCAGCAGAATTGTACACGTGTTTGAATTTCATCTTGTCACGAAATGAATTTCGCGAATTTTTCCGGACGCACAGTGGGAGATTTGCCCGAAAACGTGGTCAAAAATACAAAAACAAATGTTATGTCATACAAACTTCATTATAGGGGTTTTCGAGGTCGCTGATTACGAATTTAATGTTAAAATCAATTAGTTAATGGCCGTTCGTCTTATAGAGGCTAAAATAACAAAAAATACATATAATTTGTAGTCTATAATATGCATATTAAATGTTTGTAATTTTATTGAAAATTGCTCATTTATAAGTTACTTAATAAAAGATAACAGTAAATATTACTTTTACTAGCATATTTATATTTTCAATACTGTACACATTGCATTATTTGAGTATATTTGACATAATCACTGGAGAATCTATTTACAGTATTTAAATAGTTAAGAAGCAAGAAACGATAAGGAATACAGAAACTAGTAAGTGAATAGAAAAAGAAATATACACAATTGAAAAATACACAAATACACATTAAAAAGCTACCACAAACTGAAAAACAAAGTTTGTAGGAAGTCCACACTTGTCAAATTATTTTGTTGTTAATGCAAAATTTTGTGCGACAAATAAAGCACTTAAGCATCCCCTCAATAAATATTTTGCCCAGTGAATAACAACAATATAAATTACATTGTGGCAAAATTTCTGTGTAATCAATATTTTCAATCAGAATCTGTACTGTCAGAATCATCGTGCGTTCCTGATGCTTCAAGGGAGTGGGGGCAGTCCAGTAGTTGTATGGCATCTGGCGAGAGTTGCTTCATTTTTTTCTGAGGGAGCTTTCGTACACTAGAAATCATCGGATCTGAAGATACGAGTAACCAACTGAAAACATATTCCATTGTCTTTATTCTGGAACATTTCTTAGAAAATCCTTCACGATATCTCTTCATATCCTTATGTCTAGCCGCTTGAGCATCTTCCGATTATTGTCCGATTGGCAGCAAAGCGGACTATATTATTTTGGGTCCGTGAATTAGTAGTTTATGTACAGCTGTCGGCATGGGATACCATGAATATTTTGCTACGTATGTTGTTGCAGTTTTTAGACGATAATCCTCAAAACTATTGACATTAATGTCGTGACCACTTGAAATTGCTTGCAAGATTACGTAGAATCTTTTTATTAAAGTTACGTCTACACCCGTAACTGATGCACTCACATCCGAGTCTTCAAAAAAACGTCGAGCAGTATTGCCATCATTTGTGCTTCCATAGCCAGGTTTCGGACGATCAACAACCAGACCTAACTCCGACTTCAATTTAACTTGAATCAATTTTTTTCGGTCATTGACAATTTTTTTTCTTCTTCAGAACGTGCTTGCCACTTTCCAATAGTTAGTTTGTATGACATGTGCAATATACATTCAAATAAACGAATCCACATATGCAATGTTGAAATATCAAATGAAAGGTGGATTTCATTTATCTCCCTCTTAACGACCTGTTTAATGTCATTAAAATTCTTGAACGTTGCTCCACATAAATAGCAACGCAACGGAGATGTCGTTGATGACACTGCGTTACACACTTTAACATCTATCATGGTAAATATTTTGTATGTAACAGATATCTCATTCCCATTTATTGTTATAGTCAGTGAAACAAGTGATTCAATTTGCTGCTCGATATAGTTTTTTCTCTTACAATGCATTCAGTGTTTTCATGGAGAAACTGCAGTCTGATTGGCCTACAAAACCTGGGAGATGAAGGCCTTGGATTCTTCCATATAACAATTTTGTCCCGAGATTTCGGTTCAGAAGAAACATGTTGCAGTGGTAAAAAAGACGTCAAAAACACATTTGCATCCGAATCAGAATCGTTGTTGAATCTTTGCTTGTACTCACTGTGTCCCGAGCTCCCATCACATCCCCATTTACAAATTAAAGTTAATGCACGCACATCTTCGGGATGTAAACTTTGTATCACTTCTTCTTGGACTAGTAAAATACGTTGAAAGGTGTGATCTAACAGACTTTGTATCTTCACTTCTGCTCTTTTCTCAGTAACTGTGATACTCGTACGCGGTGGACAACACCGCGATTTCGCTTCCCTTACTGCTGCATAACTGGGATACAATTTGCAGTTGTGTTTTCGCGCTGTTGATCTAATTACACTGTACTGATGCCTACTCAATTTAGCTTCAACCATTGTAGACAAAGCCTCATCTGCAGATATTGTCTTCTCGACTAGCATACTATAACGCTTCCGATATTTCGAAGCTCTTGTTGGGGTAGTTGTGGTTTTGTCTTTTACTATGTTGGCAGCATCTAAATTACCAGACGAACGAAGGCTCATCTTAGTGGCATAAGACAACAGCGACATGTCTACATTCATACGTAGTTGCTCTGTTCTTCTTCGTTTCGTTCGTTCACTACTTGAACAAAATTCCACGGAAGGGCGTCCACGTTTATTTGCCCACTCTCCAGAACTGGGATTACTTACCGGAATACAAATGTTCTTGCTGAGCCATGCTTGATTTTTATTCAGAAAATAGTCAATGTTTCTTGAAGATTCTTCCCATTTAGTGTTTAGCTTAGAAAAAAACGTGGACAAAGCAGGCCTTGCACTCGCAGATATTGTTATAATGCAACCCCGTTTCTCGGACAACACTTTCTGTAGGTGTTCCAGACTAGTTCTTGTATCTGTAGTTAAGAAGCCCTTCAGCATCAAAAATAGCTCCCTCCTAGTGTATGCCAGTTCTTCTCCTGATCCTAAAATGAACATTTTGCATGACTGCAATGCAATGGCACTTATTAAAATCATTTGGCGGGTAAAAAAGTTCAGGTCGGGGAAAGAGGGAAATTGGTTTGCAGTAATGAAGTCCTTTCGTGGATTATTTTCTGTATGAATAGAGTAACATAGATTAAAAACAATTTGGAATATTAAAAACACAATATTCACAAATTATTAATACCAATTTGTTGAATATAATTACAATAGTGTAATAAAATGCATTGATATATTTATGCCATTCTGTTATAGTGAAAAAAGAAAAACCAAAGAAATAGTCAACAAAATTCTACCATAATTAAGATATCAAAAATTGTTCATTACATTGGGTTGTTTTTGGTAAATTCGTTTACAAGTTCTTTGTTCAGTGCTCATTTGCGTTCGCAACAGTAGACCCTTAGGAATAATGTCTTATTCGCGGGATTGATTCTTGGTTATGGTCGATCCGGAATTTCTGAAGCGGGGAAATCTAACTGACTTGGCCCTAGAAGAGCTAGTTTTCTCGGAGTGCTTCCCATTTCACTGTTGTATTCCATTCATGCTTCGATTCTACCCCAAATCACAGTCACTGGCACCGAAGACCTAGGCTGTTAAACTTCGCTCAAATTTCTCAATTGTTGCCATTTCTTCCATCCCATCATTGCATACAGTCTCGTGAACTAATTTAGGAAGTTTCTTCATCTCATTAGATAACAATCGTTGAATTGTAAAACACCACAAGACATAAACTTAATAAATTCCTTATGGGTTTGTGTGTACCCACCCATCATATACTTTTAATGGTTATTTTACAGCTGGAAAATCTAAAACAATTTCCTTCTTAGTAAACAACTTTGAAGGACTTTACATTTGTTTCTTACCAGTAGTAAAAAATTCCGTATCCATAAAAAAACTCACTATACCAACACTACATGTGGTTTTCATCAAAGATTTCTGAAAGGCTAGACCACCACTAGTAAACTTCTCCATACTTTAACAGACATCGATGACGATGTCGAGAATGAACTGACAATTAGTGAAGCTTATGAAGGAATAAGAAAAAAGGCATCTGGTATTGGACGGGCTATGCACATTGTCGACAATGATGGGTCGGCTTAGACCCGCCATAGCCTCAGGGAGTCGCCACCAGTGCAGCAATGAAGGAAAAAATATCGAACACAAAGGATAGCACCTATTAGCAGCTAGTTATTGTAAATTCGTATTACTAAAACAATAAACTAAACGCCCTATTTCGAAAGAAAGGTGCATAATGTGGCATACCCAACTAAAAGCCTCGATGTAATATGATAAAACTAAATTTTCATTATGTTCACAAAGTCGCTTTAAAAAATAAAACAAAAAAACATTACAGCTTTATATATAACAACATAAGGCAGTGATATAGCCGCCATACCTCCAATAATTGCATCCATTTTTCAGAACTCAAATATATCAATTTTTACGGCCGCGAATTTCACTTTAGTGCAGCATGGAATTATCTTCAACATAGTTAGGTCCGCCCAACGCACTCGACCCTCACTTGTCAACTGCCGTGAAACCTCAGGATGTGGGAATTTCTCATTGCCATACCCGGTTTCCAATGCAGGGATGATCTAACATTACTACCGCATCGCCAGTTTGGTCGGGATTTTAAGTTCGCGATTTGCATTTTGACCACGTTTTAGGGCATTTCTCCCACTGTGGGACGCTAGTAATAACCGTCTATCGAAAAACCATTCCCGCAATGTTCTGAGCGGAACAACGTGGCGATGGTGAGGTTTGGGAAAAGGCGGGACTCCAGCCACGCCACAGCGTGCAGTCGGCTGGCGACGGGAAACAGACGCGCAACGCTCGCTCGTGCGTCGGCGCTGACGTATATTGCGACACGACGGGCGCCAGATGCCCCGCGCGCCGCCCCCTCGGCCGCTGGGCGATAGCCGGTCAGTCGGACACCGCCCCGTCCAGTCACGTGACCCGCGTCACGCCCGACTCCCCGCACAGTCCGTCCCGCGTCCGAGAGTGAGTTTTTCCCATTACTAGAGACCTGCAAAATTCGCGGATTCATTCGGTGATAGGCTAGAATTCAAACACGTATACCTCTCAGATAATTTTGCTATTGGCTTACTGTTCATCTGGACGAATCTCAACCAGTTATAAACCCTCAACCAAAGAAGGATCGAATCACAGACAAACCAGCTGAGACGACTTACAAGTCGGCAGCCAATGAACTTGCGTTATTTTCCCGAGTGTACAGGGGTATGTGCAGTCTATCCTGAAGGCCATCGAAACCGCGAATTTTGCAGGTCTCTACCCATTACTATGGCCATGCATATTTCGCGAAAAGATTCCACGACCAGTTGAAAGTTAAATCACTGTAGCATCGTCTGTGTTTCGTGTGGTTGGGAGAGTTTATTTCAGTTCCATGTCGATTGTTGCAACACTAATCACAGTAATACAGTGCGGAAGCAAACGCGACCCTGATTGTCTCGGTCAAGGAAGGCAACGACTTCTCTCGCACACGGCCGCCAATCACAAGGAAGAAATCGCTGGTGCGGATATACCTTGTTGCAGTCTAATAGGCGTTCAGATTTATTCGCGGACAATGCCTGCCCCTACCCATTACACACAAGACCAATTATTAGTAGAGTCCGGAAAAATTCGCGAATTCATTACGTGACGAGATGAAATTCAAACATGTGTACAATTCTTCTGGTCCTGCTATTGGCTCGCAGTTTAACTGGAGTTCTCTGGGCCAATGAGAGACTATCGACCAAAGAAGCATCGAATCACAAGTTACCAGTGGAGATACCTCACAAGATAGCACCCAATGATCACGCGCGTCTGCTTGAGAAATGCAGAGGATAGTGGAGGCTATTCTAGAGGTAATTGAATCCGCGAATTTTTCCAATTATTAGGGGTAGGCATTTTTTCGCGAATAAATCCTAACGCCTATTAGACTGCAACAAGGTATACCCGCACCAGAGGTCCTACATACCCATATACCAATTTTTTGTTCGCTGTAGAAGCCACCAGAGAGAGAGAGAGAGAGAGAGAGAGAGAGAGAGAGAGAGAGTGTGTGTGTTACAGCGCCATGATGATAATTTTAATTTATTGGTATTACTTTTATTTAAGGGCTATTTCTAAAATTTTAACTCGATACCTCCCGTGCATTTGTTTTTTCTGTCACTGACAGTTTTAACATTTATTCTCTTAGTTTAATATAATGGGTGTAAATTATCCCGCAAGTGAAGGCTAACGCGACTTTTTACATCCACTATATTACACTTTGCTGCTAAGTATATGTTGAAAGTATCTGTGACAGAACAATATATGCAAGGGGGGTATCGAGTTAAAAAAAAATTAGAAATATTCCTTACATAAAATAATATCAATTTGTCGTGTAAGACCGACTTTCGTAAGCATTTAAATGTAGAAAGTTGGCTATCGTGGCCAGCGTCACTACCTAACTGCGTAAATCTTGGCATCTTTTTTTGAGTTCACGTCCGTTGAGATGATGGTGTGCTTGACGTTTCGGAATGCCTCGTTGCAGTCATCTTCACAGTTTTTAATCTCCCTTGAAGCAATGACGAAACGTCGGTTTCGCTATCATCTCCACGTGACCTCAACGCAGAAGATCTGACAGGTACTTTCGTATGGGCATAGTGTATTTTTACATGATAGACTTTGAATTTTACGAAATAAATTATCGACAACACAAAATTTATTTATCATTCATTGTAAGTTTCTTCGTGAAAATTTGAAAATGGAAATTTAAAGGGGCGTCACAGTTTACTTGTTTTGACTTGAATCAAATTAGAATGACAGAAGATTTATTTTATTTTATTTTTGATCAGTGAAGATTGTAAATTATTAGGCAGTTCAGTAAATACAGAATAACTTAAAAAGTCTCTCTTTGGTGAATATTTTATAAAACATTAAATGATAATTTACGGGTCCTCATGTGAAAATTAGATTAAAAAATCGATATAAGGTAACGTGTTTTGACGTAAATTTAATACTGCCTCGGTGGCAGAGCGCTAACACATCTCACTCACATCAACACTGTTATCATCGAAATGTTGAAACGTTTATTACCTTAACTGCTATGTTACTTTCATTTCATTTAAGTATTAAGTTATGATTTTTGAGCAATTTCTTTTTTCTTAAAATTTTTGTAAACTTAAATAACATTAGCACTAGTACTGTAAAATTAATGCTCTACTATCTTTAAAAGTTATAGATATTGTTTTCTGTTTAGACATAAATTATTTTACTACGTTATTCATATTAAATTTATATGACTTATTTTACAATAATAATCTATTTTATCTCACACTCATTCTTTGCCATGTTTAAAATGATTTGTTACGGAAATGTCCGCCATTTAATTTTTCACTAGGAACTATTCTGATTGGCTCGTTTGATCAAAAATAAAACAATTTTTAAAACCAGTCTTATTTACAAAATATTTGATGGGAACTCATAGTAATCCAAATTGTAAGATAACTATGGTTCGTTTGTAACGTTTATGGTGCCGTAATAACCTTCCAACGTTATTTGACCTACTTTATTTGAAGTTATTAGCAATGTAATTGAGACAGTGTGACAGGACCTTTAAGACAACGTTCGGAATGATAGGGATTGTTGGGGTGGTGAGTTAATACTTCTCTTTGCAACTGTCCTTAGCGCAATTGGGTCTGGATTCTTATCCCAGATACAGGTCAAGTAGGTATGTGTGTGCATTTTTAAATTGTGAAATTTGATTAATTATAATTTGTAAGCGCCTTCCTCTCGATTAGCCTAACAACATAAAAGTTATATCAAAAATATTTCTTCTGGAATCAATTTATAGATACCGAAGACCGATAGAAAAGTTAGCGTTGTTTGTACGCATTTAAAAAAGGCTCGATGAAACATATGTACAAAAATGGCAACTTCATAAGTGTTAAAGTCTCGCTATATTTTGGTATTATTTTATTAAAACGTTGATACAAAAATAATATCTATTTATTTTGATATTTTACTCAGGAGTACATACTGTTCTAATCAGGAAGAGTTATTTTCGCTCATGCTAAAAAATATGTTTTGTATACAGGACAGATTAAAAAAAATCTTTGGATGTTTGATGGATAGTGCCAATCAGAATCGTATCTAAATGAAACATAAATTGTAGAAGTTTCCGTCACAAAAAATCTTTATTCGGCGTAGAACTAATGAGAGAATGAAAGAGGGTATGTCAGGGCCTCCACATGGCCGGTGTTACCGTTGGTATGGCAACGGGGCCCATTGGTCTAGGGGGCCTGCGAAGGAAAAAAAAACAAACTTAAAACAAAAAAGTGGACCATTTTAAATAAATCATAGAAAACAATTAAACAGTAAGGCCTAAATTTAGTTACCAATGAAATATTACACCAGAATAATATTATTCGGAATATGCTGTGCGTACCGAACGTGTCTGAATCTACAACTGTGAGTAACAAAACCACCACCAATTGACGTGACACCATGTTGACAGTGCACTCGCTTATTTATTTGCCATTATTCAAAATCAATTTACTTTGACAATCGAAACACTGACTTAAAACTAGTTTTAATGTGTTTTAAAAATAATTGTGTAAAGGTTAAAAAATATATATAACTAAAACAATATACATAAATGAAAAAAAAAACATTTTCTTTATCTCTGTTAAAAAAAAGGGGGGGGGGGGGGGGGGGCATCGTGACTTCTAGCAACGGGGCCCACAGAATGATGTGGGGGGTCTGGGGTATGTACGTAAAACCATGTCCATATGACTGACGCGTGTGAAGTTATTTATTTGGAAAAAGCGAATGTTAAATCAATATAATGTTAAAGGTCACATAGCATTCAATTAAATGTGCAATGAGTAACTGTAGGATTTAAAAGAACAATTGTTTTAAATTTTAAGCTATGCATAATAATGAAAACATTTTTTTTAACGTTTCATAATGCTTTGGGCTGCATTATTTTTTTATTTTAACCTAATGTTAAAACGGAACAGTTTTAGGCTGACTTGGTCCAGTACTAAACTTTGATAGTAAGAGAGGCGGGAGAATGTATTTAAATGCCGGGAACATTCCGGTTGATGTTTTCAGGCCGGGTAGTAGCGCCGCGCGCATGCGCAGTCGCTCGTTTGCCCGCGTCTCTCCGCCTCCAAGGCAACGCGACGGTGCGTCATTCTGTCATTCGCGGGGCTGGAGGAAGGTTCGTCGGTTGTTGGGCAGGTGGGGTTACCTTGTCAGCTGCTCGCGCATCCGGTAGATTTTTTATTTCATTTTATCCTGCCACCTGTCACGTGCTCTTGTGTCTAGACGTAACGAGCTTATTTCACAGGGCTACTGCGAGCCCGCAGGACTGGCCGAAACATGCTGCAAGCTGCGTGTGTTTACAAGACTTTACAAGGACAGCTGTGATTTCGCACATGATGTTCCTGAAAACAGGATCTAAACATGTGAATGCTTCGATAATTCTGAAAGGTAAGATACATTTATTACTCTTTTAATCTAAGTTATGAAAATCTTAAGGCCTTAAAGTTTTCATACGAATTATTGCATGATATTTAATTATTCTTTTGGATCCACTATTTTTTTTTATTTAATGATTTACATGCAGAAAGAAATGACTTCATCTTATTAAGGTTATTTTGAACAGAAATCATTTTCTTAAGTACGCTTCTTGATTTTACATACAAACAATTCTCATTGTATACAATTGCTTTGTTTGAAAATATATCATGTGGTCATTTTATACTGCTTGTAGCTATTGAAAACAAATCACTGATTAATCCAGATATATTTCAGGATATGGTTTTCAGATCAATGTTAGTGAATGAGTTACAGTTAAGCTTTACTATGTTTTAGAATTTCGTATAGATCAACTTGGGAATTGCAGCGGTGTTCACCTATAAAAAATTGCATTTTCTTAAACTGAGGGTTAATGACATGCTGTATTGATTATTTCTTATCACATTAAGGATAAAAGCTGGGAATTTTTGTTAACAATTAATATTGTTTATAGTAGATTCCCCGCCCCCTTTTGGTAACTCAGACCCTGGTCAGCTATGATGATTCCCCAATTCCACAAAATACTCCTTTTCTGCAATTAAAAAAAAGTACCTACAAAAATTACAACGTAAAAAATTGTCACATTAAGCCATTGTTAAATAGGTCTGCTTTGTATTCTTTTCTTCCATATTATAAAGAAATTATATAGGAAATTTACCTTATGGTTCGGTCTCACATGCCGAGTTGTTTATTTCTGTTTTTTGCCACTAACTTTTAATTAAGTTATTTTCTTGTAAATTAGATATTTATGCAACTTTGCATCACACAACATCATATTCCTTTCTTTATTTAAAAAAATGTTATTTTAAAATTTAATTGGTTACGCAATGATGAAAAATAACGATCATTCCGTGCCCTTTTACCGCTCTCAGATTATATATATATATATATATATATATATATATATATATAAAAGCCCAAAAACACTTTGATAAAATTTTAGACAAATGCTAAATTGCGAGAGAGCTATCGCAATAAATTTACAGTAAAAACCCAAAAATACTATGCATAGCAAAGAAAATGAAATAAGTAACTTGATGTGATAGAGCAAGCCTTGAGGAAAAAATTAATATTGAACGTTAATTATTAATTTTTACAACTTTATCGTCAGTGAATTTAAATTCAATATTACATAATGTTGTTGGGTTGTAGACTAAATATAGAAAAGTTATTTAAAATGTATATTTAGTCAAATTTACATACGAGTATTTTTATTGAACGAAGTTCCTGATGTTATTGAAGGGAATGGAAACTTATCTTCATAATTAAAAACTATTTATAATTTAAAATTATTTAAAGGGAACATATAAGCTATGTTTGTGTACTTGACTACCTTCCTCATTTTTCTTCACCAGTAATTTTTTAATTATTTATCTACTACGGTTTTAAGAGTTCAGCTCACACAAAGTAGAATCCCTTTGAAATCGCCGTATGGATACAGGTAAATGGCCAACTGAAATACACGTGGTAAACAACATATATATTCTTTTTTTTTTAAGAGTTACCAAAATGTATTGTTTTGAATATTGTTACTAGACATGTTTTATGCATAATACGTTGGTATAGCTAGCTCATCTGCTAGGATGACTTGCTACCCCTGAGTCAGTTAAAATCGTAACTTATCAGTTTTCCTCTTCCATTACGTTACGTTGAGACAAACGCCTGCCACACATGTGTATCTAAATTTATTTCAATAAGTCTGTTACATCATACATAGTGTTTCTCAACTAAATCAACCTATAAAACTTTTAAGTTCTTGGTGTTTGCTTCACCTTGATATGACAACGTATCACATCCGAATTCATGAATTTCAAACCCTTGGTCAGCTAAGAATATTTTCATTTTAACGAACACCAGACACAGTTGAAGCAAAAATCCTGTGGCCCAGCCTAATCAAACTGAATTCCCCCCCCCCCCCCAATCTAAGGTGGTATTTAGTATTTAACCTTTTAAAACGTAAATGAATTTAATAAAAATTATTTTGAAGTTGGTTCACGTTGCAACATTCCAGTCTGTGTTGCTGTAGACACGGAATTCGCCAATTTGTTTGAAAGTTGTTGGAGCTGCTTGGGTGGTGGAACAAATCTGCGATTATGAACGGATCTTTCGAAGGCTAGTAACGCCCTGCAATCAAGCTATGATTCATTGGATCAATGCGTTTCTTTGTCTTGTAAGAAGAAAATACGCATTAAAATAGATTAAAGTTTTTTTTTAAATCCTGGAAGTTAGCATTTTTGGTATTTAGCACCGACAGAACTCGGGTTTATAGACTTAAATCAACGTGATGATACAAATCTTAGAACACTTAGGCCGATAACAATCGATTTATATGTTAGAGGCGTTCATTTAAAAAAAAAAAGAAGTAAAAAATTTTGAATACAACTTCGCTGAACATTGGGTATGATTTTTTTTAAATTCGACCAAAATAAGAAAACGGTTTGTAATTTGTTGACACATGTGCATAAACGTCTTGTGGGCAAAATTAATCCACTCAAATAAATATTTACAGACATTTTAGGTGGGGCATCAAAACGAAATATGGTATGAATTTAAGTCCACGTTTTCAGTCAAACAAATTCATTTTACAAAATTTTAGAGCATATCGTAGCCAAACCGAAATTGCCGTCAATTTTATGTCCGTGAAAGTTGATTAAGTTACCAACTCGGTGACCTAAAGTAAACTGAAGCGTCTATTTATGCGGGGTTAAAATAACCTTTCACAAACTAAATAGCATATAAGTTATACTGTCTTATTCTTGAGTTACAGCTTGTCTTTTTTTGGATAGCATTTCCTCACCTGCCTCTCTCCAAGTGAAAGTTAAGCCAAGCCACAGATTTGCCTTGAGCGTATTTTCTTCCGGCCCAACAGGATGTTCTGAAAGACAGAATGAACACAGCTCTTTATAACTGGCACGTTTTCAGTATTTATTCACTAATATTCCAACATAAATATCTCGTTTCACAGAAAGTGGGTCGCGTTCATTAGGACTATCCCTGCGATCCTTATATGGGTTGTGAGCCTGGGGTTAGAATTCACTGGCCTATCTCCAGTGGTTTCCGGTCACGTAATGCCTATACGAAACATAAGTAATCATTTACTTACAAAATTACGAATTCTCTATTATTCAGAACTTTAAATTGAAGGTTATTGGGTAATTTACATATTTAAAAAGTAAAATTATCATTCTAAGTAAAAATAAAAACATTGTAAACCTGCAATAATTTACTTTTATGTGTAATGGTTTGGTTATACGAGATATGGGGCTTAGGTGGTAAGGGTTGTGCGTTGTTTGTATAAAAAAAATAATTAACATAGTAGCATTTCAAAGATTAGATTATGTAGAAATAACATGAGTTGTTGACTGGTGATACTCTCTTAATCGACATGTAAAAATTTGCGAAAAAAATACTGCGTCAGCGTTTGGTAATGATTGCAAAAAAAAAAAAAAAGTTAAATCTGACTGCATCCAAATGAAAACTTACAAAAAAATATGTACAAAGTGGAAAATTCGAACACAGCTCAGAAGAAATCTTAAGAGAGTGAATTTGCAATTCACTAAAAAAGAAAGTAGGAATGTAAAAATGATTTTTCAATCATCAAACATCTGTGAAATTCATTTTTGCTATACGATGCAATGATAAAATTGTTTTATTTCATCTGGAAATTCAAAATACATTTCTTTTTGTCGTGAAAAACCAATCTGGAGTAAGGATCTTAGGCTTTTGCGGCCATTGTCTGAAGTTGCTTGGCCTCTCTCTTCTGATTGGATGGGCTGTCTGGCCAACCATTCCAGCCAATCAGAAGAGACGAATCCACTGATTTTCCAGCACCTCCAGCCAATCACAGAAGCCCAACTCGGACAGGCCAACCAGACAAACCAACAGGCAAACCAGACGACAGGAAGTCTGTGATTGGCCCATAGCTGCAGCCAATCGGGAAACATTTCTCTCTCGGGCGAGAGTTTTAAAAGGCAGGATAACTTGTAATAACCTCAGTAGGTAACTCTACCCTGATGATAGTGACTGCAACGTCAACCGAAAAGTCGGTGCTATATTTGCCTTGGACGCGGCTTACAACCCAGAACACAAGCAACGTCAACCAATCAGTAGATTGGCATACTAATGAAATAAAGCTAAACATTTTGAAATTACATAAAAATTTACACCTGGAGATCGTGATTCATCGCAAAACTACCTGTAACTTCATTTTACTGTAGCTATTAGTTGGATGCTGGAAGATATATTATTAAACTGGTGTAGTTATTTACATACCGATCTATGAATAACTCTCCGTTATCTCAGCTACTGCTTTCTCATTAGTAGGTATGTTTGGTATGTTCTGGGGCAGGGGCTGGTGTCGGGGTATTCAGGGGATTCGAGGCGGCCATCTTGGATTTTGTCACTTCCGGCGGCCATCTTGGATTTTGTCACTTACGGTGGCCATCTTGGATTTGACCTTTGACACCGGCGGCCATTTTGTTTTCTAGAATTCTGCTATTTTGTTTTTCTAGGACATTCCGCCATTTTGATTATATAACTTCACATCCGCCATCTTTAAAATCTTTACTTATTATTCGATTTTAATAAAAAATTAAAATTTATAAAAAAACACGATGACCTCATCATCGAACTCCTCACTCCCGTATGTTGCACTTTTCGTTACGATGCCATCATCGAGCTCCCACTCCTACACATTGCAATTTTCGTTACTTCGATATCTTAAAAATAAATTTAAATATCAAAACATTTTTAAAGAAATATTATAAATTACTTAATTAAATTATAACATAATTATACCATCGTTGTCTGCTGGAGGCAGCCATCTTATTAAGCGGAGACCACCATTTTGATCTCATCTGTCATCATCGGGTGTACGCTTCTAAAGTTTATTGTTGAGTAGGAATGGAATAAATTCCACAGGCCCATTTTAACAGTAATTGTTCCTTATTGCGTATCTAGTTGAAGTAAAAAAATGTATGATTTAAGTTTTAAAAATCAAATATTTTTTTATACCTGGTACTGTTTTGCATCAATGCTTACTTTATTTTAATATTTTAAGTTAATGTACAATCGGATACGTTACATAGAACCATTTTTCCTGTCCACAATGTTCCTTATCGCCAGTGACCGTCTAGGATAGACTGCACTGTCCCATACGTACCCGGGCAAATGTCATCTGTTCATTGACTCTGACTTGTGAGCCGTTTCAGCTGGATTTTCCTGGATTCGCCACTTCCTTTGTTGAGATTTTCTCATTGGCTCACAATCCTCCAGATAAAATACGGGCCAATCACAGAAGAGGTACCAGGGTGTACCTGCTTGGATTTTAACATATCGCAAAATGAATCCGCGAAATTTTCTGGGGTCTACTTATCGAGTATCCATTCATATCTTCAAAATATAACATAATTTCGTAATTTTACAGTTTCATATCACAAACACATTCAGCTGCTTACTTTATTTTCATTATTTAGGTAGAAATACAATTGGATATGTTACACAGAACAATTGCCACTGGGAATAATGTTCCTCGAAGTTTTATACATGTTTTCAATATCAAATATATATTTAGGTAATTATACATCTTGGCATCACAAACACATTCTATTCCTTTATTTATTTTAATGTTTTATGTAAAATTCAACTGGATACGAAATAAGGAAATATTACCTATTTGGCTATAGGATGATCCACAGTTCTATACCTACTCGGACAACTGCCACTACCTGCTCATTGGCTGTTGACGTGCAAGACCTAATAACCAGAATTCTTATGATTCAAATTTTTTAATTTTATTTTCAGGGTATTTAATTGGCTTGGCGTGCTCCAGGTGAATTTAGGTCCAAGTAAAGAAGCAGCGAAAGGTACACAGTAATTTTTTTTTTAAATAAAACAGAAATATTAATTTAATATAACATATTGTTACGATCGCGCTTGGCTGCAGTGCATGCCATCGCCGCACTCGTTCGGCCTGTCTGCGCCCCCTTCCACCCGCATCCTCTCCCTGGTATCTCGTGTCATACTATCTCGCTACATCCTGACCGTCGCAGCGCGCACCTGCCTCAGATCGGGTTACTTAAAAGAGGCCGCACTGCGGAATAAAATGACTCAGACGCCTTTATCGGCGTTCTTAGAGCAGCCACCGCGTCCTTCGAGGACTCACGATGCGTTTCTGGGCATTTCGACGGCGAAGGTCGCGCGATATCTCGGAGACATGCCCGATTGTTCTGGATGGGAACCCAAGGGCTATTTAAGGAGGTTGGGCCGACCTTCGAGTCAGTCAGAGAGAGAGTCGGAGTGGGGAGTTCTCCCGCGGCGGAGTTTCCGGGCGATAGTGCCGCGGGTGCGGCAGAGTGGCGAAGTCCTTGGACGAAGGTTCCAGGGCAGGGAGTGAGTGAGATCAGTGGAGTCGGGAGTTTCCGGGCGATAGATTCGCGGGCGCGGCGGAGTCCCGAGTGAAGTGGCGAGCGAGTCGTCGAGTGGGATCTCGGCGAAGGGTGTGACGGCGGCGGCGAAGTGCGGCGACGGAGTCCCGCGGCGGAGACCCACGAGGGGTGCTGCGGCGAGAGTTGCGCCGGAAGTGCGGCCCAGCGAGGTGTGTGAAACGATTGACTGGGGAATTGACATTTCTTTACATGTAATTAATTATCTGCCATCTTAGAAGATTAATTGTAAGTGACAAGTAGTGGTAATAAATAAAACTGTGTGTGTAATAAAAATCTTTAATTGGGCTATCCTTTACGAACCCGCAGGTAAATCGTAACAATATATATATTTTATTAAAACTTACTGTTTCACCACAAATTAGTGTTCGCAGTAATAATTGGTTCGATTTCTTATAGGGGAAAGTATGATTTGTGTTGTCCCAGTTACTTTGTTACTGCTATGTTAACTACGCATATTAATAAGCATGATAAAATTAAATAAAGTCACATTATTCTTGAATGAAACATCAATTAAATTTTAAAATTATGCGCCAGTTTTCTTGAAAAAACGCATTTCATACTTGCAAAAAATATCAGCCATGTGTTTTACAGTGTTACAATATCTTCCTTATAGTACTAAAAAAACTGTTTCTTGGCAACATGATTTCCAAAGTTTTCTGTATACTTTTGTAAAAGTACAGAAATGTTTTTTTCTTTTTTTTTTTTCTGTGTAGACGCATTTAAATCCTAGCTTACCGCGAAGTGAATCCTGTTGGCTCTTCAGTCCTAGGGGGACAAGTAGGACTTTGGAGCGGTGTGTAAAAAAGGAATGGGAGGGGGTAATGGGGGGCAGCAAGATGAGACGAGAGAGACTTGCATCTCTCTCCATCGTCACACGCTACCTGCGACGTGCGACGTGCGACAACCAGGGCGTCACCTCGAGCTAGGCCGACCCTCACGGGACGCTGCCGTATACCGTCGCCGAGACGTCGAGGTGAAAAAAAGAAAAAAAAAAGAAAAGTGAGGGGGGGGGGGGGGGTCGGATGTCGTGAAGGCTCCAGAGCAACGTGGATAACAGTTTCCTCGACTCCACAGACTTCTAGACTGCAGGCGAAGAACTAATCAGGCTACCCCACACTGTAAATTTGTAAATTTATCACAACAAAATAGTATTCGCAGTAATAATGCTGCATTCTGTAGCGATCGGAAAAATTCGCGGATTCACTGAACTCTAGGATAGCCTCCATCCACTATCATCTGCATTTCTCAAGCCGACACGCGTGTTCATTGGGTGCTAACTTGTGAGGCGTCTCCACTGGTAGCTTGATTCGATGCTTCTTTGGTCGATAGTCTCTCATTGGCCCGGAGAACTCCAGTTAAACTGCGAGCCAATAGCAGGACCAGCAGAATTGTACACTTGTTTGAATTTCATCTTGTCACGAAATGAATTCGCGAATTTTTCCGGACTCTATGGATTCGGATTCTTACCCGGACATTCATGCTTTGTTTTTGTCCCAGTTCCACCAAAAGTTAAAGTTATTTGTGTACCGTTCCCTGAATAGTTTTCCAGTGTTAACTGCGCACATTTTCAAGCATAGTATAAGGATATAAAGCCTAACTATGCTTGAATTAAACATTAAATAAAATATTAAGTTGAGCACTAATTATCGAGAGAAATACCCACTATTATCTCGAGAAACGTATTTCATTGATGCAAAAATAACCATAGCCACGTATTGTACAAAATTTCCATTTATTACTTGTAGTATTGCAAACTATTTCTAGGCAACTGGTTTCCAAAAGAATCTTTTTTGTAAAAGTACAGAATATTTCAAACCGAACGGCTTGTATATCCTTTATCATGTAACTCGTCCCATGTGTGACTGTTCTCAAAAGTATCACCAGAGGTCTACGCATCCTCCAGTTTGTAAACACCTTCTCGTGATTGTGATTGTTAACGGACACCGTGTGTTTCTTCACAAGTGACGATTATTGGAACGGGTAACTCTAGTATTTACTGCTTCTGAGTTAACTGTCAAATTTGACCCACATGCTCTACGCCAGTGTCACATGCTGCTGTACGTGATACGCTCCGCCTCTCAGCCAGCCAAGTAGTTCGAGTCACTGCACTGTTACAAGTTACGGTAAATCAACAACACATTTCAACAAAGGATTCACCTAAAATAAACGAAGAGTTCTTTTGTAGTTTCAACGACATAAATCCATGGCGTATTTTAAACTTGTGATCTGTGTTTTTTTTTTGCGTTATGAACAGTGTAAACGCACACGTGGACGATACAATACTGTTATTGCACGTGTATTTTACAAGTATTTGAAGTTTTGCGTATATACCAAAATTATTCTTGTGGATTCATGCTCAAAGTAAGCGGATTTAGAGAGGTGGCACGGGGAACTTCTCCCCCCCCCCTCTGAAGGGTAAGAATATACACTGGATAAAACGACTTTTGAAGTAATAAACATGTATAATACTAGGTACAGACTACCGTTGTGGCAAACATCCTCCCCCTGAAGACAATCCTGGATCCGCCCCTGCTAAGTACCCGAAAGATCCATGGATAATTTGTAACATACATTTTTCAAAAAAAAAAAAAAAAAAAAAAAAAAAGGTGAAAATGTTTAACAGTGTGCCAACTGAGTCCAGAATTATCAATCAGCAAACAGTATGTAGTGACATAAAAATTTTTTGCAAATTTTACCAGGCAACATTTTTAACTCTAAGAGCACCTCTATGTATCTACATATATGAATAAAAATGTAAATGTTCTCGTACGTTCAAAATCTTAAACCTCTTAAAGTTCTTCACAGAATGCTTTGAAATTTCGGAACCACGTAGCATTCGAACACACGCTTGTTTTTATGTAACCTATGACATACCTGTGACAGGTTATAAGATAGATAAAAATATGGATAGGTGAACACATAGATACTTTAATTTATATGGTGAAATATATAGAGATATAGTTGTTTGCCATTTGGTTTTTTGTCTTTCGAGGCGTTGTATGTACCGTAGTTTAACGACCAGAGTCGCTCGAGTGTATACACAGTAGAATCCTAGACTGTCGCCGGTTCAGTGTTCTCCAGGTTAGATTCCACGATCCTCTGCATTCTCGGGAAAAACCTCACGTGTTAATTTGCTGCTGACTTGTGAGGCATTTCAACTGTGTAATTCGTGATTCGAGATTTTTTTTTGTTTTGTTTGGCTGATGGTCTCTAATTTGCCCAGAGTCCTCCAGATTACCTGCGAACCAATAGCAGAAGCAGCAAATTCTAGCATATCACAAAATGAATCCGCGAATTTTTCCGAACTCTTGTCTCCTCTACATACGAATGAATGGTTTAGTTGATAATACAAAACTGTTTTGTGATCACAAAAAAAAAACATTGGGGTAAAAACTGTTAAAAATTTATTCTGTGGGGCCTACAAACGGTTTTTTTTTCAGTGTAAAGAATATTCGAAAAAAAATGTGAATACGAATTGATGCCGTCGACTAAATCACGCAGCAGCCGGCGAAGTCTAACCTGTAGATCATTCATTGACTGTACGAATTTTTTCAATCCTTGCTAAATGCACTGTATTGCAGTGACGGTGTGTCGGCAGTAGACATGCACCTGAAAAAAACAAAAACTCGACCAATCACGAAACAGTGTTATAACTTCCAGTCGGTCCCTAAATATTATCGCGAAAAAAAAAAAAACATGAATTGGTGGGTGAAACTGGAATGGAATAACCCGGAAAAAAATGTATGCTCATCGTATCGCGGCAACTCCTGCCACGATTCCCACTTGGCGATAAACCCGGGTTCTAACCCAGTCGGCAAAAGATCCCTGATAGCCTTGGTGGAAGGGGCGGGTGATCAGACCACTCGACCACCTCCCCTCACCCCCCCCCCCCCCGAACTCCCACACATAGACTTCTCGACGGCAGAACCTCAGCTCAAGGACTACTGGTGAATGTCGCGGAAACCAACCAGCTCCTTTTTTTCCCGCTCCATACTTGTTTTCCCACCGAGCGCTGGAGACACGCGTCCGACATTCACGTTGGTCGAAGGTGCCACGTGACTGCAGGCAGAACCAATGGCTAGAGTCCGGAAAAATTCGCGAATTCATTTCGTGACAAGATGAAATTCAAACACGTGTACAATTCTGCTGGTCCTGCTCTTGACTCGCAGTTTAACTGGAGTTCTCTGGGCCAATGAGAGACTATCGACCAAAGAAGCATCGAATCACAAGCTACCAGTGGAGACGCCTCACAAGTTAGCACCCAATGAACACGCGCGTCTGCTTGAGAAATGCAGAGGATAGTAGAGGCTATCCTAGAGGCCATTGAATCCGCGAATTTTTCCGGTCTACCAATGGCTGATACACATAACTGCTGACACCAAGCCTGGTATTACAAGACGTTCAGGTAAGCTAGCGGGAAAAAAAAGCACTGCCTTGTTGGGACACAACCGTAACCTAACTCGCGGGACCGTATTCCAGAACGCGTCCAATCCGAATCCCGGCAAGGAAACAAATCGGCAGCAGTTTTAATAAACGGAGCCCTGCGCGAGGCTAGAAACTGGTCTCAACGCATTCTAGCGGACGTTTGGCAACCATCGAAACAATTGTCACGGCAAAAATACTAGAGATAGCAGCACCACCGCACAAAATTAGAACCGCCTTTCTAATTTTCTCAAGTAATTTTTAAGTTGAGAAATTTCTTGTAACAACCATTAAGTGTACAAAATGTATTCCACGATAGTTTCGCTAGCATAAAGTTTAATTTGGCACAAAGACACCCTTAAGTTCTCCCCGATGTTCACAAAATTTGACTATATAAGAGTTTTTGGCGCCAGACGCGGGTCCGCCATCTTGACGAAATGAACGAAAAATTGAGCTCTGCACATGCGCGAAATTTGTGCAGCAGATCGGCAACGGATAGGACATCTGAATCCGTTCCCTAAAGATAAGATACTGGCCGTGTCCTATCGTGCACTAGGAATACGGTTAGGGTTCAGGTGTGGCATATTGCTAACCTGAATCCTAACACGCCGACAGATGGGCCTAGAAAAAGAGTTCCCGTAGGTGACGCGGCTTCGCACACAGTTGAAACTTCAGGCGTAGTTAACAGCCCACCTTGCATCACCCAAAATAACACACTAGGTACCTTCACTGATATTTTGTGAGCTTTTTTTTTCTTACCAACTTCGGGTTGGTGGAGGGGGAGGTGAAATTATATACCTCCAAGCTTCTATCCCTCTTTCCCTGCCTCCGCCACTGTGGAGGAACAACCGACCAACTCGAGTTGCTGAAAGACGAGACACTGTGGTTACACGCGAAACTTCAGCGAGATGCCTTGTTCCCATGGCGCTTGGCTTGGCTAACCTGGCCTGATGTTTGCCACAGTACCCCGCGTCAGAGGCGTATCCAGCTCAAAAGAGGGGTGGGGAATTGGTAAATAAGGGGGGGGGGGATTTTTTTGGAATGAAAAATTTTTAATGGGGAACGAGGCTCAATGGTGCCATACAATCACAAACAATAACAAAAGGTAAAAAAAATCATAATTAGTAAAAAAATAACCTATTTTATCACCAATAGTTAGAGACCGGAAAAATTCGCGGATTCAATGACCTCTAGGATAGATAGCCTCCACTATCCTCTGCATTTCTCAAGCAGACACGCGTGTTCATTGGGTGCTAACTTGTGAGGCGTCTCCACTGGTAGCTTGTGATTCGATGCTTCTTTGGTCGATAGTCTCTCATTGGCCCAGAGAACTCCAGTTAAACTGCGAGCAAATAGCAGGACAAGCGGAATTGTACACGTGTTTGAAATTCATCTTGTCACGAAATGAATTCGCGAATTTTTCCGCTTCTTAGCCATGTTTTAATACATAAATAACAAAAGGAAGAACACCATTGGTACAGACCTGCAAAATTCGCGGATTCATTCGGCGATAGGCTAGAATTCAAACACATATATCTCTTAGACAATTTTGCTATTGGCTTACTGTTCATCTGGACGAATCTCAACCAGTTATAAACCCTCAACCAAAGAAGGATCGAATCACAGACAAACCAGCTGGGACGACTTACAAGTCGGCAGCCAATGAACTTGCGTTATTTGCCCGAGTGTACAGGGGTACGTGCAGTCTATCCTGAAGGCAATCGAAACTGCGAATTTTGCAGGTCTCTGACAATTGGTATTACAAAGCCTGCTGTGTTTGTCTCTGCTTTGATGTCCGGAATATATTTTTGTCACATCGTTGGATTAGCCTGTGCGGCTCTGTGTTGTTGTTGCAACTGTCTCGTCGTTGTTATCCCGCTGTGTTATTCTGAACTGTAATATTTTTCTAATTACTTCCAAAAAATATTCTGTGCTGTATATGTTTTTAATTTATTTTTAAGTCGGCTGATTTTGGCTAATTTTCTGTATGTTTGCATATTCTTCGTTTTTTTTTTGTGTCCGTCATTGAGGTTTCTTGTAACATGAAGTGTAACTAGCAATGACATATGTAAAAAAAAAGCTCAAATAAACCTTCCCTATTGCAAGAACTGTTTTACACCTTTGATAGCATGGATGGTAAGCAACTGCCTCCAGGAACGTTACTAGACTTTTACCATTCGGGGCTAGACTTCATATTGCCCCCCCCCCCCCCCTTTTTATTTTCCTTCAAACTATCCCAACTGAAACGTTTCCAGACACCACCTCATATTGCCACCACGTATATTAGTGTCACTATTGGAAATAATTTTTATTCAATTTGAAGGTAAATAAATAGATTTATTTGCAGTCATGTCTCTAATACACCGCAAGTTGGATAGTAAGCGAAAAATACCAGTTTTGAAAAATTTCACGTTATACGTGTATGTATCTTTCAATACAAATAATTCCGTTCATCTGCCCTCCAGAATTTTTTTGTGTGTTCTAACATTTACGCTATTGAAGTATATGTCTTGTAGTAAGAATTACTCTGCCAGTTTAGCGGCCCCTTTCCCCCTCAAATGCAGCACCCGGGGCACAAGCCCCTTCTGACCCCCCCCCCCCCCCCCCCGCTTGATAGTCCCTGGCTGCCTTACCCCTAAAGACCTGAAAAATTCGCGGATCAATGACCTCTAGGATAGCCTCCATTATCCTCTGCATTTCTCAAGTAAACACGCGTGTTCATTGGGTGCTAACTTGTGAGGCGTCTCCACTGGGTAGCTTGTGATTCGAGGCTTCTTTGGTCAATAGTCTCTCATTTGCCCAGAGAGCTCCAGTTAACCTGCGAGCCAATAGCAGAACCAGCAGAATTGTTCACGTGTTTGAATTTTAGCCCATCACGAAATGAATCCGCGAATTTTTCCCGTCTCTACTTACCCCCTTGTCCCTCGCTTGTTACGTGTTTGCCTCTCTCGTCGTGGCAACGCCAGGACTAGTTACTGCTCGAGTTATATTGGGGTGCCTCGACCTTTCCCCGCGAGATGTCGGTCAGTGGCCGGTCAGGGCCCGGATCGATCTACTGCACACCCTCACCGCGGCTCCTACACTGATTTTCAAAGGCAACTGCTGTGGGAGTGACGCTTTGTAGTGTCCCCACTGCCAGTTGAATTAAGTATAAAACAAGTCAGAAGTTTGGAAAAATGTTCATTATCTGTGGCGGACAGGAAAAGGTGAAAAAAAAAGGGGGGGGGGGGAGAGATTATCGCCCGTACTACCCGAAGTTGGGTGAAAAATTTGCGAAATATCACTGAAGACAGTATTTTATTTTTTAGTGACGCAAATTTCAGCTGTTTGAGAAGCCTCGTCGCCTACAGCTACTTCTGCAGTGTGTTAGAAGTTAATAATAGGCTAAGTTTCTTTGAATAAACGTATTTAAATTTTTAAAAATTTTTTTTTTTCAAGTTTCCCGCTATCGAAAACCACCGTCCATTAGAACCTGAGAAATTACATTCAGTAATGGGATTTAGGTCAGGACTGTAGATTGTAGGCTTTCGTGGCAAGTGTCACTAGTTACTTCCTTGGCATTTGGGTTAAGACCGCGTCCGAGGAGATGATGGGCATGCTCGACGTTTCGGCATGATTCGTGGCAGATTATTAGGGATCATCGATGCCTCTTGAATATGGCTACAAATAAGGCGTGCTGACAAACGAGGCACAACATAATTTTTACACGCACTTGGCTTCAATAAAAGGCGATGGTGACGAAGCAAGTGACTTCGACATGCGTCATTGCATTGTCTGCTGACAATAATAGTATTTCTTTTCTATTTTTAAAACTTAGAATGTCACGAAGGAAAACAGCTATGCAGTAGAGTTCCTTGTGGTCGGCGACACCAATAGAAAGGCGGGACTGCGGTGACTGGTATATCCTTGACTGCCAACCCCCTTCTCCCTCATGCACCAAAGCTGCAGCAACGTTCCCTTGGCGCGCGGAGGTGACCGGCACTGCTCCAAGGTCACACTCTGGTCTGCTCCAGCAGGCCGACCCCTGGAGCTCCCTGAGATAAAGAGAGACAGACAGAGAGACAGAGACACGCCCCTCCCCCTGCAGAGAAATTAAAGGCGCGCGCAGCGGGCATCCCGCTAGTCGGTAAACTGGTTCCAGTAGCTCCCAGCACGTCGATTCGTGCTGGAATCACAACAGCGCCGTGGTAGCGACAGACTTTCCGACCACACTGTGATTTTTTTTAAGTAAAATTTCAAGGCCGAATTTTAATGCAATGTTTTCGTGAAACATTGTTGTGAAACGTTTGTGTCACGAAGAGGACGGGGAATGGACACTTGGCCAAAGAGATATAAGTAGAGCACTATGCTATATACGTTGCTGGGCACGTTTTGATTCTCCTCTTTGTGCGATGAATCGTTCCCCGCCAAAAAACGAAAAATTGAAACGAAAGAATAAGATAGAGAGTGTGTGGCATGCGCTTGTTCCAGAAAATAGATATAGGTATCATATACAGACAGCTGTGAATGCCTTGAATTTTGTATTAGCTAACAACGTTTCTCCTTGTACAACCAGAAGCGTAGAGAGTGCTGTTGAGACAGTCCCTGCATTTTAATAATAGATATCGCTGCCTGTTATGAATTTCATATTTCGTTCAAAGATTTGGCGTTTTCCACATGACAGATTTTTTTTGAAGAAACAGTAACATCCACAGAACTAATATTTTGGCTATAATGTTTTCATTTCTATCCTTTAACTAGGGTACTTTCTTTAAATCAGATTAATAATATAAGTTTTTTTAGAAAATCGTCTTTGTTGTCTCTTTCTTTCTCTTTCTACCGTTTTGCCCCTTACGATGTACTTACGATTTAAGGCTAGAATTTTCAAAGAGTTTCACTTCTTTCACGTGTCCTGAGTTACACCCCGCTCTTTATTGTAAAAGAAAATGTGTATTCATGTAAAATTACAGGTGTCTGTAAATTTTTAAATTTGATTGAAAACAAATGATCCCTACAAAATAGTGTTCGCAGTAATACTAGGTTCGGATTCTTACCCGATGATTTATTCTTTATGTTGTCCCAGTACCTCCAATAGATTAACCGTTCCCTGAATAGCTTTCCAGTATTAACTGCGCATATTAATAAGCATGATAAAGTGCATTTATTGAATATACGATTTTTCTTTTCCATGGTTTAAAAAAAATATGCTTCAATGAAACATCAATTAAAAAAAATGAAATGTTGTGTTAAATACTCTGTATTATCACAAAAAAAATGTATTTCATATTTACAAACATATCCATATACAAGTTATGTACTAAGTTACAATATCTTTGTTGTACTTAGTATTACAAACTATTTCTTGGTGACTGTTTTCTAATGGATCTTTTGTAAATGTAATGATATTTTTTCGGTGTAAGTGACATACTCTTCGATTAGAATCTTCTTTCCTTCTATTTTTTTTTTTCGAGTCGCGAGAACCCGAAGTCTGTGAAATGGGCGTCAGAATATTGTTTTCGAAAGGTGTTAAGACTTGTGCATTGGTACACCTATTATTATTATTCGTGTTTTTTTTTGCTAAATGCATCTGCGTAATCTTTGAAATTTATTTACGCTCAGGGTTTATCCGAATGAATGTTTAATTTTAAATAAAACAATATTCATTGATTTCAAGAACTTGTAAACATTGATTATTGTTTATTTAGTGCGTGTGTAATGGCAAGTAAATTTTATTTATAATAATTTATGTTTGTTTGTCGCGTGGGTTACAATTGTATTTATACAATGCTTATGGTGCTTTTACCATTATCTAGATACTTTGTACCATTATATAGCCTTGTTTACTATGTACCACGATAAAGCAGTCATGGTACGCTAAAGTACCGTTATTAGACTGCAGTGTAAAGTAACAATAAAATGAATTTTTCTTATTATTTTTCTAAGAATTATAGTTAGTTTTTCAAGTGTTTTAAGCCATTCCGAATAAAAAGGTGTCAAACATTTTGATCACTCACAGTATTTCAATTTATTTATTTTGTTTTATACATTTAATTTTCATTTTATACCAGTACCACATCCTTTGGAAAATTTTAGTAAAATATATATGATATTATTGGTAGGGACTGGAAAAATCCGTGACCTCTAAAATAGACTCCACAATCCCTATATAATCGGGCAAATACCACCTGCTCATTGGCTACCGACTCCTGAGACCTATCAACTGGGATGCTTGCGTACGATACTTCTTTGGTTGAAGTTTTTTTTGGGAAGGGGGGGGGGGATACATTCAGATAAGCGGTGAGCCAATCACAGAAGCAGTATGAAGTTACATTCGTTTGGATTCTAGCATAACGCGAAACAATTCCGCCAATTTTTCCGGTCTCTGGATGTCGGGAGTTCGTGTGAAATGTGGCATTATTAGAGACCGGAAAAATTCGAGAATACATTTCGCGATAGGCTAAAATACAAATGGTTATACCTCAGTGCTGCCTCTGCTATTGGCTCACAACTCACCTGGATGACTCTGGGCCAATGAGAAACACCCAACCAAAGCTTTATCGAATTACAGGCTTCTACGTTGGGACGTCTCACAAGACAGCAGCCAATAAGTGGGTGACATTTGACCGAGTGTACGTAGAACTATGGAGTTCATCCTGCAGGTCATTGAACCAGCGAATTTTTTCCGGTCCCTAGGTATTATCTTTTGCCGGTGTGCCGTTGTTTCGAGTGTACCGCACCGCAACGAGACCCTTGTGGACCCAACGTCCCTGCGACGATGATGCCTCCCGGACGCTATTTGTGGAGTTTTTTGGATCTACTTTTCCCCATGCTATTATTAATATTTTTATCGTGTATTGCAATCATTTGTGCTATGGTATCGCTTGCATATTTATTCGTGTCATGTTCTGCAAGAAGAGACAACGAAGGCGTCTGGCATATTGCAGCTGTGTGTATGCATAGTGCGCATTTATTTACTAATATTTCGGAGCGTGTATTTTTCGCGAAAAGATTCCGAGGCTAGCTGAGAGTTAAAAAAAGTGTTTTATCGCCTGTGTTCAGGATTGGTTGAGATTCTCACAGGTACACGTCTCCAGTCAACACACCAATCACAGTTATTCAGCGCGGAAGAAAAGGCTTCGCGGATGGCTCGGTCAAACAAGGCAAAGGCTTATCATTAGGGCCATGCATATTTCGTGAAAATATTCCGAGACTAGCTGAAAGGTAAAACACTGTAGCATCGTCTGTGTTTCGTGATTGGGCGAGTTTCTTTCAGGTACATGACGATTTTTAAAACACCATACACAGTGATTCATTGCGGAACTAAATGCGTCCTGAGTGGCCCAGCCAAATAAGGCAACTACTTCTCTCGCAGACGGCCACCAATCACAAGGAAGAAACTGCTGGTTCGCGTATACCTTGTTGCAGTCTAACAGGCGTTTAGATTTTTTTCCCGCGAAAAATGCCTGCCCCTACTAATATTGTTATTGTACTACTTGGTCTATGCCATCTGTGGTATATTTCCGCTAAATAAAAGGGTTTATGAAACCAAAACCGAACCCAGACGCTATCGCCACAGATCGCCGAGCCACATCCGCACCGCAGCGGGCTTTCACGGGTTGGAACTTCCGGCCATCACGTGACCGCAGCGCTTCCGCGTTGCCCGCCGCGACTGCAGAAACAAACACTCGTCACGAACACAGCATAGTTCTTAAATGTGCAAAAATTGCGTAGTCTTGAAGCTGCATGAGACTGTTTCCATCGACAGCCCTCGATTGCATGGCCCCCACATTCGATTACGGGCCCTCGACCCAGGATCGGAGACGGCCCCCCCCTCTCCCCCTCCCCCTCATCCCAGTCACCCCAAATTTGTACACTCAAATGCTACATTATAATTAGAGTCCGGAAAAATTCGCGAATTCATTTCGTGACAAGATGAAATTCAAACACGTGTACAATTCTGCTGGTCCTGCTATTGGCTCGCAGTTTAACTGGAGTTCTCTGGGCCAATGAGAGACACTATCGAACAAAGAAGCATCGAATCACAAGCTACCATTGGAGACGCCTCACAAGTTAGCACCCAATAAACACGCGCGTCTGCTTGGGAAATGTGGAGGATAGTGGAGGCTATCCTAGAGGTCATTGAATCCGCGAATTTTTCCTGTCTCTAATTATAATTGCATGGTTATTTTTTACCTACAAACATTTTTAGAATGTTATTTAACCTGAAAATACAGGATATAATTATGGTTACTATTTTATAAGTCCAATCTAAGCTTTACTTATACAATATTCAATATGTTTTTTTCTAGTTTTTTAAAAAAATTATGAGATTAAAACATTTAAAAATAAACATGGCTGGTCTCGGGCCCTGGACCCAGGGGTCCACCCAGCCCCACCCTTATGGGGACCATGCTCCAGTGCGAAGAAAGACTGCGGTGTTGTCAAAATCATTAGGGGTTGGATAATTCTTTTTTAACGAGTGAGCTAACCCTGATAGTATGACGAAAACTATAAGTAATTTGCTAATAGAATACGCGCAGATAACGTTCCCAGTTATGATCACGCTAAAGTTTAAAAGTCTTCGGATATTACCATTTTCTTTTATTATGTGTAACATCTTAGCTCTCTGTTTACGGAATTTGGTTGGAGTAATGTTGCGACGGAACTCCAGGAACGGAAAAGCGTGACGTGACATCCACGGTGCTGCCATCTGTGTTGGCGGATGGCGCGAACCAAAGTTTGCAAAGGGAAACTTTATAACATAAACTGTTTAGTGAATTTTAACATAGTAGGACAGTATTTTAATAAAATTTCTTTTAAAAAATCGGGTTCAAACCTGGTTGAAGTATTATTTCAGGTCGTTTTAACTTTTATCGGAGTCGGTTAGTTATATAGTTTAAAATTTCGGTCGGCTAATCAAATGATTCGATTGTCGACGTACCTCTGCTCCGGCAGCGAATTCTAGCGGCCGGTGCGGGAACTACGTGTGATTCGCGTTCAGAAATGATTTTGAAAACAATTTGCGTATATTCGTCACGATCGGCATTATTGTAAATAATTATATACGCTGAATTTCGTGTCCGAGTTTCGTATTTTAATTATATTCGCAACATGAGAAAAAAATATTGAATTTTCTCGTTTCCGTGGTTAGATATTACATATCACTGGCTACTATTGAAAAACTAGCTCACGTTTTTTTTTAACTGCTGGTTTTTAAAAAGGTTTTACATTAAGTATTGGGGAGGGGGCCCGAAATATTATTTGTCTTCAGGCCCATAGTTTCTCTCGGCGAACCTGTTTTCAGTTACATCGGTCAGCTACAAAAAGAGAGTTTACTTTTTGGTGTAGGCTACATTTTATTGGATAAGCTGATGCCATAATGGTATATTGTATCCACCAGCTTTAATTCACAAAGTGCCACACTCAGCAATAATAAAAGCAAAATGAGGTGTTTTGTTTGCATACGAATTTTTGCATATTTAGGTAACTGGTCGATTCACCGTAGGGAGAATTAACCACCCACCATCTTGAATCGCTGTTAAGTTTATCCTTGAATCTCAGTATCTGTGGTTTTATACGTGTGACTTGGCGTGGCAGAAATAATGGCTTCATGAGTTTTTTTTTTAATATTTATGTTTTTAAAATAAATATTTTTCATGCAACCCTAGGGCGTCTTCAAAACTTAAGAACAACAATTATGGTTGAACAAAGATGTGCCTTAAAAATGTTATGTATTAGTTAATGTAGGTTTTTTTAACTTGCTTTGCAAGTTTATTTACAATTTATTTTTAAAAAATATACAAGATGGCAGTCCATGTGAAAACAAATGCGAGTAGTGCAACGTAGTTTCGCTGTCCACGTAAGCCGCTGTTAATTTCCTTTGCGGTCTGGTTTGGAAACAAAAGTGTTGATCGGTTACGGACACAGCGTGTTACAACTTGAAAGCGTGTTACATCACCTCCCAGGCATCGCTGCGATGAAACATCTGGGGAAAATGAGAAATTTTCCGCCCATAAGGTTTGGTTCGGACGAAAACAAGAACTGCTAGCGTTGCGGTGGTGGAGGAAAAGAAGTGAAACCAAATAATAGTCTTCTCGAACTCATCCTCTGCTGCGCATGACGTCACCATAGTCAAGCTTGGTTGGCTACAAGCAACGCGTTTATACACGATAATATTGAGTTTTTTTTTCTCGTAATGTGAAAAAACTGGAAGCGAAGTAAAAAAAAAAAAAAGGTGATGACTTTGTTATAACCATACACACAGTAAATAATTTTGCATTTGTAAAGGAGATATTTTTTTCGTAAAAGTACAAATGTTGGTGAAGTTACAATTTTTTTTTAACCCGTGTCTCGTGTACAGTTCAAGAATAGTAAAACGGTGCAAAAAACAACTTTTGTGTTAGTACAGAACTTCTGTAAGTGCAGATAAGATCTTCGAAAATTCGTGGGATGCTTACTCATGGCAGGTGATTCATCACTGGCAAGAATTCCTCCTACCTGTGAGAAGGGTACAGGAAGGGTCGGTTCTAAAAATTCATCTGCTTGGGTTCTGTTTATATATATGTATATACACATACGTATACATATGTATGCAATGTCGCGGGGACGCACCACAACGCCGAAATACCACAACGCCGAACGTACAATAACGCCGAATACCATAACGCCGAATTCCAAATTGACCACAACGCCGACGACCCGAAAACTGCCGTGTACCACAACGCCGAATGACCACAACGCCGTAATACATTAACGCCGAAAAATGTCATTGCAGTATTGCCACAAAAACAAACTCAGAAGAAAGTCACTAAATATACTGAAAGAGAATTCAAATGTACAACAACGCCGAAATACCATAACGCCGAATGCCACAACAACGAATCTACAATATGACCATAACGCCGAAACCATTATATGACCATAAGGCCGAAACCATTATATGACCATAACGCCGAAATTCTAATATGACCATAACGCCGAAACAATAACTTGTTGCCTACCTGCCAGGCATTGAAATGCTGTATTCGTAAGATAAGCGCACTCTCTTGCAACTGTGAAGCTAAACATACAGCCAACATGTTTATCGTTTTGCACATTCAATATGAGTACTGATTTTTCCCCTAGTTAAACATAACACTTTATTATTTTTTATAGGGCAAATGGAACATTGATTGAAATGAAATATATTTTTGAAAGAATAATATTTTTTTTTTTTTTTACAATTCAAGGTCAAGTTGAAGGTTTTTTATTTCGAAAATGCAACGTTTTTACAAGGGTTTCGAGAAGAGGAGGCGGCCTTTTGAAATGTCAGCCTTAGAGTTGATTTGAGGAAATAAATTAGATATGAAGTAGCGCCGGGAATGATGGGCAGGAGAAACACGAGATCCCAAAAAATTTGCCAACTTTCGTTGAAAATTGGACCCGGATCGCCTAGGTGGGAGGCTAATGCTGTAGCTAACCTCCACTCTTGCAGTTACTAATATATTATTCGATTCAGACTTACGTAGTTATAACAAAAATGATAGGGTTACCACTTAAAGTCCCGTAGGTACACGCTGCATGCTCGTTCAATTGCTTGTGCGTGAAGGGCGACTCAGAGTTGGAGGCACCGTGGATAAGGGCGGTATATCGATTTTGTGTCTCATTCACACAAGTAACCTGTGAGTGGACGAGCGTCTTAAACATTTGTCTCAATAAGTGTTGTAGTTTGTAGTTCGTAATTTATACATAAAGTATTTTTTTTAAATGTACGCTTTTTGCAAATAGTGCAATACTTGTCTGCAAAAAAAAGTATTATACCATTTTAGGCTATTTTCATAACAATATTTACAATACTTTAGGTGCATAAATTTAAAAACTATTTGATTCATTGCTATAAAATAATGTAAATAGGCTATACATAATTGTATAATACTGTCGAAATAATGAAGAGATTCTTTAATACCAATAAGCCTACTATATTTATATTTAAAAAAATTATAACCACTGTAAAACTATCTGGCATTTCCCTAAGGAGCTCGCCTACATGTGCCTAAACTGCATTGTAGCATGTCAGAATAATTTTTTACAGATTAAGTAAAGTGTCTTTATGCTGTTTATCTACGAAAAAAAAACACACACCTTTTCAAGAAAACATGCGCAATATAAACACCTTTTAGGTCGCGTCTAAATAGCCAAAACTGGGGTGTTTAGGGTGCTATTTCAGAAAATGTACTAGCTGGATACAAATGAACTTAAGGGCGTTGCAATAGGCGGGCCCCTTAAAGGCGTTTAAGTGTGAAAAATTCACAGTTTGATGTTTATTATAAATATCGTTAATTCTGTATACATTAGTTGTAAGCATAGTTTGCATATTTTTCTCAAAACAGCTTGTTAAAGACAAAATATGCATGTTACACGAGCATACAATAAGTAAAAACCAATATTAAATTATTCAGAATGAAATTACATGCGATAGGCAATATGCTGAAATATACCCATAACGAAATAATTTCTTCTTTTTTTTATAATTGCTGAGTTTTCAATTTTTTTTGTAAAATACGAGGTTCTTCTGGTATTCAGGTGATATCTTTGGGTTATTATATCCAGTTACGTGAAATTATTTAAGGAGGTTGTTTAGACCGGCCACTATAAATACTGTGCAGAGCTTCAGCAGTTCACGTATCACACAAGTGTACCGCGTGTGTGCTCGGCACTTGCTACCAATACCACTTAACATATGTTACACGTGTTCCTAGACCATTGATGCCAGCTGATACAATCCTCTATATAAATAACCTCTTTTGGAAGCTGAAAATTGCTAAAATGGTTATTTTCACCGTCAATTTTAGGTTTGAAAATAAAGTTTCACTGACTTGAAAATGGTATAGGAACGTGCAAAAAACTTCATATTTAATATTTCGTCATAAAATGATAGGATCCCCACTGAAATTGCCTTAGAGGGGAGTCTTCGACAATGTTGCTGCATGTCAGAAGACCGCCTGGCAGATATAGGCGTTAGGACCTTGATGCGCGTGTCTGTATCGCTCTAAGCTCTCCCGCCCTTCCCACGCCTCGAACATTAAATCATACCCGCTATCAGGCGGCCACCTTAAATCGTTGCGCAATATTTAGGATTCCTGCGTAGAACTGTTTCACAGCGGAAAGTTTGAACATATTTATGTTGAAATCATCTAATAAGATTATATCTTCATATTTTTCTAACATGTTACATAATTCATTTTTAAGGTAGGCCGTTCACGGTAAAGTGGACACTTTGAAAATCACTACTATTTGAATAACAACAACAACCAATATTATATTTCGTGGAGGTTTCGGACATATAATTTTTGTTGGGTTGAAAAAAACAGACTATCCTGAATAGAAAAATATAAATATTTAGCATAAACAAGTAGTGAAATTGATCGAGAGAAAAAAGTTACCAGTTGCTCAGAAGTGTTAAATTTATCATGAACAGTCTTCAGTTTAATTAGTATATGGAATATACCTATATATTTTGTTTTTTTTTTTTTGCTTGTACAGGACCCTAACGGCAATATCCCTGTGCTTATGACGTACTTCTGCTGATAAGTATTCATGCCTACCTGGCATGAGAAAGTCTAAGGCAGTCACTTTTATGCTTTTGTGTATATATATCGCTATTCCTACACCTGATATTCCAGTGATTCATTCTCATTTATGAACGTCTTTAAAAGCGCAGAGGGCATGCTAACGTTCCTTACACTGGATACATTTAAAATACACTTTATTTTTATTGATATGCTATTTAAAAATCAATGCTCAAACGATACAATTACATAAATGTTACAAATACACAAAAACACTCCTAAGTGGCAGACTAAGTACTAATATAAAAAATTACAATTCTATTACGTTCATGTACACTCACACCCAAAATTATAGGCTACAGATCTGAATAAACATTTTGCGTGATGTCAGTGTCATCCCCTCAGCCATGGGATGACTAATCTGATGTCGGTAAACTGTTCCAAGCTTATGACAAGGGATTGGTGGATGACTTTGAATATAAATTAGTCTTGCATAGTGGTGTTAACCATTTATTGTCACTTTAAGAGCGGTGTTTACAATGTGAAAACAATTCAAATATGAAAATATTTTTTTTTAAGTTATCAAGCGTGGAAGAATTTAGTATTTTAGCGCCAGTGGTATGGCAGATCACAACCAGCATTCAGTAATTGCGTGAATCTGTGTGTATTATCATCATCTATAGTCTATTATATCCCTCACATCGTTGACACACTACTAAATGAACGTTTATAATAGTAGTTATAGTACTTAGTAGTTGATGGTAGACGTTGTTTGTTTACAATGTGGGATATGTACCACCCCGCCCCCCCCCCCCCCCCCCACTTAAGTCCCTAAACAGGTTTATGGTAGTGTGAGGATGGTTCAACCAAATATTTAAGGACAATATAGGAAATTCATCAAAAAAACGGGCGACACATTCAGCAGCGCATTCTGGCGGCCTAGCCTGGACATACGTTGTAAGCGCATTTGAGACAATGTTATTTTGATAATTTTGAATGGACGTTTTTTCTTTGTTTTCTCCTGTTTAAGTTATTTATAATGACTGGAAAAGTTTGTGCAATGTTTGGTTGCAATAATTACGATGTATCTAGCTGTTAGAAGTCGTTTTTTAGTTTTCCGAAGGCTGAAACTATAGCCAAATATCTTAATAAGAACTACAATATTTGCTATAGCCATGTTTACTCGTGTATAGTTTAAATCAAATATTCCTTTTCCACTGTTTAAAAATGATAGTGCATTATTGGAAACAATGATACATATTTCAACATTCAATGTTTTAAAATATTTTTTAATCTATTTTAATATAATTTTGTTTTTAAATTTTTATTGTATATTTTTAAACCAGAGCATTACCTAAAAAATAATTTAAATATCCTCAAATTTGTATATTTGCGCTCCACTCATGCTGAATGACTTAGTTGTCACTGTAGTATTTCAAGCAGTTTACCTAAATTATTGATTTCAAAGGTTTTATGTTTGGTTTTCAACATAAAAATAATGTAAATTAGTTTTAAGTGTTTGGTTATGTTAAATAAATTAAATTAATCTCAATTTTATAAGTGTTTGGTTGACTTCAATTAGCAACATTAAAAATACTTAATTTTGGTTCGGGACAATTCATATTCAATTTTTAAGTTGTTTTTTTCACTTTAAGCAGTTCCTCGAGGAAAATTTTTTTCAACTTTCACGGAATATTTATAAAATATGTGATTTACAAAATTTCAGGTTTAGAGTTAAGTATGTTTCATTATTAAAAACTGTCTGATTTGCGTCATTTGGTTGTCTTTTATGTTTACAGTAACACTATATTTAATGGTCTTAAAAATCAATATAGCTCTGTAAATTGGGTAACTGTTTTGAAATATGAATACTCTGTTTCAGTAAAAATATATTCACCGTAAATTTATTTCACGATAACAACGATATTTTAAGAGACGAGAGTAAATCTGTGCTGGTATCTCCCATTGTAATACATGGGAATTTTAATTTCGCGGGCGTTCCTTTATGCAATGCCACCAGGGTCGCTGCTGTCGGGTGTCGCCAGCTTTCACCATGTTAAAAGGCTCGAGTTTCCTATATTGTCATTCTAAAATATTTGGTTTAACCCTCCACCACCACCCCCCCACTCCTACTACAAAACGCTCATTCCGCGCAGTGACCTTGACTATCCAGGGTGGACAGCATAACCTCCCGCAATTTGTTTTGATTTATTTTTGTTAAATTTTTATTTTTTTATTTTTACTTTACAGAAACAAAATGGAAACAAGTGTTGTGATTTAATTGTTCGCGTGTTTTTCGTCGTGATGAATTTTAACGAACTGCTGATTTTCATGGTAAAATATTTACCTACTATATATATGACAAGAAGGAGAAAAACTTTAAAATGAAATGTTTAAACGTAAGACGAGGGGATTTATGCCTTCCATTATTTCGGAATTCCTTTCCAAATGTTTTTTTAATATATTTCCAGATATACTACCGTACATATACAAAGATTTAAAAAGTAATTAATTTGATACTCTTAGTTTTATGTGACGTCACGCTTGCTATTTACCGGCTGTTTTTATTACGGGTCTGTGTAGTTGTAGAAAGAGAAAAATACGGACGGAACGGAACAACGATCCGTTTTCGTTTTCGGTCCCGTCTGTTCCGTTACCGTTGCATTTTAGAACAGGCCTTACTAGAAAAACGTAACGATTTTTCACTATACGCACAGTACCTACTGCATCACGGCAACGTAAATTTATGGCAAACCCAATAAAATATCTGACCTACGCTTTCTAACTGAACATACATACATTTAGTTTACATTAATATTCACACTGTCGACTACGAAGTTGTCACGTTTTGTGTTCTGGACTTTCCGGCGCTCTTCGTTCACTTGGAAAAGAACAGACGAGTAAGTGACAAAAGCGCGCCTTCCTTAGCACACTACTCCACGCATTCTAGCGGGCTCTTCGGAAGCAACGTTTACCCTCGCGGTATAGAGAATAGTTTGTTCTTGGGCTCCTGCACGAACCAATTACCTTTCTTGAACGCAGTAAACTTACGAACGGGACCTAACTCTAGCTCTATCAGTTTACATACATGCTATTTTACTAATTCGTCGCTACGCTTAAATAAGATAAATTTATAATTAGGTGCATACAATTTACAGTATCCAAGTAAATAATATTTAATTTATTGTTTATTGCATCACACAATTCACACTAATTTCTTTCTATGCTAGGCTCAAGATAAAGCCCCTAGGAATGAAAAAAAAACAGCAAAATATGTTCGCTAATTATACTTTCATAAAATCTGTAACATAAATACGAATTGTTCAAGAAAAAATTATTAGGTGTACTATGCTTATTTTTTTTATTAAACACATTTATATCGCATTTAAGAACGCATTTGCGGCTAGAACAAGATTTATTCTTAACATGAAAAAATTCACAAACCCCTGCGATATGTAAGGAATTTATGAAATGTAATTTTCAAGACCCTAAAAACGCCCGAATATCTCAACCGCGCCATTTTAGCATTATCCTTTCGGGAAACCATTGAAAACCGCAATCAATGTTAAAAGTTGGACATTGTTTGGTACAAATATAAAACTACAACTGTTATTGCGTCCAAACCACCTTAATACAATGCATAATTATGTTATGTAGTCATCTTGAAAGTCTTAAATGTTTTCCAAGCATTTGAATACCTACTTCAATTATATGTACCTACACAGTGCACAATGAAACTTAGGCATTGCGGTTAATAATGATACATGGAAGTGAGTTTAAATGCTATCATGAAATGATAACGAAGTATTAACTGAGGAGACAGCTCGAGAGGAATGATTTTATAAATAACTATTCCGTTCACCAAGTATCCGGGGCTACTAATCATCGCTAACAATTCATATAATAACTGACAATTATAACTTACTTTAATTAACTGTGCAACTTTACAACTACAGATAAGATTCTAAACTTTGCTGCTTTCGTTATAAAGAAAATAAGTTTCCAAATACTGCGTTTAGGTTCCTGGCTGGTAGGCAACACGCTAGGGTTTCGGCGCTGTGGTCAAATACGGATTCGGCGTTGTGGTCAAGTATAGATTCGGCGTTATGGTCAATTTGGATTTCGGCGTTATCGTCAACATTGAATTCTGCGTTGTTGTCAATTACCGATTCGGCGTTATGGCATTCGGCGTTGTAGTATTTCGGCGTTAAGGTACTTTTGAGAAACACACATAAATTCATTTAGTTGTTTTCAGTTTGCTCATTTGGCACTCCCGCAGCAACATTTTTCGGCGTTATGGTCATTCGGCGTTGTGGTCATTCGGCGTTGTGGTACACAGCAGTTTTCGGGTCGTCGGCGTTGTGGTCAATTTGTAATTCGGCGTTATGGTATTCGGCGTTATTGTACGTTCGGCGTTGTGGTATTTCGGCGTTGTGGTAACGACCCCAATGTCGCTACTGTTTTGTAATTGGAAACCTACTGTGTTCGTTGGTGTTTTCGTCGTTGTTTTTTTCCATAATATCTAATTGTTTCTCTTCATCGTTGTGTACGTATATTTGCTGCGTTGTTTAGGTTGTGTTGTCTTCTGCAAATACTTTTATTGTTGAAACTGTCTCATCGTTGTTAGCACACTATGTTCGTCATGCGCTGTTATTATTTTTTTCATGACTAAATTCCTTCCACAGAATTATTGTGCTGTCTGATATTTATGTTTGAATGTGTTCGTCTGTGCTGTAATCGTTGTGTTGTCAATAATACCTGTTTAGATACATCGTTGGGTTCATCTGTTTGACATTGCTTATTTATGCTTGTTCTCTGTGGGTTTATGTTTTCATTTTTATTTTTTAATTTGCGTTCTCGGATTTTTTCATGACAAACAGTACAAAACTGCAATGGCGTTTGTCCAAGAAATTGTATTAAATCAAGATTTCTCATTGCATAAATTATTTTAAGAACATTAAAACCAGTCAGTCACACATTCACACACAGGTTCAAGCAGTAAATAAGCCGCGAAGTGATCATTTTAAAAAGGTGTCCCAAGGAAATGTTTTTCAAATATAATATAAAGATATCATCTTAAGATATAATTAAAATCCCTATTGATAGTAATTCGAGGGGAAAATTTCACGATCGAGTTTGCTATCAGCCAGATTGGGAAGAAAATTTTTAGGAGGGTGTTATAGTGCATAGTCGTACATACTATAAATTGGCTTAAATATTATTATAAATATTATTATATATATTATTATTATTATTATTATTATTTAAGGTTAAATACAAAAATAAAAAAATAATGAAAGTGGAGAGAGAACTATGCTATGGAGATTTTGGAGGCTGTATTTTCAATTCTTTCAGAAAATTGTAAAATTGGTAAATTATTAAAAAGAAGAACCGGGGATATTTTAATTTTCTTCAGGAAACATTTGGCTAAAGTCAGGGAAGTTTTATTACAGATTTTTGTGGACCACCAGGAGATGTTGCCTGTTTGTCTCACCCAATTAGTATAATTAACTGCTAGGTCCGTGCTAAATTGACGTTATTTTATGAACCAAAAATATGATTTATATTAAATACACATTTTATAACATCGTTAGATCATTTATATATAGAGAAATTCCCTAAAGGAAAAATAAAATAGTGTCTGGTTGTATCATGAACACGGCCGCGTGTTGTACGTGAATACGTGTACGTAAAAGGTAATATTTTCTACACAAAACATAAAATACGCTATTTTATGTATGTTATAATCATGTTTGAACACTAAGAAGTCGCGTATAGGCCGACATTATATATTTTAATTATTATTTATTTTATTTTAATACCATATATATTCGCTATAAATATTTTACACTAATGTTTTATTTATGCAATCGATAGATTTTGAAAAGAGCTGACGATTGAAAACCAAACGAACGTCATAGCTTCTCCGAGTCAAAAGTGATACTAAATTGATTTCTCGAAACGTAGCAAAATGACCTCGAAATGGCGGCACTTCCCCCTCCACCGCGAGCGATGCGTCACAGTCCTCACCTCACTTAGCGTAACGAATTCTTTGATCCTTTGATCCAGTGGAGTAATTAAATTTTGGATGGAGATGATAGATATGTAGCTGCAACACGAAACTTTTTCCCCAGATTTTGTTATCATTCGTTTTTTTGAATTGCTTCCAAAGACGTATTCACGTCAAAATCAAAATCCATATGACTTAATCATATGCTATTAGGTCTGATGGTAAAATTTGACAGTTAAATATCTCGACTTGAATACGTTCAAGTCTAGCATACATTCAGAAAATAAGGCGTAGTTTGCATGTCTCTGATGTTATTGCCGACACTCATACAAATTTCGTGTCGGACGTTGCTAAGGGTGGTCTTCAAAGAAATTCGGGTAAGGTAGTTAATAAGCACTGGCTTGTTGGGATACAATCGGAACCTGACTCTCGAGTCATATTCCAGGAAGAGTCCAAACCGAATCCCAGTAAGGGAACAAATCGGCCACCGTTTAAATAAACAGTGCCCTGCGCGAGGCTAGAAACTGGTTCCAACGCTTTTTTTTTTAGCGGACATCTGGCAACCATCGATACAGTTGTTACGGCAAAAATCCTAGACATAGCAGCAGCAAACCACGAATTCAATATTGTGTTATTCTAATTTTCCCAAGTACTTTTTAAGTTGCGGTTATTTCTTGTTATGACCATTTGGCACACCAATACGTTTGGTACGTCCCCCGCTATTCACGAAGTTGAATACATGCGAGATAATTGCGCCAGACGCGGGTTCGCCATCTTGAATAAAAATCAGCGAAAAGTGAGCTCCTCGCATGCGCGAAATTTGGGCAACAGATAGGTCACAGATATGACAACGAACTGCGTTCCTTGAAAATAAGGGGACTGGCCGTGTTATATCACTAGAGACCTGTAAAATTCGCGATTTCAAATCCCTAGATAGGATAGGATAGATTCCATAATCCTTTACGCACTCGTGCAAATTACATCTGCTGATTGGTTACCGTCTCGTAACACCTGTTGACTGCAATGATCGTGATTCGCTAATTCTTCTGTTAAAGATTTTTCATTGGCCCAGAGTCCTTCAGATAAACTGTGGCCCAATCACTGAAGCAAAATAATGTCAAAAGTATTTGGACTCTATCCTATCGCGAAATGAATCCGCGAATTTTACAGGTCTCTACCTATCACGTACTAGAAATACGGTTAGGGAACCGGTGTAGCAAATTCAACACCTATACCCTTATTTTAGTCTCTTGGAATATTTGGCACCAGCAGCAATACCTTGCCCGTGTTTACTCTGTTGCGACTATATTTAATATCTCATCTAAATTTTAATCCCACAAAAATTAGGATGTAGCTTTTTTCCCCAGTCCCTGACCAAAGTGATATCTGCGATAAAACTTTTGTAGTAGGCGCTGCATATCTGAAAGTTTGGTGACTGTGTAACCACTCTGGAATGAGGGCAAAGTGGTATCTTTGGATTTAAAAATATTGATTATTAAAATTGCTTAACGTTTTATAGTTTTTATCAGAAAATAGTGTCCTGGACAAGTATTTGTTTTTCTTGTTCAAGAATAAATTCCAATTTCGCCAAAGCTACTTTTTACCTTAATAAAATTTTTGTTTGTAGCCCTATATGGCTGACATGGTTTATGTTACAAGAGTTTGGTCAAGTAATATATAAATATGTTATTATGGTTTACATACCATAATTGTTTTTACTTATCTAGTTGGGAGAATATAAAATAATAGTTTGTTACAATAATGCACATAAATATAAATTATTTCTCAGTAAAATGAATGTTGTTCGTTTACAAAGAAAAAATATTTGAAGCTTAGCTGCCGAAATATGTCATTGAAGTGTTTCGAGTAAAATTATTGTACATTTTCGAACACGTGTCAGTGGGAACAGAAAATAATTTAGTAGGTATATGCCGTAACTCAATGTCTATCAATCATTAATTAGGGACACTACAAAAAAACTTGATTCATCAGATTAACAATCAATTTTTAAGATATATTTCACAGGAATGTATTTTACAGTCTACACTGTAGTATAGAAACATAGAAAGTTCACTGTTTTCTTTCCCGACGGTGTAGAGTTCATTTGACATTTTCCTTTTTTTACTCTGAGCCGACTCAATTAAAAAAACTGAAACACGAGAGAGTTGAGAACTAATGAACCAGCGACATATTGCAAGAGCATGCACAGCACTTCGGAGTTCAAACTAGAGGTTATTGAGCCTGCGAATTTTCTCGAAACCTTTAAGGGTATTGGTTTTATGAGAAAATTTCTGTCCAAATAACTTCTTCGTAAGATTGCGATTTCCTTTTTCGCAGTGGTGGTTGACTCAGACAAATATTTTTACTAGAGAGAGAGAATACGGTTCGGTTGATTCGCAAAAGCTTCCGGGAGCGAACAGGAGTTTCAGCGAAGCGTAACGAATCTTCGACGAACCCTGACTCCTGTAAGTAATCCAACCCTTGCCCCTCTTTTTCTTCAGATCGCGGTTCATAGCCATAGTTTTTTTCCCCTGGTGCCCGGAGACTTACGTCAGCGGGTAGGGTTGTGTGACGTGTTTGCACGTCGATATCGACATTTTGAGCATGTCGATGCGTCGATACCATTCTTGAGATAGGGTTCAACATGTCAGGACCGACATTTCGAGAGATCGACGTCTCAATGCCACGCCGACTTGTACATTTTACAAGTATGACAAAAATTTAGCTGGGACTAATGTTTTGTTTCGAAAATTCTGATGGATTTTTCATTCATATACATATTTTAAAAAAAAAGTGTTATAATTTTTTAAGAATGAAGTTCAGTTTTTTTCCCACTTCAGTTGTTTCGGAAGTCTAAACTGTCAATATAAAACTAATTTCACGAAATTTTAATCTTTACAGGAAGTGTGAAAAACAAATTAAGGAAATTTCTATAAATATATAGACACATATAAAACAACTTAAATTTTATGTTCTTAGTGCATAATTTCATTTCTCTCACCTTATGGAATTGAAGATTTTTTTTATAAAACCATACTTAGCCTATTTTCACACATTTATGAATGAATTTAGAAAAGTGGTTAAATGAGTCAAAAATATATGTAAAACATCACTACGTAACTCTTCGTGTATATTATTTGTACTCACTTTCTGACCTCTCTATTAGATTCAGAAATAAATATGGTTTTATCCAAAAGTATCAATTTACAGTCATTAGTAGGGGCAGGCATTTTTCGCGAATAAATCTGAACGCCTATTAGACTGCCACAAGTTATAAACACACCAGCGGTTTCTTCCTTGTGATTGTCGGAAGTCTGCGAGAGAAGCCGTTGCCTTGTTTGACCGAGCCACTCAGGACGCGTTGGCTTCCGCACTGAATTTCTGTGATTGGTGTTGTAACAATCGATATTGACCTGAAAGAAACTCACCCAATCACGAGACACAGACGATGCTACAGTGTTTTAACTTTCAGCTAGTCTCGGAATCTTTTCGCGAAATATGGATGCCCCTAAATATCACAAAATGAATCCGTGAATTATTCCGATCTCCAGCGGTGACATAATCTTGCAGACGCTCACCATTCAGAAGGGAGAAGCGGGGAAGCCATACCATATTGCAGCCTAGTGACCGGTCATAATTTTTTTTTTCGCGATAAAAATTTACGTGTCAAGATGCGCATACCTGAATCTAAAATACCGATATCGTCGAGACCAATACACGTCGAGCTCCCATCGACGTGTAGAAGTCGACGTTTGTAGAGCCAGGGCATGGTGGTGGTTAGGGGGGGGGGGATTGGAGTTGCGTAAACAAAGTCGGAGAGTTCGGTGCAGTTCGATAAACCAAAGGAATTGGAGGGGGAGACGGAGAATAAAGAAACTTCAGAACGAGATTTTTTTTTTTTTTTCGCGCGCTCCACCGCGTGCCGAATCTCGCCGATTGGTCAACAGGGGGAAGGGGGAGGGGGGTGGAGCTAGCCCGAGCGGGCGCGCACGCGAGCAGGGGGAGTCTCCGGGCGTCTCTATTCGTCTTTCGCTCGGGTCTCCTCGGGGCGTCGCGACGCCCGGGCGTCGCTCTTCGCGGCCCTCTCCTCTCGTACGCCCACAGGTGAGTGTCCACGAGCACACACACACACACACACGCCTGTCCTCCCCCTCTCTTGCTTGGTTTCGGCGAACCCGTGTCCTTATCCTAATGTGGAAGACGTCACGTTGTTGCCACGAAAAACTTCCCTGTCTACAGTTGTGATGTCCGACGTCCTGAATTCTAAAGTGGTCACTAGAGCGCAGTTAAATTTTTTTTTTGGTTTATTGTTTTCATGCATGTTTTTTCCAAACGGGAACCGGGAACTCAAATATCGTGAGTGTCCTGTTGTTGTTCTATGGTACCAAAAGGCCAAAGTTTTGGGACAAAAAGTTAAAGTTGACCGATGTATAACGGACCAGGGGAGATTCAGATCATCGCCCACACCATCAATGACGTCAGAGGGTCACGTGGGCCAATCAGCGATCAGTGACCGTCGTCGGACACGGTTTTATTCCACGCGAATCTCTGACGTCATGCGTGTGTGTGGGCGATTGTCCGAACCTCCGTGGTCCTCCTAAACACATTGGTCAACTTGCTCTTTTTGTCCCAACATGTGTCCTTTGGTAGCAAAGAAGAAGAACACTCGTGATGATATCTGTTTCCAGTTCCTGTTTCAAAAAGGTAAACAGAAAAAATAACGGACGATGTGGTAGTAACATTCCAAGAAGACCAACACGAAATATTGATAAGTGCGTGGTCCTCTTGCTATCGGCGCTTTGAAAAAACTGATTTTTTTTTTTTGGCAGTGTGATTAAAATTCATTTATTAGCATTTACTGCCTTACCGAATAACTAAATACTATTGAAATCTTACAACTTTCTCAAGTTTAAAAACAAGTTAAATTCATATCCCAAACTAAGCCGCATACTCATTTGTAATGCATGAAAACAACTAACAAAAACAAAATCGGAAAACACATATTTTGCCACTTATAGATATCTGCTGCTCTCTGGTGACTACTGTTTAGAAATAAGTGGATTCGGACATCGGACATCGCATCTGTTGACTGGACAGTTCTCCGTGGCCACAATATGACGTCATTCAAAGTCTGATAAGTAGGGACCGGAAAAATTCGCGGGTTCAATGACCTGCAGGATAGCTCCATAGTTCTACGTACACTCGGTCAAATGTCACCCACTCATTGGCTGCTGTCTTGTGAGACGTCCCAGCGTAGCAGCCTGTGATTCGATAAAGCTTTGGTCGGGTGTTCATTGGCCCAGTCATCCAGGTGAGTTGTGAGCCAATAGCAGAGGCAGCACTGAGGTATAACTGTTTGTATTTTAGCCTATCGCGAAATGAATTCGCGAATTTTTCCGGCCTCTACTGATAAGGACACGGAACCGCCCACAGGTTCAGGCTGTTGTAGACGCGACTTACGCTGGGTGCATGGTTATAATGTAACAGTAACAGTAACAGTAGGTCATGCGCGCAAGATTTGACCGCCATGTTTTCGAACCTATTGATTTACAATAGCGGATAGAAGGGAAGTTAATATATGTTATTTCTGTTACGGACGCATGGCGCAAAAACCAATTAGTAGGGACCGGAAAAATTCGCGGGTTCAATGACCTGTAGGATGAACTCCATAGTTATAAGTACACTCGGTCAAATGCCACCCACTCATTGGCTGCTGTCTTGTGAGACGTTCCAGCGTAGCAGCCTGTGATTCGATAAAGCTTTGGTTAGGTGTTTTTTCATTGGCCCAGAGTCATCCAGGTGAGTTGTGAACCAATAGCAGAGGCAGCACTGAGGTATAACGATTTGCATTTTAGCCTATCGCGAAATGAATTCGCGAATTTTTCCGGTCTCTACCAATTAGCAATTAGAGTAGAGTAGGAAGCCGTTTTGGCGGACTAGAAACTGTTTACAGCCCCCCTGGGCTTCACCCCTGTCAAAAACTTTGTTTCCCCGTGGATGTCGCTATTAATAGACTAGATAAGTTCATCAAGTGCTTGGATTTAAGAGGATATTTCCTGCCGAATTAGATTTTCCCGAAATTTGTTTGGCATAACTAGTGGTTCTGATTATAGGACATAAAAGATTAATTTGGTAACGTACTTAAACATGTAATGGAAGTTACTAACCTATAAATTTGAATGGAAATTTACCATACAAATATGGTAAGTTATCTCACCTACATTTGTTTCGAAAAAAAAAAAAATGAAATGCGTAGGAAATATTCAACATTTGTGTACAATATTATAGATTAAAAACTTTCATTTCATTCATAAGGAATATTACAAAATGGTCCTACATTGTAAGGACCTTCTTAATTCGCGGTATCCTATACGAAAGGTTATAATGTAAACGCTAGTTTATGTGACAATATTTATCGCCAGTAGATGCACTGTTAGAACGAATGTTGAGAACTGTACGGGATTATTTCTCTAATACGAATTTTGCTGTCCTCCCCAATGATCTCCGTTAAAACTGTCCGTTTGTGCTATGAATGACGTATTACATCACTTTGTGGAAACCCCATTCAAATTTTGGGTACTTAACATGTAAGTACGATGGTGCGACCGTGCAATGCAATAGCGCACACATTTCCGTTTTGGAATTTTTTTCCCCCTCGCTGTGAAGGGAGACGTGAAAAAGATACGCACACATACATTCGGCGGCTGATGCACGGAGTAAGGTTTTTTATTTATCCGGAAGATGAACGTCAATATTGAGCACGCTTCAGTGAGAGCGGCTGAAGTTGTTCCACGAAATTCATTTCTAAAAATACTCTCGCTCTCAGCGCGTGCCTTGAAGTGTGCTGGGGATGAGTTGACTGAATTTGAAGTCTTAACGACCGAATAAAGCCACGAGTTGCCTGAAAAAATACAGAATCAAGGCAATACTTATTGTGAAAATAGACAAAATTTAATTTAAATGTACCTATGTGTCTAAGCTCCGGGATGTCTACACCGCTAAAGAAACAAATAGTGTGATTTTACACTAAATGTATGTGGCAGCTGAATGTCCACTATGTTACCGTAATTTTACGCCTGCATGTTTTGCGTGTATTTTTACTCTTGGACGCAAGTAAAAAGTACTAGTGAAAATTTAAAAGTACAATTGCTATGGTTTGATCAATATGTCATAGGCTATGACTCATAGCTGTTGGTGTACTTTTAATCGATGTGTATATGCGTGCATGTTTATATTTACCACAAATTTCAGTTAATTTTAATAAATCGTTGAATAAATTAAAATAACAATGAACATGTTAATTGGTACTACTTCCAAGATGATGCATAAATTTTTGTACCTTATATCTATTAATGAACAAAGTGAACTTCAGAATGATTTTGAATTTAATCACATTAATTGTTCAAGTAAACACTTCTAAAAATATGAGAGACTTTGCAGAGTATCGAACCCATAACTCTTATAGTTGTTAGTCTAGCTCTCATCCATGGCATACAATAGTCGATAATTATTTAAACTTAATAAGTAACATAATTAAGATTAAATGGGGTTTTGTTATTTTGAATTGCTAAATATATCTTTTTTTTCAGTTCCTTAGCAGTTGTCAATTTACTTTGAAATTTTAATATGGCGTACCTACAAGTAGAGTTTACTGACAAAAAAACGGACAATTATTAATTTAACACTTGTGTGGGTAATTTCATCTATACATAGAAATGTGTAATTTAATACGTTTGTTATTGTTATAACATGTGAACATTCGTGTATTTTTACTGAAGCTTGTAGCATTATTTGTTAGAAAAATTTTTGTAAAATTATACCAAAAGTACTAGTTTTTAAAAATCTTAGACATAATTTAAAATTACTAAACTTTTCTATATGTAATTTTACAAAAAAATTTTTTGCTGTGCACTGGCTTATACCTATTGCAATGATGATTTTATTTACTAGGCAGTGCATACCAACAAAAATGAGTTACTGTTTAACTGTGCGTTTTTTAACTTCTTTTTTAAAAAATCTGGTGATTCTCGCCAATGTTGTTCACATCCTGGAAAATTTCGATTATACGATCGCAAAGGACATTATTACTATTACCACCACCACCACCACCACCACCACCACCACCATCATCATCATAATCATTTTCATCATAATCCTTTTTCTTACATTATTTATACTTTCTATATCATTTATACAAATACACAATGTTTTACAGAACTCATAACACTTAAAAAAGCTAGCTATTAAGTTCTACTAGTCTATTTATTACTATGCGCAGTATTTTTAATTTAATTTACTATTATATTAAAAGTACATAAATTTATATTAAATTTTATACGTGTGTGAAAGATTAATTTAGTTGTTACGTAAAATACATTTATGTATTAAGTAAAAAATATATAAAATTAAAAGAAAAATAATTTAACTAAGCTACCAGAGAAATGAAAAACTACTTAAATATTAGAGTAACCTCAGCATAAGTTAAAATTTACACCCACATAATTGTATGTGATGTTTTTTACTATTAAGTTGTCGGATATAATTATTGAAAAATAGCTACACTTTTTTTCAGTAAAACATCTTAAGATCTCCCACATTTGATTAGAATTTATGTTTGTGTTTCGTCATCAATATATTCTTGGAGGTTCTTTGATATAAATAATTTTTTCAAAGTAACCGTGGGAAATAAAACCCTACCTCTTTCTCTCTAATTACTTCTAACAAAGAATGTATGTAAGTTTGGTCTATGATTCGTTGTCTGAAATAATTGCAACTAGTAAATTGTTGAAGGAAGTTTAATCCACCACAAAATAATTAAAAAAAATTGTTATCTCGAACTGGTTGTATAACTATATATTTATAAGACTTTCTTAGAATAAACTAAAAACTGCTATTTTGACCGTTATAAGTATTTGTTTCACATGCTTAGTTTGTTAACTAATTTTCATGTCATTACTATTAATTAAGGGATTTTCCTGTAAATTTATTCCAATAGTTCCCTTGCATTTTATTTTGTAGGATAGCAAATTTGCACACATGTTATTTAGTTAAATTTATTTTTGAGCTGTTAAATGTTAACGAAGTGTTCATAACTGTGATCAACCCCTTGCATGACTTTTTACCGCCATTAGATAATACTGAGTAAACGTCTGGTGAGAACATTTGAGACAAACATTAAATGCAAGAAAGCTATCAGGACGGGTTTTTAGGAATAGCCCTCAAAATATTAGTGATGACAAGGACATGAAGTAAAATACCCGTATATCTGTCGTCCTTACTGACATAATACGACCAGACAGTTGTGTTATTGGCTGTCGTCGAAAAGGGAAGGGGGTGGCATAGGAGGGTTATATTCCCCCTTAAGTTATAAAATAGAATATGTGAGATCTTGGTGAAGGCAGTAATTTATGTTACTTTGGGCAATGCAAAGTGAGCTGTTACATCACATGGAACAAGGCCGAAGCCGGGATTTTGTGAAAAATGGGTCATGTACAGCCATTATATATATTTATAGTTTTTCTCTATAACTGAATTTTAAAAAAAATTTACCGTCACGCTTGAAATCTCAGGGAGTAGAAAACATTTACAACTCCAACCTTTACAAGTAGAAAATAAATATTGATTTGCTTGAATAAACTAAACATTTCATAATTTGGTTTTTATTTAATTAATTTTATTACTTTGTTGTTAAGTTAATTATTTGATGATTTTGTTTAAAACAATTCATGAAAACACTGATAATAAAGTTATTAAATATTACATGAAACACACATGTAGATGTATGAAAGACGTGCTTACAGTATCAGGAAAAAGCATTCCTGCTGCTGTGTACGAAGCATGTTGGGCTATAATTGGGAGGAAATACATTATTGTAGCCCATTAAGTGTCAAAATAGTTCTTGTAAAACAATCTATGAGTAGCTCATTTGCTATGAATTATTATTCTGTCTTCATTTTTTTTAAATCCTGGAAGGGAGGAGTCCGCACCATAGTCTTCCACCCCCTGGTTACGTGCTAACGATATTGTAACTTTCCAAACCCATTTGTTGCAGATGTAAGATTTTTGAATACAATTTTTTTTTTAAACCCTCCCGAAATAAATTCCATTATCCGCCTCTTGGTTGCATAGTGCGTTATACACGCTTTTTCTTCCGTGGAGTCGTTTGCCGAACAAGTGTTTGTTAATGCGTTTGTTTGCTTATGGGACGGGCGAGATAATGTTGACCTTCGCTCCGTGAGTGGACGATGATGACGTATGTGTACTGGTCTGTAACCTCTGCGGGGTTTGGAAGCGAAGAAGTACAGGGGCCGTGGGGGGAAAATAATTTTGCGGGGCCCCCTTCTCATAACTTATTGTGCAATTTTTTTTAAAACCACAATAAAAATATCTAGATGCTTTAAACGTTTCAGTGGCCATAACTGTAAATATTATCTGTGTGTATTGCATAACACATTTCTGTACTTTACAAAAGTTTATTTTGGAAACGAGCTGCTAAGAAATAGTTTTCAATACTACAAGAAAGATATTGTAACTTTGTGCAACGCAGGGCTATGGTTATTTTAGTATAGGCCCTATATGAAAACGTATTTCCAGACAATACTGAGTATATCTTATGAAAATTGGCACATAATTTTAAATTTAAATTGATGTTTCAAAACATTGAAAATATAATAGAATATTCAACTATTTGACTTTATTTGGTTATATCGTACTTATTATGTGCGCATTTAATACTGAGAAGCTATTCAGAAAATGGGTTACAAATAAATTTAACGATTGGAAGGTACTGGGTTAACACAAAGCATAAATGCCCGTGTAAGAGTCTGAACCCAGTATTACTGCGAACCTTTTTTTTTTGTAATGATACAGTTGTTTTCATGTAAATGTACAAATGTACAAATTTCTGAAATTTTACATGAACAATTACGTTTACAAAAAATTTTTTGCACTGTACAAGGTAATGCGTGAAGGCACCTTTTGTCCAGCAGATGGTCCATGCCACGAACATGGACCAACCAAAACATCGGGCAGTGTGTGGTGATTGCACTGTGAAAACATATTTAAACTGTGCTCGGAAAATGACCGTTTTCAACTATCGACATTCTAATCCCTGCTTACTATAACCAGTGGTGGTGAAGCAACATTTCCGCAATGTTTTGGGCGTTGCATTATTGTGATGGTGGGGAAGAAAGTGACTTCAACCACGTCACAGCCTGCCGTCTCCTGACAATTTCCAACTCCGTGACGTAAGAGTGAATATGTGGAGAAATTACATTTTATTGCCGACATCTATAGTCCTTACTGAATGTGTGACACGTTCGATTGACGAATGAGCGTCAAGAAAGTTGAAACGTACAAGTACAAAAATTAAAAACGGGTTCATAATGACATACTACGTTTCAAGTAGAAATACCTAAGTATTAGCCCAGGTATATTAGACCAAAAAAAGGTGGTTTTGATCCATTAAATCATGTAGTTCGAAAAGTTTCAGGAATGTGTAGAGGGAGTTCCCCTCAACAGAGCGTAATAAAGTCACATTGATTTAGTTTGTCGCCTAGGTTTTGGCGGGGGGGAAAGGGGGGGGGGAGAATGATAAAAGGTACCTTTTTCAATTTTGGTGAATTGGTGGGGGAAACGGGAGAACCCCGGGAAAACCCACAGGCCACGGCAACGTCCGTCACGTTGCGAAAATCTGGGTTTGACCCCCCCCCCCCCTTTTTTTTCCCCCAATGGAGTCGATCCCCGGTCGCCTTGCTGGGGCAGGCGAGTGTTCTAAACACGCGACCACCGCGCTCCTATCGATCGTGCTAAGTTTTGAAAGGTGTTTTCTCAGCAGCGGTGTCACGGAGTCACCGCTCTGGACCATTACGGAGCTTCTTGGACCGTCTTCACCATCGCGTCCGCCGGACGATATATCGATATGTGTGCGCGCGACCAACACACGAGTCCGGCTGCGACTTTCTCCGCGGTACAGCGTGTCCCATCATTAGTGTGCAGTGAGCGTTGTAATGGCCATTTACCTTCTCTTTCCAATGCACGATCTCTGCTTTAGAGCTGCCCTTGTGTCGGGGTGCTATGTTGCCAGATATAGGTCATAGAGCACAAAAGTTTCATAGACTAAGATTATAATGTAATTATTTTTTTTGAAATGTACCCTAATAATTGTGTTCCATAAATGAAAATATTTTAATGAAATTTTTTGAAATACATATTTTTCTTGTATTTCATCAAGAGCATCATGTGATAATATGAAACCTGAAGTTTTCAACTGTTTTTTTTTTTGGTTCAACAATATTTTTTATCATAAATTTTGGCTCTCGTTGAGAATAAACCATAGTTGAATTGAATGCCTTGTAATTAATATTGAATGACTGCTGCAAATAGTATATTCTGTGAAATAATTAGCGTTTGGTATCGAATGATTATTTGTTTGAGAATGACTACACGTTTACTAAAACTGTCAACAGATATTATTTTATGGTTTAGGAAAAATGGACAAATATTATAAATAAAAAAATTAAACTTAATATAGTAAACGAGGGTATACAAAATAAGATTTTTAATGTAAACAGGCCTAGTAGTAACAATTCTGGCAAACTAGAGGCGTTATTCACTCCGTTCAGCAAACTAAGCGTGAGAGACACTATATCCGAAAACATCGCACTTCCCCCCCCCCCTGCACACACAAAAGGTATTTACGAGCCATGGATGTCCTTGAGCGAATAAATAATGTATAATATGAATGTGAATAATAATAACGAACATAATGATACCACGGATGAACTCCACGCACTCATGGACACACAAAAAAAAGTCGTTTCTGCTGCCACAGTTTAACCTTTTTGCCGGCGTGCATGTGATTTGATCATTAACTTGGTAATGTGGTATTAATTTCTTTAGTGAAAACTCTGTTCTCTCAAAGATAACAACACGAAGATTTCAGGCATTGTGAAGAGAAAGTAAATACCCATTCAAATACACACAACAAGTTTCGGTGCGCCAGCTCGTCGGTCGAAGCGACAGACGGTAGCCTATAGTTCGCAGGGATTAAAGAGACAACCACAATCCAAACAGCTACGGAGTTTACGGAAGTAAAAACGTTAGATTAGGTTTGGTTCCATCAGTGTAATGGGTAATAATTTTTTTTTCTCCTGGGAGGGTAGGTTAGGTTATGCCAGGTAAATCGCAAACTAAAATACAAGGTTGATGTTTTCCCACGAGCGATCGGCCAACTTCGGAGAACTCCGGAACTGTTCGGGCGTGTCTCTGATCCTCGTGAACTGTTGAGTGTCGGTCGGCGGGAGAGGAGGCGGGGCCTTGGTAGAAAGCGGCGAGTGTTCGGCGTGGTCCGTGCCTTACCGGGTCTCGGTGACTCATCACGTGGTCCTTGGGAGACATCGGCAGCTGTAAATGCCACGGGGAGAAGGGAAAGGGACCTCAGGGCGCCGCCCGGACACCAGCAGATAGCATCGTCGGGGGCTACGCTGAGTGCAAGGTCGTGCCACCAGGGGGAGCCCCCCTTCCCTGTGAGTAATAATTCTGAGAGGGCCCCTCCCTTTTTCTGCACCGTTCTCCACGTCTACATTTATATCTTTATTTATAAATAAAACAAAACTACATAAAACCAAACAATCCTTTCAACGAAGAAAAACATTGTAAGAACAGTTTTTTTTCATTACAAATCCAGTTACGATCGTAATTATCTGGTAATTTTTTTAACATCATAATAAACATAATTCATAATCTCAGTCCGCTATGAAAGAAACACATCCACAATTTTTATTTCAAATATTAACATTACAGAGACAGCATACAACCGCTCCGTCACTTCGTACCGCCATGGTTTTCACATAGTTTTCAATTAAAATTGCACTGATTCACAGTAGTTTCTACTGGTGATAAGCTAGTTTTCCCCCTCCCCCGCCTCTTAAACTTAAACACACAAAATACCCTCACAGAAGGACACAGAAATCAAAAGCATGATGCCTGGATATAGTCCTAAATCAATTTAATTGTAAAAAAATGTGAGCTAGTTTTTCACTACTCGCTAGAGATGTGTAACATCTAACCTCAGTAACAAGGAAATTCATGTGTCCTCGGGTCGGAAATACACTTATAATACGAAACTCGGACATGAAATATAACGTAGAATTATATATATATATATATATATATAAACGAACATGATGAATATACGCAAATTGTTTTTCAGCTACATTTCTGGACGCGAATCACACATATTTTCCGCACCCGCCGCTAGAATTCGTTGCCGGAGCAACTACGTCGTCTATTGAAACATTCGGCTTGCAAAGGGAAACTAAAAAAAAAAGACGTGACTGAATTTTCGACAAGGAATTCGATAAAAAATTCTGCCCATATTGTTAAAATTCACTAAACAGTTAATACTATAAAGTTTCACTCTTTGTGTTTGTGAAGATTGGTTCGATCCATCCGCCACAGATGGCAGTTACCGTGGTTCACGAAATGACTCATGTCGGGGAAGCCTTCTTTTCACAGACGAGAGAGCCAAAACCCGAAGTTCCCCGAAGTTCATGTTTTTTTTTTTCCGTATCTTTAATGTAGCTATCCTAACCAAATCAACCGTCCACAATGTTTTAAAGTATTTATAATGTAGCTAACCTAACCTAATTGACCATTAGTTATCATGAGTTACCATGAACAAAAAAAAAACCGAAGATGTGAATTGAAGGCTTCCCGTGGAAGGCGCGCGGCGAGTGCAGTTGTCGCCCGGCGACGCGCGACAACTGGCCGCTGAGCTGCGGGGATGACGGGTCGGAAAAAGCGACGACCCACTTCCGTGACCCGGAATGGCGCGAGGCCCAACAGCGCCCTCCCTCGATGCCCCAGCCGGTCGCGTCCAGCCTCGCCGCGGGCCAGACTGTAGCCTGCAGGGACTCTTCGGGGCCCCAGCCCAGTCAGATAATTCCTAGAGTCCGGAAAAATACGCGAATTCATTTCGTGACAAGATGTCCTGACTGTCCTGCTATTGGCTCGCAGTTTAACTGGAGTTCTCCGCGCGAGTGAGAGACTATATCGACCAAAGAAGCATCGAATCACAAGCAACCAGTGGAGACGCCTCACAAGTTAGCACCCAATGAACACGCGCGTCTGCTTGAGAAATGCAGAGGATGGTGGAGGCTATCCTAGAGGTCATTGAATCCGCGAATTTTTTCCCGGTCTCTAATAATTGCTTCTAGCGCGGTGCCACCTCCAAGCGTGAGGCTCTGAAACTGGCGCGCGGACTTCTCGTCGTGCATATGAATCCGATCGGCAACGGTTACATTTTCAAGGCGTAATGCAAGTTCCTTAAGGTTCTCAAGAATCTGTAACGGTTGTGTCATGGCTAAATTTTTCTCTGAAAACACGCCATTTTTTTTTTTTTAGTTGCCACTTGAATACTTCTGAAAACACAGTTTAAAAACCTTAAAACCAAAAAACAAAACTACCCACTTATTGACTCGCAGTGAATTTTAAATGCTTTTCGTAAACAGGCCCCACAGGGATATCTTTAGTAGTTTTCAAATCGCGCGCGCGTGTGTGTGCACCTAAGGGCCCGCCTATCCGGACCCACACACACAGTGTGAAAACCTTCACACGAAACCACGCGATTTGAATACAGCTCAACATATTCCAGTGACGCCTGTTCACGAAAAGCAATTAAGAATGTGATGAAGGCGGACGAGTAGTCCTGTTTCCGTATTTCGTTTTTAAAATGCGTCATGACTTCATGAGGAGAGTGAAAAAGGGTTAGTACGCAATTTTTTTTCAGAATAATTTTTAGGCGTGACTAGGGTCATGCGTATTTCGCGAAAAGATTCCGAGACTAGCTGATGAAAGTTAAAACAGTGTCGCAATGTCTGTGTTTCGTGACTGGGTGAGTTCCCTTCAGGTACCCGTCGATTGTTACAACACCAATCACAGTAATTCAGCGCGGATTCACACGCGTCCTGAGTGGCTCGGTCAAATAAGGAAACGACTTCTCTCGCAGACGGCCGCCAATCACAGGGAAGAACCCAGCTGATGAGAGTATGCATTGTTGTTGTATAATGGTCGCTCAGATATTTTCGCGAAAAAATGTCGGTCCCTAGACATGACACACCCAATGTAGATTCTTGAAAGTACTCAAGGGCCTTGCATGACAACTTATTATATCGTTACCGCTCAAATCTCACAGATTCCATACGCACGACGAGAAGACTGCGCGCCAGTTCGAAGCCTTGCTCTTAGAGGCGATACCGCGCTAGAAGCACCAGAGAGCGACGCACTTATTCCGCCTCATTAACAAAAATATACCCCTGACTAGGCGGGCCCCTCAGTAATTCTGCAGTGCCTGCACCCATAAAAAGTATAATATTCTGAAAATTAATTCTGTAAACGTGGGTCATCCTTAGATGGCAGTGTGTATTTAAATGTCTTTTATTATCTCCTTCCAATGCACGATTTCTGCCATTAGCGCTGTCCGTGTTTTAGTGTGCTGTATTGCCAGATATTCACCAGAGAGCAAAAAAGTTTTAACAAAATGTTGTAATGTAATGAACAATTTGGTTACATATAGTTTGTAAAGGAAAATTTGGAAAGAGAATTTTGATAGTATATTTTCCTGCAGTATTTCTTCAAGATCATCATCAGATAATATTCTGTTTTTTATTTCTAAGGAGACACAATTGAAAGACGCCATCTTGATATCAACCGTGATCATAAACATTTATTTACATTATTTAATAATAAAAGTTTATCTCTTTTAAGCATTATGAAATACCTCGTTAATTATAGTGACAGATTGCTGCAAATAGTTTCTACTGTAAAATAGTAATTGGAGTTTAGCATTGACTTATATTTTCTGTCAGAATGACAACTGAAATATTGTTAATAGACACTATTTTATGGTCTTAGAAAAATTAAACTATTTCTTTATCTAAAAAGCAAGTATCACAATATCTGAAATTATGATAACAATGGTGTCGAAGCAAACATTATGTGGTCCACGGGAATACGTTAAAATTTTTTGAAGACATTTTTATTCTTGTAGCATTATATTTCATAATATTTTTTTTCAAAGAATTCCATTGAAAACGCATGAAAATATCCTGAAAGCACACTAACGTGATTCAAGATTATCAAGGGCTCCAAATCACTGAGTGGCTTACTGTACAAAAAAAAATAAAGATTCGTGCTGAATTGTAGGGTTGCACTACATAAACCTGCCTCACCAAGTTCGGCTTGACTGTCTCTGCCTTCAAGATTATATAAGTCTTTCAGTCAAGCAGTTACCTCCAAGATTATATAAAGCTTTCAGCCAAGCAGTTACCAACTTTGTTTAAAAAAAACACAGAGGTAATAATCCATCGCAAGCTAGCTTCATGTTACTTCTGTCCTACGGTAGAATATGGCTTAACAGAGATTTCTTATGACATGTAGTAAAATAAGCTATGGCAATTTTCTTGAATCAATCTTTCCCGTTGCAAGAAACATTAAAAGAACGCAAGACTGTGTCTTGACATCACGTAATTAGTCTTCGTTTAATATTAACCTGTGTAGAAATTAAAACTACTGGAGGTTTTTGGTGGCGAACGTTAACACGCATAACAGTAAATATTTTTGCTTAAGTACAGTTCCAGGCCTAATATTTATTAGCATAAATATAAAAATATTTTTCGTAAGATCATGCTCCTGTACCAGTCTCGTAAAATAAACCAAAGTACTCAGCACCAACAACGCTCAGTTGTCTTTCAGGCAGAAATCTCCGTGCAAAAAAAAAACACATGAATCTGTAAAAAGTTGGATAAGGTCATGCAATGCAAGTTTCATTACTACCCAACCACATTAGTTACCTGCAAACAAACTACGCTATCTTATGGAGAACTTCTTATTGGTAGAGACCTGTAAAATTCGCGGATTCATATCGCGATAGGATAGAGTCGAAATACTTTTGACATTATTTTGCTTCAGTGATTGGGCCACAGAATATCTTAAGGACTCTGAGCCAATGAAAAATCTTTAACAGAAGAATTTGCGAATCACGATCATTCCAGTCAACAGGTTTTACGAGTCGGTAAACAATCAGCAGATGTAATTTGCACGAGTGCGTAGAGGATCATGGAGTCTATCCTTTAGGGATTTGAAATCGCGAATTTTACAGGTCTCTACTTATTGGTAAAGTCACTGTCTCGTGTTGTTTTCTGTAGAAGTTCAACCTGTCTAAATAAAATAAAACTACTATGACAAAGCATAAACATCATGTTACACTAAGAGTTTTCGCAAAAAAAAAAAACTGTTTTGCCGATTTCGCAACGATTTATCGTGTACAATTGTATGTCATGCTAACAATGACATGATGTTTTTTTGGGTCACTTGTTTTTTTTCTTCTTCTTATCATTCTTTCATTAACAGCATCGTCTATTTATTCATTGGCCACCGTTTTCACAGTATTGAATTTTACACTTCGTCAAGCGATCTTCTTTGCTTTGCTGTGGTTTACTGGTTTCGTCGTACAATACCTGTCGCCTTCGAGCGACCGAACGACAGTTTTTTTTTTATTTGGTTGTCAGCCAATCACGAAGCAAGAAAGGTATAAAAAAATTAAGCGAGTCGTTCAATGCTCGCCAGATATCTGACTTCGGTAACGAGCAATTTTATGTGTTCTCATGCTGTAAATTACACTTACAATACAAAACTCGGACTCGAAATTTAACGTATAATTCTTTAAAATAATGCCGAGAGTGTTGGGTGTTCGCATATTGTGTTTTAATCTACATTTCTGGACGCGAATCACACGTAGTTTCCGCACCCGCCGCTAGAATTCGCTGCCGGAGCAGCTACGTCGACTATCGAATCATTTGATAAGCAGACTGAAATTTTAAACTATATAATGGAACGATTCCGATGAAATAGGTACTAAACCCTGGATTTGGACCTGGCTTTGGCAAGGAATTTGATTAAAATACTGCCCATATTGTTAAAATTAATTAAACAATTAATACTACAAAGTTTACCTTTACCTCAGTAAAATTTTGTTTGCGCTATCCGCCACATTTCCGTTTCTTGACTTTCGTCGCATTCACGCAATTACTCCCACCACATTCCGTACACCACGAGCTATGATTAGAGACCTGAAAAATTCGCGGGTTCATTACGTGCTATGCTAAAATTCAAATAATTATACCTTAGTGCAGCTTCTGCCATTGGTCCACTGTTAATCTGGAGGACTGAGGGCCAATTAGAGACCCTCACTCATAGAAGTGTCGAATCACAGGTCACCCAGTCGTGACGACTCACAAGTCAACAGCCAATGAACGGTTTGCATTTGCCCGAGTGTGTAAAGATATTGGAGTCTATCCTAAAGGTCATTGAACCCGCGAATTTTTCCGGTCTCTAGCTAAGATGTTACACATCAAAAACGAAGTTCTTGATACTGTTAGTAGTGGTACTCATTTACAAGCAACAATTTTGGTGGGTTTTTTTTCCGAATAGGGTTTATACATTGAGTCTCAATTCTACCGACGAAATTTGGCCCTAGGTTCATCACAACAAAATAAGTTGAAAACCTCTGTACGTATTATAGTCTGAAGTGCTTCCCAAATCTGGTGCAGGTGTGATGGGGCCGAACAACGTGTTTATTGGAAACTATAGAGAAAGTATTTCAGATGGAACACCGAGTCTGGGTTATGTTTAATGGAATAATTTCTACAACTTTCACGAATTTGTTGCTGTATGAAAATTGAAATAATTATGGGTAGTTAGTTACACGTCACAAAAAAAATGCGTGGAACGTTAAGGTGTTACTCCCAATTATTTCAAAAAATAATTTTGCGGTGGTTGTAGGACATCATTCAGTTCAACATAATTCGTGTTTAATACTTTCTAAATTATTTACAATAAAATTGTTGTTCAGCACCAACTTCAAGTGCGTTTACCAGTCATGGGAAGCACCTTAGACTATATGTCGTATAGAGGTTTACAACTCATCTTGTCGTGATGAATCTGCAGCCGAAGTTAATCGGTCGAATTCAGACTCATCCGTATTTTGGGCAAATATATTTCCCGTGAATGGAAGGTATTCCTGCTACGTTTGGTTCTTAAAATGTAAATTGCATTGGTGGTGTACCATTTTTGTATGATAAATGTCCCATAGAATGTATACCTACGTAAATGTTTTCTTTTATGTTGTGTAGGAACGATACCATTTCTTTACGAAAATTTGATAGCAATACATATATAAATATATATTAAATTTACTTCTACAATAAATGCGCGTGAATTTTTGACAGTAATGCATGTCAGATTTTCAGAGGTGATTTCCAAGTAGTTTAGGTTTTCGTGTTCTTACGTAGACGCAAGACCTCAGAAAGCTATATTAATTTAGCGATAGGCTAAAATATAAAAATATATTATACATTTGTGCTGCTTCCTTGATAATTTCTTATAGTCAAACTCGAGGTAAAGACTGGAAAATTTCGTGGTTTATTTGATTTTTAGGATGGATTGTACGAAACTGTACGTGCTCTGGTAAATGCCACTTCCTCATTCGCGATTGACTGGGATGCTTGTGATTTGACGCTTGTCGTGTTGAAGGTTTTCCGTTTGCTCAGAAACCTTCAGATTAACTGTGGTTCAATCACTGTAGCAGCGTGAACTTAAACATGTTTGGATTATATATAGCCTAATGCGAAATGAATTCCCGAAATTTTCCGGTCTCTGTCTCGAGGTCTCTGGACTAGTGACAGAACCCACAAGCAAATAAGCATCGAATCACAAGTTACACAGTTGAGACGTCTCTCGAGTCAGCAGTCAATGAACAGGTGACTTTTGTCGGAGTATGTAGAGGATTGTGGAGTCAATCCTTAAGTTCATTGAACCCACAAATTTTCCCTGTCCCTACTGAAAGCCCGGTGACAGTTGAATTATTATGTCTTGGATAAGGAAATCAAATTCTAGTCAAGGTTAGTATTATCACTGGCCTGCATGCATGCAATTTGCAGAAAACATTTTTTTAATGTTCCGGCAGTTTTTTTCCATAAAACATAGTATTGACGGTTATGTTCACGTAACCCGTTTCCCAGTCGCGATTTTTCAGGCATAAACGGGTTCCTTTAGCCTCGTCAGAGGTGTATGTGTGTTAGTGAGGTGGGATGATAAACGTGACGCTTGATGGTATTTCTAACGTGGTGTCTGAACTGACGCGCATTCTCCTCGTCGTCACAGGAAAACTGTGAAATTTGAGCGGTGACAGTATAATTATATGGCCGAGAGATGAAGATAAAGGTGTAATGCAAGTTCCTTAAGTGCTTTCAAGAATCTGTACTGGTTGTTTCATGCCTAAAAATTACTCTGGAAACATCCGTTTTAGCCATTTTAACTCTTCTAGAAATACATTTTGAAAACTTAATCCGAAATCAAAAGTACTTTCCGGCCCTCGACGAACTCTTAAAAGCTTTTCGTAAGAAGACTCTGCTCGGATATCTTGAGTAGTTTCGAAATCGCGTTGTTTTTCCTGAAGCTCTGCACACCGTCTGTGTGCCTGGGTAGGCGGAACCCTTATTTCGGTGAGATTTTGGGTTTGGGGGGGGGGGGGTTCCACCCCCGCCCTCCCCTTGGATCTACGCCCAAGCGAGGGAGGATTCATAGTTTCGACGTGTTTTCAGATACGCTCGTGTTTCCGCAGTTTGCCGCGGCGCACTAGGTGACCTCGTGCGAGCGACAAACTCCTCCGTAAACCATCCCGGATCTCGTCCTTCGTCTTTCGTCCTTCGTTCTTTGGCCGGTTTGGCAGCCGCGATCGTGGACAGTTTTACGAAGGACGCGTGTGAGATGTTTAACGACCTTGTCCGAGCATCACCTAGCTCTACTGACGTGCACCTTAGTATTGTCCGTCAAAATTGAGCAGGCTTCTTACCTCGCGTTCTTTGAACGATCCATGTAAGTGGGAATTTCAAATTTAATACATACCTGCCAACCTTTCCGATTTTTCCGGAAGTCTTCCGAATTATAACTGCTCTTTACGATTTTCCGAAATTGTCTGAATTCTTCCTATTTTTGTAATTAAAATAGCTTCGCGGTAAAAAAAAGTCGGTGTCTTCCAAATCGATTCAACATTCATGTCGATCGATGTATCGCGTGTTGTGCTTATGACTATTTATTTTTTTTTTCTCTCCATTACACAGTTCTACAGAGAGTACGTCGTCGCTTGTTTGACGGTTATTTAAGATATGTGATTTTGATTTATAATTTACGAGCTGCTATTACGTATTAAAATTTTAATTTCAAATACATTTAAACTGGCAAAATACGTTGTGGTCAACGAGTGCAACGTGAAACAACTGTTTACGAATTTGTTTACTTTGTTACGGGCTATTGCCGTTGCCTCGTTTAGGCGTTTGTGACAGGTTATGAAGCACAAACTTTCTGCATTATGTTTTCAAAGATGAGTACGAAAAAACAATATTATTACCAGACATTCCGTGATACATATAGTGCAGAGTTTCCATGCATTTTAAATTCTGACAAAGGGGAAAGGTTTGGATTTTGTAAGATATGCAGATGCGACATCAACATATCGCATGGTGGTAAAAGTGACATCAGCGTGCACATCAAACGTGCGAAGCATTTATCCAACGTAAAATGCCAAGAAGATAATCACAAACTTTCAAGGTTCTTTGTTAAATCTGGGGGTGCGGATCTAGACATTACGCGATCTGAGTGTTTATTTACTTCGTTTTTGATAGAGCATAACATTCCTCTAGCGGCCGCAGATCATGCAGGTGCGCTTGTCAAAAAAATGTTCCCAGACTCGGAAATTGCCAAGAAATATGGATGTGGGCGTACCAAAACTTCTGCTATTATGAAAGAGATGGCTTCGGATGCAAAATCCGGAGTAGAGCAGTACTTAAAAAGTTGGCTGTTTTCAGTCGCAACTGATGGTAGCAACGATACTAGTTTTCTGGCAAAATTCTTATCGGAAGCCAAGATAGATTCTGTGAGTTGTATTCTTGTGTGAAATATTGTGCTGATCTTTAAGTATCACAGTCAAAATGTAACACACAAATATTTTTTAATGTAGCTATAGCTTATTTGATAGTGGGTGATTTGTGTAATTTAGTTGTATTTTAGCAGTACAAGTCTGCATTGTAGCCATATATGTAATTTTTTTTGTCGAAATTGGTAATTTTATTTGTGTTTAATAATCTTCCTAATTCAGATTTTCATAGGTTGGCAGGTATGTTAATACATTTTCTTGTTCATGGATGCAAAATAAATAGAAATGAAAACATAAACCCACAGAAAACAAAGCCTAAATCAGCTGATATCAAACAGATAAACCCAACGATGAATCTAAACACTGTGTTATGGACAACACAACGTCGACAGCACAGGCCGAACACATTCGGACAGCACAATAATTCCGTGGAAGGAAATTAGTCATGGAAAAAAATATATATATTACTGCACAGACTAACTCAGTGGGCTTACAATGACGGGAAATTTTCAACAATAACAGTAAATGCTGACAGCCAAAGAACCCTGGACAACGCAGCAAATATACTAACACAACGATGAAGATAAACAGATATTATGGACAACACACAACGACGACAACACCGACGTGCACAGTATGTTTCCTGTGACAAAACAGTCGCGACGTTTCGGGAACTGTCATCTGTTCTCGTCATATTCTTACCATGTTTAGTTCTCTGTCATATATATTTTTATTTTGCATCATTATTGAGCACGTTTAAAGACGTATTTTCACGGTTTTTTTAAAAAGAAGTTTAGTGAATGCGTAATCCCCTAAACTTAGGAGTACATTTCCAGACATTGGTTTGAATTATTGCCAATAGCGGTAGATTTTATAACTGCCAGTACCTGTGGGCTATATATGGCAATGAAATAAACTTTGATGGACATTTCAACCTTCGAGCATATTACGTCGTTATGAGGCAATACAATTATTTGTTTGCCTGATTTTTTTCCTCCTGCTCCAAATCAAGTGAACTTGACTGATGATTTGTTCAAACTGCTTTATTTGAATCAGTATAGACCTCTGCAGTTTGTTTCTGTAACAGAATGTCACTATTTCATCAGTGAAGTTCGCAAATTCTCCAGCGAGTTTCTCTCACTGATTTCAGGTTCTTTTGTGTCCACTGATTTATCAGCCAGTAACCATCTGTTAGAAGAAATTTCAGTTAATAATTTTTTTTATTGATTCCAGTTGTATTAGTCCTTTATTTTGGTTCCTTTGGGGCTGGTGAAATTACCAGCAGAAACCATTATGGTCTTCAAAACACCTTAGAACTAGAGACCGGGAAAATTCGCGGATTAATTTTGTGATACTCTAAAATTCAATAATTATATCTTTATGCTTCGTATACCTTTCTGATATTGGTTAAACGTTTTCTGGAGGAATATTAGCCGGTTAGAAACTCTCAATCCAAGAAATATCGGCTCACAAGCTACCCAGTTGAGACGCCACACAAGACCGCAGGCAATGACCAGGCGACGTTCGCCCAAGTATGCAGAGGGTCTTGTAGTCTATCCTGGGGGTCAGTGAACCCTTCGATTTGTTCCAGTCGCTACTTAGGATAGACTGCGCGATCCTATAAGTATTTCGGAACATTCAAACTGTTCATTGGCTACTAACTCATTACACTTGATAATCAGGATGATTGTGATTTGATAATAATTTGTTAAGGGTTTCCATTGGCTCAGAGAACTTCGGGAACACTGTGGTACAATCACTCAAGCAGCGTGAATGTGAACGAGTTTGGATTCGAGACTACCGCGAAATGAATCCGCGAATTTTTCCTGTCTCTACATACTTATATCTGTGCGCACAGCACAAACCGGCTCGACACAACTAAACCTCAAATACTAAGACAGCCTACCAAATGACTTTTCTTTTGAAATCTCTAAAAATCATGAAATTTCTTTTTTGCCGTCAGCATGTATAGGAATAAAAAGTTCAAAACAATTCCACTAACATATAAGTCAATAGAATTAGCGTTTTTCTACCCAGTTTATTTTGCTAGTTAAATAAATAGTTTAAAATTAATAAAATGCATTTACTAATAGCTGTTAACATTAAAATTAATTTTAAAATGTATAAGAAGTTTCAAGTTAAAATCAATTAAGTTGGAACCTAACACAGTAAGTAGGTAAACAGTTACTGTGTCCTCAATGGGTGTCAAACTAATTCACTGTTAATTGGAAAGTTAAATATCTTTGAAATTTAATTTTTTAATTCATTAATATTTAATTTTTGAAGGTATAATTCACTAGGCAATTTTTAAAAAATGATGGAGAACGATTTTTCATGATGTACGCGCACCATGCAACAATATTTTAACAGGTTGAAGAAAAAAGGCTACTTACATACAAATAAAACTTATATACGTGCTTTTAAATCTTATACATTAGTAATTGATATTGAATACTGGTCCATATCATTAAAAACATTTTTTATTGTCAATATTAGTGATAGAATTTGTGTTTATAAACTCTTTCAAGTGTATTTTCAAGTGTGTTAATATTTATAAGTGAGGTTATGTTCCCGTATGTAAAATTATTTGCATTATAAATTATTATATCATTAATAAATTTTTAAAACTAATAAATTACTGATTTTCATTGTAAATTAAAACTTACCACTATTATTTTTTTTCTAAATTTAATAAATAATTATCTATACACGTGTTTATATTAATATTAAATACTGTGTTTATATTTTAATTTTTTTTTTAAATTTTGATTGATTTTATACTTTACCAACCATATTTATTTTATCACTCTAGTCCTTTTATTATTTTATTTCTATTATTTGCATGCAAGATTAAAGTTAGTGCATAAGTACATGCAACGATTTTTTATTTTCTATTTTTTTTTTTCAACCAAGTGGTTAGGTGTCAGTTAAATCCAGTATTATATCCGGCAACACCGCAACCCGGACTGCGGTCGGTGCGATCGAAGATGTTTTAAAAAGGGGCGTGCACGCAGCCGGGTGTTGTGTTGTTGGGGGGGAGAGGGGATACCTTCGTGCGACCTCTGTGACGCCAGTCCGTTGGGTTGGGTTGGGTTAAGGAGGGGGGGGGGGGGTGACCTTGACATCGATGTGGACGTTGGCGACGGCGACCGACGCGAGGAACACCGTCCCGTTGGGAGAGGTCAGCGTGGACACGCGGCGATGTATCGACCCGGGCGCGAGTGGCCATCGATAGGTCGCGCCGTCCGAGCTAACCTCGCTCGCGCACACCTCGCTCGCGTGTGCTGCCGGCTCCCGCAAGACGTTTCGGGAGGGACTGTTGTACGAAAGGAGGGACTGACGAATGATTTACAATCATTTCAATAAATATGAATTATCAAAAACAGCCCGATGTTTCATACTATTTTACATTTTTAAGTTATAGGTTTTGTGATGTCTTGTGACTTGCGTGCTTCATAAACGACAATGATGTTTTTTTTCCATTGTTTGCGTGTTGCTATATTGTGACGTACGTTACGTTCATTGTATAGTTTACAAACCGGTCCTTAGATTACAGTAAGGTTGTTGCAAGAGAAGCCATTGCCTTGTTTGGCCAGGCCTGTCGGGACGTGTTTGCTTCCGCAAAAAAAAAAAAATGCTCTAATTCGAGAGCCGACAGAAGACTTCCTGAAAGTAACTCAGCCATTCACAAAACACAGAGGATTTCAAAGTGTTCAAAAAAATAGTCTCTCAATGCCTATACATATGTGTGTAAGTATATATATATATATATATATATATATATATATATATATATATATATATATATATATATATAAAACCCAACTATGTTATTCAACGCATAGAAAACTGTTGCAGAATCCAGTTAACGATAAGTCCAACTTAATTGTTTACAAATATTTAGGAGCCTAGTCTTGTACCAAAAAAATAACGTGAATATTGCAGTTCGCTTTATATTGGTACTTTAATTTCACGGAAACGTTTGACCGAAGTCTTACAAAAATTACAGTGTTCATGTTTGCTATATATATATATATATATATATATATATACATATATATATATATATATATAGAGCTGTTGTTCAGTGGCGAAAATCTCTAAGATTCCCTTGGAGAGGGGAGGGGATTGCCATAGAATTACATTTATTGTTCCCGTTTCTCCGTGTTTTGCAAGCGCAAGTGAGCCCCCTCAGTGAGGGGCTTATAATTTGGGGGAAGGGGACGAACTTGGACCTAAGCCCATGCTGTTAAATAAGTTTGTTAAACTACCTCGCTGTTGACAGACGCATAAAAATCAATACAACGTGTGAGGAAATTGTAATCATGCTGAATTTATCTTATTAAATTGGGTTTAGGTAGAGACTGTTAGTAAATTAGTGTAGTAAAAATTATAGGTGCGTTGTAATATCATGCAAACAAAGGCTATGTAGACTGTATTTGCCTAGGATAAAATAGAATAAAAAACATATTTCTAGCTTACTGATTCTTTCATCTACTTTAAACTGCTAGACGTATTCGATTTCACTTCGATTTTTTTTATTTACGTTTAATTCGATCGTGCTAAACATCTATGGATTACTTGATGTAAGTTTTTGGACATACGCCATTGCTAAAAACTTTTTCTGTTGAAGAAAAACTAAAAAATAAAAAATAAAGAAATATATAAATAAAACCCCAAAAAAAGAGACAAAAAACACAAAATTAAGCAACAAATTGCTGTTGTCAACAAGAATATAAACATCACAAAATGTTCCGTGACAGGAATATGGTCAACAAAACAAAAAAAAAACAAACTAAAATGTACTAAGAGAACGAAAAAAAAACCACAAATGATGACGACACAGAAATATTGAACCCAATGAGCAATGACGTATGTCCAAAAACTTACATCAAGTCATGCACTCCCATTGCACAAATATTTCAAAGATAATATCAATGGATACATCACGAGGCTATAGGAACCCCTATTTTAACTTACTTTGACACTTTTTTTATCCAGTGTACCTTGGTGACGTAACGTAATCATAACATTTTATTCATGTGATCCATCTAAGTTTTAAAATTAAAAAATACTGATATAACATTTTCCAGTGTCATTTAAAACTCTATAGCAATGAGTTTGAATTTTTAAATGGAAAACAGTCCTGCAATTTATATTTACAAAAGTCTTTATTTTGTATTTATATTTTACACGTAATTTTTTTATGTCTACAAAATACTCAGCTTAACCTTCAGTATTGTAGAATTTTTTATAACACTTAAATAATTTAAATATTTTCTAAAACACTTTCACCTTATATTTTCCTATTTTAATGGAAAAATAAAATCTTAAAAATGTGTATAAAGAAGTTTCTACAAAAGCATGCACAAGAACTCTTATATAAATTACTATGCAAACATAAAGCATTGAAGCAGGTAAATATGTGTTTAAATAACTAATTGCCATTAAATATTTCTGTCAAAATTAAATTAAAATGTAAAATATATAATGAATGCCAACAACCTGTTTGTAATACCGTTTGTACCGGCCAACAATTGTATCCATCCTAACCGCTTCAGTACACCACAGGGGCAAGTGAAGTGTGCGGGGTTGCAAGCAGCCTACAGAGCTGTACTTAAGTCCGGACACGACCGTAGCTAGGCCGTGTTTATAAACTATGCAATGGACGAAACGTGACGATGCAGCTAGCAACCAACGCAAGAAAATTACGGTCATTTACGAAGCATGAAAGTCGCCAGACGTCACCAATGCTACGACTTGGACCTGTAAAACATTGGGAAACAATTTTTTTTTTCTCGTGTGTTCTTTTGATAATTCTCATTTATCATGAAAAAAAATATATCGTTGTCAATAATTTGTATTAAAAGTGTTAATTTACATTAACAGTGTGGAAGTTTTACAAACTCTTATAATAAAAAAACCACATCGCAGCTTTCCTTGCACATAACTTCTGCTCCTTTAAAATTTTTTTGGGACACTCCGCACCATAATTGGCAGGCGAAACGCAAGCCGGAACGCAAGCAGTTGACAATTGTCTGATTCTTGCGTTGCATTTTTTGCGTCGGGTATTTGAAAACGTCGTTTTAAAAATTTTTGCGTCGTGCGTTTCTTGCGTGGTGTATAAACCTGGCCTTCACTAGCCTCGTCGTCTCTTAGGTGCGCGGTGCAGAAAGCTCCTCCCCCCCCCCCCCCCCGCCCAACACCCCAGCTGTTTATGCGTTGCCGTGGAAACGAGTCGCGAGGGGTCGGCGAGAAGCGATAAATAAGGCAGAGCAAAGAGAATATTCCTCCCCTTTCTTTCATCCCCCCACCACTCTCGATCTTGTTGCCTCGTGCGAAGGGGGTGTGGGTGGGGGAAAATTGCGTGCGAATCATTCAGTACTCGCCAGTGATGTGTAAACATCCAACCTCGGTAACGAGTGAATTAATGTGTTCTCATGTTATAAATACACTTAAGACACGAAAGTTAACGTAGAAAATTTTAAAATAATGCCGAGAGCGATAAAATAAGCAAATGGTGTTTTCAAATACATTTCAGGACGCGAATCACGCGTAGTTTCCGCACCCGCCGCTGGAATTCGCTGCCGGAGCAGCTACGTCGACTATCGAATAGTAAGATTTGCAGAGGAAAAGCTTAAACTATATTATAATGGAACGGTTCCGATAAAAGCAAAAAATGTCGAGACAATAATATAAACCCCAGCATGGACCTGATTTTCGACAAGAAATTTTATTGAAATATTGCCAGAATTGTTAAAATTCACTACAAAGTTAATATTATAAATTTTCCCTTTGTATTTAGTAACTTTGGTTCGCGCCATCCACCACAGAGGACAGCACTGTGGTTGTTACACATTTCCGTTTCTTCACTTGGCACATTCACGAAATGACTCCCACCAAATAACGTTTACTAAGAGCTAAGTTGTTACACATAAAAAAAAAACACATTGTTATTTTTTTTCCGTGACTTCAAGGTTTAAGGAGATATGCATCATGATCGCGCGATGGAAGTATTGTAGTGTTGTCATGCAAAATCAGTTCTTAAAACAAGCGTTGCTTATAACCTTACTTAAGGCTCGGTATCCTACCGAGTAGGTCATACTAGTTTCCTGCCATTTTCCTATAAATCTAATCTCTTTTTTTTTTGAAGGATTTTCTGATACTACAAATATTTTACTACCACGTGATAGTGGCGAAGGCGATGAAGTAAAGGTGTCCGTTTGAAATGTCCTTAATTTTCGTTTGCACGAGACGGAACGAACCTGTGTTTCTAGCTGGCCGATGTTTGGTCTCATGAACGCGGCTGTAGGCTGTGGTGGCAGGAGTTTGGTGCCGTGCTGTACGTCTCGGGTGCCCCCCACCCCCCCCATCCTGAGCCGGGCGAGGGGACTGCTGAAGAGGCGCTGACGAAGTCCCTGCAGCCACGGACCACTGGGTGCCAGCGACCCAGCGACGACTCCTGTCCGACTAACGTAACCTTTCTCTACACTGTCAGAAAAACACAGTAAATCTTCGGGCTATTTAAACCAATATATTACCTGAAATAGACGGAGAGTTCGTCCACAATTTCAGATAGCTGAATCTACCGGGGGGGGGGGGGGGGATACGCCGCATTTCGCTGCAAACAGAGCAAACAAGCCAGTGCAAGGAAGGTGATTTTGATGGTGACTTGAAAAAGTTTTTTTTAAAAATGTTTTTGTGGTATACCAAGATTATTCTTGTGGTTTCAAAAATCCAGAAATCGTCGAAAAATACGCAAGAATGAAACTCATGTTGTCCATATGTTTCGCTACAAATAATTAACACGTTGAAAAAAATTTATTCTGGCAAAACGAAAAAAATATATATATATTTCTTGAATATGTTTTTAATACAAAAAAAATTAATATTTAATATTAAAATATTAATATATCACACAGTAATGTAAAAACATCATAATATACAAAGTTATATTATATCTACCTAGTATTATAGATGTATTTGGAAATGTACTCCTTGGATCTTACGAATTGGTGAATGTTCACTGTGTACATTTACAAGAATTCTTCTTACGCCGACTAAATGTTTACTAACTAGATACCTGCAAATTTCGTCATTTTATTATTACCTGTGAATTTACGAAGATAACCAACCCTAAAATAAATGAAGATCCTTGGATGATTTGTAACCATCGTTCTTCGTAGAATAAAGGTGAAATTTTGTAACGATATTTAGAATTTGCTAATTTGAGAATATGTTGCTTTAAAAAACTATAGAATAGCTTGCAAAACATTTATCTTGCCATATAACTGTTTAGATTTATTTTCTTTGCCACAAAATAACGTGAATTTTCAGTGTGCATACAGTCCACCTGCAACACTGACCGTTGTGTTCTTTCAGGTTACGATGATATGGATTGTAACACAAACTTTTTTTTTTACAGCAGTAGTAGCTATATACATATTCGCCATTTAGACAGTTGTTCCAATATTTTCATGGGTGCTGCAAACAACTTTTTGATATGGTGAAAAGTTAAGGGGGGAGGGATGTTTATGTATGTATGACCATACATTTTTCTCTCAATTTTTCGAGCTTATATTTAAAAGAAATTTTTGGACAGAGTGGGACATGATTCTATCACGTCATCTTTTCTCCTTGTTTGTTACTGACTCAGCGTTCTACAGGCCATGTAGAGAGGGGGGATAGAGAGAGAGAGAGAGAGAGAGAGAGAGAGAGAGAGAGAGAGAGAGAGAGAGAGAGAGAGAGAGAGAGAGAGACACGTGGTCCAATCACTTAAGCTGGGTTTACGACTGATTTCCTTAAGAATTATAACTTAACATCGAGCACACGATTAAGTCAAAACTACAAATTCCAGTTTATGATAGACATAGAAGTCGTTAATTCTAACCAATCACAGCACAAGACACATGGTCGGCCATTGTTCGAAACGGAGAAGCAGGTTTGAAATAGGTTATTGACAAATGGGATATCTATTTTTCGAAATGGATGATGATTACAAATGACAAATATATGAATTCTAACCCAAAATATTGCCTTGCTCGGTCCAATAATAAGACATAAACTTCCGGTTTAAAGGTTCCGGTTTCTTGTGATTGGTCGCTTCCCTTAAGTCTTAACGAAAAATATAAAATATAACCATTGCTGTTAAGTCTTAAGTCATCATATGGTTCGCACACGACCCGCCAAAATTCACACACGACAATCATAAACCATTCCACTAGTTTACATAGAGTCATATGCTAAGTACACGACTAAGTCTTAAGTCTTCATTCTTAATTTTCAATCGTAAACCCACCTTTAAAGGAGCTGCGTGTGTGTTTTAAGTCTGTTTTGCTGCCGAATGATTCAGCGAAACCCTTGTGCCTCTACACATGGGTGAATATTTGTCGAAGTCATCGTCTCCGCGACCGTGTTAATCCAAACTCGTGCCTTAAAACAGCGAATAACCGACTTAAATAACGGACAATCCCACGAGGTATTCGACTGTAGCTGCTGCGATGCAATTGGGTCAGGGATTGCATTTCTTCTTTTTCAAATAAGCAAATATGACCGCGTTGTCACGTCAGAACACCGCTATGTCTTCGTGAATTTTCGAGTTTTCGCGGGATTAATTACTTCCATTTTGCGCACGATGTCGCGTCGAGTAGGCGGGCCTTGTCAGACTCCGGGTCAGGGTTGCCAACAGTTTAGTCACATTCTCCTCCAGAAACTTAGTCAAACATACAGTTATAAACGAATCTGAAACAACTTTTGCACTGACAGCAATGTAGAAACTACTTAAAATTAAAAAAAAATTAATAGGTTATTGATATTCCGTAAGCTTACCTTAAAAATAATGGATAGAACAAACATCGTTATCGCTGATAGATTTACTAAAATCGTATCTAGAGGTCTGATGTTCCAGCACTTACTTTGCAATGGAATTACTCTGATCACACATTACGTGAATTCCACCAGGGATTCACGTTCATTTTCAACTACTGATTACCAGAAAAAATGCTGCATCCATTCATAAGTGATTATCTTGTTATTTAAATACACAAGATCAGAAATGCCCTTTTTTTTCTCTCCGATTAGGTAGCTTCTCTGATGTATACATAGTAAAATTATTTAAAAAACAGACAGTTTTTTAAATTTAAATAAACTAAAAAAATCATACTTTACAACTTTCAAAATTTTTATTAAAACAACTATATTTGCCGCTGAGCTGTTAGATACTAGCAGATTCAGTTGGAAAACAACTACGTTGGCAACACTGGCCCGTGTTGTTACTTCTTGCCCGAAGAGAAAAAAAAGAGAATGGTGGGAAGGAGACAAAGCAATAAATGGAATGCCGAGTCTGGTGGTGGTTGGATTCTGCGAAGGCCGAGAAAGCACAAAGGACTGAGTGGATATTTCTTCATCGTGAACAAGTACACCGTGAAAATTTTCCTTCCGAGCAAGAGGTTTCAATTTGTGTAAATAAGCCTAACGTACACATAGCACAGCGCAAAAGCAAGCTAATGCGTTACGTACCAGTATAGGGTTTAAAATTTAACAGGGAATATGAGGTAATTGAGATTGCACTGTACACGGGATTGAAAAATTTATTTTTAAAAGCGGTTCGGAATTACCGAGTACGAATTATAGTTCAATATTCGTCTCCTTACTTTGACTTTGACATCCTGACCACATCAGTAAATTAAAGCAACCCTCTTTGTATGTCAGTTGTTTTCATATTACGTAAACTTGACTAAAATACTCGGTGTAGGTACAGCGCGTGCATGGGAACCGCAATGTGGGCGCCCCTCCAAGAAGACAAACACCACAACTGTGCTTCATCTCTCTGCTGCGAAAATGGGAGCTCGGACCCCCCCCCCCCCTCCGAACTCACACCATCCTCCACGGAAAGGTCACATTTTACACAAAAGCCTCGGGCATAGGTCAGATTCAATGCACAGATTTTTTTTCGTAGCCCCAAACTTCTGAAAACGACGAAAAAAAAAAAGCATAACATAGGCCTAATATTCCAAATCCGTATACATTTTTCCCTGCGTAAATTATTTTAAGCCCAATTTTCACCTTTGGGCTGCTGCCACTCCCTCCTTAATTGTGGAGGGCTTCCGAAAATCTTTAATACAATCTAGCCCATGGACACTTTCGAACAAGTGGGAGGGGGGTTTTCTTTGCCCGCCCTCCCTCCCATTTCCCTTGGACGAGTTCGTATTACGAGCAAAACTTTCGTTCTAGAATAATGAGCATGATATAATACATTATGTTATGTAACGGTTTTAAAATATTGCTTTTACGTAGCATTTTTATATAATGCTAACGTCACCTATTTTTATTAGCATTTTTAAATTTCAGCAGCATTTAAGATGCAATTAAAAAACTCCATTGGCTGCAACACCGCTGTTTTTGATTGTACGACCGTTTATACTGCTGTAGTCTCAACCTTTTTGGAATCAATAGCCAATTTGTTTTCCTCAGCTAAAGTATTGTGGGCCACACTGTGTCATACACATTCTGTAACTACAATCATTACGATTATTGACACGAGGATTTATTGGTTGATATTTTGCAAGATGAGAAACGTTACATAAATAAAATTACTCAAATTAAACTAAAATGTGTATCCATATAGGTATTTACTTGGAGATCTGCCAACCAAATTTTTTAAGTTTATAAAAAACTGGCACTAATTTACTGTAGTACAATATTCTAACATGACATTACATTGCTTGTTAGGAAGACAAAATCATCCTGTAAAGTTTTATTTCATTTTAATGTTACAACTGGCCCTTTTTTTTGTTGATCATTTAGCGACATCGGCTTTAGTAAAATTTTGAAGTAATCTTTCGGAACGAATTTATCAAACGGAAATTAATCAACCGGTTACACTATTCCGCATTCATCTTTGAGAAAAGCTGATGACAAATGTCGATGGAGCCAAAATGTGATGTTACGTATAAATAATTTTTCTGGAGGTTCGTAAATAAATATATTTTTAAAAATATATATTTGTTTTTTTATTTGTGGTGTTCCTCAGTGGACATTTACTAATAATTTCTTGCTTTATATCTAGGCAGTTATTGGTTTTTATGTTAAGATTTTGCTGGAGTCCGATAACTACTTAAATGGCTGGATTTTCGGTTTATTTTCGGGATGGCTTTTTTTTTTTATCCCGTTTTCCATTGTAATTCCAGGGATAATCATACAGCAATCACAATTTATACGATACCATTAAATATGACGTCAATACGTTACCACGTGGTTTTTTTAAAAGTTGTAAAGAAAATAGTTACTTAACAAAGAATATATATTACAAAATTCTATTGTATAGTTAACATAAAGTATAAGCAGCCTTCTTTAAATGGGGTTCCAAGAACACAATATTGATTTTTTTTCAGCCAGCTGTGTAATTGTATATAGGTTCATACCAGGCAGAAGGTCATAATAATGTTTTTTTTTCCTTCAAAATGTTATTCAAAAATATGTTATATTAGTTACAATGCTGTGCGTTTATTTGTGAGTTTTCATTGTACCTCTTTATAGTTTATCTGCGATATGACTTATTATACATCTTAACACAAGGCTTGAATAAAATCTTGTTTAGTTATCTTCGATTTACTTTACAGAATACAACGTTTTCTTTTGATCTTCCTTCTGTAGTAACTGTTAACACTAGAGAAGTTTCACTTTATCGTCTACGTCATGTAACTCATCTCAAATTTGTCAGCTCTCAAAAATATAAGTAACTTCTGTCACTGTTGTTCTGTCAACAGTACTTTGTTGATGTTAATGTTCGTAAATTAACACCATGTGTTTCTTTGCGGTTGACACTTGTGAAGTGGTTACAGCTGTACCTAATTTTGAGAACTGTTAAATATGAGAAAATTTAAATCTCACATATTAATTATTTTAAAGTCTAATGCTTTAAATTATAATTTTGATAACCTAGAATTTCATCCAAAATCTGTTCAGATTTGCATTTTTATTTAAATAATTATTTGGGGACACACACCATTGCTGGTTTGCACTGTATGTCATAAAGAAACCCCGAAGAATAGACAAAGAAAAATGAATACACAAACACCCAGAAATCAAGCTAAAAACCGCCGACAGACAGAGGAACCCAACGAAGATACTCAACAGATAATCATAACAACGACAATACAGCGAATCCTACTGTGTTCATCTGTGTTGTCATAATACCTGTTAATTCATCGTCGGGTGCGCATGTGCGTCGTAGTATTGTTGGTGTGTTGTTAAAAGTTGTTTGTCGGTTTTTACAGTTTCTTTTAAAATTGTCTCGTCAGCCCAAAGTGTTCGTCTGTACTGTGATGTTTTTCTGACTAATTTCTTTCACAGTATTCTCTGTGCTGTATTTACGTATTACATTCGACATCAGATTTTTTTGCCTGTTTTATGCGTGTTTTGTTTTGATTTTTCTTTCTTTGTCCGTTTTTCGGGTTCTTCTATGTTACATAGAGTGAAAACTCACTGTTAAAAATGTTCACCTTGAATTTACGAAGAACTTTGGTTACAAATTATCCAGTGATAGTCGTAAATTTACCATTATCTTCGTGAATTTACGGAGAGTTCACTTACTTTGAACACGAGTACAAAAATATATTCTTTGTATATTAACAAAGCTATCCACATTTGGTTAAGACTACAGTAATATCAAACTTCTTTTGATAAATTGTGTGTGCTCAATTTTGTTTAGAACGAAACATTTAACTCGTAAGTCGAAATAGAGCGTAGTTTCTACAAATATTTTGTTATTTGAAATTACGAAGGAGGTTTTGTTCATCCGAGTTAAATTCTTCGTTTAATAGTTCGTACGTAAACTGTAATTTCTGACAGTATGTGTCCAAAATAATAATTTAAATTATTCATTGCAAGAATCATTCAAAGAACGTATCGGCATTTCGGTTTGGCTTGAAAACTGTTCAAATAAGGTATCTATATTATGGTTTGGCTTGAAAGCTATTCAAAGAACGTATTTGCACTTTGGTTTTGCTTGAAAACTATTCAAATAACGTACCTACATTAAGGTTTGGCTTAAAAACTATTCAAAGAACATATCTACATTATGGCTTGGCTTTAAAGAACGTATCTACATTATGGTTTGACTTGAAAACTATTCAAAGAACGTACTTGCACTTCGGTTTTGCTTGAAAACTATTGAAAGAACGTATCTGAATTTTGGTTTGACTAGAAAACTTTTCAAAGAACGTATCTACATTAAGGTTTGTCTTCAAAAATATTAAAAGAACGTATCTGAATTTGGGTTTGACGAGAAAACTATTCAAAGAACGTATCTAAATTAAGGTTTGTCTTGAAAAATATTCAAAGAACGTATCTACATTACAGGTTTGGCTTGAAAACTGATGAGCGAAAGTGTGGCTTGTTCAAGCTGGCGGGGAGACTGGGCAGCCCTCAAATCGTGCCGACAGCCGTCGACCTTGCCATTGTCAACCGGCAGGAAATGTTTTAGCGGAGGTCACGTAAAGTACGTGTTTCTCATAACTCGGTGGGAGGTTATCAGGCGGCAGATAGCAGAGGGAGAATTACACCAGCCGCGAAGCTACGCCGGCGACGCTACGTAGTCTGGGAAACCGCATATTTCCGCATTCACTGAAAGAACGACATATTACACTAGTCCAGATAATTAGGAGATCAGACAAGAATAATAACTGGAACTTTAACTGAGACTTGTTACCAGCGGTGGCCCGAACTTTGAAAGGGCCTGGGCTATTTGAAAAATTAACTCTTTCAACAAAATTTTAAGCCAACTTGGAACTTAAGTTTTGGCGATGGTTTTGCTTATTTATCTTAAGAAATCTTAGTAATCTTTCCAGATAAATTATCTTTGGGACAGCTTACGATGAAATTCCAGTGGAATCGCTAAATTAGACGAGACAATAAAATATCCGTTTGTTTTTATTATATGAAATAATGTATTTCAATTTGTATTGACCATTGCTTTACCTAATGTATTTGCTGATACATTTTTAATTTTTATTTTCCTATCAATTTCCATATGCTTAACAGAACACAAGATAAACAAATAAAACAAGACTTAGACACACCGACGAGACGCTGGGCGATTGCCTAGCTGGCCATCCACTGGAAGCCGCCCCTGCTAGTTACAGTAAGATATGCTGATAGATACAGAAGGATATGCTCATTATTAACATGAGACGGGAAATGGCGACAGTATAGGACGGCACACAAAAAAGACACGAATACTACAGCAAAATTCAGTACAGTTTGATGCACGATCTCCCCCGTACTGCCAAAACTCCTGCAAATTTGCGATGCATTGATTCATTGATGATTATCAATAAACGTGGACCGGAAAAAATTTAGCGGATTCCATATTTCGCGGTAGGCTAAAATTCAGAACACTAAATGCTATAAAGCTGCTTTCGCTGTTGGCTCGCTCTTCATCTGGTCGACTCTGGGCCAATGTGACACACCCTCAATCAAAGAAGTATCGAATCACAGACAACCTAGTTTAGTCAGCTCACAAGTCAGGCGTTGTTTGCCCGAGTACACAGAGGACTGTGTAGTCCACCCTGAAGGTCAATGAACCCTCTAATTTTTCAGTCCCTATCAATGAGCTGTTTGGGGGATTAGTCTTTCCACTCAGACATATGTGCGTTCTCCTGCTCTGCACTAGTTGTGGGAGGTAACGGTTTTTTTTTGCTGCAATGTGTTACGTTTTGTCTACCGGAATTGAACTTTAATTTTCGGGGCATTAGACGCGACATGTATCTGTGATACTGCTGCGGAAAACACATCTTATCTGGATGCTGAATTATTTTTTTTTCTGATCGCTTTAATTATTCGGGCCATGCACGTTTCGCGAAAAGATTTCCAGACCAGCTGTGCGATAAAACCTTTTGTAGCATTGTCTGTGTTTCGTGGTTGGCTGGGTTTATATCAGGTGCATGTCTGCCAATAGCAGCCTTCCTGTGTGGAAGCAAACGTGTTCTAAATGGCCCGACCAAATAGGGAAGTGTCTTCTCTCGCAGACTGCCGCCAATCACAAAGAAGAAACCGTTGACTCTGGCAAATATTATTGCAGTCCAATAAGTATACATATTTATTTTCGCGAAAAACACACGTCCCTAGTAATACACAGATTACTTTAAACTTATAATTAAGAAATTTAAGTGGTAATACCTAAAATAGTGAAGATAAAGTTTATTCCCTTTTTTTTAAATAAACCTTACCTATAACAGACCGGAAGTGCCTAATGAAAGCTTTGATTGCATCCTTGTATATTTATTAAATGGGAAATTTCTACTGGCACTTACTGCTGTATTTTTTGCCGGTTAACTGTTTATTGTATAAACTATTACTCGTATGTCCTCAATGTCTTTTTCAGTAGTCGAAGTCAGTGAACCACTAAAGCTAACAATTTTGTCAGGAAAATGTTTAAATGCACATTTCGCAAGTATCTACAATGCCTAGAAACCTTTGTTTTTAACCTTGGTACAAATATTGTAAGAAAAGAAAAGCTTGGACGTGAGGTGAAAGTGAGTAGCGTTGCCTTGAAAAGTAGGCAGCACTGAAATTAGCCTCAAGGCGCGAAACAGTCCTCATGACTCCAGCTGCAGTGGGAATAGAGATCAGGGCGTATTGCACCGTGTTCTGGGTCGTTCATCACCGCGTTCCATTGCCAGCCAACTGTTTTCCAGCACTCGGGGTTTTTTGCTTCCCTTCGAAAAGACTGCGCACAGTAAAATTTCATGAAGTAAATCATTATTTTGGACGTACGCCATCATTGGTTTGCACTGTACGCCATAGATAGAACGGACAAAGAAACATGAATGCAGAAGCACACAGAAAATAAGCCAAAATCACCCGATTACAAATAAATGTAACACCAACCACAGCGCAGTAAATTCCGTGGAAGGAAGTAGTCCAAAAAATGTCACAGTCCTGTCGAACACAGTAGGCTGAAAACGACGAGACAGTTGAAACAAACAAAAAAAAAGTAAGTACAGTAAAACAACAACTTTGAACAACACAGCGAAAGACAGAGGAATCCAACGATGACACTGAACGGAAAACCCAGACAACACAGAACAGCGACTCACATGCGAACCCAGCGACGAAACCACAGCTTAGACGAACACAGTAAGTAGGCTGTACCAAGAAAAAGCAGTTAACAACGTTTTCCTCTCACCGCCGAACGCTGAGACTACGCAGGGAACGCAACGACGCTAAAGCGCAACACGCAACCAACGCAAAAAAGTCACAGTCACGTTGCAAGTCGCAAGACTTATAACGTAAAAATTTAATCATTATAAAACATATTTGTAACCACAGGCTTCTTTCGATAATTCGTATTTATTACTAAAACCCAAGAAAATGTCAATAATTTGATTAAACATTTTTTTCTATGACTGTATAAAAGTTTAATAAGTGTAAACATGGTTTATAAAATTAAAAAAATAAAGAACACCGCGGGATTCTGTGTATGTAAAGTCTGTGTTTTTGGAAGCTTTTGGAATACTTCTCTTCCGATATGGCCGTCTAAAACGCAAGCTAAAACGAAATGGATATGGAAGTTGAAGAACACTTGCTTTGCGCCACTCCGCCATGCGTAGTTTATAAAACGGTTCCTCTAAATTGTGATTTATGAACATGCGTTTCAAGTTCCTCGCGTAGTTAAATGAACCCGGCCCAAGAAAGGGGATGAGAAGTGTTTCCAGGGCCGCAGTGGACATTGATTGCCTCGCATCTGGCGTGCGAGGCGCGAGGGATATCTCGACCCATTCATTGCCCATTGTCTCCTGCGCCCATTGTCGCCGGGGACCTCCGCGCGCCTGCGCCGAGCTGCCAGACGTGTCCCGGCCGAACATGGGCGGGCTGTTCGGTTGGCACGAGGCCGGTCGGACGGCGTTTTAGGATGAACACACTTCACTTTCGGCGCTGGTCACGTTACGCATTCAGGCCGCGAAGGCCCGACGACCTTCTTTCCCCGGACCTTGGTTCAGCTATGGCGTGATGATGTTCCATCGTGACGGCAGAGATGTGTCCCAAGGCTTGGCCGGCCCGAAAACTTGCGGCGGGAAACCATTTATTTCCGCAGTTTCCTAGTCAGGCGGGCATCTGTGCAAACAGAAGAGCCTATGATGTACATTCTGTATTGCACAGACCCGAACAAGCCAACTTTACAAAATTGTGGCTGGTTGTTTATGTTACATTATGCTACATTAAAAATACTGTCAAATCATTTTAATGCCGACGTTGGCCGAAGGTAGATATTCGGGCTTGTTCGGGTCTGTGCAATATAGAATGTACATCAAAGGCTTCCCGTGCAAACAGCCCAGTCTACAATGGTGATGTCCAACGTCCGAATCTACTGATTTCTAAAGTATTCAACCGGAGCGCAGTAAATACAGAGTGCCTAAATAATTGTTTTCGTGTACTATTTTCATGCTTTGTAAACAGCTAAGTTTTGAACATTTTACTGACTTGTGAATGTCCGTTATTTACCTTTTGAAACCGGGAACCTTAAAACAAGCAAATGTCACGAGTGTTCATTCTTCTATGCTACCCCAAAGGACACAGATCGGGACCAAAAGTTCAATTTGATCAATGTGTTCGGACCAGGGAGATTCAGATAATAGCCGACGCCACGAATGACGTCAGAGTGTCACGTGGGCCAATCAGCGATCAGTGTCCTTCGGATACAGTTAAGAAGATCGCAGTTATAGACGGGCTTTTACAGTGAAACTGAGACCATGCTTGGCGCGACATGTGACACTATCTGTGGGGTGGGTCCATAACTATTAGTATTGAATATATATAATATACTATATATATATTCAATGATAATAACGAAAAATAATAAATCGGGCGGAAGTTAACTCCTCAATATTCAACTGCAACTACAGCACTAAAAATACACAACCGTGCCTATTACAAATATTAATGAACAGGAATCATTATTTGGCTCAGTCAAATATTTCAATGAGTTAGTATCTTATGATCTTCTGAAGAAAAAAATGGTCGTTCTCAAAGCTAAAATTGCTGGCGAAAAAGAAATTACACATATCCTATATTATCATCAATCGTGAAAAAGTGATGAATAGTTATGGAATTAAATAAATTAGATTTGTGTAAAAAATTGGTTGTCTGTAAAGTCGGTTTACGGACGATAGTTTAACGTGACAACGTCATAACAAAACATTGATGAAATGATTGCATACTTTTATGAATAAAATTGAATCATTTTTATTGAATTATTACTATTTTGTATGGATACAAAGAAGGAGTGAAATTAAATCTACAATTTAATTGATAAATTTACTCTTTATTTGCATTCATTAATTCAAATATGTTTATTACTTTAACGAAGAGATTATTTTAACTATAACTTTTATACATGTTTGCTATTTAACTTCTTCCAATCGGTGTTATTCTGTTAAGGATAGGACGATGATAGGAAAAGTTGGAAACGAATGGAAGTGTTTCAAGTTTAATGTGCCTCGAAAAAGTCAAATCGATGGTTGTTCCAATCGAGTGGACGAGAGACAGATGCGGCGCAAGCGTACAATGAGCGTAACGGGACAAAGCGTAACGGGACAATGTGCGTGACGGGACAATGAGTCATCCTTTTATGTGCGTACAGCCGGCGTTCATCGATTTATTAGACGTTGTCACGTCAAAAATATATATCAAGTGTCTAGGTTCGGGCGAAAAGAAATATGTGAGCGAGCCTCTCAGCACTTGCCAGCTGTCACATAACAACACGAGCTCCGGTTCCGCACTCGAGGGTGCGTCGGAGCGTTGCTTCCGGGAGGGCGTGCCAACATCTGCAGAGTTTCTTGCGTAGTGGATCGTCCCCTTAAGTCGTTCGCAGCGGTGCCAACCGCCGACGAGAGCTATTTTCTTTTCTTCCCCGTAACGTCGTCGTCTCTGTAACCGTCAAAACCTGTACGTCGCATGCATCAATTGACTCACGGATGCACGTCGTCGTTTGACCCGTGGAGGCGGAGAAGGGAACAAATGATGTCGCGCTGTCCATTACTGCAAAGCGTGTGGCAACCATGAAGCATGAAGCTCTGCTACAAATGACAGGGGGGTAAAACCAAGACGGAAAGAGTTACAGCGATGGTACCATATTGAAAGAAAGAAAAAAAAAAATTGTTTTTATTTTTAGTCATCAAGAAAGCATTGAGTGATCTTGGGACCTCAAGTATTGTGAAGAGAAAATCTTCTGTATTTGTTTGCCTTCATTTTCCCTAGCACAAACTCCATCTAAGTTGTACCAATATTTTTGGTTACGACAATAAAAGTTTCTTACTTCTTTTTTCTAGAATGCCCACCAACATTATTGGAGAAAAAAAAATTTTAACATGAGGGCAGTATTTTAATAAAATTTATTGTTGATAACCAGTTCCGAAAAAAATAGGGTTAAGTATTTTTAAAGTCTTTTTGACTTTATAGGAGCCGTTCATTGTGTAGTTTAAAATTTCAGAATAATAATAAAACGATTCAGTAGTCGACGTAGCTGCTCCGGCAGTGAATTTTAGTGGCGGATGCGGAAACTACGCGTGATTCGCGTCCAAAAATGTAGTTGAAAACACAATTTGTGTATATTTATCACGTACGGAATTATTTTAAAAACGAGAGTTCTACGATAAATGTCATGCCCGAGTTTGGTATTACAAGTGTATTTTATGTATTTGAAACATGAGAACACATAAATTTGCTCGTTACCAAGTTTTTTTTAAATGTATCTTTATGATATTTGAAACATGTCTACGCAAAAGTGAAAGGTACATTTGAACTAAACATATTTCTCTCAAGCATGTCTACAAAAAAAATCCTGTGAACATTTTTGGCTGTCGTATGTTCGGTGCTTATTGTATTGCAAGGAACACGTTGTATACAGAATGTTCGCGAATTTCGGTCCATACGTTGATGGCTGGTAGTAAATGCCAAAAAAAAATTAGCAATTTTTAAAATAAAAAAACTGCCACCAGGCAAAGTTAAAATTCGCGAACAGGAGCGCGCAAATTTGAATTCCCCGGGCATATGGCTGCTCTCCAAAGGCTGAGAGGACGCGCCGTCGCAGCGCAGACTCTTGTGTGATTTTTTGTGTTTGTGTGTTTTGTCGCGCCGCGTATTCACAATCGCGCGATATTCGGCTGTCGCGTGGTCGTTCTTCCCGCGCCCGCCGCGTTTTTGCGATTCCAGAATTTGAAAGGAAACGGAACTCCGTGCCAGGTAGATGGCCTTCTGCGTCCACCTGTTTCCGGCGGAAGTGGGGCAGACTTCGCCGTGCCTCAGACGGCCTGAACTCTCCATCTCCCTCTTGCCTTGTTCATCAGAACTTTCGTCGCACACCCTGAAGTCGTCTTATTTCATCAGAGACTCTTCATGAGCAGACACGTGTTTTTTTATTTTATTTTATTTTTTTTTTAAGGAAACAAAGCTGTTTAGCTTCTGCGTACCTACGCAATGGCGTTTATGCATTAAACTTTCCCAAGAAGAAATATTTCATCTGATATCGTGACATCTTTCACTGCGGATCTAACGATTTATAACGCCCTAATTTTGGCGTTTAAGATATGTTTGAAGTATTTGAAAAATAAATTTTGTAAAATAAACCTACGAGAGTGTTATTTTAATGAGTCCCTTCTCGTGATGGCAAATTCATAAGGTCTTTGTGGGACCTCGACTGTTCCGTAACTACGGAAGTTTAAGAATTCACCCGAAAATTGGTGAATTCTAGCAGCATCCAGCACCAACTTGTGTCTAGGCGGCATCTTAATTTGTACTGTCCTTTGTTGGACACACAAGCAAGGAGAAAGTTTCGTCCGCATCCAACCAACAAACAAAAAGAATAACACTGTGACATGTCCACGCTCCAAGCACAAACAAATGAGAAATACATATATAAAAATGGTCCTTTTTTTAAAGTCACTGAACAACGACCGTATAAGATTAGCGAATAGTTTTAAAAAGAATACCAAAGGAAATTTAATGCAGTGTAATTAAATTTTAAAAATGTTTTAAGTTTCTGCTGTAGGCTAAGAACATAATAGTATTACAGTTTGAAAAAAAAAAAAAAATTCTCGCGTCGCTTGCATGGTCAACAAAAGCTAAAATAAAATCCACCCGAAAAAAAAATCCGAATGCATGCGGCTTGATTGGTGCCGGATTACGTAATGCGGCCAATGAAAGAATACAGAATAATAGATGATCCAGAACAAACATGTAAGACAAGCCCGATTACAGACTATTCCAAAATGCCTGATGACAGAATGTACTGGACTGAATAATGTCAAAGTACAGAATATATATATATATATATATAAACGAAAAAATGCCGAATTCCAGGATGTTCAGAACCGAAGAATGCCTAATTACAGAATGGGCCTAACCGAAGAATGTCGAATAATAGAATATGCAAAACTGAATAATGCAGGATAAAGAATACTAAAAAATTCGGGATTAAAGAATGTGTTTGACCAAAGAATACCAGATGATAGTATGTGCCGAACCACAGAACGCCGAATTACTGAATATGCAAAAACATATAATGCCGTATTACAGTATGCGCTGAACCGAAGAATGTCGAATTACAGTATGGTCCGGACCGAAGAATGCCGAATGACAGAATTTGCCTTTGTGGAAAAATACAGCATTAAAGAGCGCTGACTGTTAATTTAAAAAAAAAAAGACATTTATGGCTTTGCAAAACTGAATATGAGGCAGCGGTGGTTAGATGTCTCTAATTGACGCCACATTTCTTTTGCAGAGAGTGCCGGAGTACAGTGACAAGGTGACAGGGGTTTCATGTAGCCGCTACAGCGCCATTCCAGCCAGGCTGATCGCACACGCCTGCACCCCCACAAGTGGTAACTTTTCCCCCCTTTCTCGCCAGTCGAGGAGGAAGCGGTGAGAGTTTTCCGTCTCTGCATGCACCAGCCCGCAGACTTTGCGAAACGGAACGGAATGCTGCAATATTCATGAGTCGGCGCGCATTGGCCGCTCGGCGCGCGTCGGGCATGAAGAGGCGGAGCGTGAGTTACGTGGTGCTGTCTCGCGTTCAAGCAAACATAGCTGCGGGCCCTACAGTCTCGTATGTGCCAATATTAAGCTGGGTTTACGATTGATTTCCTTAAGAATTATAACTTAACATCGAGCACACGATTAAGTCAAAACTACATTTTCCAGTTTATGATTGACATAGAAGTCGTTAATTCTAACCAATCACAGCACAAAACACATGGTCGGCCATTGTTCGAAACGGAGAAGCAGGTTTGAAATAGGTTATTGACAAATGGGATATCTATTTTTCGAAATGGATGATGATTACAAATGACAAATATACGAATTCTAACCCAAAATACTGCCTCGCTCGGTCCAATAGTAAGACATAAACTTCCGGTTGAAAGGTTCCGGTTTGTTGTGATTGGTCGCTTCCCTTAAGTCTTAACGAAAAATATAAAATATAACCATTTCTGTTAAGTCTTAAGTCATCATATGGTTCGCACACGACCCGTCAAAATTCACAAACGACAATCATAAACCATTCCACTAGTTTACATAGAGTCGTATGGTAAGTACACGACTAAGTCTTAATTCTTAATTCTTAATTTTCAATCGTAAACCCACCTTTAGAGACCTGAAAAATTCGCTGGTTCATTTAGTGTTGTGCTAAAATTCAAATAATTATACCTTATTGCCGCTTCTGTCATTGGTTCACTGTTAATCTGGATGACTGAGGGCCAATTAGAGACCCTCACTCGTAGATGTGTCGAATCACAGGCCACCCAGTCGAGACGACTCACAAGTCAGCAGCCAATGAACAGTTGGCATTTTCCCGAGTGTGTAGAGGATATTGGAGTCTATCCTGGAAGTATTTGAACCCGCGAATTTTTCCGGTCTCTAACCAGTATTATACAGAGAGTGGGTTTGTTTGTTATTCTGTCATGCAAGAAAAAAACTCGGAAAACTTCCCTCGTCATTATAAATCTACATTGTTCCAGATGGAGACATAGGATAAGGTTTATGAAAAACCAAATGTTTCCGTAAGATTTAAAATTAATATTTGAAACTTCAACCGGAAAAAAAATACCTTGACGGATATAAAAAAAAAGGCATGTCGCACCGGTACGTGGTTTTTTCGAAATAAGGCCTTCGATATAACACACAAACACACACACAACTAAACATAATATTTGGACTTGGGTCCAGTTTTTCTGTAATTAATTTTTGCTTTCATATCGACACAATGTAGATTAAATAAATTTGGATTTGAAGGCCGTCTACGAATTTTTTTTTGTTAGAACTTGAAATTAATTTAGATACAAATTTTTATAACGATTACTATAAGAAATCATTGCTGTGTACTTAATGTTCGTGAAATTAAAGAACAATATTATTTGCAAATTTTTTTGGGCAATTAGATGTCGAAGTCACGTTTTTGATAGTTTTGATACTTACGTATGATAAATCTTTTTAAACTCCTATTTTAAAACTAAACGAAAACTTAGTCATTAATTCTCAGAAGTTCTACGGTTGTGAATGATAAATAAGCTTTTAATATTTTTGGCACTTTAAATGTTTTAATCTTTACCCATTTAATACAAATAGTTTGCACCACATTTTTTTTAATTTCAAGACAAAAGCATTATAGGCTTCAATATATCAGCTGCCATTGCAATATATTAGCTGCCATCAAATATATCACCTTCCATTGAATGTATATCAGCTGCCACTTGCTCCTTGAAAATTTTCTCATTTAAAAAATATAGAGAACCATTTTTTAAAAACTCTAATACAGATGACTTTTTGGTATATTTTCTGTAACTTTTTATTTTAAAAATTCCCTAAACTCGCGGATGTTTGTAAAGACTCCGACAGTAATTCATTGTGCTTTTGTGCAACGTGAGGTGCAGCTCAATTTCGAAGTTCATATTTATTTGGTCACATAATGAAAAACTTTTGTACATTTTAGAATCTTATGGAACATTCTGATGAATTTATGTACTAATCATACTAAATGTTCTCGAATATTCCACAATAATCGATCAACCATTTTTGCTTATTATAGGCACAAAAAATGTTTTTAAAGTTTACAATAACTTTGAAAGAATATTATGTGTTACCTATAAAAATATAGCTATGAACATTTAAGGTATTTCAAAGCCCTAATATTTTTTGAGGTATTGGTTAATGTAGTAAGAAAAACCTTTCCAGGTAAGTTTTTAGTACTATAAACAGGTAAAATAACTTGGGCAGTATTATTTCATATTAGGGAAGTTTTGTTGGTTTATCAGTTTTTTTTTTTGGTTCATTAACGATTTCGACAAAGATTTATTTTTATCTCTGTATTTTGTAATTAATTTTTGCAAAATTACGGTACTTAAGGTGTTGAGAAAACGACGGTTTTGGGGTTTAGGGACCATAAAAAGAAAAACTAGGAGGGAAATTTTCCTGTTTAGTCGCACCATGGCAACGACGTCAGTTAGTATCATTTCTTCGAAACCAACCTTAAAGTGCATGTGCAATGGAACGTAACTGCGACATGCGACGCTCTGCCTGCCACAATGGTAAGGTTCAGAGGAGTTGTTGCCACACACTCCATTAGTGCCTCAACTTCCCTGAACGCAGAGATCAACACCGACTCTGGAGGCCCTGACGCAATAAAAAAAAAAAGAGCGTAAAACAGGTTTATTCGTGTCCGCGTCATTACCGCAACTCGGAAACGGGTAACCTAAGATTCACTGACATGGGAAGACACATAAAAAAATCTAAAAAAAAGTTCCGAGGGTGCACGGACACATGCGAACAGACGTGCGCGAAAAGCGCGGGTTTTTAGTTTAACAATGTCGGTGATAAGAGATAAATTACTATATTGCGTTTTAAATGAAAGCGAACAGACCATATCCGGATGCGTGGATACCGAAACAAATTATAATAAATAATAACAACTAAATCTTCCCACAATTTATGAATATGCTACAAACAATGTATAGAATACAAATATTTTGCTTACCCAACTGTTGTCTGTTGTTTATTATCGATTCGTGGTGAACTTAAAAAAAAATCGAAGATGCACGACTCCACCCGAACAGAATGTCGTCCCATGTCAGTGAATCTTAGGTTACCCGCTGGAAACGTGTTCCAAGGTGACGAAGGCTTGGTGGGAGGGGTTTTCCCATCCAGCAAGATGACTGCTGCTTGCGTTCTGTCGTCGCGGCAAATCTTCGACGGTACATCAAGACCTTGCACGCCTCGCATCCTACGTGTCGGATTTGAAATACGCACTGCTCCGCCAACAGGAAATAAATTTAACGAAATTGAAAAGTCAGGAGCTGTATTTAATGTTTACGAAATTTCATTTCAGATGTAGGCTACATACCTAATTGCAGCTCTCATCACCATGGCGTAAAAATGGGTTTATCAACCTGATATATTATGCAGTAAAAAATAATCGCCATCATCATCATTAATCATACATACAATAATTCATTAATGAACATCTTCAACAATAAGTATAATAACGATAATATAACTTAATTTAAAAATGCCTGCTAAAAATAACGATTTTTCATGTATGGATTCTGTTGAATATGAGCGCTATGATTGAAGGTTTTTATTTTTTTTTAAATTTTAAGCCAGGGTTAAAGGGGCACGGAATCAAACGTCGACAAAGCCGATTGGTATTCTGTAATAGAATGGCAGGCGGGGCAGGTGTTTAGCTACGTGTCATTTGTGCTTCCTTTACTTGATTACTTTCATTCATGGCTGACCTTGGCTGTGTTGACTTTTTTTGGATCCAGACCGACAGAGCTTAATATTCGCCAACATCCAATTGGGTGTGGTGTTGGCGGGGGGGGGGGGGGGGGGGGGGGGGGGGAAGAGAGAGAGAGAGAGAGAGAGTTTTCTGATATTAGTAGCAAAATACTTTTGTGAAAATAAAACTGTAAATGAAGGTCTTATGCTGCGCGAATATGCACCTATTTCAATGCAAATTGTTATCTCTGAGACAGATAGCTTTATAGTTAAATATTTATGACCAAAACATTTGATTTTATTGTGCCCCAATTATATTTTCAGTGCTTCACTTGTGCGGTTTCAATTTGGTTCTACCAGAAAACCATTTTTAATTACTTAACTGTAAGTTTATCTATATGCAGTATGTATGAGAATTTGTCGTAAAGAGTTTCGTTGAAAGTGTTGAGAAACAAGTGAATGAATTTTACAAGTCATTGAATACATGCAATTTATTGGTTGTGGCTGATTCACACAATCGTTCGTAATTTGCACTAAATCCATGGCAAACTATTTATCCTTTCTGTGTGCATCTAATATTTCTAGTCTTTATTTTCAATGGGAAAAAGTCAACATTTCTCTCTAAATGATTGTTGAACACGACTAGACAAGGTTAGTAGGATGTGGATTGTTACGCGTAACAATCCACATCCTACTAACGTCAGCAGCGATGTGATAAATAAACGCAAAAACGCATAAAACCAAATTTACAGAAACAACCAAAACGTATCTCCTGAAGTTCCATAGACAGTGATGAATCATATGACTCTTGTCAAAGTAGGGCTACTATGCTTCATCGAGATATGCCTATAATTATTGGGAACTATCTAAAAGCTGTAATTAATTATCACAAACGATGACCTTTATTGAAATATGTACGAAGACTAAACTATTGTGTAAGCATCGTGTTGGTATATATTGTACTTCCTACACGAATATTCTGAGTCATTATTATTTGTTAAACTTTCGTTATTTTCCGTACAACGTAACAGCAGTTATGGTAAGTATCGCACACGTACGAATGATTTATGAATGATTTTCTTTTGACAGCTGACGTAAGGAATAAATTTGGATTTACTTATTTTATAACTACTTGAAGTAAAGCAGAGAAAAATCTTACTGTATCTACACTGATAAAAATAATAGGCTTGCATATGAAACGTTCGTTTCAACTGTTAAAAAAATAGATGTTAACAAAGCTGAGCCAACCATGTTACCTGTTGCTAGAAGTACGCCATTGCTTTGACACAAGTTGTTTCGTTTCTAATGTGCAGATTCGACCGCCGAAGATGAACGAAAGGCCCAAAGCATGGAGCGACCTCTAGCAGCATGAAAATAAATACCAGGAAACTACTATTCGGTAAGTTTGATCCATTATGTCTAGCTAGAAGAATGCATCTAGACATTTCAGGCTGTCAAAAATGTTACTAAAGTCATGAAAAAGTCTTTGTATAAACAGTTTTTGCGCTGGAAGTCGCAATACTTTATTTTTCAGCAGATATTAACGATGTTTAAATTTTTTACATGTAATTTCGATTAGTAGTCAAAACATTTATTATAAATAGTTTGATACTGTCCTCAAAGATCAGGTGAAAATTATCTTTGGAAAATTGTCTATCTTCCTGACATAAACCGCAAACCGTGTATTTTTTTTTTTTTTGTAAATTGAAAATAAATATTTGTGGAAAATTACAGATATTTGTAAATTTGTTCTTTTGCATGAAAACAATTGTATCACTACAAAATAGTGTTCGCAGTAGTACTGGATCGAATTCTTACCCGGGCCTTTATGCTTTGTGTTGTCCCAACACCTCCAATAGTTAAGTTATTTGTAAGCCGTTCCCTGAATAGCTCTCCAGTATTAACTGCGTATATTAATAACCATAATAAAACCAAGTAAAGTCAAATTATTGAATATTTGATTATATTTTCCTTGGTTTAAAGAAAACATGTTTGAATTAAACATCGATAAAATTTAAAATGATGTGCCAATTTTCGTAAGAAATACTCATGTGTTCTACAAAGTTAAATATCTTCCTTGTAGCATTACAAACTACAAAATACAAAAAAAAAATTCTGTGAAAGGTAGGTTTTATTTGTATCATGTTTGAGTTCTCATATTATGTATAAATAATAACCCTACGATGTCAAGTGTCGTAAAAGTTTTTTTTTAAAGTCACGAAGATGTCTCTAAATTGGTCCACCAGCCAAACTACTTTTTGGCTTCTGGGTTGAGTCCACGTCTGTTTGGAAAATATGGATTGCCAATCTTTTCGGCATTAATTGTTGCAGCCATCTGCAAAGGCGATCAACAACTGAATGCCTTGAGTTATCATAGTATTATTTACACAGGACCATTCACAACCGAACTGTGTGATTGGTCCCTGAGGGTGGCCATGATTGGAGCAGAAATGATCTTTGCCATAACACAAGGAATTCAATTGTTAATCGCTTTATATTATATAAATCAAAATATTATTTATATCTATATAAAATAGGATGTTGGCATGTATGACGTTGATAAACTCCGACATAGTTTGACCGATCGCCATGAAAGTTGACACATCGAAGTGTTTTTTTCATGAAGAATGTTTAATGCTATCCATTTTTTTGTAACTCGTCACTAGATGGTGGTGCTGCAGGTCATCAACTTCTAAACAAATCAACCGATCACCATGGTTAAATAGAAAATCATAGGTCATAGACATACAAATAGTAATTGTGTGTCATTTCTTTATGTCCACCACACTGTCATATAGCACTTTCCATTTTGCTATAACTCGCTGGAAATATCACCCTGTGTTCAGTCTGGGCAACGCCAGGTACTGCAGCTAGTAAATTATATATTATTTTAACAACGATTTAAAGTTTTAGTCATATAATTGACATACCACAGCCAAACTTTCATTTCAGTTAGGATCACCTAAACGTGCGAGAAACCTACCGTACCACCAGAAACATTTTAATACTTTGATAGCTATTGCAAGCTTTATTTTTGTGTAACTGACCCAACATAACAAACAGTTTAATATTTCCAACAGCAAAAAAAATAATAAAAAAATAACCGTTAGAGATGCACTAAAGCTAACATTATTCGTTCGGGGGTTCAATTCGGAGTACATCAGTAGCAATGGTGGGAGCATGGGGAAGAGGAAGGCGGTGTGTATGTGTGGGCTACATCCCCTTCATCACCCCTGAAATTATGAAAAAAATATATATTTGCTAAATATCAGTTGAGACAGTATGTTACTGTGTGAGAAGCCACGTCGTATACCTATATAAATTTATAGGTGTGTGTGTCGGAGGCATAAGACACTACATATGTCCACTTTTGGGCAAAATACACTAATTTTTAACCATAAACTTGACCACCGTATTTGACGATATATTTACAGTGGCAAAAATAACACTAAAATCTACGAACTACAATTATTTCAAATTTTCGATATAATTTTGGGTAGGAAATAGTTAAGTAAATAAGTGAAGTGTTATTTAAAATTCTTGAAATTGCTCTCATGAAAAATATGGTTATGTCACATAGTGTCTTATACCTCCGATATATATATATATATATATATATATATATATATATATATAGAGAGAGAGAGAGAGAGAGAGAGAGGGAGGGAGAGAGAGGAAAATCTTCTTCCCCCCCAAACACACACAAAAAAAAACAACCCATGTCTGTGTCGGCCACTGTGTAGCTCGCGGGCGGTTCCTTCGCGGGCCCACGTGGCGTGACGGCCTGGCGAGCTCGACCGCGGGACTGTCCTTGGTCCAGATTCCCCCCCCCCCCCTCCTTCCTCAGGGGCGGCGGTTGGCACACCTGGAGTAGCCACTCGGCGCGCCAACTGCCCCGCACAAACATTACATTTCCTCCTCCCCGAAGAACAATAGCGCGTGGGTTCAGCGGCGTCTAGGGCTCTCCAGTGTACAATCATACACTAAACGATACTCTGCATATTCAGGCCGTTGCAACGATGTAATTTTTGTGCTTACGAAATACGTTTTTTTCTCTCTCGAGATAATACTAAGTAGTATTTCTTACGAAAATTAGCGCATAATTTTATATTTTAATATACGGTTCACTCGAGCATAATTGTTGTAAAAACCGTGGAAAATTTAATAAAATATTGAATCATTGGACTTATATTTTGTGTTTTATCATGATAGTTAATGTGCGCAGTTAATGCTGGAGAGCTATTTCAGGGAACGGTTTACAAATAACTATTGGAGGTACAGGGACAAGAAAAAAGCATAAATGCCCGGGTAAGTATCCTAACCCACTACTTATTTGTTGGTGATACAGTTGTTCTCCAGGCAAATGTACAAATCTACAATTTATTATCTTTTTATTTTACATGAATATTTTAGTTACATTTACAAAATAATTTTTACAGTGTAAGCAATAGACAAAGCTTCAAATTTTTGGATGGGCGGTTATGAATGGGGGCGGATGACCGGAATGTTTTGGGTGGTAAGTACTGATTACCTCCCAGTTAAATGAGGGGGTCAGAAATTTCGAAAAGTAATAGCCCCGTTGACGTTTTTTTAATAAATTCTGGCATCTTGGAAATCCAATTTTTAATGTCTCCAGTTATTTTTATTTATGGGTTATATCGTCCCCATGCCCCACCCAATCGATCGCAACTCCTTGTGTTTCGATACTTCTTTCGATGAAGAGTTCTCACTGGCCCACATATTAAATTAGAGACAATAGAAAAAAATTGGCCTAAATATATTAGAAGTTGAATTTTAGCTTACCAAAAAAATAATTTGCAAAATTTTTCCGGGCTCTATTTATTTATCGATGGAGGCCCTTGATTTTCACTAGGTAAATGACCTTGCAGACCGGTCTTGACGTCGCTGTTTATTTCTCAAGCCTTATTGACTTAAATGACTGGCCGCTCTATCTTCTTTTTTTGAGAAGACATTCTCGTTTCAAACGAATTGAGTGTGACTGGTCCGTTTAGCTGCTGCTGGCTTGTTATTCGTTTAGAATAGCTCGTCACGTATCAGAACTACCGTTGACCGATTGAAGAATTATTTAAAACGTACAAATGTTTGTAGTCTAACTTATCGTTAAATTAACTCGCGAAATTTCCGTACATACACACATACACCCACCTTCTTCCCCTCGCTGCCATATTTGGGAATTGTTTTTATGTTTTTGTAAGTTACTTAACACGTAAAATATAAGATATCAAAATTATAAATTAAACTTCGTAGTGACTAGGGACATGAGATTTTCGTGTAATTATTAGAGACCGGAAAAATTCACGAGTTCTTTTCGCGATAGGCTAAAATGCAAATAGTTATACCTCAATGCAGCCTCTGTTATTGGCTCACAACTCACCTAGATGAATCTGGGCCAATGAGAAACACCCAACCAAAGCTGTATCGAATCACATGCTACTACGTTGGGACGTCTCACAAGACAGCAGCCAATGAGTGGGTCACATTTGACCGAGTGTAAGTAGAACTATGGAGTTCATCCTACATGTCATTGAACCCGCGATTTTTTTGTCCGGTTTTGTCCAGTAGGAATTTTAATATAATTATTAAAGGCCGTACTTAAAAAAAATGGGTGTTTTGGTATTTAAATAACTATACATATAACATCGTGAGCTATTATATATTTTTTCTTTTAAATTTGTTTAAACATAATAATTTTTTAATTGAAGAAAGTTTTGATATTAATTAATTTTATAAGTTTTATTTTCCTGTGTGCCCTAACTTCGCCTCGTGTAAAAAATAAGACCTGTAAATAAATAGCGTTTCCCGACTCGACCGATACAGATCGGAGAAAGCTGTGAAACTCGACGCAGACACGAGGTTCGTGAACGATACAGCGAACGATCACGAAGGAAACAAAGGAGATTTCCAATCGTGATGGCCGCCGCCCCCCTTTTCAACCGAGGCTGTTTGTAGCACGCCTGAAAAAAAAACTCGAAAACACGCCTCCCCCTCCGCAATCAAACCCCTATCGACAAAAACTTGAAATCTCTCAACGTGCTTTTTTTTTTATTCGGAAGGTTAGAAGAAAGTGGCGCTTGCTTTATCCGCTATTGTTGTTCTGTTGTGATCTGGAGCAGTGAGCAATTACGGCATGTCTTCTCTTTCCAGGTTAATTGTCAGCGGTTTTCACCTTTATTTAGTATCCTACACGTCAGACACGCGGAATTGTGCAATTATATTTGTGCTGGTGTTTACAATCCGAAGGACGCCATTTTTTTTCAACAGCCAAAACAATTTTCTGTCGTTTAATTTTAAAAATTTGGCTCTTTTTAGTAATTTTATATATTTTAGTGGAATGCCTGAAGTTTAAACTACCTGGTTGTTACGATATAAATACCAACTTCCTCCTTGTAAAGACATTGGTTTTAAGTATTGAATTTATTTTCGGAAGAGACTACAACTGTAAGATAAGACTGTTTATACATATACTATGTTATTTTCTCTGGGTATCTCTAACGTCAGTAAATTTTTGATATTAAACGTTGAAAAAACATTTAGAGCCTATGGCCGAAAATATGTTGAACTTGGCGTCTTTCTGTTCGTATCCCTCCCCCTTACGGCAATATTTGTAACTGGGCGCTGTAACAAGGTACATCGTCAATTTTTATATAATGAGCATTAACCACAATACCTCCACTTTTATTTCAATAAAAAGCTGTGTATTTGCACTCATAAAAAAAACTGAGTCTGAATTCGACCGCAATCATCAGTTGCTGGTTCATCACGAAAAAATAAGTTGAATACATAAATACGATTTATAGTCTAAAGTGTTCTTCATGACCGGTAAACCCCTTTGAATTTCGAACTAAACAAATTGTTTATTTGGATTTTAGAAAAACAAACTGAGGTGGAATATAACACGTCTAGATAATGTTTAATCAAATAAAGGTTTACCAACACCACAAAACATGTCACTACCTTGACAATTTTTGATTGAAATAATTGGGTGTAACAACACGTCACAGAAATATATAGGAATTTATGGTTTTTACACCTAATTATTTGGAAGATTTTATTTTACGACTGCAACAAGTTTGGCGGTGGTACACCGTTGGAAATTTTTACCGTAAATTTAAGAACAGGGATCTTCGTTAATTAACGGATATCTTCATAAATTTACATGTAAAAAATGTCCATAAAAGAATGTCCCAGTTTCAATTTTATATTATAACAGTTTCGTTTAGACTATTTACAACAAATCATACTTCAAGCTGAAGGCGTCTCGACCATTACGACCAATACAACTTTTCAGGGACTTCGACGTTCCATCACTCTTGTAATAAGAGATTCCAATGGGGAGGGATGAAATGACAGATTAACTGGGGCGACTGAAAAGTATCCAATCGGAATGGTTACCATTCCGTAAATTATACATCCTCATGTGCCCAGAGCAATCCGGAATGGTTACCATTCAGGATTTACTGGCAAATATCGTATAATTGCAAATCCTGAAAAGTATCCACTGTATGAATGGTTACCATTCCGGCTTTTACTGCAAATGTGCTGCTAGAAAAAATCCGGAAAAGTGTCCGCAGTGTGAATGGTTACCATTCCGGATTGGATAGTTTTCCGTGTTCGTCTGCAAAATACGGAAAAGTATCCGCTGTCGGAATGGTAACCATTCCAGTTTTGTGTGCGCAGATATAAAAGGGGGCGACTGAAAAGTATCCAATCGGAATGGTTACCATTCCGTAAATTATACATCCTCATGTGCCCAGAGCAATCCGGAATGGTTACCATTCAGGATTTACTGGCAAATATCGTATAATTGCAAATCCTGAAAAGTATCCACTGTATGAATGGTTACCATTCCGGCTTTTACTGAAAATGTGCTGCTAGAAAAAATCCGGAAAAGTGTCCGCAGTGTGAATGGTTACCATTCCGGATTGGATAGTTTTCCGTGTTCGTCTGCAAAATACGGAAAAGTATCCACTGTCGGAATGGTAACCATTCCAGTTTTGTGTGCGCAGATATAAAAGGGGGCGACTGAAAAGTATCCAATCGGAATGGTTACCATTCCGTAAATTATACATCCTCATGTGCCCAGAGCAATCCGGAATGGTTACCATTCAGGATTTACTGGCAAATATCGTATAATTGCAAATCCTGAAAAGTATCCACTGTATGAATGGTTACCATTCCGGCTTTTACTGCAAATGTGCTGCTATAAAAATTCCGTAAAAGTGTCCGCAGTGTGAATGGTTACCATTCCGGATTGGACAGTTTTCCGTGTTCGTCTGCAAAATACGGAAAAGTATCCGCTGTTCAGTTTTGTGTGCGCAGATATAAAAGTAGCTCCTAAAATCCTGAATGGTTACCATTCCGGTTTTCCTTGCCAATGCACTTAATTAAAAAATACTGAAAAGTTCCCGCAGTGTGAATGGTTACCATCCGGGTTTATTTGACAATGCACTTATTTTAAAAATCCTGAAAAATGCCCGCAGCCTGAATGGTTACCATTCCCGTTTTCGCCGCTGTTGCACATCTCATAATAATCCTGAAAACTATCCATTCGGAAAAGTATCCGCTAAGGGCGTGCAGTTGACTCATTTACCCGTTGCTAGATGGCAGCAGTGTTATCTGTACACGAGAGATGGCGTGCATAAAACATTTCTATATGAATTTATGTTGAATTATAATATATTTTCTTTTAGAAAGATTTACTACCCATATCTGTGTTGCGAATAACTGGATAATGTCAACTGAAAATAAATTTTAGTGTGAACAATATGTTTTGTAAAATATTTCTGAAAATGTATTTCATTTACGGGACTGGACTTGTCTTTATCCTAAAAACACGCAATTAAAAACATTGTACGTATTTTAAATTTAATTTTTTATATTTCAGAAATAATATGCCTACTGCCAAATTATACTTGAGTGTTCATGAATACAAAAATATTTACACTAATGGAGTTCTTAAAATCAATTTTGTTTGGGCAAAGGCAGAAAGTTAGTGATAATATTTCAGTCATCAATCAAAGTCTATATAACCAGGTCATTTCATCCCGCTATTTTGTTGTTATTGGTCAATCGCGTATGACGTACTTGCCAGACCACATTACCGCGGGAATTCAAAATTTACACGTGACTAAAAGGTCCATGCTCAAATTTTCGTTATTCTTGTGTAATGTTGGCAGACATGATGTATGTGCGGCCTGCTGTTCTTGTAATACTTTCAACAGCACTGCGTAATTTAATGCTAATCTGTTAATTTTTTTAATTGCCTTCGAAATAAATAATTACCATTGCTGAAAAATCATAATCAGTGTTATATTTTTACCACAAGATGCTACAGTGTCAATAAGCAATAGCCATTTGTAGTAGTAAACAAAGTTGCTCTGTGTATCAATGAGATTTTTTTAGCATAGCAGTTTGTATGATAGCAATTATTCTTGAAGATTAGTTGAGCAATAATTGTCTCTGTAAATCTTAAATATCATGTTTCTGTGCGGCAAAATTATCACACTTTTGGCTGGACTTCAGTTTAAGCATTAGCTTTTGTTCAAATATGCACATTTCCTATAGCCGAGTAGCTTGTTTATTGCGTTTTTAAAGTGAAAATGTAATTTGATATAATTATCTAATAACCTAGTAATTATGTATGAATTAAATGATTAAATATATGCTGTAATTCTGCAGTGTGGCGACTTCAAAAAATTGGTTGTCTGTAAAGTCGGTTTACGGACGATAGTTTAACCTGACGTCATAACAAAACATTGATTAAATGATTGCATACTTTTATGAATAAAATTGAATCATTTTTATTTTGATAATTTAAGAATAAATACTTGAAATTATACTAGTTATCAGATATTTAAAATGCAAGAATAATTAAAATTTATTGTCGAAATTGTTGTTGTAATAAGCAATGAAAACCACATTAACTTTTCACTTCACTTTATAAACAGTCGACGAAACAGTTCACATGTACATGACTTGTAATTAATTTTAAAAACCGGCGTTTAGCTATAAAGTTTAAATATAATTATGAACAAGTTTTCATATAAATAAACTATAATAAAATATCTATCATCAATTATATGAATCACCATAATTCTTTAGTCAATTGTAACATAACCTTTTATTACTGCACTCGCCGACAGATGCTACTTTTTTTTATAATAAAAGAATAAATACTTGAAATTAAACTAGTAATCAGATTTTTAAAATGCAAGAATAATTAACCTTTATCGCCGAAATTGTTGTTGAAATAAGCAATGAAAACCATATTAACTTTTCGTTTAAATATAATTATGAACAAGTTTTCATATAAATAAACTGTAATCAAATATCTAACATAACCTATTATTACTGCACTCACCGACAGATGCTACTTTTTTTAATAATAAAAGAATGAATACTTGAAATTCTACTAGCAATCAGATTTTTAAAATGCAAAAATAATTTACCTTTATTGCCGAAATTGTTGTTGTAATAAGCAATGAAAACCAGAGATTAAAATCCGTCGAGAATATTTTTGTTTTTATTTCTTCCAGTGCTAAAAATGATATGCAATTGTGACCCCGGCCACGAAATTTTATTTATAATTCATTAATAATAACGCCCATCGCAATAAACAAAGGAAAATATGTATTAAGGAGTGCCTGGTTCCCGCGATAGCGGATAGATATCGCGATTCGTTCGGTTCGCGTCCGTCACTGTAGATGGCAGCACGGTAGGGGAATAATATTATTTCGTTTTTATATCACGATTTTATAACAAATATGCATCCCAAATACACCAAACTTATTTATAATGTGTTACAATATTTTTTAAAACATTGTGCAAAAGATTCCGGGTGTATTTTGAATTATTATGTGTAACTGTAAAACACCATTGTTCGTTAAAACGTATTTGAATATTCAACATTTCTTTTAAATAACAGTACCGATTGTTCTGAAAATCGGTGGACGATCGTTAAATTACATAATATTAATAATTCAAACGACGAAAACTTGATTGAAAATTCAAATCGATGGTTGTCCCAATCGAGTGGAAGAGAGATGCCACGCATTCGTACAATGAGCATAACAGGACACATCCGTAGTGGGACATCCGTAGTGGACAATGTGCGTTACGGGACACTTTTTCGTGCGTGCAGCCGGCGTTTATCGATTTATTAGACTTGTCACGACAAAAAGAGTGATTAAATGTCCCCACATGTGTTTCAAGATAATTCCCGCTGGGAATATAATAGTTTGGCGGACTATTATTAAGTGATTTTACTACGAATTATACGTTTTTCCGAAGGGAAAAACGCGAGTTACCACAACTATTGAAGGCAAGTTGCGGGACGCATTTTACCGTGAGTTACGACGGTAATTTAACTGGCAACTTTCTACTATCAACCAGGTATGTCTGTCGTGGTTAATCACTAGGAACGCCAACGTATTTTTGCAGTAATCGTAACGCCGAGACAGTAAACTTTGACTATCCGACGGTAAATAAGTGATGTGCATTGAGTAAACATTAACTTTAATAATTTTTTTTTCTACAACACAAACAGTCTTATTCACACAGGTCCAGAGGTCCTGAGTGCTAGGATCTCATGCTTGAGCTAACCGGAATATTTATAATTAACAATTAGAATCTGACATATTAAACAAATTAAATAATTAATTTAATTTTTTTTTGTTTTTTTTTCCCTGAAATATCTGGACTTTCTACAAACTGTTTTATAGATTGTGATCAACATTAGTTAGTTAATATTTGAGCTTAATTTATTCCTATTTATTAACTGGAGACTGATCGTACTTTTGATTTGTTTAATCAATAAAATAAATCTTTCATATTTATTAGTGAATTAACATTTGTTGTATGTCATTTCTATGGTTTTCCCAGCTCAGTATTATAGTTGAACAAGCGCCAGGGTATTTAATTACTTATTTATGTTCAGTCCGTTTAATTTTCTTTTTTTAAGTACATTTGTGTACAGAAATGTGTACGAAATACACGTTTTCTTTACGAGACCATTCTACCTATTGTCAACAACTTGTTTATTTCAGACTAGAACGAGTATGTAGACCTACTTTCAAGACATCACGCGTATTATAAATAAAGTTTTGGAGTCCTCAAACAGTCAAAAACTGTGTTTTCAGACAGCCCTATTTCAAAATATAACATTATTGTCTTGCATTGAACTTTTATACATATTAAGAGAAGGCTATGCCTTAACATCGCCTTTCCAAAGACAAATAAATAAATATTTTATTATTTGGTTGCTACTGAAAGTCACATATTAGGCAAGAACAACACATCGAAAAAACACTAAGTTCAGAGCCTTGCGTGTTGTGGCGAAGGTACACTTGGTGTGTATAACCGTGTCGCCTTATCGCTCCCTCGTCCCAATACCTTGCACGCAAAAAATAACCACATTAACCTCAATTGTGCCGTTTTTTCTCAAACTAAATAATTTACATTCAGCATTTCTTACACATTACTATCATTAACAGTGGGTCTATGATAATGATACTATAATTAGGCGCTTAGAATTACTTAACTTTGAAACACAAACGGTCATACCGTTCACTTTATTGAAAAAAAAAAAAACTGGAGTGCGATTAACTTTTGGGTCACTCCCGACTTTTCTTTTTAGCAAAAGTAGTATAGGCTGCTGTTAACTAATGAATAGATTCGGTTCTTCCATTCCGCCATCCCTTCATTACTACATCAGGTGTCACGATACTGCTGTGGCCGTAAATGCCTCGTAGATGAGCATACATGTTAAAATACGAAACACGTGGCGTAGCCCGACTCGTTCTTAGGCGTGTTCTACAATGACACAGACACGTAAAAGCTCCGACACGGAACACGTAAGCGGAGCAAACTAGACGGCTGGGACAAAAATTTGTTTTCTACAACACAAAAGTAAAAACCAAAGATAATTGTTTTGAAAACAACCAAAATCCTACGTTTTATAAAATATTCAACGTGCTTCTGATATTTGTTTATTGTTTTATAATTATAAATAATATTTAATTAATATGTTAATGCTTTTACGATTACAAAATACATCAAAAACCATGCATATTACTTTATGTTTTTAATGTGTATATAAAATACTATAACTCTTTGTTTACCTTATTAATATTTTAAAAAAAAGATAAAGTGCCGAAAACTTATTTTGTTCAGTTGTTTATCTCCACCGTTTTCTTCTAAACCAAAATGGTGTCGAAATACTTGCTTCCTATTGGCTATGTACGGATTCACGGGCACGCAATAGTTGGGAGTTGACGAGCTTTCTTCCGCGAATCCGTGTTTCCGTGACCGGATACGTCCCACTGTGGAATGAACACAGACTACTTTACGTTTCGGCTTACGTGATCCGTGTTCCGCATCCGTGTTCCGCATTCGTGGAATTGTAGAACGGGCCTTGCAAAGACCGAGATAGATAACGGCAGCCATAACAAAGATGTCACCCTAACAGATAATTAAAAATGTACAATAAACCATTATATTATTAACTTAGCCATTTCTAAGCTATAGGCTAATCATTTTAAATCGATATAATACTATTACATACACAGTTACTTCACGTGTTAAGTAATTCACATTGTGATTTATTGAAGTTTTATGTTATTGTGATGCTGGTATACTAGGAAGTGTTAATGCTAAATAAGAACATTGTAGATTGAGTCTTAGCTGGTCTGCAAACACTAAACAGTCATTTTGTGCTAGCCAGCAAGTTCACCCCACCTTGTTTTCACTCCCCCCTCCCAATCCCCTTAATCGCCAACACTTTAAACACGAGGCTGGCAGCGAATTAGTGCAACAATTACGTGACTCATCCCCATCCAGGTATCTCCGAAATGCAAACAATGTTCGTGTGAAATCACAGGTCTGTGTGAGATGCTGACTTCTTGTTTATTTAAGACCCATTGGGGAGGGGGGTGGAGGTAGGGAGAGAAAAAGTTATGCAACGGTTTTGATACTTCAATGGATTATGGATTTCTAAAAGCAAATAAATTACATTTGATTATAAATTCATATGCAACTGACTTGTGCAAGCGATCTCTCATGTACAGTTAACACTGCTGCCATCTAGCTTTGAATATATATACTGTATAGTAGTCGCCATCCCAGGTTAAAATTTCTAATACGGTTTTGAGGTAGTTGGTTAATTCACCGCCGCAATCGCCACCATCTCTAGGGCATCGACTTGTGGTGGTCCCTAGCGGACAAGTGTCGAACTCTTCAAACACCCCTTCCCCCTCCCCCTCCCGTTGAACGACCTTGAGCTGCAGTGAATGATAGGTGAGGGGTGCGGGGAATGACAGCGGGCGACAGTGCTGCGCTCTAACGTGTAAATAACAACTAAGACGATACAGGGCGTTACGGCAGCGCACTGCAGCGGTGAAGTTCCCAAGCTGCTCATCAAACGCTTCTGAAAAATGTAGAGTATATCCTATCCACTCGCGAATTCTATACAGTATATATATTCAAAGCATCTAGTGACGGGTAAATGAGTCAACTGCACGCCATCACAGGATAGTTTTCAGGATTAGTAAGAGATGTGCACCAGCGGCGACAACGGGAATTTGTTCACTCCACATAAATTTAAAAAAAAAAAAAAATGGGCTTGTATCGTCAAAGAACTTGTATGGATAAAAGAACAACAAGCCCCTAACAAGGCGCAATAGCTTAATCTGAACATTAAATGTAATTTTTAATTCCATTGATCGGAATACGTGATAAACTGATGATATTTCGGCATTTTGCAAGTGGAAATGCCATTGAATAAGAAGAGTTGGTTGGTGGTTGAGGTTTTTGCTGAGGGGTGCGACTGGCCTTCGGTTGGCTGCTACAAATAACTGAGGCGTGGTTTAAATTCATATGGTCGAACGTCGCTGGCAACTCCTTCCAACAGCCGGAAATGACATTCGCAAGGTGGGGTCTAGGCAACTAGTCGCACTGTAGAAACTGGTAATATAGTAAGGATGGTAGAGGTAACTAACAGCGACGTTGCCATAATCCCTGGGTGGACATATTGACGAAAGGAAACATGTCTAATTCAACCACAAGTTACAGATTTATTTCAGGTCATTTTAAATTTCCAAATGTTTTTAAGGGAACGACACCAACAAACTGTCTATATTAATTTACCATACGCCTAAAATATTATGAACTAGCGGAAGTCAAGCCAGTTTTCAAAACGCGTTCATATTTTTATCGTTTTCGTGGCATTATTATATTCAACTTTCGTGAAATAATTTTAACTGTTCCGTTGTGTGCCACAAACTTTGAACTCTTTTCAGTAACTTACCGGTAAACAAAAAAAAATCAAGCAAGTGGAAACACGCTGAAATATAGTAATAACGAAATTAGAAGACATCCGCCAAAGGTTTGAGAATATTTTATTAAACTTTAAGAAATTAGTGTTATAAGATAAAACAAAGATTAAAAAACCCACTGATATTAATCTATATTGTTTATTTTCACATTACTTCTTGAAAATGAAATTTAGACAAAGATCTAATTACAAAATTAAACTGTTCATTATGTTTATTATGACAAGTAAACATCCCCTGTATCCCCACATTCACCTATTAAAGCAAACATAAGTTAAGTGAAACGTCATTTAAGTTACCAATTTCGTTGTGATCATTTGTAGAAGTATTTAATTTTTTTTAAATTTTAATGAAATAAGTAATTGATCATACTAATAAGATGGTACATTTTAATAGTTTGCAAAGGAATACATACACAAGAAGGATAAAAAAGTAATATTATATTGTTGTAGTTTTACGAAAACATATTTACGAAAATAAACACCAGGGGCCTATTCCACGAAGGTACAAGTTACAAATTACAGTCAAAATCATATACAAGTTGTAGAAAAGTGGTAGGTATTATGTTCCACAAAAGTACAAGTAAAGACTTGTAAATCCCAGTGAATTGTAACAAGTTACAGGTGTTTTTCTACAATTGTACAAGCTCTTCGCAAAGAAAAAGTACAAGGTTTAACTTAAACTTGTAGAATAGTTAATACAAGTCTACCTACCTCTTGAGGTAGGTTAAAGTGTGTTATCAGAAACAAACATGTGGGATACTTCATCAGATGAAGAAAATGAGAATGCTCATCCACTTATTAGACGAAGGACATTCAGAATACGCACGAATCACAGTTTTGAAAGCATGTTTAAATTTAATGAGAGATTTAGAATGAGTGCTGCCAAACTTCAATTATTACTTAATGATATAGGACATAGACTTCATCGACCCACTAATAGGAGTAAAGCATTACCAGCAAAATTGGAGTTATGTGTTGCTCTACACTGGTTAGGAACTGGTGGACAATATCATTCTGTTGCAGATATGCATGGCATAGGTAAGGCTAGTGTGTGTCGTTCTGTTCATAATGTGGTAACTGCTGTAAATCAATAAAATTCCCCCAAGTGGTTGACTGGCCTGAAGATACGGTGCAAGTGTCTGCAGCATTTTATGCTATTGCTGGTATGCCTAATGTTGTTGGATGTGTTGATGGTACACTTATTCACCTAAAGCTAATGAAGTGCAGTACGTGGACAGACATGGAAATCATTCTTTGAACTGCATGGTAGTTTGTGGTCCAGACTGCTCATTCTATTATGTGAGTGCTAGGTGGCCAGGAAGTGTACATGATGCCAGAGTGCTTAGAAACAGCACACTAAATCAGCGCATGGAAGAAGGTTGGAGACCAGTACCTGGTGCCATAATTTTGGCAGACTCGGGTTATCCATTGAAAGAATGGTTGATTCCACCGGTCATGAATGCTCCTCAAGATCCTGCAGTGGTAAGATTTAACAGGGCACACAAATCCACACGTCGGTTAGTTGAAAACTCACTGGGAATTCTCAAAGAGAAATTTCCATGTCTGAAGCACTTACGCGTAAAGCCATTATTTGCATCTCAAGTATTTAAGTGCTGCACTGCACTGTGTAACATTGCTCGAAGTGAGGATGGTGTGCAGCCCTTGATAGAAGCACATGAAGAGCAAGACGATGTCGAAATGGATCACAATGACGTTAATATACACCCTGCAGCCCAACAACGGCTGGCACAGTTGATTCATAATTTTAGTTAGATACAAATTATTATGAAAGAATTGAAAAACTCTTATTTAGGACTATATTTTCAATTTCATTTATTATTCAATTTTTTTTATAATAGCATATGTTAATGGAATGCTGAGCTTTCAATAACACTTTTACAAATACAGCTTCCATTCAAATGTATTGTTGAAATAAATTACTTCGAAAAAGTCATAAAATATAAATAATTTGAAAAACCATTCAAGAGTTGTGATCAGTGACTACTCAATGTTCTTGGATAGAACCATCTAATGTCACATAAATAGTGTCACCATCGATAGGCAAGTCCTTTGTGAAATTAGAACCAGGAATTCCCAGCTCTTTCTCAAGTTTTAAAATGTTTAGACTTTTCAAATAGCTTTCTTTTTATAGTAGTTCAAACCTGTTATTTCAATTTCATGAGCCGTAAATTATTTTCTCCTCCCATATCATTTCCTATTTTTGGTTTGGGCTGGTTAACTTGTTTGCAACTCGTAGAGGGCAGTGTTTTTCTATTGCTGATATGTGTCATCAAAGTGTCTGCACTACTTGTAGGGTTTATACTTTCTAACACAGGTTCGTCCTGCTATGTTTCAGGGCATTCTAAACCAACAACTAATGGCGTTTCTCGGCCAATAATATCCAGTACTGCATTGTCTACATCAGTTATTTTGCTATCAACCCCACCTCCACTTCCTGTCTGTTTTTTGTTGTCAATTTTCTTCTGCAACAAAAAAACATATTATTAATTAGCCTCTATTAACATACTTAAGAATTGTTGACTTTGATATATAGGTGCCTTCAAAAATGTTTCAATTTCTTTTATAGTTGTACATGGGATTCGTAACCAATGCTGTTCCCTAAGTGAGGTTAGGTATTTCATTTACAAATGTAGGCTACATATACCTCAAAATATTGACAACACTGTACCAAAATAAATTAAAAATTGTAATATAAATATACTTACTGTTGCATTTTTTTTTTAAGTTCTGCCAAAATGTGTCTCTGGTGTAGGTGAAGTCCTTGCCTGCAGGGATCAGTCCCAACCCACAAGCCTTTCCATGAACTGCTAACCATGCCTTCATTTTTTCTTGTTTGTTGCATTTGTCAGAAAATGCAGAAAACAGTATGTCCTTTTCTTTAATCTCATTTAGAATACACAGTTTACTTAGTCTTTCCAGACATCACGTTTTAACCAATTTCCTTTTTTAAAACAAATAAATACAAGTTTGGTTATGTCAACAACAACAGAGTAAATGCAGCCAACTTGTACACTTGTACTTTGTACTTGTACTTGTACTTTTTGTCCTACAATTGTAACAATTCTCTGTGGAACGCCTGTAACTTGTAACTTGTTTTAAGTAGGACTTGTACTTGTACAATTGTAGCTTGTACACTTGTACCTTCGTGGAATAGGCCCCAGATGAGGTTAAAGTTGGGCGCGGGTGTACCGAAAATTAAAATAATAATAATTTTTTTAACTAATCCTGAAGACTTGTTTGACCTACCAATATCAGGCAATAAGTATTAGTATTTAAGGCTACTTTCCAAGATTTTATACACAGAAACCTGATGACAATTAATTTGGAAGCAGTGCTAACGTCAAAAGCACATTAAAATATGTAGTGCTATTGAATTTTTTTCATTACGCAACGTGAAAATATAAACTAAAAAAAAAAACAACTACTTCCAGCGACATATTTGTTAGATTTGATGTTAAAGTTATTTTTGTTTTTTAAACTATAATTTATTTCTTGATGATAGGTATCCTATGTCATTTTCTGCACCTCTGACAACGTGTAAGAAAAACTGATGTTACATTGATGGCCGAAATATTGGCTGTATCCGAATACCTAGGGATGCGTCCATTAAGTTTACGTCCCTACATCCCTAAACAAATGCACCCACAATTTAAAGGTACATTCTAAAGTATGTACGATATCCGAATAGTTATACAGCTAGCACTGCCTGTTGGTTTGTCATTGTACTAATGTGGATTGGCCTTTTATATTCATGACATCTAAAGGTGGGCAAGTAAAACGTAAATGAACATTCAATTTTCTATACAATTTCAGATGATTTAAATTATTGTTGGGAATTAAAATATAGAAGAAAAATTGAATCGGGCACTTGTTGTTCCTACAAATAAAATTAATTTACTGATTATGTGAATTATGTAACATATACTTATAGTATAAGTATTTATAAGTACCATAGTTACATTTTACGTGATTATCTTCAAGTTCAAAATCCATTTTTATTAACTATCTCGTATCACACTCTCGTTTTCAAAGGGTTATGGTCACGATAACAAAGCTAAGGGATGTATGGACATATCAGTGGATGTGAGAGTCGCGGCCCTTCAAAATCTCGAACTAGTGGACGCATGAGAGGATGCATCGTTATCCCTTGTGAGAATTCGGATACAACTCAAAGATGGCCGCGTCCATTACGATGCACTATCTATGGATCCCTTAGCTAAGGTATCCATTAAACCACTATTCGAATACAGCTATTTGCCCAAACAAAATTGATTTTAAGAACTCCATTAGTGTAGATATTTTTGTATTCATGAACACTCAAGTATAATTTGGCAGTAGGCATATTATTTCTGAAAAATAAAAAATTAAATTTAAAATACGTACAATGTTTTTAATTGCGTGTTTTTAGGATAAAGACAAGTCCAGTCCCGTAAATAAAAATACATTTTCAGAGATATTTTACAAAACATATTGTTCACACTAAAATTTATTTTCAGTTGACATTATCCAGTTATTCGCAACACAGATATGGGTAGTAAATCTTTCTAAAAGAAAATATATTATAATTCAACATAAATTCATATAGAAATGTTTTATGCACGCCATCTCTCGTGTACAGATAACACTGCTGCCATCTAGCAACGGGTAAATGAGTCAACTGCACGCCCTTAGCGGATACTTTTCCGAATGGATAGTTTTCAGGATTATTATGAGATGTGCAACAGCGGCGAAAACGGGAATGGTAACCATTCAGGCTGCGGGCATTTTTCAGGATTTTTAAAATAAGTGCATTGTCAAATAAACCCGGAATGGTAACCATTCACACTGCGGGAACTTTTCAGTATTTTTTAATTAAGTGCATTGGCAAGGAAAACCGGAATGGTAACCATTCAGGATTTTAGGAGCTACTTTTATATCTGCGCACACAAAACTGAACAGCGGATACTTTTCCGTATTTTGCAGACGAACACGGAAAACTATCCAATCCGGAATGGTAACCATTCACACTGCGGACACTTTTACGGAATTCTTATAGCAGCACATTTGCAGTAAAAGCCGGAATGGTAACCATTCATACAGTGGATACTTTTCAGGATTTGCAATTATACGATATTTGCCAGTAAATCCTGAATGGTAACCATTCCGGATTGCTCTGGGCACATGAGGATGTATAACTTACGGAATGGTAACCATTCCGATTGGATACTTTTCAGTCGCCCCCTTTTATATCTGCGCACACAAAACTGGAATGGTTACCATTCCGACAGCGGATACTTTTCCGTATTTTGCAGACGAACACGGAAAACTATCCAATCCGGAATGGTAACCATTCACACTGCGGACACTTTTCCGGATTTTTTCTAGCAGCACATTTGCAGTAAAAGCCGGAATGGTAACCATTCATACAGTGGATACTTTTCAGGATTTGCAATTATACGATATTTGCCAGTAAATCCTGAATGGTAACCATTCCGGATTGCTCTGGGCACATGAGGATGTATAATTTACGGAATGGTAACCATTCCGATTGGATACATTTCAGCCCCCCCGATTAACTCTTAGCAAATTGCTGGGCACAAAACGCTTTACGCTCAGGAGTCGGACTTTTGCGTATGTGGCGCTGTAAACGAGAAAAAACCAAAGCCGTATCCGCGCATCCGCTTATCTAAAACTGATTGAATTAATCTTTAATTGACCATTGTGACAAAAACTCTACAACATTTATAGTTATTACTATAAAAATTTATAACTGGGACAATTTTTATGGACATATTGTACTTCAGTTACTTAACTTTAAATACTTATCCACAGGAATAATCATGATATATGAATTAAATATTCCAATCTTGTTAACGTTATACCCATAAACATTCTTCATTCCACAGGTGTGTTAACCCTGAATACTGCTGAAGGTGTTGAAACTCGAACATGCCAAGTGACACAATATTTTATCATCTCACGGCACACCAACTGCCGTACACAGCATGACAGAGTTTTTAAAGTTTACGCTGGCAAATAAGCCCAGTAGCGGATAGAGGAAATTTTTTTCCGTATGGAGAAAAGGGTTGGGGAGACGGGGATTTTGGAAAAAAAATTAAATTGTCACACGTAGTTAAAATAAAAATACATTACTATTTACACTAACACACATATGGGCCTACAGTAGGGACTGGAAAAATTTGTGGTTTCGATGACCCCTAGGATAGACTCCACGATCCTCTATGTACGCGGGAAAATTACACCAGCTCATTGGCTACTGATTCGTGACACCTGCTAAATTGGGATGATTGTGATTAGTAGAGACCTGCAAAATTCGCGGATTCATTCGGTGATAGGCTAGAATTCAAACACATATACCTCTTAGATAATTTTTCTATTGGCCTACTGTTCATCTGGACGAATCTCAACCAGTTATAAACCCTCAACCAAAGAAGGATCGAATGACAGAAAAACCAGCTGAGACGACTTGCAAGTCGGCAGCCAATTAACTTGCGTTATTTTCCCGAGTGTACAGGGGTATGTGCAGTGCCGTGCACAGCCTTAAAAAGTGGGGGGTGAGGTTATAAAATTTCGCCCCCCCCCCCCCCAAACCACGTCATTATTAGGCGATTGAAGAAAAAAAATCAATAATAGACAAAAAGTTTAATTTTTGATATCAATACTTCAGTAATTTGACCATGTTGTTTGGTGTAAATTTTAAACATACACGTGTTGACAATTTTCCAATTTCTCCAATTAATATATTTTACAATGTTTAACCCTTTTTCAATAGTGCTAATAGTCTCAAAAGCAGAAATAGTATACTTTTAGCATATAATAATATTCTTCAAGAAAATAAATTTATTTTAAACAAATCCAACTTAACATTCTTCACTGTACTTATTTTTAAATCTTACAATGAAAATATTTTATGGATTATACCACAAAATAAGATATAAATAAAAATTTCTTTTTGCAGAAGAACTGTATACATAAACTGAGAAATTTTTTCAGTGCAGGCGACGTGTCTTAATAGCGGCAAATTGCTCTATAACTGTATCAAAAGATAGGTTGCGAGCAATGTCACTTTCTATTGAGAGTATTGCCAGCCCAGATAACCGTTCTTGGGCAATGGTGGATCGCAAGTAGTTTTTGGTGAGTTTCAGCTTGCTGAAACTTCTTTCGCATGAGGCTATTGATACTGGAATAGTCAATAACAATTTATATGCCGTAAAAGATTCTGTGAAAGCTTCCTGCAAGTCATTGTTTACAATTATTTGAATTACATCTTTGGGTTTAGATTTTGGTGGAAGTTTGTCAGCCAGAATGTTTCTTAAAGAAAGAAGCTCGGAATAGAGGCCACTGTCCAAGTCCTGCTCGTAATGTCTCGTCAGCTGTTCACAGGATTTCTGTAAATCATTGCTACTTAGTTTCATGAGTCGGCAGGGATACATGAATGAAAACATGTTCGCTACGTCTCTAAGGCCTTCAAATCTTTCGGAAAGGCTTGCAATGATCCTGTCCAACATTCTGTTGTAGATATTAACTTGAAAGCTTTATTCTTGTCTGTAATTGGCTCATATTTAGTTAACTCATCCGAAAATGATACCTTTCTTCTTTGTCGTTTTTCGGAGAGTTGCTCGGATACTCCCAATTTATGTACTTGCAAGTTGTATGGCTTCATACATGAAACTGCTGAAATCATTTGCTCTCATATTCTGTATATTCTTGGTCGAAGACTGGAGAAGATCAGCTGCAGTCAAAATATCACAATCTGCCTTTTGCAAGTATTTGCTTGTTATATTCAGCAACGTTAGGATTTTTTCCCATATAACAAGCATCACAATGAAATCAAATTTTGATATATGACTCAAAAGACCATCACAGTCACAGTTCTCACTGCCATCTTTACTTTCTGACTTGATGCACTTGAGAACATCAATGATTTTTGGCAGGGCTTTTCGGAGATTGCGAATTGGAGCAAGTCGGTCTTCCCAACGTGTGGCGCAGACTTGCTTAACTATGACTGACCTTTTTGGCAGGCTATTGTCTTGTTGATTTTCAGGTATTTCATCATTTGTGTTTTGCAGCATATCTTCAGTTGGGTCACATTCATGAATTCTTTCAGAAGCCATAGCTGGGTCTGAAGCTTTTATGAGCATTTCCCACCGATGGTTACTTGAAGAGAAAAATGTGTACAACTTCTGTACTACTCCAAAGAAAGTTACTATCTCAGGATTAACTTTAGCCGAATCTGCTATGACGAGATTAAGAGTGTGAGGTGCACAGTGAACATAAACAGCCAACAGATTTTGTTCTTTGATACGTGCTTGTACTCCAGAAGAATAGTCCTTCATTACTGATGCACCATCATAGCTTTTCCCTCTACAGTTAGCAATATCCAGTCCCAGATTTTCCAAGAAAGAGAGAATTTTAACCACGAAGTCAGTGGCTCTTGCTTCATCTCCTGGTATACAGATGAATCCAAGGAATGACTCGGTGACTTTGGAGAACAGCCAGCAACAGAAACAATAAAGTCTGTCATGTTTCACTGAGTAATGGATCCAGCTACGAGCTATTTCTTTGCCAGTTTTTGGATGCCTTTGTTGGTAAATAGCAGGGGTAAAATGGCCCCCATACTTATTTTTAGGAAACTGACATTGGTCCTTTGTTGGCTGACAAGGCCCTACTTTGAGTAGAAATTTCTTGGTCTCAAAATTAAGTTCGCTGCCAGATCTGCCACCATAATATATTGGATCACTTGGCCACTTTTGACTGAGCAGATTTTCAAGTTCTGTGTCGTTGCCTATCTCATTAGTTTGGTTCGGTAGAAAGTCTATTAGTACTTTTGGAGATGAATCCAAATTCATCAGAGAGGTCAACGGAGTATCATCTTGAACTGCACAATTCCTTAATGAGTTATCTAGATTTTTTTCAGGGTTAGTTGTTTCCCTGAAATAAAATCAAATTGATAAAAATTGAATAATTAACAATAAACATATTTCGTATAAACAAAAATCCTGAAACAATACTTACACAGAAATGAGCCCAGATTTCCCAGTAATTGAACTGCTTGCTAGTTCTGGTATTGTAGATACTATTACTGCTTCAGAAAAACCTTTGGAACTCTTCAATGTTTTTATTTGTGGGAAGTCTGTTAAAGTTTGAGCTGGATCAAAATCCATCACAGAGTTCAAAAAAGTATAATCTTGAACTGCGCAATTCCTTAATGAGTGTTCAATTTTTTTTCAAGGGAAGTTGATTCCCTGAAATAAATTCAAATTGATAAAAATTGAACAATTTACAATGAACATGTTTCGTATAAACAAAAATCCTGAAACAATACTTACAAAGAAATGAGCCCAGATTGCTCAGTATTTGAACTGCTTGTTTGTTTCGGTATTGAAGTTGGAAATATTTCTTCAGATAAATTCTCAGAACTTCTTACATGAATTTGTAACAACTTTTCACTTACAATTGAACCTTAAGTTTCCACAGATGTAGATATAGATGGAGCAGGGCCTGTGCCTGGATTTAAAAATGTTAGCAAAGAAGCTCGTTGTATTTTATCTTCTTCGTCGTGCAGTCGCTTTTGCCGCTTTCGCTGAGCTCCAGAAAGTTTAGCATATTTCCGCTTTGCAAGAGGGTGTGAGTCCATATCTGTAAAATTAGGTAATTTACTATACTGACGCAATCACTGTGTAACACATAGACTACATATACATACTTTCCGAGCCAATAAAAATAAGTTATTTTCTAAAATGTTTAGGCAAAATAGATTTTTTAATATAAAAATATAAACTCATCAATTTTTATTTTAATATCAAATTGTATAATCTTGATTGTTTGATTGAGATATTGAAATGGGTCAGGTGTATGTTGTGATTTATTTATTATTGAATTTTATAATTGAGCCACGAATACTTCAACTCTGATGGCCTAAGATTTTATTTTTTGGTACGTTGATTTCGCATTTAAATAATATTATGTACCTATCTCAAAAATGTATTTTTGCGAATTAGTAACCAACGTTTTTTAATGTTTCATGTAATCTCGATGCCTTTAAGAAAATATTGTTCAATTTTAATGCATTTGTTTTTAAGATATGAAAATCAGCACTCAAACAGTTAATTATAATACAATTAACTAGAGCTGTACCTATTCACAAATTTTTGCCGATACGCCGATATGCCGATACACACATACAGATGTTGCCGATACGCCTATTCCGAACCGATACAAGGGAAAACACTCTTTTCCCCCCGCCACATGATCGTACAGCACCACAAATTACACGTGCTTTACTTTAATTATCTTGCATAATTTCATACAGTTTTTTATTTTAAATTTTGTTTGGACGTATTTGTGGTAACTTAAGTTAGTGCATTGCCATCCTAATTTTGTTTACATTAACCTTTGGCCTACTACAAACCAAAATTAGGTGTAACTTCTGTGCAAGCACCATACTCTAATTTTGTAGAATAAGCAGTTTCTTAAAATACTTTTAAATATCCTCTCTCACATAAATAATATTCAAACCATGTATAACTGAGAAGCAATAATAAGAAACATCTGTCTATTTAACTGTCCAAAACAATAATAGTGCACGTAAATGTGAACACAAATGAATAGCAACTTACGAAGAATTATAGCAGATTTACCATAACTACAGCACAAAACCCAATATTTACCTTAAGTTAATTATCTTAAAAATAACAAGATTCTGTGAAAATACCGTAATTACTGCAGAAGTATGATAAGCTACCATATTTGCACTATAGTTACCGTGACACTGAGATGTATAATGGGTAAATTACACATTGTATGTTCTTTGTTCTATGTTAATTTCTACTTGTGGATTTCCATTATCTTTTAAATTTAAGTTTTAAACTTGAAATGAGTTGTTAAAAAAACTTCCCGGTCAAGCATTTTTTTCCGCAGCTATGATGTGAACAAATAATTATTTTTTATATCTATCTTTACCGTGATGGTAGTTATTTATTTATGATGCATTAAAATTAAAAAAAAACATTACTGATAAAAAAATGTTAAATTTTGATAAGAACGGCTGGCAAATGTTTCTAAGAAATAATGCCAGTTGAAAGAATGCAGTACTACTATGAAAAGTGAAAAGGGTACTCGTAGATTTTAAGGTTATGGCTGACACTTTCGTTTTTCAGTAATATCAGCCGAAAATTAACAAGCGCATCGGAAATCGTCAGAAACGCCGTTTCTACTAATATCGGCAAAATCGGCTTCTGCCGATTCGTATTGGTACAGCTCTACAAGTAACTACAATAATAAATTATGTTTTGGTATTCCATTATGCAGTTTGACCGAAGATGTCATGCAATTAACAGCAATAAAACACCATACAAAAGGACATTGTATAGAGGTACTTACTAGACATGATGCATAGAAGTAAAACAGAAATATAAATCTCTCATTAGAAATAGAAATACACCCATTCATACATCTTACACAACAACACACAATATTAACAAGTAAATGATATTGATTTCATACTAAAAGAAAGGAGCACTTACGTAAAAGTGCAATGAACAGTACCGATGCTGCGCTCTGTTGTTGGAAGTGAGAGTTGCCAGTATGGTGAATTATGTATGTGACGTTGACGTAAAGAGACGTAATTAATATTAGTATTTGTTCTGTTAAGATGAGGTGGTTGTTGACTTTTAGTGCTTACAATGATTACTTTATCAGTTATTACATTAAATAAAACAGTTTTACAAAACTAATTAATTATCAAATTTATTTTGAAAATAAATAAAAAAGATAGCCGTATGTACATACCTCCTTGATTTTTCGCCTCCTGTAGAAAATTTCGCCCCCTCTGTCGATTTGTGTGGGGGGAGAAAACACCCCCCAACCCCCCCACTAAGCACGGCACTGGGTATGTGTAGTCTATCCTAAAGGCCATCGAAACCGCAAATTTTGCAGGTCTCTAGTGATTATATACTTCTTCCGTTGAGGGACCTTCATTGGCTCACAGTCCTTAAGGCTAACTGTGTCCCAATTACTGAAGCGACAGTAAGTTACACGCACTTGGATTCTAGCCTATCGCGAAATGAAACCGAGATTTTTTTCGGTCTCTAGCTTACAGTAGTAGCCGCAGGACACGTGGCATCTCATACATGAACAGAATATTGATAATTAAAAAAAAATCCATATCTTCTTGAAAAAGAGGGAGGGTATATCACCCCTAACCTCTTCCCTGCGTCCGCTTTTGAAGAAGCCGTTGAGTGACGAACTCAAAACATTTCTACTGCCCATCTTGCGCAAGTAGTCAGTCCACATCCATTCTTAGACAATGTCGCCGACCGCCTTGGGCTTTATTGGGGGGGGGGGGGGGGAGTGTTAGGCTTACCAACTAACTCTGTTTATAAACCCATTCTGTAAAGACCCACGACCGACGTTGGATGCGAACTTACTAGACCTGCGCAAATTTTTTTATTATTTGAAGACAGATTGGAATGCATACCATTATTTGTTTTGCTGGCATTTTCGCACCCTGAAGGACACAAATCAAGCAAAAAATAAATAAATATATCAATAATATGATAGGGAAGAGAAAAAATGCGGCAGAAGCCATTGCAACAAAAAATAAATTGTCTGCAGTTGGCTTCCTAGTGAGTGCAGTATAGAATGATACACTAGAAAACTAAGCTCATTTCCAGGTCTATATCGAATGTTCTCAGTATAGTGTGTGATTTGGTATGAACGACCGCCTTTTAAAAAAAACTACGGAAATCAATATTTGTAACCATATCTGAACTTTTCTGAACAGGATACGTCTTACTACACAATCGAAATTAAACTTTAAACCCTATTTTACATGATTAGTAGGGACCGGAAAAATTCGCTGATTCAATGACTTCTAGGATAGCCTTCATTATCCTCTGCATTTCTCAAGTAAACACGTTGTTCATTGGGTACTAAATTGTGAGGCGTCTCCACTGGGTTGCTCGTGATTCGACGCTTCTTTGGTCGATAGTCTCTCTTTGGCCCAGAGAGTTCCAGCTAAACTGCGAGCCAATAGCAGAACCAGCAGAAATGTACACAAGTTTGAATTTCAGTCTATCACGAAATGAATCCGCGAATTTTTCCGGTCTCTAATGATTAGGGTTTTTGTTATAATTTCATTCATTTATGTGTATTTTTTGGCATCCTATTCGTTTTCACAGCTGGGAAAAAAAATCTTAAATTGAAAATCGAAACAAGACGTTTTGTCTCCACAAGTTCATGGTGTGTGCTTGCGTTGTTCTATACTGAGAGCATGTATTTTTTCTCGTAAAGTGTCCGATTGTTATAATGCGAGTTATAACACTGTAGCATCGTCTGTGTTTCGTGATTGGTCGAAGTTTCTTGCAGGTGCATGTCTACTGTTGGCCCATGTTCGCAGCTTTACAGCGCGGAAGCAAACGTGTCCTCAATGGCCTGGTCGAATAAGGCAATGGCTTCTCTTGCAGACGGCCGCCAATTGCAAGGAAGAAACAGCTTTCGAGGGGAAAACCCTGTTGCAGTCTAACGAGCTTTCAGATATATTTCTTTTTCTCGCGAAAAATGCATGGCTAGGGGCAGGCATTTTTCGCGAAACAGCTCGAACTCGTATTGGACTGCATCAAGGTACACCCGCACCACCGGATAATTCCTTGTGATTGGCTGCCGTCTGCGAGAGAGGTCGTCGCCTTATTTGACCGAACCACTCGGGACGCGTTTCCTTCCGCGCTGAATTACTGTGTGTTGGAACAGTCGACGTGTACCTGAAAGAAACTCAATCACGAAACGCAGACGATGCTACAGTAACTCTACTTTCAGTCAGTTTGGGAATCTTTTCACGAAATATGCATGACTAGAGACCGGAAAAATTCGCGAATTCATTTTGCGACAGGCTAAAATACAAATAGTTATACCTCAGTGATGCCTCTGCTATTGGCTCACAACTCACCTGGATTACTCTGAGCCAATGAGAAACACCCAACCAAAGCTTTTTAAGAATCACAGGCCGCTACGTTGGGAAGTCTCACAAGACAGCAGCCAATGAGTGGGTGGCATTTGACCGAGTGTACGTAGAACTATGGAGTTCATCCTAGAAGTCATTGAACCCGCGAATTTTTCCGGTCCCTATGCATGACCCTGTGCATGGCCCTATTTATCGTAAATGAAATCAGCGTGTGTGGTACTTCTTTTTGGCGAGTGCTTTGGTACTTGGTGGTTTTCAACACGACACGAGGGCAGTGTTCCAGTGACGACGCTACTTTCACGGCGCTCGCGAGGAGTCCCGCTGCAACGCCAGGTGTTGAGGCACGACGAGCAGTCGGCTCGACGGGAGAAAGTGTGGTTGCGGCCTCGCGCGGAGCCGCCGACCGCAAAACCGAAACCAGCATCCGACGGTTCGGCCCAGAGAATCTATCGACTGAGAAAAACCACCGGCCGGGTTTCGGAACGGCAGATCCTGGTGGAGTACTGTCCGCGTGCCCCATGTCTGCACACGAAGATTTCCGAGACTTAGTTCGTTTAAATACGTTCCGTCTTTATAGCTGTTTGCAACAACTCATATGTTATCGAACTTTGTCTCAATTTAAACAGAGAAGGACGTAACTCGAAAACAGCAAGATACGCGCATCCGTCAGTAAAAAAAGGGGAGGGGGAGGCATTTCTTGGAACTAAACCTCTTTAATGAGGTAGTAGGGTACATATAACCATACAATAATAAACTATAATAATGGAGAAAAAAAACATTCGTTTTTAAAAATATATTTTGAGGATTTTTTTTTACTATTAAAAAGTACTGTTTTGTTAGGAAGTTTAAGTTGAGTTATTTTTGTATTTCAGCCGTGGTACGAGATTATGGGCTGTAATGCAATAAATTTGTAATATAGAATTGAGTTTTAGCTATTTAAAGTTTTTATTGTTAATTGCGAATTTGAATTTTAAATATAATAAAAAAAAAATGGGATGTGGCTGTGTCATGGACACGGCCGTGTGTTATATGTGAATACATGTACGTAACAGGTAATATTTTCTATATAAAATATAAAATACGCTATGTTATGTGTTATAATCATGTTTGAACTTTAAGAAATCGCGTATAGGCCGACATTATATATATTTTATTTTTTATTTTTATTTTAACATCATATATATTTACTGAAACTATTTTACACTAATGTTTTATACATGCAATCGATAGATTTTGATGAAAGCTGACGATTGAAACTCAAACGGACGTCGTGGCTTCTCCGATTCAAAAGTTATACTAAATGGAAATCTCGAAACGCAGCAAAATTACCTCAGAATGGCGTCGCTTCCACCTTCACCACGCGCTATGAGTAGAGACCCGGAAAATTCGCGGGTTCAATGACCTCCAGGATAGACTCCAATATCCTCTACACACTCGGGCAAATGCCAACTGTTCATTGGCTGCTGACTTGTGTGTCGTCTCGACTGGGTGGCCTGTGATTCGACACTTCTAGGAGTGAGGGTCTCTAATTGGCCCTCAGTCTTTCAGATTAACAGTGAACCAATGACAGAAGCAGCACTAAGGTATAATTATTTGAATTCTAGCATAACACGAAACGAACCCGCGAATTTTCCGGGTCTCTAGCTATGAGTCACAGTCTTCACTTATCGTAACAAATTCTTTGATCCTTCAGCTATCCAGTGATGTAATTAAATTTTGGATGGAGATGCTAGATATGTAGCTGCAACACCAAACTGTATCCCCCGATTTGGTTACCATTCGTTTTTTGAATTGCCCCCCACTATTGAAGCAATTTATAAACATGTTCACGTCAAAAGTGTGTGGTTTTGCTTAGGTTGGAGAGTGACTGACTTTTTATCTGCACTGTTGCGGCAGGGAGCTGTTGTCTGGTTCCTACCGAAAAGCTACCAGTAGAGACCGAAAAAATTCGCGGATTCAATGACCTCTAGGATAGCCTCACTATCCTCTGCATTTCTCAAGCAGACGCTCGTGTTCATTGGTTGCTAACTTGTGAGGCGTCTCCACTGGTAGCTTGTGATTCGATGCTTATTTGGTCGATAGTCTCTCATTGGCCCAGAGAACTCCAGTTAAACTGCGAGCCAATAGCAGGACCAGCAGAATTGTACACGTGTTTGAATTTCATCTTGTCACGAAATGAATTCGCGAATTTTTCCGGACTCTAGCTACCAGTGAAGTTGTTAAGGGGCTCGCCTAGTCAGGGGATTGTATTTGTGAGAGTGAGGCGGGATGATAAGTGCGACAACCGCGGGTGCTTATTTTACTGTTTGTAAAGGCCCTGTCACACTCTCTAATATTCGTCTCCAATATATTTTACAATAGAGTTGCAGAGGAAGTATTCGACGGAAAATCGCTTCCAATTTGACAGATAACCTCAAATTTGTTTTAAATCATATCAAACTAATGGTTTATTTTTGGTCTGAGCTATCTCAAACTTCGCTTTTTATTTCTCAATTTTGAAAATAAATAATGCATCACAGTGCCAGACAGATATTTAAATTTATTATGTAGGCGAATTAAATTTTTTTTGGAACATTAATATTTTTAAATTGCATTTATACCTATTCGTTACATACTTAATGTAATATATTTTCAGAGAAGTGATCCATTTATATAAATATAATTTCATTTTTTACGCATTAAATGTTTTCCCATATGATATTCATATCAGCATTATTTTAGTTATTTGATTTTTTAACTCTTTAATCGGTCATTTAAATAATCTATGAGACGGAAACCGATGTCATTTCAGTTTTCGCTAGGCGCGATTTTCATTGGCCGATCGCATCCAACTTACCAACTTATTTTAGAACCCGCTCTATACGCAAATTTTTTTGTTGAAACTCAATTCATCCAACTTGTCAAATGAACATGGCTAGCGTTTCTTTCGTTATCCTCGAAAATTATATGATAAAACATATCGGAATGTGTTTGGAAGAGAAAGTTTGACTGTGTGACAGGGACTCAAGCCGCATTGAACGAAGAGTGATTCTCGGAAAATTCTCGGAATAACGGCTGAGAGGTGAGGCGCGGATGCAATCTCCATAACGGCTCCTCGGAGCATCGCTTCCGGCCGGGGCTTGCCGGAGCGGCCTGTGGCCCCTCGCCCTGCCGACACGGGTCGCCGACTCCGCGGTAGTTGAGCAACTGCTCTCCGGTCTAGGTCACGCTCAGCCCCCTCCCCCTCCCCCGGGGGGTCAGTCGGGGTCGAAGCCACGCTCAGTCCAACCCGGGGCCAGTCGTGATCCAAGCTACGCTCAGCCCTCCCTGGGTCAGTTGTGGTCCAAGCTACGCTCAGCCCTCCCTGGGTCAGTTGTGGTCCAAGCTACGCTCAGCCCTCCTTGGGTCAGTTGTGGTACAAGATACGCTCAGCCCTCCCTGGGTCAGTTGTGGTCCAAGCTACGCTCAGCCCTCCCTGGGTCAGTTGTGGTCCAAGCTACGCTCAGCCCTCCCTCGGTCAGTTGTGGTCCAAGCTACGCTCAGCCCTCCCTGGGTCAGTTGTGGTCCAAGCTACGCTCAGCCCTCCCTGGGTCAGTTGTGGTCCAAGCTACGCTCAGCCCTCCCTCGGTCAGTTGTGGTCCAAGCTACGCTCAGCCCTCCCTGGGTCAGTTGTGGTCCAAGCTACGCTCAGCCCTCCCTGGGTCAGTTGTGGTCCAAGCTACGCTCAGCCCTCCCTCGGTCTGTTGTGGTCCAAGCTACGCTCAGCCCTCCCTGGGTCAGTTGTGGTCCAAGCTACGCTCAGCCCTCCCTCGGTCAGTTGTGGTCCAAGCTACGCTCAGCCCTCCCTGGGTCAGTTTGTTGTCCAAGCTACGCTCAGCCCTCCCTGGGTCAGTTGTGGTCCAAGCTACGCTCAGCCCTCCCTCGGTCAGTTGTGGTCCAAGCTACGCTCAGCCCTCCCTGGGTCAGTTGTGGTCCAAGCTACGCTCAGCCCTCCCTGGGTCAGTTGTGGTCCAAGCTACGCTCAGCCCTCCCTGGGTCAGTTGTGGTCCAAGCTACGCTCAGCCCTCCCTCGGTCAGTTGTGGTCCAAGCTACGCTCAGCCCTCCCTGGGTCAGTTGTGGTCCAAGCTACGCTCAGCCCTCCCTGGGTCAGTTGTGGTCCAAGCTACGCTCAGCCTTCCCTGGGTCAGATGTGGTCCAAGCTACGCTCAGCCCTCCCTGGGTCAGTTTTGGTCCAAGCTACGCTCAGCCCTCCCTGGGTCAGATGTGGTCCAAGCTACGCTCAGCCCTCCCTGGGTCCGTTGGGTCAGAAGCCACGCTCTGTCCGCCCGGGGTCAGTCGGGGTTGAAGCAACGCTCAGTCTACCCGGGGTCAGTCAGGGTTGAAGCCACGCGCAGGCCATCCAGGGTCAGTAGGGGTCGAAGCGTCCGCGAACCGTACTGTGACCGCCTGTGAGAACAACGAAGAATATGACGACTGTAACAAGACAACATTTGTTTACTGATAGAATATCGAAAAACTATAGCCAGAAGAAGGGTATAATTTGTAAGAGATGAATGGAAAAAAATTATCCCTACCAATATTATAAATGCGAAAGTGTCTTCGTCTTTTTTTCCTTCTTTCAACCAGCAACGGAGCAACGGATCGACTCGATTATTTTTGTATATAGATAGATTATGGGCCGGAAAGTGACATAGACTAAATATGATTATGAAATTTCATCCCTAAGGAAGTGAAAAGGGGATAAATTCAGTTTTATAATAGAAAAAATATAGGAGGTTGGTCATAGACACACAAACAGTGAGTTTGTGTCTTTTCTCTATGTCCGCCACACGAACATATAATAAGGTCTGGTAACTTCCTGTCCTCCTTGGCGAAACTCATCGGCTCAGTGAAGCTCGTGGCTGTTAGCGAACAAAGGGCTCTAATGACAGTTTAGTTTAGAACTTCGTCAATATATGGCGTTGATTTGAATTTGTTACCCGCTGTCGTTTGATGCGTACGTCATGTCTTGCCTAGGGGTTAACTGCCTTCACACAAAATGAAGCTGAATATTGGCGTCCCGGTTTTGCTGGTGCGTAGCCTTGATGCACCTAGATTGTGGAATCAATGGTATTTTAAAATCCAAATTTCCCGTCTTTAACGGTAGTAATAATATAAAAGGAACACTCCGTCACGTATGAAATAGTGCAAGAGAAAGAGACGACCCTGGAGTGTTTCTCTGACAGATGCAATCTAACCTTCTAATTAGATAGAACTCTTAGAAAATTAATATATGATTACCTATACGAAGTTGGGCCCACTTTATGTGAAGAAGAAATTAAAAGACAACAAAACACAGCCTTTTTGATATACACTGCATTGACCTTGCAGGAATGTACACTTTATTCTAAGAAATGTTTTTAGTTTATAATAATATTTTTGGGAAAATATATAAAATTTTAAATAAATTACCTTTAGCACGCCTTTCTTAAGGATTATATACAGAATAAATAAGCTTGTTTTTGGATGAGTTGTTTTTGAATTAATTGCTCCCCCTACTTGGTTCAGTCAATGTAAATAAGTTTTTACCAGTCGTCGCTTGGTCTGTGTTTCTGTTAAGATGGCCGCCTGGGGTCGCCAAACGGCGCGAAGAGCTCCACGTGTTACCGCGCCATTTACAGACCGCTCAAGATTTATTAAAAGTGTCTGATTACGAATAGCATTTAAAAGCCTTTGCATGTTTCTGTACAAGTTTCATGGTTTCGTCTTTTACGTGTGTATATTTTTCTTTTAAGTGAATAAATCTAAAATGTATGTTTTCACGGACATTTCTAAATATAAAAAAATTGGCTGTCTGTAAAGTCGGTTTTCGGACGGTAGTTTAACGTGACAACGTCATAAAAAACATTGATGAAATGATTGCATACTTTTATGAATAAAATTGAATAAATTTTATTGAATTATCACTATTTTGTATGGATACAAAGGAGTGAAATGAAATCTACAATTTAATCGATAAATTTACTTTTATTTGCACTCATTAATTCAAATATGTTTATTACTTTAACGAACAGATTATTTTAACTATAACTTTTATACATGTTTGCTATTTAACTTCTTCCAATCTGTGTTATTCTGTTAAGGATAGGACGATGATATGAAAAGTAGGAAACGAATGGGAGTGTTTCAAGTTTAATGTGCCTCGAAAAAGTCAAATCCATGGTTGTTCCAATCGAGTGGGAGAGAGACACAGCGTAACGGGACAATATACGTTACGGGACACTTTTTCGTGCGTACAGCCGGTGTTCATCGATTTGTTAGACGTTGTCACGTCAAAAAATTAAACACACAGTAACGTTATGTGGTATAGGGACGTGCAGGGAGCCTTTATCTTTGATATTCCATCATATAATGACAGGGTTACCGCTCGCTACAAGTCACATAGAGCCGCGTCACCGACAAGATACCTGCACGTCAGTTAGCTCCCTGTCGCGTAGAGGCTGTGGGGCGTGCGAAGCGCCAGTCATTGTCGCCCTTAGCAACCGCGCGCTCTCAGAGCTCGTGCGCTCGGCCAGGCCATGACGCACACGACACGTCAAATCCGATTAGACGTAGTTAACAGTGTAAGTTCACAATACCATGACAACATTTAACATGAACTATAAATTGGTTGACGGCAAATATTCCCCTGCCAAATGCGTCGATAAAATGTAGTATATAATGCTCTAAAAACAGTGCTGGCTTGAAGTGAGATTAAGATTATTTTATATACTTCAACTTACGAAAACAAACGCTATTTAGACTGCTTTTTATTTTATTTATTATTATTTTTTTAGCTTTATTCCGTAGTCCTACAATACAATGTCATAATAATAAAGCATGTTCATAAAATAATACCCCAGTTGTAAATTTTAATAGTATCAACAAAAAGCGCTGTAATTTTTGGTTAAAGGTCACAATTAAAGAGTAACTCAAACAGTTTTAAATTAACGCATGCATACTGCTTTGTTGTATTCTCGCCTGCAGCGCAAAGTAATGGCTCTGTCTCTGATTGGTAGAGGGTGAAACTGTAAACTTTATTTGGTAACAAGATTGCGCCCCTCCCCATTGGAATCTCTTTGCACGAGAGTGGTTTAACGTCGAAGTCCATGACCGTTGGTTTGGTCATAATGGTCGAGACGACAGAGCTCTTTTTTGCCTACCTCCACCTTCACTTAACATAACGCCATGCGATTTTATTTCCTGTGGGACTTTATAAAAGGTCGTGTCTACGTTCCGCCGCTACCTAATAATCTGCCAGAGTTGAGACACGGAATTGAAGAGGCTATTGCTTCCATAACTCCGAAAATGTTAACCAAAGTGTAGGAAGTATTGGACTTTAGATTAGATGTGTGCGGTATAACTAAAGGTGCACATATTGCTCTTTTTAAAGAAAAACTAGGTTAGTTTTGCTTCAATTTGATGAATGACTTGTTTTAAATATTCTAAATTAAACATTTACAGTATGCCATTTAAACTGGGGAATTAGTTTATGGATACCCTGAACTTTCGTTGAACTGATCCATTATTAAATTAAATCTGAACTAAATGTTGATTAATTACGTTGACCATAAACGCGATGATACCCGTTTACATAAACCATCGAAATATGGAACGTGTACCCACGCGTAAAACGAAATTTATTTTTTTTTTCAGCATAAAGATTTACCAAGTAGGAAAATATTTTTGAATTTTATTTTTGAAAAGTTTCCGTTTTTCTCTCTGTGATGCGGTGCGACACGGATAAATTAGAATTTGAATCTACTTATTGCGAGCTGTCGCGTCGGGGCGCGTATTTCGTCACGACGACCTTGTATTGCATTGGTTTCTGGACACGTCAGGCCCGTCATGGCATTGTGACTCCTGGTTAAGTCCGTGTCCAAATAAATAACCACATCACTATAACACTATAAGCTGTGTTTATCATGAGAAAATTATTAAAAAAAGTTGATACTCATAATTTTAAAAAGTTGTGATATTCGGCAACAATAATAGAGTTGAGGCCATGACTATATATATATATATATATATATATATATATATATATATATATATATATATTGATAACACTTCATCCATGTGAAATAACAAAATAATTATTTTGTTAATGAGTTCCGGTATTTCCGGCAGCCTACCTACCGGAAGCCAACCGGAAGTCCCTGAAACAGCTGGCAGCGGATAGGCTGACCGCACAAACTACGCCACTGGTGAAAGTTGACCCTGCGGCAACTAAAGACGATGCGCAGCCAATCCAAACAGCGCTGATGCTTTGGCGCGGTTTTTTTTTGGCCCGACGTCATTTGTTAAGTCTTTGTATTTTTTACTTTCCTTGAATTCGACAGTTTTTAAATGTAGTTCAAGTGGTACTTACCTAATAAAATGTACATTTACAAAATATGTCTTTGGAAACCAGCTTTCCAAAACAATAGTTCGTAATACATACTATAATAAACATATTGTAAGCCTGTACTGAACATGGCTATTGTTATTTTTGCATATATGAAATACGTTTTTTTCGAAATATTACTGAGTATTTCCTACAAAAAATTAGCGCATAATTTTATACTTTAATTGATGTTTCATTCACGCATAAATTTAAAAAAATGACAATAAGATAATTGAATGTTTAATTTTTATTCTTATTATGGGCGCAGTTGATACTGGAAAGTTATTCAGGGAACGGTTATCAAATAACTTTATCTATTGAAGGTTCTGGGACAACTCAAAACATAAATGCTCGGGTAATAATTCGAAAACTATTTTATAGTGATACAGTAATTTCCATGCAAATATACAAATTTACAAATATCTGTAAGTTTAGGTACATGTATATTTCTGTTATATTTTAAAGAAAAAAAATTAAAATATATTTTCCAACTGTCATTTTCAAAGCAACACATTCAGTTGATTACAAACACTGTTGACTGGAAAAAAAAAACACAGTGGCGGAAGGATCAACCGATGTTAGTACTCCTGAGAACTGTCAGATTGGAGACGAGTCACATTATACAGAAATGTAAGCCTTTCGTATATCAATCATGGCGCCGTTATAATCAATACACGGCGTTTGAAGGGCCAGAATTCGTCCCCCCTTCCCCTCATTTTACATTCCAAGGTGATCGGTGCTCGGATTTTTTTTTTTTTAAGCTGAGTGAAACCATGACTTCTCGCGACTGTGAAACGTGGCTTAGGCTAAGCTGCTGTGTGATCCGGCGAGTTTTCTCGTCGTGCTCCTGTTTCTTCCCCGCCAGTGCGTTGCTTCGCTGCTCCATCTGAACCGTTTCATCTCTCCTCAGTATGTCTCCTATGACGGCTTGTCTGGGTGGGAACCAGAGATGGCGAAAGGGCTGAATCTGAGGGCAGCAGCAGATGCGACTGAAAATTTCTTAGGTGGGGGGGGGGGGGGGGGGCAAATTGGAAGTGCCCCGGCCAGCACCCAGGACTAAACGGCTGTAAGACCATGGGCTTGGGCCTAGTTTATCCGGGAGAGAGACTGAGATAACTTCATGTCCCCAGTACGTGTATGGCAAAGGCACTTATAGTTATCCTAGACTCCACCTTAAGTTGGTAATAGTGCGGGATGATTCTGTGTGAATGGACATCCCCGCTGAGGTTTGCTTAAGCGGCCCAGGATCACAATGGGTATATGTTTTCCACTCGGTGGTGGTGCTCCGATCGCTTGCAGCAGACTCTTAAGGGTTCCCTAGCCCTGAGTTGATGATGAGTCGTCGCAGTTAGTGGTGAAACAGCTCCGGTTACTAGCCTGGACAGCTAGGAGAGGTTGGGTAGTCCTCCACCGGACCACGGGTTCACCGGGTGACTGAGGGGTCCCTGTGTAAATGTGGTATATCGGGGCAGGCGCCAGCAGTGCTGATATAGAACACAGCCAACTGTCTGGTCAGCTGAGGGAGCAAGGGGGAAGAGGTGGCGGTGTTGATGCTAGGAAGGGTAGCCCCATCCCCCATCATAGCCGACTCTAACGTCTTTCCTGATCTGCGTATCTGTATGGGGGCCCCGGGGCGGCAGTACCTAACGTCTAAGAGCACCGGGTCAACAAAGGAAAGGAAGGGGGATAAACCCCTTTGTACTGGTAAACGTCTCCCATGGCGAGTGGCCGTAGTGACATAGCGGCGTAACGCTCGGCTAGTAGAGGCTGGGTGATCCCTCGAGTTCTCCGGTTGTCCGAGGAGTCCCATTTAAATACTTGCTTGCACTCGCGTGCTCTCGCGCGTTCTTTTAGCTCCAGTGTGCGATATCCCACTGCTGACCTGCGCGGCGACCACTCACCACCGCCTTTTGTTGCCGCGTCGCCCATTTTTCTTTCCTAAATATTCTAATTATAGTTGGTTGCAATATAATATTTATTTTTTCTAAAAAAATATTTTCAGAGAACAAATTTGTAAAAACACAGTTAACATATCTGTATTCGGTATCGGACCTGATTTTGATTTTACACGATGATCGAATTAAAAAGTGCTCACATTACCACGATTGGACTAAATGCACCATGCGCCACATTTGGGTTGTATCACAGAAATCATATTTTTAATATAACTACGAAACTAAATATATTATTGGAGGGGACGAAATTGAAGACTTTTATTATTGGGGGGGGGGGGGCGTGTACCCCCCCCCCCCCCCGGTTGCGACGCACATGGCGTCTAGGAAGGGGAAGCCTAAGATGTCAATCAAGTTCCGTCTCTGCCCGAACACGCCCGAATATTCACATTCGGCCAACCTCGGGTATATTTATAAATATTTATACTTCTTTGTTTATTTTAATGTAGCTATACTAACCTAACTAACCGTCCATAGTGTTTTAAAGTGTTTTAATGTAGCTAACCTAACCAGGGGCGCAACAACTGAATTTTCAATAAAAGGGGAGGGGGGCAATATATCTTTTTATAAAGAATCATCGATCCCCCCCTATTGAAGCGGGAAAATTTGTATTTCAAAGTGGAAAATGGTGCTATTTAAGCAGTTTTATTATCTAAAAAATGATTACACAGCTAGTGGAAAAAACGAAATTATTTATCCGACTTGTACAGAACTTTCTTTGCCCCCGTTTGCCCCCACTTCAAGAATTCAGAAAAGGGGGGGGGGGGGTCAAAATACCCTGCCCCCCCCCCCTTGTTGTTGCGCCCCTGAACCTAACCGACCACTTTTAATATTTGAATTCCTTTTTTCCTGCGAAAAAAATAAAACAAATCCCGAGGTTGGCCGGAGGTGAATATTCGGGGCGTGTTCGGGCAGGGACAGAACTTGATGTACATCTAAGGCCTCCCTCTAGGAAGCGGGGGGATGGTCCGCGCCGCGCGGTTCAAGGTTGTCGACGCTACTTCCTGTCCTCGCGTCCTCGCGTGTCGGCATTCCGAACCCGCCTCGCTTTCGTAACCGACCTCCATTCCCACCCGCCGCAGTAGGGGAACCAAAAAAAAAAAAAAAAAATGAAAGTGGCGGTCATCAAGCTCTTGCTGCTTTCAGAATATTATCAGCTCTTCAATACTTAGGCAGAGATTTTTTTTCGGCTTGTGGGTTAAAACATTTCACCAAAGTTTTGCTCGAGATTGCGATAGCCTCCGCTGATGATGGCGACTGCAATGTCCACCGAAACACTAGCGAACTCTTCGCATTTGACGCGGCTAAAAACCACAAGCTTCAGAATCGTTTTGTGTTTTGTTTGAGCGCTAGATTTGTTTAGATTTTTGGCATGTACTCTTTGAAAAACCTGTGACAGAGTAAATTATAATTAAAATAAGTAGATTCGACGGGGGGGGGGGGGGGGGGGGGAATGTCTTTAGGTCTAAATTTTAACTCCTGGTGTAATTTGACGTATAACTGAATATAATAAGTATTTCTATTTTAGATCTTAAAAATAATTTAATGTTTTAATAACAAACTATTTTATGACATCCACGATTCATTAAAAATATTTAAATGGCCATTGTTACTAACTTTTCTCTGAAACACAGAGGTATATTTAAAATTACATATCGAGTTGTAATTTAAAATAAAATAAAAACTAATAAAATTTAAAATATAAAACCCGACTAAAAATGGCTGCATTCAAATTAGTACAAACAACTGTTAGTAGGTGGTGTTAGCACTAAAAGTATTCGGATGGCATCCATCCCTTATAAATGGGTCCTTTCCACTATGGCTGCATTTGCTAAGGGATGTCAGGTCGTGTACAGTATGGACGTATCCATACCTATGTATTTGGAGACATCTTAAATATCTCAATTTCAATCCTACACTAAGCATGGTTGTTTAAATTTTAAGGGTGAGCGTAATCTGTTTTTGATTTTTAATACTTTTTTTTTTCACTTAGCTACGATGTGGTCCGGTATCGTTACGTACAAATGGGCGTAGAGGTATGGGCGTAGAGGCTGAGGGGAATGTAAGTGCGCCAAACACTGTCATTCACACTACCTTGTAAAATTTATTTTGTAAATGGATCAGTTATATTCCTGTAAATTAGTATATTTACATGAAACAACTGTATCACTACAAAATAGTGTTCTCAGTAAATACTGGGTTCGGATTCTTTACCCGGGAATTTATGCTCTGTGTTGTTCCAGTACCTCCAATCGTCAAAAGTTATTTACAAACCGTTCTCAAGCAGTTTTCCAGTATTAACTGCGCACATAATAAGTTTGATACAGTAAAATAAAATAAAATAAATTAATTGAATATCCAATAATCAGTTTCCATGGTTTCAAAAAAAATTTATGCTTGAATGAAAGACCAATTAAATTATAAAATTTTGCGCCAATTTTAGTAAGAAATACTCAGTATTATCTCGAAAAAACCGTATTTAATATACAAAAATATCCACAGCCACGTGTATAACGATCGCGGGATATGCCGCCTGATAATCCAGCAGTTTCAGAGATCCGGCACTTATTCTCATCTTATCCTTAGATTGCAGTGTACATCTAAATGGGCCATTTACTCTCTCTTTCCAATGCACGATTTCTTTTATTTAACGCTGTCCCTGTTTCGGCGCACTCTGTTACCAGATACACGCCATAGAGCGCAAAAGTTTCAGACACGACATTGTAATGTAATGAAAATTTGTATAATGTATCAGAAAAATTTGTATTTTGTAAGGTAAAACCTGGACACCATCTTTGTGTCAACATTTTTTTATCAACATTTTGGTTAAATCATTTAATTTTAAGAATGCCTTGTTAACAATAGCGACTGACTGTTACAAATAGTTTACTCCTGTCAAATACCGTAATAATTTGTGTTTAGAAATTATTTTTTCTGTCGGCAACAGTAATAATACTGTTAAGATGTCATTTTTTTATGGTCTTAGAAAAATCAAGAAATAATTAGTATAATTGTAAAATATCGCCATTTTCTCTGAACTTACATCGAAGCGTGAGACAGACTGTACAAAAGTACTGAACGTATCAGATCATCGGAAGTCAACTTTTATACTTTTTTTATTTATTTTCCTGTGGCGAGTGGCTATCCACGCGTCTTCGCCACGCGCATCAAGAAATATCTTATTTCGAGCGGTTATTTGCGGTTGAAACACCGTCTCCACTTTCTTCGCCCCGACGGAGTAAAGCGGGCGTAATAACTGTTTCGGATCCGCGGTGGAAACGCGGCTGCCAGAAGCTTCGGTTTACGACGGCCGGCGGGGAAAAGCGATCGTCAGGAGAGAACCGCCTGGGAACCGCTAAACATCTGCGGTTCGCCGACTGCGCTTGGATGGTTTTTTTTTCCCCCCTCTTATATTCTCTCTTCGACTTCGCCGAAGCGTGCCTCCGTGCACTTAACCACAGTGCGCCCAAGAGGGGGCGGGGGTGGGGGGGGGGGGGCGTGCTCTATCGCTGTCTGGACACGATCAAACTCGAGTACAGCACCGCTCAATGTTTCGAGTACGTGCACGCAATGCACAAGAGTCTGGCGCTCCCGTTATCACCCAGAAACTTCCGATCAGGCGCGGCTCTAGGGAATTCTCCTCGGGAAGGGCTGTCGCACGAAGAACTAATGAGTTCGAAAATCGTGACATTTGAAGAAGTCGGAGATAGGCTTGGAATATGTTCACAAATTTACAACACATACGAACACAGAATGGACAGAATTCGTGTTCCAAACTTTTGTCGAGCCTGGCTCAGCAACCTCTTGGGAACATGTGACTGTGTTCAACGCCACGCGATTCAAAATGCTATAGAGCCAGTCTCGACAACGTGACAATGTATTTGAACACAAAATTACGGTTGGAAAACTTAGCTCGACATAGTAAGGTCAGAGACGCAAATCTGTAGGATTCGCAACGGGACTCAAAGATATTCATGGGGAGAAGGGGGGGGGGGGGGGTGCGAGTGCACTATTAGAGATTACAGTAGAAATTACGGACTTTTAAACAAATAATGTAACTGAAATAAACTAAGAGTTCTTTGTAATTTCAAATAACTTAATCTTCGTAGAAACTACGCCGTATTTCGACTTCCGAGTGGTACGTTTCGTCCTAAACAAAGGTTAAAACACACGTAGAAAAAAATAAGAGTATTTTTGCAGTAGAGTTTATCAGTTTTTGAATGTTTTGTTAATATGCAAATCATATTTCTATTGTATTCATGCTTAAAGTAAGTGAAATCAGTGTCCGCAAATTAACTAAAATAGTCGTAAATTTACGAAAATATCTGGTAATTGGTAACCACAGCGTTCTTCGTAAATTGACAATGAATTATTTTTGACAGTGTGGGTTTTAACAGACACAAGTCATATCTGGAGAGGCTACTTGTATGTTGTGTACTACCCATATTTTTGTCCTATATGCATGCAACAAGCAGAAAACTTTAAAATATACAGAAAGTTTTTCTTAAAACATTGTCTGGATGTTTAAGTTTATCAGCCCCGTTTAACAGACACAAGCGGGCTCCCTCAGTGAGGGGCTTCTTAATTCCAGGGGACCCGGGCCCCCCTGCCCTCCCCTCCCCCCAAAAGGGATCTACGCCCATGGTAGAGTCGAAAGGGTCAGTGAGGCGAGACGCCGCAGTCCTGGCTGTCCGGAACCCGAGCTGCGAAGCGCGGACTTCGATTTTCAAATTCACGAGACAACCTCCAGGTGCCGCCCACAGCTCTGGCATCCTCCTGCGAGTCCGTCTGGCATTTGGTCAAGTCGCGCGAGAGCTAACGCCGCGCGAAGAATACAAATGCCACGGAATTTAAATCCACGACAGAAAAAAAAAACACACACACAAGTGAGCTAGTCCTTCTGTACTCTCCAAAGATGTGTAATCTAACATATGACCTTGGTAACGAGCAAAATCGTGTGTTCTCGTGTTTCAAATACACTTACAATACGAAACTCGGACACGATATTTAACGAAAATGTTTTTTAAATAAATGCCGAGTATAATACATGCACGAGAATTGCGTTTTCAACTACATTTCTTGACGCGAATCACGCGTATTTTTGGCACCCGCCGCTAGAATTCACTACCGGAGCAGCTACGAAATTTGCAGACCGAAATTGGAAACTATATAATGAAACGGATCCGATAAAAGCAAAAAATACTTTAAAAAAAATTTTTAACCCCGGGTTGGGACCTTAATATTGACAAGGAATTTTGTTAAAATACTGCATGTACTGCGTTGCGAACTTAGGTTCGCGCCACCCGCCACAGATGGCAGCACCGTGGTTACACGTTTCCGTTCCATGCGACTTCCTTTCCATTCACGCAGTTACTCCTACCAAATTCCGAATACCGAGAGCTAAGATGTTGCACATAAACAATTCGGGCGTGTGGGTTGGAAGTGAAACTTCGCACTTCAAAAATTCCTCTTGAACTAGAAAACAAAAAATTCAATAATTCACTTGAACTATACGATTTAACAACATATTACTATAGACCTGTAAAATTAGTGGATTCATTTCGCGATAGGATAGAGTCCAAATACTTTTGACATTATTTTGCTTCAGTGATTGGGCCACAGTTTATCTGAAGGACTCTGGGCAAATGAAAAATCTTTAATAGAATAATTAGCGAATCACGATCATTCCAGTCAACAGGTGTTATGAGTCGGTAACCAATCAGCAGATGTAATTTGCACGAGTGCATAGAGGATTATGGAGTCTATCCTTTAGGGATTTTAAATCGCGAATTTTACAGGTCTCTACATATTACACAAAACGTACTAAATACCTTCATTTGACCGTGTTTCCAGCGGGCTGTTTTCACGAGGAACGGCGGTCAGCCGCGGGATAGTGTGTCAGCAGCGTGACGAAAAATGCAGCGCTGGTAGCGTCGTTTCACTTGAGCTTTTCCGTGAGTGAAGAGTGGGGAGCTCAATATCTCCCTTCTCTGCCATACAGCGTGGCACTGCTGATGAAACATCGCCTCGACTTACATCTACCGGCTATAAAAAAAAGGTTTCATGCCTGATTTTAACCTCACTATTGACAGGGAAAGTTTTATTTAATTTAATTAAAACTCTTTAAGGAACATTGCTGTGAGATATTTTGAGTTAACTATGTATCCTTACTTCGTTTATTATCATGGTGACTAATGCTCTTGCTTGTTTATGTAACGAAAATGTATTTATACTCTAAAATTATACTGTTTTATCTTGTGTCCTGGACATTTTCTTGATAACCATATTTACCGAGTTGATTTTTATTGTGCAGATTATTTAAATGTGATAAAATATATGTTGTAAATTAATATAATAACAGAACTATACGGTACAAAAATTGTTTCCTTATTTGATTTAGATGAAAATAATTTAAATAATTATAGACTCTACCTTATTTTTTATTTTGTTTGTAGTATTATCATGCAGGGGTTTGATCATTTGTTTAATTTTTTCACAAATGTGTCAGTGTATTCACTTATTACTGGTTACCTAATACATAATAAATAGTGTGCGGTGGGTTTTCTTCTAAGGGACGAAACGTAAAGGGGAAGGGGGGGGGGGGGGGTGTGCGTATTTAATCTCTGGTTTCGTACGCCTGAAGCAATTAAATTTTTTTTAAATTCTAAAACAAATAGGGTTTTCTTGCCTATGTGCCACTTGAGGCTTTATAAATGACGGCAAGATTCCAGTGTGGGTTGCGGTCAAACCGACCTTCGAACTAAATGAAATGCATGTATAGCTTTACGTATCGCCTAGAGCGAGGTATTTAAAGACACAGACACACAGAAAACTGATTCGAGAAAACCGGCAAAGGTGTGATCTTAAGTACCTAATTTTGGCAGCTTTGGCTTATAGAGTATTACGGCATAACTCTATCTGGAAACGAACCAGAAACATTTGTCCCAATAGATAACTGGACACATATCACAGGATTGCATACCTGTTTGTGAAACATAACCTTTCAAGCTATTTTCACAGTCAAAAAATGTACATTTTAAAAATGAGGCAGGCTTAATTGGGCTGTCACAGAAATTAAAAATTCCCTTAGGGGATATATTTAATCATTTAACTTGATAAGGCAACATTTCCATAGTTTTAAACTCATTTATATAAATAAAAATGTAAATGTTCGTTCAAAATCTTAAATCTCAGAAAGTTCTTTACCGATTACTTTGAAATTTTGACACAACATTGCATTAGAATACACGCGTGTTATATATACCTATGTCACACCTGTGACAGGTAAAATAATAAAAACAAGTATAGATAGGTATAAAATATAAATAAAGGAATGTTTGTGTGTTCGTCTTCTGATTTGTAAAGATGAACATATAGTTAGGACGATATAGTCATAGAGAGATGCGGCTATAGAAAGAGGTATAGAGAATACATAGAGATGAAGACATGCAGATTTATAGAGATAAAAAGAGATAGAGTTAGGGATATATAGATATAATAGAGACATAACCGATATAGATAGGGAGATAGACTGAGATATAAATAGAAACATAGATACATTGAGAGACATAAGGAGAGCATTATCTAGTGTAACATAAAACATTAAAGTAGCTTGGCTTCTGGATTTTAGCAGCGTCCTTGGCGTATAATTCGCCCAGGACGCAGCTACAAACCAGAAGCCAAGCTACTTCAGACAATGGCCGTGAAAGCCCGCGAACATTATAAAAAAAATTAAACCTTACATTACACTCGACATTGGTCTTGGTGTTATCATCTTCGTGCCAGTCTTGCATAGTTTTGTCGCAACGGTATGTAAACCGTCACATATTTCGAAACGCAGCTAGGTTCGTAACACGTAGCACTAATTTGAATAAAGCTCGTTTTACTGCGTGTGCGTGGCGTCATCCAAAAATGTCGATAACGACTGTGTCATGCTTTGTCTCAAATATGATGTTCTCAAAAGTAGAATCACTGGCACCCAACTCCCAGATGTCACTTGCAAAGCAACATGTTATGTGGGTATATGAAACCAGGCAATCACAAGATGTTGTTGAGAGGATAGCACTAGTAGAAGGATACTTAGAGTATTGGTGCCACTTACTACTTAATGCAAATGTCAAATTTGAGACAAGTGTTCGTGAGTCTCCGGTGGTTAAAAAAAAATTACACATAGGGAGTCTGAATTCGACCGACCAATTAGCTGACGGCTAATCACGGCAAAATAAGTTGAAAAACTCTATACGACTCATGGTCTAAAGTGGTTCTCAAGGCTGATATACGTCTTTGAAGTTGTAGCTGGACAACATTTTTACTGTAAAAAAAAGAAAATATTTAAGACGAAACACTGATCGTCTAGATTATATTTAGAGACCGGAAAAATTCGCGGGTTCATTTCTTGATATGCTAAAATTCAAATAATTATACTGTTGTGCTGCTTCTGCTATTGGTTCACTGTTAATATGTAGGACTCTTGGCCAATTAGAGACAATCAATCAACGAAGTATCCTACCACAAGTTACCCACTTGAGACGCCTCAAAATTCAGTACCCAATGAACGGGCGCCGTTTGCCCAAGTAGGCAGAGGATCATGTAATCTATCCTGGAGGTCATTGAACTCGCGAATTTTTCCAGTCTCTAATTATATTTAATTGAATATAGTTCTACAACCACGGAGAATGTTTTGTTTGTAGCAAAATCATTTCATTGAAATAATTCAGGGTATAGTAACACGTCACAAAATTATAAGAAAATAAAAGTGTTTCTTCAAATTATTTCAATGAAATAATTTTGATACAGCAAAAATATTCGCGGTGGTTGTAGAATATCGTTCATTTGACAATAATCCAGAAGCTCAGTGTCCCGTCTTAATTAAATACCTTCTCTATTGATTACAATAAGATTATTGTTCAGCCCCAACTTCTAAGACGTATACCAGCCTTGAGGGAAGTACTTTAGACCATGAGCCACAAACAGGTTTTCAACTCAATTTTACGTGATCAACCGGTAGCAAAATTTTGTCGGTAAAATTAAGAATTATCCTGTGTACCTACTAACACACACTGTCCTTAACTAAAGAATAAGACAACACACAGGTGTTGTTTAGAAGTCACACGCGATAGGGCTTCATATTACTGTCCACGTGAAAAGGACTCAACGCTGAAATCTATTCCTTTTTAAGGCCTACAATTCTGCAGTACATTAATTTTATGTATCAGTCATGTGTAAGTCAGAGTAAGCCACGTAAGCGCCCTAAAAGCGTCTATTTTACGACTTAATTACCAAACAACGACATTTCTCTCCAATACATTAATTTAAAATCAATGTTTCATACAGTTAAACGTTCCGGAAGAAATTTTCTACATGATCGGGAAAACCGCATCAAAATTAATATTACAGTTTAGAAGAAATAAGCAAACAAACGGACAGGTGCGGATAGCGACTTTTGTTTCATACTGTTTAGAGATTAAGATATATTCCTGTTAATTTATTCCAATAACTCAGTTGAGTTTGTTGCTGGTTTAAAAAAAATATATCACCAGATGTTTCCTAAGCGTTACTTTCGGGCTGCAAAAAAAAATCGCGCATATGATCATAATTATTTATGAACATTTCTGTGTCTTTCACAGCGTAAAACAAGAATGTCACTTGCAAAACTGCAAGGCAGAGCTTTGTAACATGTTTAATTGTACAACGCTTTGCCTTGCAGTTTTAGAGGCAATATCGTTGGTATCTGAGTTTCCGAGGATGTTCCTTGCAAAAGTATCTTTTTTTTTTTACTGTGATAGTAGTATTTAGAAGATATCTGCTGAAAAATTTGGGAAGACACTGAACATGAAGAAGAGAGTTACCGTGATGAATGAGGAGTGGGGGAACTCCCTTCACTAGTAGCAACGTCAATAAATAGACATAGAAAACATGCGGCGTGCGTGACTTGGAATCAACAACGCAATGGATCACTCGAATGGCTGACCGGGTTATGGTTGCACGACCCTTACGGATGACTAGAGACCGGAAAAATTCGCGAATAATTTCGCGATAGGTTAAAATACAAATAGTTATACCTCAATGCAGCCTCTGTTATTGGCTGACAACTCACCTGGATGACTCTGGGCCAATGAGAAACACCCAACCAAAGCTGTATCGAATCACAGGCTTCTTGCTTTTGACGTCTCACAAGACAGCAGCCAATGAGTGGGTCACATTTGACCGAGTGTAAGTAGAACTATGGAGTTCATCCTACAGGTCATTGAACCCGCGAATTTTTTCCTGTCCCTAAGGATGACCCGGCCGTCGGTTATTCCAGTTCTCCCGCTTCTTCCGTGTTACGGGGGACGCTGAATTGCGCCCCATTGGAAAGGGCGCCTTTCAGATTTTTTCGAGCACACACACAATTATTTAAATCCTGATAGGCTGCCTTTCCAGAGTTGGCTGTTCGCTTTGCTTTAAGCGAAAGAAAACCCTGAATTGTGCCCCATCGGAAAGGCCGCCTTTCAGGTTTTTTCCTTGTACGCATACAGTCCGTAAAATCCTGATGGGCTGCCTTTCCAGAGTTGGCTGTTCGCCTTGTTTTAAGCGAAAGAAAACCCTGAATTGTGCCCCATCGGAAAGGCCGCCTTTCAGGTTTTTTCCTTGTACGCATACAGTCCGTAAAATCCTGATGGGCTGCCTTTCCAGAGTTGGCTGTTCGCCTTGTTTTAAGCGAAAGAAAACCCTGAATTGTGCCCCATCTGAAAGGCTCCCTTTCAGAAATTTTTAGTTTTCGTTAGATCGTTGTGGGCACTGAATTTCGCCCCATCAGAAAGGCCGCCTTTCAGGTTTTTTCCTTGTACGCATACAGTTTGTATATCCTGATGGGCTGCCTTTCCAGAGTTGGCTGTTCGCTCTGTTTTAAGCGAAAGAAAATCCTGAATTTCGCCCCATCGGAAAGGCCGCCTTTCAGGTTTTTCCTTGTAAGCATACAGTTCGTAAAATCCTGATGGGCTGCCTTTCCAGAGTTGGCTGTTCGCTCTGTTTTAAGCGAAAGAAAACCCTGAATTGTGCCCCATCGGAAAGGCCGCCTTTCAGGTTTTTTCTTTGTACGCATACAGTTCGTAAAATCCTGATGGGCTGCCTTTCCAGAGTTGGCTGTTCGCTCTGTTTTAAGCGAAAGAAAACCCTGAATTGTGCCCCATCGGAAAGGCCGCCTTTCAGGTTTTTTCTTTGTACGCATACAGTTCGTAAAATCCTGATGGGCTGCCTTTCCAGAGTTGGCTGTTCGCTCTGTTTTAAGCGAAAGAAAACCCTGAATTTCGCCCCATCGGAAAGGCCGCCTTTCAGGTTTCTCCTTGTACGCATACAGTTCGTAAAATCCTGATGGGCTGCCTTTCCAGAGTTGGCTGTTCGCTCTGTTTTAAGCGATAGAAAACCCTGAATTTCGCCCCATCGGAAAGGCCGCCTTTCAGGTTTTTCCTTGTACGCATACAGTTCGTAAAATCCTGATGGGCTGCCTTTCCAGAGTTGGCTGTTCACTCTGTTTTAAGCGAAAGAAAACCCTGAATTGTGCCCCATCGGAAAGGCCGCCTTTCAGGTTTTTTCTTTGTACGCATACAGTTCGTAAAATCCTGATGGGCTGCCTTTCCAGAGTTGGCTGTTCGCTTTCTTTTAAGCGAAAGAAAACCCTGAATTGTGCCCCATCGGAAAGGCCGCCTTTCAGGTTTTTCTTTGTACGCATACAGTTCGTAATATCCTGATGGGCTGCCTTTCCAGATTTGGCTGTTCGCTCTGTTTTAAGCGAAAGAAAACCCTGAATTTATCCTTAATATTTCCCATATTCCCATAGTGGATTCCACTTATATTCCCAAAATAAAATAATGAAGATATGTAATGGTATTTCTCAATAATAATAATGTGACTTTAGTCCACCGCACACAGAACGACTTTCCTTGCGGGATTGTATGCATATTTGTTTGTTACACAATATTCCTTCCTTCTTCCAAAGTGACTTGCAGTGACGCGATGTAATGTTCACACTTACTTAATAGTTCATTTTCAGGAAGATCACACCCTTGTACATCCGTAGCTTGCCCTGATGAGGATCCATAGTTAACATTTGGTTTAGTCGATTGGAGTTCACGCCGTTTTAGTTTCATCCGACTATCTTCTTGGTAAGCCAGTTTACGCCGAGTTGTGCAGTGTCGAATCTTTTTACGAATGACTTTCTTGTGTATTGAACCAGGGCTCCTACCTGACATTTTTTTTAAAGGACTCTTCTCCCAAGCTAAACCTTTCTTGAATCTTGTCCTGCCATGTAACATTTACGCTGTGTCTATGTGTAGGTAATTTATTATTTTGCCTCCATTAAATTTGGCAACGAGGCTCGTATAGAATTCTACCGAATTACTGGTTTTGTTTTCTTTGAGATATCTGTCACAAAAAAATGTCTTATTAAAAAATTAAAAACCTTTATGTATACTTATAAAAAATTACAATTCGCGGTAATAAATAATTTTAGTAATAGTGTCCATGAATAAGAACGAAATAAAAACTGCGTTCTGCGAGTGGGATTTGTTGACAATGGTTTCAAGCTCAATGCTAAACCGCCCCAGCTCACGATACTAGGCTGCTGGGTAGGGCCTACATAAGTATCACAATGGGGCATTTATCACATAGCACATAAATAAAATTTTAAGGAGTGAATTCTTTCAGCAGCATACACGAAAACACCTTTTCCATTACGTAATCGCATATAACTATAAATACGGCTGAGAAACCATACAATTACCATGTTATGTGTACTGTGGTTGTATACAAATTGATGTTTTGTTTTGATTCTTTAACCATGTCAAAATATGAAACTAAACTAATAAAAACTACAAGTCATTTGTACGATTTCAAAGACGACACGTAGACATGGGATACACCGCGCGCTCAAGAAAAACTGTCATTGAAATCTAGAAGTAATAGTCTTTCAGCACAGCATGTACATAGCAATGAGACAAAACAAAAATAACAAATAACGTATTTATTTATTAAACATAGGTGATGGTGAATAGACGTCACTTGCTCCTACTAAGTTATGAATAACATATTTTCCAGTAAATTCTGTTTGTTTAATTGTTTTGAAAATATGTTAACTAAAATTGCACTTTTTTTTTTTTGCGAATATGCTGATTCATTAGCATATGAAACAGAGTTATATTTAATGATCTTTCTTTGTGTATTATACTTTTACGTAATTCATTATTGTACATTCCACGACATATCAAAATCGTTCCTAGTTTACACTCATACCTATGACATTCATTCAAATATTGTGGCAATATGGATGATATGATTAAATGCATTTTGAAAAGTTGTACATTTCATTGGCTGTCACACATTAAATCAGTCTTTTATTATACCTACTTCACTTGTTCCCATAAAACTTATTAGGGGTTAAGCTATAGATGATCTGGGCGAATTAGCAAAATATGCACTCTCTCGATGGAAGTATTTTCACCGCATTCTACAAACATATTAATAAAACGACAGATTCAGTTAGGCACATGTTATATAAAAATTGAAAATAGGCATGAAGGTCTCGGAGGCTATTTTAACAGTAACTTTTAAACACTAAAAATGTTTTTATAAATGCATATGCATAATCCTCTGCCTTAAATTATTTTAGGGTCATCGTTTTTAGGATGACTTTAAGTGAAAATTCCAGAAGGCAAGGGTAAAACAATTTTGTGAGCTCCTTTTGTTAACGCTTATTTTTATATATAGCAGCAATATTAAATTAAGTTAATTCGTTCGCTAGTTAACAACCACCCCCCCCCCCCCCACACACACACACACACATGGGAAAATATTACATCATCAACCTCTCTGTTAAAAAAATGATTTAAAAAATACAATCCAGTCACTGAGATTGGCGCACCATCTGTTGTAAGGTTTAATTAACAGCTGCGTTCTTAGACTTCAACGTTGGGAAGCAAACCGTATGTGCTGCCATTTAATTTGTAAATTTTGTACTTTGTACTCATTTGGAGAATGGTTCCAACATTTGTCAACAGGGGCGACCCACGTAAGGACATCTATCTTCGAAAAGGTTCGTAGGACAAACTCCTGTAGGGCAAACGACATTAGGGTAAATGCCTTTAGGGCAAACGACTGTAGGGCAAACGCCGGCAAGCATTTATTTTCGGATTATTGAAAATTCGCAAACTTTTAGGGCAAACGCCTGTAGGGCAAACGCCTGTAGGGCAAACGACTGTCGAAAAACTTATTTTAGGGCAAACGCCTTTAGGGCAAATGCCGGAGCTTGGTCCGAATGTGATTATCAAACATTTTGTGCAAACGCCTTTAGGGCAAACGCCTGTAGGGCAAACGCCTGTAGGGCAAACACCTGTAGGGCAAACGACTTTAGGACAAACGCCTTTAGGGCAAACGCTTTTAGGGCAAACGCCTGTTTGGAATGAGGACTGCGAGAATATGCTTTGAAAATGCGTTTAGGGCAAACGCCTGTAGGGCAAACGACGCACTCCCATTATGTACACTTGATAGCTTTAGAGAGAGATAGGGAACACACACATGCTCATGTGTACATGTACAATATGAGACACAATTTCCACCAATATCTATGTTGGGAGTCATTACAAAAATCAGAGCAAATGGCTGTTAAAAAATTTGGTTTTCAATGAAAAGTTATTCAGGAATTCTATCTGAAAACAAAACACAGAAAAAATTATTTCAAGGTGGCTGAATCATTGTGTCCATCATCGAGAAAAACAAGGAAAACGTGGAATAGTCGGAGAGCTAAATATAAATAAAGAACTTATAAATAAATGTAATATATACGCAATGTACCTGAAACTATACTCATTTAGCTTATTTCAGTACAACCGTGAAGGTGTAGTAAATATTTATATGAGGTCGGGGGAATTCCGCATACTCACACTATCACAGCGTCCATCCATATCTTACAATCACCAATAATAATAACATGTTACTACCCTATGCTACACAAATTAATGTCATTTTAATACCATAAAAGCATATTGTCGTAAGTACCTAGTTACCTATTTTAGTTATTTTGGGTTAGTATTAGAAATATAAAAATACTATAACTATAATTCTGGTATTAAATTGTATTATAAGTATAAGGTGAATAATGAGTAATGTTTCAATAGAGTGTTTCATGTCTTGTGTATCGAACGATGAGTATGCCTGTCGAAGGTTTACAAGCCTTCTACGTCAGTTGGCTAACCAAATGTTAGCTATGTGTGGTGGTTCAAACAGACTGTTTCCTGCAGAGGAAACTACGCATCACAAGGTTAAACAATGACTGAATCCTTGGACTGAACATGAAACGAGTGTGTAAATGAAAACGACGAATCACGAGAAAGGGTGGGGAGAGAGTGCGCTCTGCCCCGGCAGAAGGAAGCGGACAGAAGGAGAGTGTGTCGGGAGACTCCCTAGGAGGAGGTCCTAGGATGGGGACTGAGAGCTTTGTCAGAAGGAACAGACTTGTAGAGTCTTAAGTTTGTACTTGTAATTTCTATGTATCAAGAAGTGGAGGTAAAAGCTTTGTAGAGTTTAATACTTGTAACGAGCCAAGAATGAAGAATAATAATAAGAGTTGTCCTGTCTGCAGTATTAAGTTATTGCTTTTTATCGCTCCGCTGCCCCACATAGCCTCACCTATAAGGAACCAGCCGCTCGGTCACGACAATATTTAAGAGATTTTAACTTGAATATAGCTATTATATAATGTTTGCTATGAAAGGGCTTCACAACTAAATATACAATTCAGTCCTATGTCCGCTCAACATATGACATTATATTCACTTGTAATCTCAAAATGTTAATAACCCAGTATGTGCGCAAGATTACCACCTACAGCTCTAAATCCTCAAGGTTTCCCTTTGAAAGTCCCCAATCTCAAAAACCAGACATGACTTACGAAGGTTACAACCTAGCTAAGGAAGGATTTTTTAAATCCTTACCCTCTACATTTGAAGAGCGTTAAAAACTGCAGAATGGTACCCTTTTACAAAGGGAGTGCGGCCTGTGGAAATAAACTAGGAGAAAATTGTTGACAGCTTCTAATTTTGGCACTATTTGTAGGCGTAAACCACATACTTCATGCCAAAAATTGGTGGCTACATTGTTGTATGAGGATTTCGATACAGATGCTATGATATGGGTTAGAGATCACGAAAAAGAGGTAGTGAAAAAGCTGGAAGAGACTTGTGATGTACAAGTAAAGGCATGTGGACTGTTTGTTGATGAAGAAATACAATTTCTAGGGGCCAGCCCAGATGGACTGATTGAAAGAGATCGTATCGTGGAAGTAATATGTCCATCTTCTGGAGTAAAGCCAGAAGTTCTAAGTCCTGACGAGTTAATTCTTAAAAGGAAATGCACATTTTGGAACATATCTCGAGACAAAAAAAACTGTTACAGACATTAATAAGAATCACCATTTTTTCTACCAAGTTCAAGGGCAACTTCATGTGACAAGGCGTAATTACTGCATCTTCGGGCTCTGGACTCCAAATGGAATTAAAACCACACGTATTGACAGAGATTATCTGTTCTGGAAGGATCAAATGGATCAGCAATTGACAAAGTTTTACTTAAACTGTATGCTGCCAGAACTTGTAGACCCGCGACGACCGCGGTCGTTGCCCATACGAGATCCTGACTATATTACAAAGGAAGGCTATGAACGAATTTGCTGCAAGACAACACAAACTTAGTGTCAAGAAACCATCAAATTCCAGAAGAAATAAAAGTGTACAAGCTATTGCCAACAATGATGAACCCGAATCAAAGAAGACAAGAAGAAATTTGTGTTTTTGAATATGATTTATCACTATTGATAATGAAATCGTCTCATGTAAGTCATTATAAATATACCACATGTTACACTCACCTGAACTTTACAAGACGTTTGGATTTGATTCTTTAGTACAAACGCATGATATAGCTGTATTGTTTTTGGGTATGTCATTTTATGCATTGTTCAGTTCTTAACTACATACATACATTTTCAGTGCGATAGTGTAACTTATTAGTTATGTGCTTACTACATTGCATGTGATAGAATTTCACTAAAGATAAAATCGTTGTATCAAGTTTTGCATAAATTATTAACATGTACATTTTGGGAAAGTGTTTCTGCTGTGTAAGAAAGGTTTCATTTTGCACTAAGTATACGTTTGATGTGTTCTAACTTGCTATTTCAGCACTGTGTGGGGAGAGATTCAGTCTCAAAATTGTATATATGAAATAATCCAATATTCGATAGATATGTGCGATATATTCCTTTAACATTATTCGTATTTACATTTAAATAAAAGATAATTGCAATATCAGTGTTAACTCGGCTGAGTGTATTTCAACCAGTACTTATCTAGAATGTATAAAAACAATAATTGAAAAATGAATGCGTGTATAAAGATCATGTGTTTATTTATAGGTACTAATAAGTCTGCATTTGTGTCTGTATTTGATAAACTATGTATGGTAAGTTTGAAATTGGCTGGCACATTTTGTGAGGTAATTCCTCTTGCAAATGTAATTATGTTTGGCCGATGATAAACATGATAAGATGTCGGAGTCACTGATAATCGAGACTTCAAGCGACTTCATAACAAATCAGGAACATTATGGCAATAAGCAAGAATTTACTTAAATACATTAAGTAATCAAATCAACTAGAAACATTTTAATAAATGTTCTTGTCTTCTGGGTTCTAGCCGCGTCACAATGGAAGTTCTTTCTGACGTTTCGGAGTGCGTTGCAGCCTCCATCTTCAGGGCAGCAGCAGAAGTTGCTTCTTACCTACTGTTACTCTCAGTAACCTACTACCTACTGTTCGTCAGTAACCTACTACTTACTGTTACTGAAACGTTTTTTGTGGAATTACTAGCTATCCTGCCCTGCTTCGCACGGGTGTAGTGATTTAATTATGTAGTGTAGGTGTATTTACCATTTATTCTTGTGTATCTACTCAAGGAAGCTTTTATCTCTATATAATATCTATAAATCAGTGTCGCTGTACGCGTTTGTTTTTATTTCCGCTTACTTCTTCTGAAAAATGCAACTGATTTTAATGTGGTATTTATTATCAGTTAATTATTTTTTTGTTACAAAAGGCTATACACAACAGTACCCGAAGCAGGGTAGGGGAAGGTCGCTAGTGGGGCGACACCGCTTGACCGTATGGTCATTAGACCGTATCAGAGAAAGGTGTGTCAGAATCACTGCTAGCCCCGCCCCCTCGCTGCCATTGGCCGGTAGCTAGAGGGGAAAGGGAACGTGACCAGGAGAAGAACAACATAAGTACGCCAACTCTCAGACACAATCAGGGTGTCCCCAGCTAGTACTTTTTCGAGTTTTTTGCCTTGAATATAATATTATGTTTACACTAAATTGTTTTATTATTAAGTGTTATTCAAACACACACAGGAGTGGAAGGGAATCTAATTTTTCAGTTGACGACGACGAGTCAGGTCAGGAACTCAATTCGGTCAATCGGCATTAATTAAGTCATATTTTTTGTTCCTGGCTTTTATTCTGTCGACAGTAATAATTAATTTAAATTTAGATTATCAATGTACTAATATCGTTTTCATGTTCTGGTTTCATCGGTGGGAGAAAAAATGAAATGACAATGAAATCTTACATGAAACATCAATATGTTTCAAATAATCCAATTGAAAAAGAAAATACAGCTGACAACGGCCAGTTTTAGACATAAGCAAAGTTTATCTAGGAGCGAGAGTGGAAGCTCTTTTTGATGGGATTAGATAAGAGCATAGTTAGACCAAGTGATGTAGGTTAACACTATTGAAAGTTAATTGTTTGGCCTTCTATGTTGTATTTTGGAGCCAAGTTTTAAAACAAATAAATTTTAATGACTCTGTTCTAAAAGGTTTAGCCTTGCTGAGTCCAGAAAAGTATAAATCAGATGACAATCACAGTATAATGCCACTTGCCAAATGTTTTCTTAATGTTATTGAAGAAAAATATTTCGATAACCTGGATAGGGAATGGCGTTTATTAAAGACTGTTGAAGCACTGAAGAAAGACGACGAATTTATGGTGTGCGGTAACAATGACCCACACAGATTTTATTTTAAGTACTATTTATTTATTTTATTACCATACTATTTCGTTTGATTGTTATTATTTATGCTCAGTCTAAATGCCAATTAACTACATGCATTCATGTTTAAAAGCTGTCAACAACATCTGTAATAGAAATTTGAACAAACCAAGTTAAAGCCACTTGACATAACCCAAAAATTGTATTTACCTCTGGAAATGATATATGATTAATTTAATTTATAACACTAATTTTATGTTGTGAATATTTCCTAATCGATTTCCTGTTTGTTTTCATATATTGTATTGTTGAATGGAGTTCTATCTAATAGTGCTCAACGTATTGTCCTGGGTGTACATCATATACTTCTGACTCATCCGTGATATTATATTCATATAAATAATAATTTTAATATATAAATTTAGGAAGAAAAATTCTAATATTTTATTGTTGGAAATCCTTGTGTCATTATAGTGTACTGTGTTGTGTTGAATAAATGTTTATTGTGTTTTTTAAGTAAAGTAATTTTTACCTAACAATCAAATTAAGTTAATAATTGAATTATTAATGCAGTGTCAACACCTACACACAATATAGCTACCTATAAGTTACAGTAGAGAAGAAATATAATGGATTTTTGGAATACAGTTTTTGGAATGAAAAATGCTGTAGGAGACCAAATGTTCCCTTCTATAACAGTGTTCATTAAAGCCATGCTATGCTTGCCTCATTCATACGCAGCAACTGAAAGAATATTTTCTGCAGTAACATTGACCAAAAATAAAATTAGAAACAAAGTACAATCACCACTGGTAAATGCATTTCTTTTGGTAAAATTAAATTGATGTACACAGCTGCAGATTTTACTGTTTCAGGAGAACCCCAGGAGCATATGAATTGTCTCGCGTGACTCAAGGGAGCCAGCAATTCGAAACAGCTTTGTGCATTAGCATAAAAGAATTTTAATACCTACGTATTTTAGGTAGATTTCAAAGAAATAGTTACTACCTATTGTAGCCGTTACGAAGGTGCGACTTCCAGAATTTTTTTTACATAGTTTTTCGTTTCATGGTCCATAGACCCCAAAACCATCGTCAACTCAAAAGCTTGTATATTTATACATATGTGTATATATATATCACTTTCTTGTGGACGCGATAACTGTCCTAATTTTTCTCAAATCAATTCCAAACTAATATAGAAAATCTAAATGTGGAAAATCTCGATCGAGTTCGTTAATGAGCAATATCCGAAGAAAGGGGTAGAAATGGGGAAGGTTTTTTCAAAAACAGAAAAATCGTTCTAAATCACGCAATATGGAAAATATCACATCCTTTGAATTTATTAAAATTCTTAGGAGTAATGCCAAAATATTTTCTCTGAATATGTTTTTGATACGACCGACGGTATCTCCAAGGGGTTGAAAAAACAAGGGTTGGCGGACAAAAAAAATCATAACTGTGTTCGTAGGTAAGGCATCAAATTTGTACTAATTATGTATTTTTCTTATAATTTCTATATAAACTTTTGTCTGGAACAATTTTTGATTAGACGAACCATTGCAGTAATGTAGTAAATAAAATAACGATAAAAATTAAGAAATATATATATTTCATAACTCCCTCAGTAAGTACACCATCAAAATCGTTATAATTGTTAGTAAATTTTATAATTTTTATCTAAAACTTTTGTCTGAAATTATTTTTTATATGTCGAACCATTGTTGCAGGGGGTGGAAAAAATAAAGGTGTTGAATTAAAAAAAAATCATAATGTACCATGTACACTCATAAATCCCTTTATCGTGAAACCTTAAAGTATTCAGTACATCATTCATCTGAAATAAATTTTCATACGACCAACCACAACTTCAAGGGGTTGAAAAAACAAGGGTTGGTGGCAAAAATCATAACTTCCTTCGTAGGTACAACATAGAATTCGTACGAATTGTGTATCAATCATATAATTTTTATCTAAAACTTTTGTCTAAACAATTTTCGATCGGAACATCCATTACTGCAAGGGGTTGAAAAAATAAGGGGTAGAATTAAAAAAACTCATAACTCTCATTAGTTACAATATAACATTCTTCAAGTTGTTGGTAAACCTTATAATGTTTATCAAAAACCTTTGTCTGAAACAATAAAATTGATTGGAAGTACTATTGCTACAAGGGGTTAAAAAAATAAGGGGCAGAATAAAAAAAATTCATAACTCCCTTAGTGGTGCATTTTCAAATCCGTTCAAATTGTTTGTTAATTAAAACTTTAACTTAAAACTTACTTAAAACTTTAGTTTGAAACAATTTTTGATAATACAAACCAATACTTCAAGGGCTGGAAATAACAAGGGTAGAAAAACAAAAATACATTACTTTTTTTAAATACTTTTACTATCAAATTAAATATAATTTATTGTAAAAATTCCTAAGTTTTATCTAAAACAATTGGTTTAAATAATATTTGATGAAACTAACTATTAACATAAAAACAGGGTTCGAAATTTAAAAAGAAAGTAAATTTTTTAGTATCAATTTCGTTGGAATTTATTAATAACAATCTTAAGATTATCTTAAACCTTTGTCCGAAAAAAAATTATATGACATTAGTGTAAGATATAAAAAACCGTGTTTGAAAATCAAAAATAATTTAATGACTACCTTAGTAGACATATTATGAATATCTTTAAGACATTAAGTTAAAAACATTCAAAATATTTTCGCTTCATGTAATATGAGAATATGTTACACCAATCCTTTTTGAAGATTGGCGAACAGATAGGTATTTATGTCAGCTACATTAAGTTCTTAAAATGCTCTAGGATTTTATAGAAGTTTCAAAAATATTTCCAGAAGAATAGTTACTTCGAAACTACCTACGCCTGTAGAATGTTTGTTACAAAAAGATTTTTTTTTTAAATAATTATGCATTTAACATTAGAATATGAAGCTGTTATTATGACGATATACATAATCATAACAATAATAATTTGAAGATGTTATTAAGACTATATACGTACCTAATAATAATAACAACAATAACAGTCATTGTCAAGTCTCTAACAAATTTTTACATACAGCTTTTGTTAGGCGTAATTGTAACTTTACAGAACTTAATCAACAAATCGTGTAACCATACACCCAACGAAACATTTATCAAAAATAAATGTAAACTGTATAAACTAACGTGAATGGGTGGGCTAAGCCGCTTTAATCTGTTAAAAAGTACAACAGACATAATATGGAGCATGAAAGTCGTACTAGCTGTGCGGCACCCCCAGGGCAGGAGAGAGAAGTCTGCCGGGGAGGGAGCCCTCCTTTCCAAGTAAACAAGTCGGCCTACACTGGGTGAAAAATTGTCGCGCGAATAACTAACGCCTAGCGTTTTTCACACAATGAAAGATGTATTTAAAAGTTACTTCTACATTTTATTAAATACACGAAAACTGATTGAAATAAACGTATGGGCAAAGTAACTTAAGTTACAAGTCTCAAAGATATATTATGTAAGGTGCAAAAATAAACAGAGTTAATTTTACAAGTAAAAACAAGATAGTATAATTTACCGCAAGTTAATATAGAAACGCATTCTAAATAACAGTGAATAGTAAATGAGATCTACACATGTGTAGGTTTATTTACCACCCATATTATAATGTTTAAAACTTATAGCCCAGGCATTTTAGGGGAAAAATCGAGCAAACCTGAAAAAAAAAAGTTTGAAATTTGGCACAGACGTTCCTTTGGGTGTTAAAAATTGATCCTAAAAAGTCCCCATCTCTCAGATGCCGGCTTCATACTTTTTTAAGGCAATAAGGGCGTGAGTGCCGAAATCACAGATGGTCCCCCAGGTTCTTTGTATCAGTGTTCGAAGTCAGGCTGGATAAACGAGGAACTATTTTTAGCATGGCTAAAACATTTCAGTGCCTTTTGTAAACCAGATCCTAACAATCCAGTATTGCTTGTTCTGGACAACCATTCCAGCCACATATCTCACGAGTCATATGAATTTTGTCATCACAATGGAATAATCATGCTGTCTCTGCCTCCACAAACATCCCATTGAATGCAGCCTTTGGATGTTGCTTTCTATGCACCGCTGAAGAAGGCCTACCACGAAGCATGCAGAAGATGGATGGTAAATCATCCCCACGAAAAACTCAGTCCAGATGAACTTTCAGGACTCTTTAACATTGCGTTTATGAAGGTAGCAACAATTGAGAAGGCAGTCAATGGTTTTCGGAAAACTGAAATTTTCCCTCTAGATCCAGATATTTTTTCTGAAGAGGAATTCTTTCCCAGTAACCTGCAAGAGTGGATAGGTCTATCATAGAAGGAGGAATTGAAAATGTTACCACTGTCACTTCTCCTTTTATTTCAAGTTCAACTACTGGGAACAGAATCGTCTCGCCCAATATGGATTTTACACATTCCAGTTGTGCTGGTCCTTCGTGTTCTTTCCAGGATGTGGCTCCAGTGCCAAAAATAATTTCTCGGGTCGCAATAGATTCAAAGACAAGGCCTAGAAGAAAAAATTGCATTCTCAGATCCTAACTTCAACTCCGCAAAATAAATGTCTTGAAGATGCTAGGGCAAAAAGGGCTGTTGCAAAAAAAAAAGTTCGAATAAGAAAGAAGAAAGGACTTCATGGAGAATTAGGCCCAGATTCCCGGCCAAAAAAGAAACAGTCATAAAAAGATACTTCCAGTTAGTTCCTCAGAAGATGATGCAGTTGCTGATCCTTGTGATGACATAGAACCAACAATAAGCAATGCCAAAGACTTTTGCATTCTTTGTGGAGATGAAGGACATGACAATGAACTTTGGTATAGGTGCACTTCGTGTTCAGAGTGGGCTCATGCAGAGTGCACTGGTTTTGATACACCAGACAATTATATTTGTGACTATTGGAAGTCATAAATACCAATCACTTAAGAGTTGATTTTATCAGCTATAATTTACATAATTTTTATTTTGTCTGAACAATTTTTTTTGCACACAAAATATTTTAATTCATTTGCTTGTAGTGTGCTATGCATTTATTTGTGCTTTAAGTATTAGTTAAGTGACAGTCATATGTCCAAAATAATTTAAATATATTGGTGAATATAAATGATCGGAATTACCCAAACGTCGGGGTAATTCCGACCAAAAATATGACTTATTAAAAAATTTTTTTTCCCAAACCAATAACAATTTCTTTATTTCTAATACCCACAAGTCAAGTCATAATATAGGAGAATATATATTCTGTTTTACACCTCCATTCCGTAACAAATTGTCATAATATGGACAATCTTGCTTAAGTGATCGGAATTCCCCCACTCTACCCTATGCGATAATAATTGACTGACATATTAGGGATTACAAGGAACTACTGCACAACAATGGGTTTTTGAGCAATTTAGGTTAATATTGACTATAGCATTTTACCAGAAATAAAAATAATGCAGGTTTTAAATTTGGCACAGACGTTCCTTTGGGTGTTAAAAATTGATCCTAAAAAGTCCACATCTCTCAGATGCCGGCTTCATACTTTTTTAAGGAAATGAGGGCGTAAGTGTCGAAATCTGCATATCACGACTGCTGTGCGAAAAATATTAATTCAGTTGTATCGTAACTTGACATAACATGACAAAACAAAACATAGTTTTTCATTTCACCAATGTCCTGCTGAATAGCTGATATACTGTAAATCTTTCCTGTTGTCTTGCTTGAGGGTGGATGGACAATTTCAATGTGTGCATCTTCTAACCTCGCAGTCAACATCGCAAGGATGTCTGTATCAGTAGCTATTACTTTTACACAACAGCTTGTTGAATACTGAAGAGCAATAGCTGCTATAGTGGTATCAGCATCTCCTGAGCACTGAATTGCGTGATGACCTGAAGTTAGAAAATAAGTTACTAATAATTTGATGAGCCCATTTTTGTTATGGCCATTCCTCAGAAAGTCCATTTGCGTCGATGTAACAACATTGTTAGCAGCTATTGAAATATCGGTGGAAGACCTCCCTGCAGAACGCCGCCTTCGCTCTTCCTCTTTAGTGGTTAACTTGTCATAACCATCAAACACTACAGTTGCTGTCACAGAAAAATGTTTTTGGACGAATGTAACATAAACCTCACATATTTGACCAAATGTAGTAGGTCTTGGCCACACAAGTACATGCAAGAGGTATCCTCCATCGATAACTACTTTGCCGTCTACACTAATGCTCTCATTGTTACCTCACACCTTTTTAAGATCTTTGCTATGACCGGATCAGATACAACCAGTGCTTTCTTCGGTAAGGGAAAGAAGCAAGCATGGAACATCATCAAGAACGATGTTTCCATTCGGAGAACAGTACATGTTTTTACATGTCCACATGCGGACAAGAAGATAGTTATTGCAGCTGGAGGAAAGTTTGCAATTGCAATGTATCAGGGACATGATAAGTATTCCACTTTGGATGAAATGAGAGTATATATGTATACCTGCAAGATAGCAAAGATGCCTGTTAGTGCTTCTTTCCAGCTAGCCTCTCTTCCACCAACCAGTGCCGCATGTGAACAGCATTCTCTTCGGGTTTACCTACAGGTGCAAGAGTGGCTAGGCCATTCATTAGATCCTGTTGAGTGGGGATGGAAAAGTGTGAGTGGCACACTTGTTCCTATAACAACATCCCTTCCTACAGCTCCAGAACAGCTCCTGAATTTGATATCATGTAACTGTAAAAGTGAATGTAGCCACAAATGCGAGTGTGTGCGGATGAAGTGTGGATTGCAGTGTGGTATTATGTGCACCAAATGTCGTGGGGCAACATGCACTAATGTTGTTTATCAATGATCGTTCTGATGAAGAGGACTTTAATGGACTGGTTATTTTTTTATTTTGTAGTTCCATTAATTGATTTTAGATCAGGTTTCTTATTTTTGCTGTGTACTATGCAACAATAATGGATGTTAAATAACTAAGTGCCTTTTACTTCACATCTTATACAAGTTACGATACAACTGAATGAAAATTTTTCGCGCAACAGTCGTGACATGCATATTTCGGCACTTACACCCTTATTGCCTTAAAAAAGTATGAAGTCGGCATCTGAGAGATGGGGACTTTTTAGGATCAATTTTTAATACCCAAAGGAGCATCTGTGCCAAATTTCAAGACTACATTATTTTTTTTCAGGTAATATGCTATAGCCAATATTGACCTAAATTGCTCAAAAACCCATTGTTGTACAGTAGTTCATTGTAATCCTTAATACGTCAGTCAATTATTATCGCATATACATGTTTGACCAACCGATTTAAAGCTAATAAAATAACGGAATTTTTTTTATATAGGTATATTTTTGCCTATCAGTGGTGAATTTGATGTAACTGGTGATTGTATAGAGCAGTGATATATTTTACTTCCATTAGTTGAGTATAAATTAGGTTATAAGATAATTTTTGCCATGTATAAAGTAATAAAAACGAATGATTAAGGACTAAGGGCCCTTAACTTTAAAATTTTGACCAAATTCTGATATATTAGAATGAGTTTTTTTCACGCAACAGTCGTGATATGCATATTTCGGCACTTACGCCCTTATTGCCTTAAAAATGTATGAAGCCAGCATCTGAGAGATGGGGACTTTTTAGGATCAATTTTTAACACCCAAAGGAACATCTGTGCCAAATTTCTAAACTGCATTATTTTTTTTCAGGTAGAACACTAAAATTCATGGGCTATTAAGCTATAAAAATTATATCGCATTTCGATATATTAAAAAACCATCACTTACCGTAACCTTTAATTAAACTATTAGCTTAAGTGACTAAACAAATGCGTTTCAACAGTTAATTAAAAATTATAATAAACTATCAATAATTTCATTAAAAACATAAACTTTGACTTGCGTGGTTGTTCTGTCAGGACTGTGAACGCAGGCGTGTTGAAGGAACAGCTAAATGACTGGCTAACTGGCGTGAGGAAAGCCTTCCCCCACCCGCATGACCCGCCCCCCCACTACCATTGGCCAGGTAGGTAGCGTACAGTCTAGTGTCGCTACGGTCTTCTGGGGGCGACCCGTCGCTAGTTTCATAAAAATAGTGGTGTTGTGTAATGTTATAAAAAGATGATTTTGAATCAATTTAATTTATTTTCTTGTTTTTAGAGCATTTAAATAAAAGTTTTTTTTTATTTTTTTAGAGTTAATTTATTTCATAATTTTTATTTATCATTGTAAATATCGAAATGTTTCTTAAGCTGTTCATTTCATTTAGAGCGTCGATATTGACTGTTTGTTTGTCAGTAAATTTTGGTGCAGTCTAATTCATCAATAAGTAGACCTTCTTACGAATTTACTCTACTTAGGGCCACATATGGCTTGACCAGCTGCGAAGAGCTTTGAACCTTAGTAGGTACACGACGGCGTGGTCGACAGTTCTACCTTGCATTTTGTGTACTGCGCAAGCCTAGCGTAATATAATTCATAATTTCGTTCTGCAGTGCCGTGACAAAAATTTATCGGGAATTGCACAGATTTAGGTTGAATAATGTGAACACCCAAACTACCTTGTGAATATGGGGGCTTCCGCGGTTATGAAATTCGATTCTCCGCCAGAAATATTTAATACGACCATTTAAAATTGTATGTTTGCTTAACATAAATTTCATAAGGGCGTTGTGGCGATACATGAAATGTCTGCGAACAATTACGGGATACTGTTCAATTAACCGCTGTGTTGTTACCATATCTAAATCATCCGGATATTCCATAGGTTGTCCAACGACGATGAGGAGAGCTTTTAACATATCTAGCCAATTGATGTCATTGCAACTGAATGTCAAAAAGTAAGTCTGCGGTCCTAGACACCGAATTTGTGCCAACAGTTCGTTTAATGCAGTACGCCAATATGCCGCTGAGCCTCTGAAGTTCTTAAGGTAGATGAACGTCTTCCACTTTCGCATCTTGACCTTCAACTTTTTTACAGAAAGCAGATTTTGTGTTTTTTGCCCTGTGGTACTCTAAAATTTGGTGTATATTATTTCTCTATGTAAACACTATAATATAGATGTTTAGTTTTTTTTGTTATTAATAAAACAATTTGGCTTATTGTTGAGATAGTATAAACCTAATCATTGCGCCTAATTCATTTGCTATATTTCAAATTTGTTTTTACAAACTAAGTTTTATTTCAGTGTAGATTTGAGGTTTAAAAACATACTCCTCAAAACGATTCTATCGAGCCCAAACTGGATGGGTTTATCTTATTTAGTTCAGAAATTACTATGGCCATCTTCCGGCTTCATTATCAGAACTTCATGGTACCATATTGTTGTATTGTCACCGAAGATACATATGTGCACCAAATTTGAGCTTAATCGGACATAGGGAAGTGGTTCTAATTCTGCTTCCAAGATTAGTGTCGAACACACAGACATACATACATACAAACATTGCAAGTTAAATAAAAGCTTGTAAAAATGTTAACACTACCTGCTACGGCCATAAGAAACGATGAACATATACGTACATTTATGTAACGGAAGGCAAACGAACTTTGCATAAATTATTTATGTAGGCCTATGTATGGTCACAATATCATATCACCTAGCAAAAAGTATAGTAGAGCCTTAACAAAGATCATGTCTGATTAGTTCCCTTAGAAACCCATTTTTCGGGATAAAAATAGCGTATGTTCTATTCCTGGACATAATGTTTCTCTATGCCAAATATTATACAAACCTGTTCAGGCGTGATTGAATAACAAAAATATAAACTTTCGCCATTATTATAATGGTCCTGACGCTGTTCTGACGCGACTTTACCCGCATTAAAATTGTTTAGTCTATGTTTTACTCTGAGTTTAATATCCTAAGGGAAAAACGATACATGTCCAGTTGAGATTTATACCAGATAGGATAAAGATATATGTCCAGTTTATTGCGAAAACAGGTTTACCCCAATTTCAGTCCCTACATTTCCAAATGTCTAAAAAATAAATAATTAGTTTGTAGGTATTTAAGTAAGCAGTGATTTGAAACCAAATAGTATAAATATATTTGTATATTTGTTTAAATTAGGGAGCTATTAAGTATATGGCGAAAACAGTTTTCACCACTTTTCTACCCCTAAATTTTTAACTTCGAAAAATCCTGAAAATACTTTTTTTTTGGGTATTTAAATCAACAATGTTTGAAACCAAAAAGCATAGCGATTTCTGCCCAAGTTATGGGGATTTAGAGGGAGATTTTAAGGAAATTGCAAAGACAGTTTGCGCCCCTTTTCACTCCCTTATTTTTATAATTTCCTAAATCCTATACCATTATATAGGTACTTTAATTTAGCAATTTTATTGAACCAAATAGCAGTACCATATCTGCACAGGTTAGGGAGTTAAAAATAAAATGGTGTAAACATTTTTCAACCCTGTTCACCTCCTAGAGAAAATAAAGCATGCTATATCGTCAAACCCACTGCGAAATCTGCTCTTGGTCTGACGATTTCTATGATATAAGGTGTTATGGGAGCAGCTACAGTAGTCCACGCAGCAGCTTTTACGAAAACCTGGTACCGTGGAGTGTGTGTGTGTTTGTGTGTGTGTATATATATATATATATATATATATATATATAATACACATAAAAAGAGAGCTTAGAGCTTAGTTTATCGGTGAGTACACTTCATTTTGTATGTTATAATTACTGGCCATAATCAGGCACTCAGACGCTTTCACATAGACTTTTTCATTTTGATTATTTTAAACTTTTTTCTATTACATTAACTTTACATGGCTTCATATTCATGGGTGCAAAAAACGTAGATTAGAACTATGGTCAGTAGGCCTTCTGCGTTACACAGTTTAAATCCCACTAAATGCAACACTACTTCCACAAACCCGCAAGAACATAGACAAGTTGTCACGGCAATCTTTATAAAAGCTCTCTACTATCCCTCACCGAATGTCAAAAACAAAGCTGTCTTGTGCCTGTGTGTACATCAACGGCCGTACAAGTCACTGTAATGCCCACTGGATGTCCTCACGCCCCGTGGTCTTATTCTGTAATAGTACCTAGCAATAAGTTGTATTATAATTTTATTTACGTTGCATTTCCTTCACGTATAGCTTTATGATCTCTTGGGCGATTGTATAAGCATCGATTTTGTTTCTGATGGTAGACATCAGTCAGCAGATAACTATAATGTTTAAATAAAATATTACAAGGAAACTAAAATTGTTCGTTTTGTCGTACACCATAAGTTGAATATTAATTTGTATAGACATACATTGATTGCATTTTGAGCGTAAAAGGGTTTTATCTGCGCCGATCATTCAACAATAGGGGACAATTCAAAATTGTCTTGGAATAAAATAAAGAGTATAAACTGTCTGAGTAGCCCATCAGGAGTTTACGAGCTGATTGCGTACAAGAAAAAAACCTGAAAGGCGGCCTTTCCGATGGGGCACAATTCAGGGTTTTCTTTCGCTTAAAACAGAGCGAACAGCCAACTCTGGAAAGGCAGCCCATCAGGATTTTACGAACTGTATGCGTACAAGGAAAAACCTGAAAGGCGGCCTTTCCGATGGGGCGAAATTCAGGGTTTTCTTTCGCTTAAAACAGAGCGAACAGCCAACTCTGGAAAGGAAGCCCATCAGGATTTTACGAACTGTATGCGTTCAAAGAAAAAACCTGAAAGGCGGCCTTTCCGATGGGGCACAATTCAGGGTTTTCTTTCGCTTAAAACAGAGCGAACAGCCAACTCTGGAAAGGCAGCCCATCAGGATTTTACGAACTGTATGCGTACAAGGAAAAACCTGAAAGGCGGCCTTTCCGATGGGGCGAAATTCAGGGTTTTCTTTCGCTTAAAACAGAGCGAACAGCCAACTCTGGAAAGGCAGCCCATCAGGATTTTACGAACTGTATGCGTACAAGGAAAAACCTGAAAGGCGGCCTTTCCGATGGGGCGAAATTCAGGGTTTTCTTTCGCTTAAAACAGAGCGAACAGCCAACTCTGGAAAGGCAGCCCATCAGGATTATACAAACTGTATGCGTACAAGGAAAAAACCTGAAAGGCGGCCTTTCCGATGGGGCGAAATTCAGTGCCCACAACGATCTAACGAAAACTAAAAATTTCTGAAAGGGAGCCTTTCCGATGGGGCACAATTCAGGGTTTTCTTTCGCTTAAAACAAGGCGAACAGCCAACTCTGGAAAGGCAGCCCATCAGGATTTTACGAACTGTATGCGTACAAGGAAAAAACCTGAAAGGCGGCCTTTCCGATGGGGCACAATTCATGGTTTTCTTTCGCTTGAAACAAGGCGAACAGCCAACTCTGGAAAGGCAGCCCATCAGGATTTTACGGACTGTATGCGTACAAGGAAAAAACCTGAAAGGCGGCCTTTCCGATGGGGCACAATTCAGGGTTTTCTTTCGCTTAAAGCAAAGCGAACAGCCAACTCTGGAAAGGCAGCCTATCAGGATTTAAATAATTGTGTGTGTGCTCGAAAAAACCTGAAAGGCGCCCTTTCCAATGGGGCGCAATTCAGTCGCCCCGTGTTACGCATCGCCGCCGGTTCGTCTGATCTTTGAATATATATACTGTATAGAAGTCGCGAGTGGATAGGATTTACTCTACGTTTTTCAGAAGCGTATGATGAGCAGCTTGGGAACTTCACCGCTGCAGTGCGCTGTCGTAACGCCCTGTATCGTCTTAGTTGTTATTTACACGTTAGAGCGCAGCGCTGTCGCCTGCTGTCATACCCCGCACCCCTCATCCATCATTCACTGCAGCTCAACGTCGTTCAACGGGAGGGGAAAGGGGTGTTTGAAGAGTTCGACACTTGTCCGCTAGGTACAAAACAAGTCGATGCCCTAGTGATGGTGGCGATTGCGGCGGTGAATTAACCAACTACCTCAAAACCGTATTAGAAATTTTAACCTGGGCTGGCGACTTCTATACAGTATATATATTCAAAGGTCTGATCGAGGGACCCTGGACAGCGTGGTTTCGCGACCCGAAACACGGTTTGTCCAGGTGTTTCATCTCCCGTCCTCGTGCCAGCGCGGCCTGTGTGTGAGGGTGGACGAACTTCTGCATGCGGGCGCCGTCGTCTGACTGCCGCGCTGATTCTCCTGTGCTGCCGTCAGTGCAGTGTTTGTCCCCACGTGTCCGCGGGCTGCAGCGACTACTGGCTCCAAGCTTCGACGACATCAGATCCAATCTTCCTCACAGCGATTGCAACAGACAACCGAGTGCACCTCTACATGTCAGCGTGGAGTATTTTTTGACGTTAATACGACTTTGAAATTGCTTCCACAGTGGGAGGCAATTAAAAAGAAAAAGATGATAAAATCGGGGGATTCAGTTTGGTGTTGCAGCTACAAATCTATAATTTCCATCCAAAATTTAATTACAACTCTGGATAGCTAAAGGATCAAAGAATTCGTTACACTAAAAGAGGACTCACTGTGACGCATCGCGCGCGGTGGAGGGGGGAAGCGCCGCCATTTTGAGGTCATTTTGCTGCGTTTAGAGATTTACATTTAGTATAACTTTTTGACTCGGAGAAGTTACGACGTTCGTTTGAGTTTCAATCGTCAGCTCTCGTCAGAATCTACCGATTGCATATATAAAACATTAGTGTAAAATAGTTACAGGAATATATATGGTGTTAAATAAATAATAATAAAAATTACCCGTTACGTACACGTATTCACGTACAACATACGGCAGTGTCCATGACACAGCAACACCCCATTTTTTTTAAATTGTTTCTTTACTATCGCCTTTATTGGCGGTGTACCACACCAGTGATGACATGCGGCACTTGTTAAATTGTAATCAGAGAAACGTGTGAGCCGCGGTATAAATCAATGACTTCAAAAGGCAAACAGCCACTGAATAATTGATTTACTTGTGGAATAAATTATTTCTTTTTGTCTGTTTATTATGATAACACCGTTTCACTGTAAAATTTTAAATTATAATTTTTATATATTGATTTAGTGTCTTAAGCACTTGAAGTTTTGGCTTATTTATTTCATAAATATTTAAATAGAGACGCAGAACACAATTTTGTGTCGTGGTCGTTGTTAAACGACCGTCGTTAAGGCGATACGCCATTTCTTTACACCTAACCACACCTTCTGCTATTAAATCATAAATTTTAATCTTACAAAAAAAAAGCACGAAAAGAACATCACATATAATAAAATATGTAATAAGATAGAAAGCAGAATTAAGCTCTAATTAAATGTTCAAAAATAAGAGATAATCATAGTAAAGATCGCAGGCTTTCACGGCCATTGTCTGAAGTCGCTTGGCTTCTGGGTTGTAGCCGCGTCGAAAGCTTAGATGTCATCGACGTTTCGGTCGAGGTTGCGGTGGCCATCATCAGGAAGCAGTTACCTACTGAGGTTAAACTTACCGCCTGGGCCTCCCGCTCCTGATAGCCTTGTTATTTTTTTTCCCGCTGCCGTGTTTTTCATCGCTACGCTCTCGCTGGCCGCGTCTTTCCCTAACGTCTGGATATTAATATTATTAATAACCTTTCGTAAAAAAAAGGGGTTGTCTGTAAAGTCGGTTTATGGACGATAATTTTACGTGGTAATGTCATAAGAAAACTTTGATGAAAAATTGCATACTTTTTAATTTTCAAATATTATTTACAGTTTTTGCAAATTTAATTTAAATAATTTGTAATCTAATCATAATATAATCACGAACAATTAGTTAAGAAGCCCGCCTTAACCTGTTTGATATCATAGAGGATTTTCTCGCACGGTGGTTGGCCGGTTCTTGCACGCTCGGCTCAGGCGGAACGTGACAATGAGTCATGCTTTCTCGTGCGTGCAGCACGGCGCTCATCGATTTATAAGACGTTATCACGTCAAAAAGCATTCCCCCGGTCTTTGATATTACTTAGTTAAGTAGGTATCTCTAATTTTCAGGGCCGTGTCGATATATGTAGTTTCACTTTCTCACTGGAAACAGGTAGCTTCATCACTTAGCCTTACGAAGACGTGAAAGTAAACAGTGGCAATTGTTGCTGTGCTCTGCCGTTAAAAGATAAGTTGCCGCAGCGCTCGGTGGAAACGGTTTTCCCCCTCCCCCTTTTTTTCTTCTTCAAGGCTCGCTATGCTTGTTGGACATCTGGGCGCCATTTGCATATCTGGAGGTACCGCACATACCTCAGTGTTTTGTTCTCGGAGTCATCCCTCCGTCACGTTCACTTCCCGTGTTGCATTCTTAAAGGGAAAATGATTGTTCGCTAAAATATTCCGCGTCTAATTAGCTAATTAGCGGTACGTTTTGCGCTTCTAATAAACCTGCCTACTGGTTAAGTATTTTTTGACGTGACGTCTATTAAATCGATGAACGCCGGCTGCACGCACGAAAATGTGTCCCGTTACGCACATTTTCCCGTTACGCTGTGTCCCGTTACGCTCATTGTACGCTTGTGCCGCATCTATCTCTCTTCCACTCGATTGGAACAACCATCGATTTGACTTTTCGAGGCACATTAAACTTGAAATACTCCCGTTCGTTTCATACTTTTCCTATCATTGTCCTATCCTTAAGGGGATTGGTGCAGGACAAAAAACAGTCATTCGTCAGAATTTGTTGGAAATGAGCTTAAGTGTTTCATAAATGCTCGTTTATTACTACTGTATGGCCAGCCAGCACGTATATAAGCTAGCGGGTGAGATTTGGCAAGTTAGTGGCGAGAGAGCTTCTGTGAGGGGAGGTTGTCGAATGTTGCAGCTCTGAGGCCTGCCATCTAGCGGGAATCTTTCGAAGGTCTTCCACAATATCGCCTTTCTCTCTTTCTCTCTCTCTCTCTCTCCAACACGGACACCCAACCAGCTCTTATCTTCGCTTCCCATCTCGCCCTATCCTTCATTCTCGGATCAGGTAGCCGCCCTTCCCCGCGTAGACTTTCATGTTACTCCAGGAAACCAAGACAACCTGTGAAAAATTTGTCCAAAGCTGAATTTTTGTACTGTGGTAGAGTTGACTATGCTTAATAACATACCGAAAGTTTACCGCTGTAGACCTTGTGCGTTATCACCGAAAATTTGCATTTAAGTCCTAGGTGACAGCAACTTGCATCAGTCCATTAAAATGCTACCCATTTATACAGTTTTTAATTTAGACTGTCCGTAAACTTACCAAAATAATCTAGAAACTTTAATACACCCATTAATGTTAGAAAAAATTTAAATTTTTAATATATATGATATAAAGCGATTAATTCACGACATATTTTTTTTTTATCTTTGCCACCCAGATAAAAATACGATTTACACCGATTTGAAGAGCCCAATGCGAAAAAATGTCTAAATAAATGTTTTTAATTATACTTTTAGCTTTAATATAGCATATTTATAAAGAGTCTAGCATAATTAGTTGCCTCATTAAAGCTGCCCGAGCGTTGCAGTGTACTGCGGCCGTACTGATCTTTCACGGCCGGCGGGCTTTGAAACACGCTGCGTACTGCGACACTCAATAAACTTGGTATTATTTAGGGATTACTTAAAATATATTTAATGCATATGATAGGGTGTATTCATGTTACATCTTTTGAGATATACATATTATTTTTTTTATATATGAATGATTTTTGATACAATAAAATTAACAATAAACAATTTCTGCTTGGAACTTGTAAATCAAAATTCTAGAGGACCTCTGGTTTTGTATATGTGTGTTCGTATTTTGTTACAAAAATTTTATTATTAAAAATTATTTTAATACGAAAAAATATAATTATTTTTTATTTCTAATACATTATATTATTTTAGATCAGAACTGTGCAAAATTTTAATGTAGCCTATATTATAAAATATATATATATATATATTTAATTGTATGAAATTATTTTACTATATAACAATTGAAGAAAACGATACACCGTTAATGTGCTTATTGAGTTTTGTCACTTTTATAACATAATTCGGATGATAATATTATTTTTTTCCAGAAAATAAATAATACATAAGTTGTGTTGTAAAATGTATTGATAGAATTACATATTTAGTAATTTTTTTTTCTAAGTTAATTCATTGGAGTGCTGCGCCTAGCTTACTTCGTTGAATTGCTAGTGGCAAAGAGCGGTGGTGGATGTTTTGCAAGAGTTTGACCGTATTTTATGACCCCAGCTGTGAGAGGGTGTTCGTCCCAGAAATCCTAACGGTCAAGGAAAATAGCCTTTCTCTGTAGTCACGTACGGGTCTGCTACTCGCGCAATATCGTCAGTTTATCACAACTTTCCGGGAAGTTCTATTGTTGTTATTTATAATTTAGAAATTAAAGAGTCGATCATACTAACATTTTTACCTAAGCAAATTGCATCCTGGAAGATTTTTATCTACGTTTGCAGCAAAAATCACTTGCAGTTAGGAAACTTTTATTCTTTCAGAGTAAAATTCAGTCTGGAATTACCATACATTAAAAACCTTAGTTTTCTGGAGCAAAAAACGTCCCAGCACGAGCGACTTTAACACTGCTGCACCACACACTACGCAGCTTGAAATACATCAGTGATCAGACTATTGTACCAGACACTCAAAATATACACATTTAAACCTTAAAAAAAAAAAAAACACAGACAATATTTATGAAGTGATTTTGACGTTACGCTCAACATATTTATGTAACATGTAGTCAAATTTCTATTAAAAAATATATATTTTTTTCTTACCTTTTATGATTAAAATTGAGGTGTTTATCACAGTTACCATGTAGGGCATTATTTTATATTACTTTGGTGCCATAATGAGAACCGACTTAAAAAAGTATTAAAGTTATTAAATTTACGAAACATTTTTGTGGATCATTGTAGAAACTATCATTAAGGACTCAACTGCTCATTTATTGGTGTGATCACAAGGTTTCATCGGTAAACTTTTGACGTGTTACAAAGAAATGTTCATTCTACTACTGTACAAAAATTTTCCTTTGGGATAATTTTCCATGTATTAAAAATTTTTGTTTCTTAACAGCGAAATTCGTCTCGACCCGAACCTACTTCGACAACCTTGCAGTAGTATACACTACGCGGCTCGGATCGCTTTAGTGGTCAGACTAATTGTATGAGACACTTAAAAAATATACCAATTTAAAGATGAATAAATATGCAAGAACGATTACTTTAAGCGATTTCCACGTTGGGCTCTTTAAGTTTATGTAAGATGTATTTATATTTCCTTAAAATTGAATGAAAGTGAATTCGTTAACTTTAATGATTTAAAAGGTCTATTTTATAGAAACATGTTAAACTTTGTGCTTTTTATCACTATCCTCAGATAGGGCAATGTTTCTAGATTATTTTGGGTTCCATACTGAGGTCTACTCCATAAACTGCATTTGCAATATCCATTATTGTGGATCGTTGCAAAAAAATTTAATTTTGGACTTAACTACTCGTTTTCGGTGTGACACACAAGGTTTGCGGCAGTACTTACACTTTTGACGTGTTACTAAGAAATGTTCATTCTACTACTGTACAAATTTCGGCTTTGGGATAATTTTCTATGTATTAAAAACCTTTGTTTCTTCACAGCGAAATTCGTCCCGACCCGAGCCTACTTCTGCAACCTCGCAGTAGTATACACTACGCGGCTCGGATCGCTTTAGTGGTCAGATACATTGTACCAGGCTCTCAACAAATAAACTAATTTAAAATTTAAGAACTAAATCGTGATCGTAAATTGGCCGCCATGGTGATTTGCGAATTTATGGAGAAATAAAAGCAGTTAAAATCTTATGTAGTTTCCAAGAGACATTATTACATCACCAATCATCTTAAGTAACAGGTTTACAAAATTTCAACATATTCATTAACTAGTCAGTTTTTTTTCAAATGTGTTAGTATTAACAATCTGGACCATATCTAGTCGGTGAGGTCTGTATTGTTACAGACTATCTGTATTCCGGTATTTGGATTTTGAAGCTACTTAATGATTCGCTTTCAATGTCTATTAAAATATACCTAATGCTAATTGCAGGAATATTTCTACTCGATTTAAAAATTATAATTCCTGAACATTTGTAGCGGACACATTTCAATGTAACACTCACTGATTTTCGAGTTGTGTTGAGGTTTCGCATGCCACTTCGTGTACACGAGATGGCCCCTGCTCTGGTAACAATGAGTAGGGACACCTGTATTTCGCGAATACATTTCGTGTCAAGGTATTTCACAAAATACTGTAGCTTTTTATAAGAGGAAAGGCAAATTGTGAGGGTGCAGCAGTACTGTGACCACATTCTCATTGGCCTCGTCAAGAGCGGGACGACACCTCTCACCGCTCTCAGCCAATAACCACAAGAGAAAAGCTACAGTATTTTGTGAAATACCTTGACACGAAATGTATTCTCGAAATACAGGTGTCCCTAACAATGAGTCATCACAACCGGTGCCGTCTGTACGAGCGTCTTCACAAGTTATCCTGAAATATGTTCTTAAATATTAATTCAAGTGAATTCTTAAAATCCTACACACCTTATCTTAAGTGTCGTAAATGAATCGTTATATTTTGTAAATCCATATAATATAGGAGCCACCATGGCGCGAAGCGATGGACGCGATACGAATAATATTTTTTTTTTACCAACCACTACATCAGTAAATATTTGTGGTTTCCATTCGCTATGAATTCAAGCATGTAACATTTGTACTGCTTCTTCAATTCGGCCACAGTTAAATGGGAGGCTCTGAATCACTGAAAACTCCTCAACAAAATCAACGATGAATCACAGGCATTATAACAAACAGTTGTCACAAGTCAAGTAGCCAATGAGCAGGTGACATTTTTCGAGTCCGTAGAGGATTGACTATCGTACAGGTCATTGGCAACACGCCCTTACGCGCATGGTTAATACCCGCATGAGTAGAGCAGAGGTGCCCCCCCCCCCCCCCAAACACTATGACTCACCCCCCCTAAACTAATTATGCCCCCCCCCCCCCGAATTTTTTTATGCCATGTTCTAAATGATTTACTCAATTATTTTATAATATTATACTTTTTTAGTATTATATTTTATCACATTTTTCATTAATTAAAACTGATTTTCTAATAATAATTTTGGTAATATCAGGTAATATTTCCATCCTGAACCGACAGATGCCAAACTGCTTTTGTTGAGGAAAGTGCGGGGTTGCCAATTTGATTTACAAGATCCCTTTCATTTATCAAAGCACCAGAATCGTATTTTCACATTAGAAGCTATAATTATGTAAATAATATATACATTTTTCTCGTCTTTTAACCACCCCCCCCCCCCCCCTGAAATTTTAATGACGCAGTCTGCGTCGTTACCCCCCCTTGTGGGCACCCCTGAGTAGAGTGTAAAGGCGTAAGCATGATACACATCTGGTCCTCATCTAACCGCGCACACTTAGATTTAACTCAGGATAGGGTGAAAAATGTTTACTAATTTTGCAGTCCTAACAGTCACCAACGAAACGCCAGCAAAATAAATAAATAAGGCCACGAATATTGTTCGTGAATGAAGGCGAAGCTGATACTTTGGAAACGTTACCAGCATATATTAAATAATGTTTAACTATTATTTACGTAGCTTACTTCTTAAAACTGCATTCATGTAAACTGATTTTGTGTGAGACTATGTTGAGTGTTTTCTGCTACACTTATTTTTCTGAAAAAAAGTATATTGTGGCTTAATAAACTTGTTAACATTGATGCCTGTCATAAAAAAAATTCAAACGTAATCATACGGATACATGTTGAGTATAGTTTATGAATGGTTCACGCATTGCTAGAAAAAAAAAGCATGTTTACAATTTTACACATCTTTATGTTGTCGCATCGCGTCCATCGCGTTGTACATACGCAACTCTGAAAAATAAATGTATGGTAAAAAAGCTATAATAAAATAATCTCTTATCTTTCTTTATTCTTTTTTCTAAGTGCTCTAATGGCTTTCGATAGTTTTGTTCTTTTGTGTACTATGCTTGGTGGAGGTTTCTTCGGCATTTTATTCCTGAATAAATCTCACGCTTACAACAAAAAACATCTAGCTAAATCACTGTGTTAAATAATAACAGAGAATAACCATTCAATTATACGCCGAGCTAGACCAAACACGTTCTCTTATCTACTGAAAATGAGTACGTTGACCTTCATATCAGTTTCGCGCGAAATCCCGTCTCCCCTTCGTAAACAGCAGACAGCTGAGGCAGGGTGGGAACGAGAGAAAACACTGGCTGCAAACAGTTCGGGAAACTGTCGCAAGGTGTCACTACTGTCCAGCGCGCTCCATAATTTCTCGTATCCGAGCTTGCACGCTGCTCAAACTTCTACAGCTACGTTTTTACTTTAGGTCCGACTGCAATAAGCTAAAGACTAAAATAAATTCAATCATTCAGCCGACAGATATATTGGCGTTTGAATTACAAATGAAAACGCGAATGTTATTAAATTCGCAAATGAATATCACGCAATTTCGTAGCAGCTCATTTATTAAAATTCAAATTGTAAATACGTTAAATTAATAATAATTACAGATAAAATAATGGTCACAGTCATATCTCCCGTGTCTGAAAATTTATCTGCGAAAGTTTTACCACTGAATTCTTTATAGTTTATTAATAAAGCTTGAATTTAAAAAAATCCCGAAAATCAGCAATAACTTAATTAAAATAAAAAAATTAAAAAAATAATTTTACACCAGAATGGTTCAAATCTTCTCTAGTAGCTGAATCATTAACAAATATATTGTTTTTTTTAATACGATGCTGGTGCACCAATCCCCTTAACAGAATAAAACAGATTGGGAGAATTTAAATACCAAACATGTATTAAAGTTATAGTTAAAATAATCTCTTCGTTAAAGTAATAAACATATTTGAATTAATGAGTGCAAATAAAAGTAAATTTATCAATTAAATTGTAGATTTCACTTCACTCCTTCTTTGTATCCATACAAAAAAGTGATAATTCAATAAAAATGATTCAATTTTATTCATTAAAGTATGCAATAATTTCATCAATGTTTTGTTATGACGTTGTCACGTTAAACTATCGTCCGTAAACCGACTTAACAGACAACCAATTTTTTATCTGTTAGCTGTAACCGCGACTTCTCTCGCGTGTAGTCAAACTTGAAAACATGCGTGCATAACTGATCATTCACCTAGTTACTCTTAAGTTGGCGATAACACTGAACATATTAAAAAAACATTCAGATTATTATAAAAAATACATTTTTTAACATTACAATTAAAATAGATGCAATTATAACGTGAATATAAAATTATCATCACATCCAGCACAGTCTCAGATATTACAAAGAAATAAAGACTTACTTAATCCCGGCATTATTATTTAAAACGTGTCTGAATTTCATGTCAATAGCATCATCAGTCAATTAGTTTAATAATTTTGTACAGAAAGGCAACTATACATTTAAAAAAAATATTTTATGATAGTTCGGGTTCAGGTATATAATTTGCCAACATGAAAAAATATTTTGTGATGTTACAACTCGAAAAAGCACATACAGACGGTTCCATTTTATTTATTTGTATGTATTGATATTCTCCTTGTTTACTGTACGAACATATTGCACTCACGATTGTGTACTGTCATTGAAAACTAGTTATTATTACTTCTAGGTTTTGTACCCTTCTTACCGTACTTACAGCGTAGCACAGTACTGCAAATATATACATTTAAATTATATAATATATGTTATATATTATATAAATTATTATATAATATATATTATATATATTAACCAATCAAAGAGTTAATAGTATATAGCTTCCCTTCGGCTTTGTGAACTTAAGTTTCGAGCCGTCCGCCACAGATAGCAGCACCTGTGGTTACACATATCAGTTCCGTGCGACTTCCGTTCAGTTCAGTTCGCGATATTACTCCGACAAAAAAGCCGTGTACCGGGAGCTACGTCAAATAAACGCTCCGGACTCCCTTTCGGTCGTTGGCTGGCCTGCTCTCTTGGCCACGCGCATAAAGGGCGGTCCACACGCAACGTTTTGTACACAGTTTTGACTACGCAGGCAAAACTGTGCAAACAAAAGGTTGCAGTTTAGCCGTGTCCACACAACACAGTTTGCAGCCAAGTTTTATCAGTTACGAGAATTCCTTACTTTGGCCAATTCTTTCCGGTATACCGACCTCAAACAATTAATGTTTGTTTTGTGATTTTATATCTGTTAGCCGCGATGTCAACCTCTTCGTATTTTTGCACAAGTGCTTCATACGCTTGACTCTTTTTGTCCCTATCGCTATATTCTTTTGATTTGACCCGCCACAAACACGGAAAGGACTTGTACAGACCAATGAACTCTGTTGTAAATTCACGTAAACACTGTCCCAAATCGGTCATCGTTGAACAGATTACACTGTTCCGGCACAAATACCGAGGGAGAACCGAGCCCCGTGTACGGAGAAGACGGAGGAAGTGTCCACACGCTACGACAAGTCTGTGCAGGTCGACTAAACTGCGCGGACATAAATGCTCTTGGCCACAGTTTTCCTTCTCCGTGTTTCGTCTCCGCGCGGTTCACAAAACTGCGCAGTTTTCCTGTCTACACGCTACGTCTTGTTTAAAAACGATGTGACCTGCGCGCGTAAATCGTTGCTGAAAACTTTGCGTGTGGACCGGCCTTAAGGGGCCCGCCTACCTGGGCACACATACGGTGTGCAGAGCTTCAGGAAAAACAACGCGATTTCAAAACTGCTCAAGATATCCGAGTGGGGCCTATTTGCGAATAGCATTTAAGAGTTCGCTGAGGACCGAAAAGTACTTTTAATTTCGGATTAAGTTTTTAAACTGTATTTTTAGAAGCGTTAAAATGCCTAAAACGCGTGTTTTCAGATTAATTTTTAGGCATAAAACAATCAGTACAGATTCTTGAAAGCACTTAAGGGGCTTGCATAACACCTTTATCTTCATTTCTCCGCCATATAATGTTACGGTCACCGCTCAAATTTCACAGTTATCCTGTGACGACGAGACGAATGCGCGCCGGTTCAGAGCCTTGCGCTTAGAGGCGATACCGCGCTGGAAGCACCAGCGAGCGTCGCGCTTATCATCCCGCCTCACTAACACACATACACACACACCTGACGAGGCGGGCCGTCCGACGGCGAACCCGAGACCCCGGCGCGGGTTTGAGCGTGAAACAAAAGAACAATGCGCAGTCACGTCGCAGCGGCACGGTCCGTGGTTCTCGTGGAAAGCGATACTCGAGGGCGCAGCCGAGCGCGCGTAACGCAACCGCTAAGTCACGAAACGCGTGGTGAAATCTTACGTGTACCTACGCATCACAACTGAACATCGCGTGATATATATTGTACATAAAGCTACGTACAAAGTTTTAAAATTAGAAACACAATTTGATTTGATTTTTTTTTTAAATATCAGATTTCTAGTGACGAGACAAAGAGAATATGGAATATTTATCATTATTTATAAATTTCACTACAAAAATAGTTCCTACATTACTCATGAAAATTCAGATGTTTTTTTTTTTCGTTATTTCAAGATTAACTTTTAATCATATTGTTAACATACACAAAACAATATTCGTCGTGTCTGTTTACAAGAAAACAGTAGGTCTACGCACAATTTGTTGGCAGTTCGATCCTTGGGGACACACAAAGTTTGTTGTTTGAAGTGGACACGTTGTCTGAAGCATCACTGATGTGCTTAACTTCTAGCAAACGAGCACAAGCAGAACAGATGTTTCATTGACTAAACTTAAGCTCAGTAGCCACTCAATTTGCCTACCTCCAAGACAATGCACACGTAACTTAAAGTAGGTACCATTTTCTCGAAAACTGAATAGGTTTTGATGTACACACGTAGTGGTTTTTGTAACTATATTTTGTATTTATGAATATTATGCATTTACCTATTTTTTCAACGAATTTTTGGGATACTGACGTTTTAATTAAGTTTTTTGAGAAATTAAATTAGGTTTTTTTTTGTTATTACATAGTCCCAATCGATTTTTCATCTCAATTGAAATAAATTTTCATACTTTCAGGTTACACCCTTTTATATTTTTATGTATTTTATTTGAAAAAAAATATTGTAGGTCGATCATCTGCATATTTTTTTTCCTTAAAAATATTTGTTAATGAGGAAATTATTCTCAAATAAACCACGCTCAGCATAGTAGCCACATAAAATTTACCAGTTATTCAAGCATTTTGTGTATTTCCTCACCCACCTTTTCGCCAAGTATTTGTGATGTTGACACGCGTGGGAGAGCGAAGAGAAGAGAACAGGAATTCACGCGCGTGGTATATTGTTAGCGTTGAAACATGGATTTAGAAATTTCTGTGTGAATCCAGTTAATTAGCCTGCCTCTAGAGTCGATAGTAATTTTTCTATACACATGCGAAAAATTGCGAATTCGGAGAATGTTTATTGATAAACACAATACTCGAATTGACAACATAAAACCACATGTAGAGTCAAGCATTTTTCGCGATAATATTTGATCGCCCATGAAACTGAAATATCGTATGCCCGCGCCAGCCATTTCTTCCTTGTAATTGATGGCCATCTGCCACCTATCACAAGGAAGAGAAACATTTGCCTTATTTGACCGAGCCACTCAGGACGTGTTTAGTTCCGCACTGGATGGCTATGATTGGTGTGCTGACAGTAGATATGTACCTACAATGTTAGAGTTAACATTAAATTTACGGACTTTTAAACGAAGAATTCACCTGAAATGAACGAAGAGTTCTTCTTAATTTCAGATGAATTGGTTTTCCCATAAACAACTCCGTATTTATACTTCCGGGTTCTGTATTTCAATATAAACAGGGTAAACACACACCCTAATAATTGTGTTTTTGTAGTTGTTTTAATCAGTTTCTTGTATACAAAGAATATTCTTGTGGACAAATTTTCAAAGTATGTGAGCTTAGTGCCCGTAAATCTACGAAGATAACAATATATTTTCGAAGATCACTGTATAATTTGTAACTACCGTTCTTCATAAATTTAAGGTGGAAAAAATTAAGTGTAGGCTCGAAATATTTTCGCGAAAAATACGTGCCTGTGGCCATTTGAAATCCGGATCGAAGGTAAAATTTCGCATCAGCCAATGAATAAAATGCGTTATGACTAGAGACTGGATAAATTCGCGGATTCATTTCGTGATAGGCTGAAATTCAAACAGGTGTACATTTCTGCTGGTTCTGCTATTGGCTCGCAGTTTAACTGGAACTCTCTGGGCATGTCTCTCTCACGCGTGTTTACTTGAGAAATGCAGAGGATAATGGAGGCTATCCTAGAGGTAATTGAATCCGCGAATTTTTCCGGTCCCTATAGTTATGACTCGTTGATGTGAAAATGAATGGAGTCCAGCCGGCTGCCACAAAATAACGGGAATGTTTGCATATGTGTAGGATTGCAGACATTACTGCTGCCAAGGGGTGGCCACGTTCGCACTATCACGTGGTATCCAGGTGAATCCGTTTTATTTTTCAAGCTCATTGTCTGTGCCATTCTGGTAAGACACACCCCAAAACATTGGCTGAAGTGTAGAGTTTGCACTGTGTAACAGTTTCAAATGACTGTATTTTAATGGGAGCGACTGTGTTTAGCGACGGAAATTCTAGTTCATACCTAAGCTGGACTCACAATGATCTGACCGTCATCCGTCCATCCGCTGACCAGCCTAGCCATTCGCAATCATCCGCATGGCCGTAAAATACTTTTTTCCCCCTTTAATTTGAGTTTGGACATCTGACCAAAAATCTTAAATACTGGTGAAAATTTATCCTGTATAGATATATTATGCCTACGATCACGAAAGTTAAGCACTTAATACATAGTTCAATTCAATTTTTTTGCCGCTCTGATTTTATTAAAGTATTTTCAATTTGTAAAAAAATATGATCAAACATATGTTAATAACATTTAATGGAAGCAGCATAAACAAATAATTATACTTTAAAAACTAATAAGACAGTAAAGTAGGTTTCTTGCTAACGTTTTGGAGGTTATGTCATCCGTCGAAAGTTATAGCTTAGTAAGGTTTTGACGGACGGACGGATGGAATTTTCCGGGCAATCTGATTGGATGCAGGTCACGTGATTGACTGACGGACGGATTAGACAGATGATTTGTGAGTGCAGCTTAACTTAACCATCATCAGACACGATCCAGCACGTGCGTGACAGTACAGCGATGGCGAGGTGAAAAAAAAAAAGTGACTTGAACTACTTCACAGCATGTCGTCTCCTGATAAATCCTAATTTCACGACTGCACAGAAAAAAAAATCCTGTTTTTTAAAGTAGAATGATTTGAATACTAGTCGCCAAGAAATAGTTAGTAGGCCCTACTATATTACAAGAAAAACTTTTGTACAACAAATGGCTATGTTCATTTTTGCACATATAAAATACTTTTTTCAAAATAATACTGAGTATTGGCGCATAATTTTATATTTTGATCGATGTTTCATACAAGCACATTTTTTTCAAACCATAGAAATGATAATAGAATATTAAATAATTTAATTTTATCTGTTTTATCATGCCTTTTAATGTGGATAGTCAATACTGGAAATATATTCAGGGAACGGTTTAAAAATAACTTTAACCATTGAAGGTACTGAGACAACACGAAGCATAAATGTCCGGGTGAGAATCCGAACCCAGTATTACTGCGAACACTTATTTTGTAGTGATACAGTGGTTTTCACGTAATTGCACAGGTGTAGAAATAACTGTAATATTACATGGATATTTTTGTTCCATTGAAAATAAATATGTATTTACTAGAGTCCGGAAAAATTCGCGGATTCATTTCGTGACAAGATGTAATTCAAGCACGTGTAAAATTCTGCTGGTCCTGCTATTGGCTCGCAGTTTAACTGGAGTTCTCTGGGCCAACGAGAGACTATCGACCAAAGAAGCATCGAATCACAAGCTACCAGTGGAGACGCCTCACAAGTTAGCACCCATTGAACACGCGCGTCTGCTTGAGAAATGCAGAGGATAGTGGAGGCTATCCTATAGGTCATTTAATCCGCGAATTTTTTCCGGTCTCTAGTATTTGCTAGTGTACTGAAATGACGTGTCTGTCTGCAGGGCCGTAACTAGGGGGGGGGGGGGGGGGGCAAGCGGGGCATACGCCCCGGGCGCAAATCTGTGGGGGCGCCGAAATCGCTTGCATTGTAATTCCTACTACAACTGGTAACCGGTAAAAAGTTTTTTAACTTGCATGCCAGGAATGTCTAATCTGATTTACAATATATCGTCTCAACACATTTAATGAACAAGTCTAGTGATTATACGGACTACTTTATGGACATAGTGGGTTCATGCATGGAAGGTACAGTAGCACAGAAACTGTTATATGTAGGTATGGAAAATTCTTAAATAGCACCATTTTTCCGTGGGAAGGCCCCCGGACCCCCCACTTTATTGGTGTGGTATGTGCAAAAAAGAGGGGGGGGGGGGGGGCGCATGAATCCATTCATGCCCCGGGTGCCAGAGATTCTAGTTGTGGCCCTGTCTGTCTGTCTTCAGCGACTCGTGTCCGCGATTGGGTAATCCTCCCTCCCGTGTGTTACGTCTCCTCCTCCTGGGTTCGCACGGGACGGGAGTTCTCCCGCGGGGTTAAAGCGCTTGCTTCTCCGACAAGCGGTCTTTGTTCCCGCCTCTCGTCGCCTCTGCTCTGTTACACTTCGCCGATGAGACCGCTCCGCGGCGCTGTTAACACGGGTCTTCAGTTCGTCCGAAGAACTTCGGCTGCAAGGTTCATCCATGGCCTCCACATTCGATTACGGTGGGCTCCGGACCCAGGATCGGTGACGGAGGGGGCACACCCCCCCCCCCCCCCCCCCCCCGTCTACACAATTTTAAAGTGACGTGCTACATTATAATCGCATGGTTATTTCGTACCTACACTCTTTTTCAGAATGTTTTTTTCAACCTGACAATACAGGGTATAATTATGATCACTAGTTTATGAGTCCAAACTAAGCTTTATTTATAAAATATTCAATATGTTTTTCTAGTTTGTGGGGCCATGGGTTCATCATGACAAAACAAGTTGAAAACTTCTTCACGAATTGCGGTCTCAGATGCTTCCCAGGTCTGCTCCACGCCTCTGAAATTGGCGCTGAACAACATTTCAATTGTGAATAATAGAGAAAGATTAATGCAGTTTGTTTGGACATCGGTGGCCATATAATTTTATAACATACTCAGTACAGTGTACAGAATTTTTCATAACTATAAATTTCCGCTAAAACACCCGTTTCAGCGTTTTTATCTGTTTTATATGTTAGAGACGAAACCATGGAATGGAACTTGCATAAAAGTGAAATTGCTTTTAAATGCTATTCGTAATCAAATAGTTTTAATGAATCTCTAACTATACGCAAATGAGCCGTTAATACCTAGTGTTCTGCATGGCTGCAGGAAAGTACTTTTCTTTTAGTATTGATACCAACAATTTTGGCAGTAAAATAAATATTGTTATCTTCACTAAGTGACTTTAATAGTGACAGCGACCTTTTGTTCTCACCAATAAAAGATTTTTTTTTTTCACGAGGCTACATAATGATTTGACTATCAACACAATATATTTTGAGGGATCTGTTGTTTTTTTTTTAATTTGGGGGGGGGGGGGGGGAAATGGTATAAAGAAGTTTTTTTTGTGTGTTCTCGAACTCAAGTTTGATTTTAAGGAACGCTAATGGTTCTCTTAACAGATCGTAGCCAGAAACGTCATTTATCACAAATATGCTCTGTGCAAAAAAATAGTGGGCACCGGAAAGAATGCACCACTTGTCAGTACGAAGTATGTAAATAAGTGTATCTAGTCGTGGATATATATTTTCTAGGATCTGAATAAAATATAAAAAATAATAAACCACACAAAGATTATTGACTTCATAGACGTAACATTTTAACGCGATTCTTTAAATTTTCTTGGGGTTACCTCAAGTTTCGAAAACATAATTTAGGACGACTTATTCTATCTTGAATGTTTCGGTAAAAAAAATTCAGGTTGAGTCAAATGGTACTACTGATTTCCTGTATTATTTCAATTATTTTGCTCTTGATCGTTCCAGATTTCTTTAAAGACGAATATTTTTGTGTACATTGTTAGATATTACGGAAAATTTACGTTCTTTGCAACGAAGAGTTCACTTCAAATAAATTATCGATGTGTTCTTTGTAATTCCATATAACTGGATCATCGTAGAAATTACGCGGGTTTCCGAGTTCCGTGCTCTGTGTTCTATTGTAAACAGTGTAAACAGGAACTTGGAATGGATAAGATTTTTTTAGAATTCTAATATCAATATTCTGAGTTCATTTTGTGAGTGAATTGCCGGAAAATGTAATCATATTTTTGTAAATTTTCGATCAGTGGATATCTTGTAACCAGAGTTATTCGTTAATTAAATATGAAAATTCATTACAGCGTAGGCACCCCTGGAAGATATATCCAGTGTTAGCAGCATCGATGACGCATTTGGAGTGACGATGTCATGTTAATGTTTCATGGTATATATATATTTTTTATTGATTTTAATTCACTATTTTTTCACTTATACGAAGGTCGATTCGAGCACACATTCGATGGCGTGCATGCCTTTTGTTTTATTTTCCTCCCTTTGACATCATCGATTAGACGCGCCACTGGTCGATAGTCGCGAGGGTCCGATGCATGACCCGTTCTTCTAACTCAACATGGAATAGGAGCGAGGTGGCGTAGGGGTCGTTACCACAACGCCGAAATACCATAACGCCGAATGTCAAAATTGACCACAACGCCGACAGCTAGAAAACTGCTGTGTACCACAACGCCGAAATAACAACTGAATGAATTTGTGTGTGTTTCTTAAATGTGCCTTAACGCCGAAATACCACAATCAAACCTAACCTTAACTAACCTAACCTAACCTAGCGTTATATAACCTAACTTAACCTAGCCTATCCTTGCCTAGCCTAACCTAGCCTAACCTAACCTAGTCTAACCTAATCTAGTCCAACCTAACCTAGTCTAAACTAACCTAGTCGAACCTAACCTAGTCCAACCTAACCTAGTCTAACCTAACCTAGTCTAACCTAACCTAACCTTTGTGGCAGTCCTGCAATTACATTTTTCGACGTTAGGGCATTTCGGCGTTGTGGTATTTCGGCGTTGTGGTGCGTCCCCGTGGCGTAGTGGTGAAACGCCGCACTCGCCTTCCCGTGGAGCCGGGCCCCTTGATCTCGGTCCGTTTACCATAAATCAATCCGCCAAATATCTGGGCTGGCTCCTCACTATAAAGTGTACGTGGACATAATTGACGCTTCTCATTTTATTATTAGGTATAGGATACAGAATTTCTCTTCGGCTGAGGCTGCAATTCAAATAAATACATAGAAACATGCGAGCGCTAAATTATGCTATTGCGAAAGTGCGAGTGATAAAGTTTTTGAGTATGCAAGTGTGCAAGTATGTAAGTCAGCAAGTGTGCAAGTATGCTGCGTCATTTCTACCTCTCCCCTGCTGTCTCCTACAACGTGCTCCTCCACCACATACCTAACTATTTCCCGCCCCCCCCCCTTTTTTTTTCCCATTTGATCGGAGTTTTTGTAACGCTCAAAAATTGTTGGTTTGTTTCCTGTGTGTTTTCATATTTGTCTTTCTTGTCTTACTGAGGTTTTTTTTTTTTTTTTTTAAATATGTATGCAGTCCAAAACTACATCTTTATTCTCGACCGCGAGTCCAGTCTCTTACAATCGCGACAATTTTAACTCCGTAGTCGTTGGATCTTTGGCAGGGAAACTTGCTTTTCCTGGGTTCACTTACGGAGTGCACAGCTTCGGAAGAACAAGACTTGAAAACTGCTCGGGATACATAAGAAGTATCTGTTTTGAAAATAAGGTGAAAATGGTAGCGATTTTTTTCCGTACTTTGGTTTCAAACCCTTTGGGGAAGGGGGGGGGGGGGGGGGGAAGTGAAATTTGCTAAAAAAAAAAAACAAAAAAAACGGGTGTTTACAGAATACCATTTAGGTATGAAAATCTCCCGGTAGATACCCTTGAAAGCACTTAAAAAGACTTGTAAAACATCTTTATATTCAATTCTTCGCCATGTAATGTTACGGCTACCGCTCAAACAAATATCATAGTTGCCCGATGAACCTTGAGCAGACTGCGCGCCAGGCCATAGACTTAGAAGCACCAGCGAGCGTCGCACTTGGCATCCCGCCCCGCCAGCACACACACACACCTGACAAGGTGGAGGTGGCGTTATGGTTACCAGGAGCCGGTGGAATCATAGCTGGGTTTGAAAACACAGTGTGTGTGAGTGTGGTGCTGTTGAAAAAAAACTAAGGGTTTCTCCGTGGAAAAGCGCTGGCCGCGTGACGTTATCGGACGCGCTGCGCTGTCCACAGCCAACTTACTGCGAGAAAGCACTTAGCGACGAATTCAAAATGACAGAATAAGATGCAGCTGCACTGCAAAGGCGACGGGGCGTCAGATGCCCCTGTCCGGGTCGCTTTTGCTGATACGTCACTTCACACTGTTTTCGAATACAGTGGTTGCCACTTCACACTGTTCTCGACCACAGTGGTTGCCACTTCACACTGTTCTAGACCACATTAGTTGCCGCTTCACACTGTTCTCGACCACAGTGGTTACCACTTCACACTGTTCTAGACCACAGTAGTTGCCGCTTTACACTGTTCTAGACTACAGTAGTTGTCGCTTCACACTGTTCTAGACCACAGTAGTTGCAGCTTCACACTGTTCTAGACCACAGTGGTTACCACTTCACACTGTTCTCGACCACAGTGATTGCCACTTCACACTGTTCTAGACCACAGTAGTTGCCGCTTTACACTGTTCTAGACTACAGTAGTTGTCGCTTCACACTGTTCTAGACCACAGTAGTTGCAGCTTCACACTGTTCTAGACCACAGTAGTTGCTGCTTCACACTGTTCTAGACCACAGTACTTGCCGCTTCACACTGTTCTCGACCACAGTAGTTACTGCTTCACACTGTTCTAGACCACAGTGGTTGGAACCTTTTAGCGAGTGCGAGAAAGAAAACAATCGTCTGTGTGCTTTAGGAACACATATAACTTTCCCCCTTCCCTATTAAATCATAAATTTAAAACACTGCAACAAAGATTATTTAGGCTTAATCTGTATTTTATTAAAAGTTGGTCAGTATAAATAAACAAGATAAAGTATTAAAAATTCTACAAACAAGGAAAAAAAAAACAAATATGAAAGGAATGTAGGGTTTGGTAGAATAGCCTATATGCTGTAGTGTTTTTAACATTTTTACATTATTAAGTGTATAGCACTTTCCAAAATAAATTTACTGAAGTTGAAAGTAAATGTCTATTGTTAAGCATTAACAAATGTACAACGATAAAGGTTCACTGGTACGTTATGATGAATGACTACTCATTTAACATAGATATATATATAAAATTGCGAATATTTTTATTGAAATTGTGACTGTAGGCCTACTCTTCTATTTTTAATGAATGAATAAATTAAATAAATTAATAAGGGAGTGTTGAAGTGCTTGGGAGTAGGATGTATATTTTCAATCAGAGTAAGCACATGACTGGAATAAAACAAGTGGAAAGAGCGTCGGGAAGGATTGGTGGGGGGAGGTGAAAGAATGTGGCAAGCTTCCAAAGAGTAACATGCATATCGATACAAGGCGTGTCGACAATGGCGTGTTCCTGCCGGTTGAAGAGTTGTGGCATTGTTCTGTCCCGAACAGGTGCCGCCGTCGCCTTGCTCGCCTCATGCTGCGTCGCGGCGACGAGCGGCTCCGAGCCGCCCCCGGCCGTACCGGGAGCCGCGCCGCCCCCGCCGCCGCCCCCGCCTGCCGCCCCCAACGACACGGCGGCGGCCGGCGACCACGACCGACCCGGGTAACTTCCGACGGCATGTCGCTTGTAGATATAGGGGTGGCGGGGCATCGCCAGAACTTAATAAGGTACAAGGGGGGCCGAGGGTTTGCTCAGTGAGCTAAAGGCAGTTCTCGGTGGTTAAAGGACTTTGTGACGGTCAGCCCCAGCTTCTCTTCATAGCCGATGCCTTAACGGGCTTTACCCGGTCGCGCACAAGGCGTGTCCAGGGTGGTAGGGCCTAACGTCTAACAGCGCCAGGTTACAAAAGAAAAACTAGGGAAGAACGGCGGGGAAACTCCCCTATGGATGCTGGATGTATGCACTAATTTCCAAATACATGTCTTAATTATTGGTACTGCGATGCATAGACAATACTTATGCGGGTTGTTCCATAACTCGGCGTCAAGCCGAGGACAGTTGATAGGCCAGTATGTTACGGTTCCAATTAAAAAAAAAAAAAAAAAAAAAAAACTTTTAAAAGTGTCGTAGTTTTCGAGCTATAGGAATTTTTCCGAAAGATTTTAAATCCACTCCTTGAGCCAAATTATTTAAATATTGTGACTAAAAACGTTTTCTACGCAGACATAAATGACCCTGCTTTAAAAAAAACGTATATAAATAAAATTATAAATGTTCGTATGTTCAAACTCTTAAATCTCCGAACGTTCTTCACATGACAACGTTGCATCCGAATACGCCCGTATTTTTATCTGTGTCAGATCTGTGACACGTTAAAGATAGGTAAAACATAGATTTTTATTTTTTTCATTGCTATAGAGTGGTATATATATATATATATATATATATATATATATATATATAGATAGATACAGGTATATAGAGGAAGGAGATGTAGAGGGAGGTGTAGATAAATAGATATATCACACCAACTTTAAACCTGTATTGAACATATTGTATATATCTTAACTTATATACTCATACTTGCCATCACTTAAAGCACTGAGAGAGGTGGTGACGTGCTAAATTCATGTTTTAGCATTCGATAGGAACTGAGTTTGAATCTTGACCACCGTTTCAGATTTAATAAAGTTGATTTCTAACAGCATTTAATAGCCATTGACCCTTCCTATGGTGCTATAGTTTTTGGCATGCATTTTTTAACAGAGCAAAATGCTGAAGCAAGTTGTACGCAGTTTAGGGACATGCAGATATTATTTTTGATATTCTGCCATAAATGTATAGAGTTGCAAGTTTGGTGCCTGGCGCGTAGAGGCGAAGGGACGTGTGGGGTGCAAGCCAGTGTCGCCCCTAGCGCCCCCGCGCTTTTACAGCTCTTGCGCTCATAAAGTGGGCTTGGAACCACTTGGATGCCCACCCACTAAATGTTCATAAATTCTCATAAGTTTGTAAAAGGAACAGAAATATTCATGTAAATTTGTACATTTACAGGAAACCACCTGTATTACACCAAAACAGTGTCCGCAGTAATATCGGGTTCGGATTCTAACCCGGGCAGTATGCTTTTTTGTTTTCCCAGTACCTCCAAATGGTTAAAATTATTTGCAAACCTTTCCCTGAGTAGCTTTCCAGTATCAACTGCGCACATAATAATAATTTGATGCAAAATAAAATAATTCAAATTGTTGAATATACGATTATCATTTCCCTAGTTTGAAAAAAGTATGCTTCAGTGAAAAATAATTTAAATATAAAATTATGCGCCAAATTTCGTTGTTCAAAGTTACAATATCTTTCTTGTAGTGGGTATTACAGACTATATTTTTTGCACCTTTCTCCCGAAGGAATCATTAGTATAAGTGCAGAATTTTTGACGTGACGTCTAATAAATCGATGAACGCCGGCTGCACGCACGTTGTCGTTACGCACGTTGTCCCGTTACGCTGTGTCCCGTTGTGCTCATTGTACGCTTGCGCCGCATCTATCTCTCATCCACTCGATTGAGACAACCAACGATTTGACTTTTTAGAGGCACATGAAACTTGAAACACTCCCATTCGTTTCCTACTTTTCCTATCATCGTCCTATCCTTAACAGAATAAAACAAATTGGAAGAAGTTAAATAGCAAACACGTATAAAAGTTATAGTTAAAATAATCTCTTCGTTAAAGTAATAAACATATTTGAATTAATGAGTGCAAATAAAAGTAAATTTATCAATTAAATAGTTGATTTAATTTCACTCCTTCTTTGTATCCATACAAAATGGTGATAATTCAATAAAAAATGATTCAATTTTATTCATAAAAGTATGCAATCATTTCATAAATTCTTTGTTATGACGATGTCACGTTAAACTATCGTCCGTAAACCGACTTTATAGACAACCAATTTTTTTTTTCTGTGCATTAACCTCGTCCTAAGAACACGCCGCCAGAGAGGTAGCTTAGCGTCAAGGTTATATGTCACTGAGTGGTTCCTCCGCGGCGCAGGTCGGCTCCCACAACAGAGGTCGTCCCGGAAGGCACCACGGAGCCCGCGGAGACCACGACGACGCCGTCGACGCCGACGACGACTGCCTCGCCGTACAGCATCTACGACGTGCGCCACTACATGGACGAGGAGTCTCTGGCGCGGGAGGAGGCAACGGCGTCGCGGCGGTCGCCAAGCTACGACGCGGCGGTGCAGTCGCCAAGCTACGACGCCGCGGCGCAGTCGTCCGGCTACGACGCGCGGCTACCCTGGGGTCGGTTCGCGACGGAGCTCACCACGCCCAGCGTGCCGTACTTCGACCGGAAGCACTCGGACATCGTGGCCGGGATCGAGCACGGCATCGAGCAGGCCATCACGTCGCACCGGCTCCAGGCGAGATAACAGCTCCCTCTCTCTCTTCTTCCTCGCTTTGGGTTTAAATGGGGGGCCCCCGCCTCGTCAGGGGCGTAGATATCTGTGTGTGGGGAGGCGGGGGGGGGGGGGGGATGAGAGCGACGTTCGCTGGTTGCTTCCAGCGCGGTGCCGCCTCTGAACTGGCGCGCGGTCCTCTCGTCTATGACATTTGAGCGGTAACCATGACATTACACGGCAGAGTATGTTTGCAAGTCTCTTCTTCTAAAAAAAAAAAAAAAAAAATACATTTAAAAAACTTAATCCTAAACAAACTACTTATCCGTCCAGGGCCGGATTTAAAGGTCTGGAGGCCTCGGGGCAACAGAGGAGCGGAGGCCCCCTGGCCCCAAATTATTTTCCAAATAAAATGAACAATTTTTTTCAGTCGAGTTTTCCAATAAATAATTTATTGTGAAATCAAGTAGATTCTCTTGGTATTTAAAAACATACATAAATATAATCGGAGACAAGAATTATATGAAATTAAATTTTAGTGTTAATGAATATTTCTGTTAATATTTAACAATATTATAATCATGTATGTACAAAGTACTGTAGGTAAAGTTAAAACAGCGAAAAAAGAATATCAAAGGATTTGTGGGGGCCCTCCGTTTGTGGAGGCCCCGGGGCTTTCGCCCCGGTTGCCCTCCCCTAAATCCGGCCCTGTATCCGTCCCTCAGCTAATTCTTAAAATGCTTTTAAGTAACCATACACCATTCGGCTATCTTGAGCAATTTTCAAATCGTGTTTTTTTTTTCCTGAAGCTCTGCACTCAGTGTGTGTGTGTGTGTGTGAACAGTTAGGCGAGGCTTTTTCCATTTAAAAAAAAAAAAAAAAACATTTATACCATTATTTTGTAATGTCAAGGCATAATTCATATCTACCAGACAGTCTATATCTTGTTGCAATCACATGTTTACTAACAGGCTCTAGTCTGTAGGCGCCGCTAGGAAATAACTTATTATTTCACGCGGGCGACTACAGCTATCATGATAACCACTTCATAAAGTAACCAAAGCTAAGTACTATGCCTTGTCGACACTTTGAATATCACTGACACATTTTGTATCAAACGATACAAATTTTCGAAGCCATTTGATAAAAAAATACATCTTTACCCCTAAATGTCTTTATTGCTTGGATCTGCACACAGAGTTATGCGAAGCAGAATTAATACTTTCGTCTAGTATATCAATATTATTCCACACAAAATAAATTGTAGTTTAAATCACATTGTTTCGTTGTTGCACTTTATATGAGTAACGTATTGTATTCAGTGCGTCCGGAGGAGGGCGTATTGAAAATTAGTTAAATCTGGAAGTAGGCCTATAACTTTTATTCTGCTGTGCGTTACTGAATTGTAAATGTTCCCACAATTTTGTAGTTTCGTGTCGGTAATTTTTTTCTACATTTTGTATACTTCAGAAGGTAAATGGCAGGTGCCTATATAGATATGCGTATTAAAGTAACACTATTTTGACTTTACTGTGCATAATATATTAAAACATTCATAGTTGTAAAATAAACATATTGTGGTTATTTTCACATTTACAAGTTGTTTTTACAAAATATTAAGAGTAACCTGTTGACATCGATAATCCAGCATCATTTTGCAGCCTCCGTAAAATACAGCTGTACTTCATTATTAGGCAGTATTTATATGATACATTGGAAGTTAGGATACAAACATTGTGTAGCATTTTATACTCTTAAAATGCCGTGTGATATGTCTTTTTTTTTTGGTTTCATGGCAAGCAAATTAATCTTGTAGTTGTTATGCTATTTTTTGTTATTTTGTATCAATTAATGAAATTACTGTCTATCTTTATTATTAAAAAAAATTCATCCGACTAATAATTGCTCACTTTTTTTGTGCAGGATACGAATTCATCGGAGAGAAAAGAAGAATCCAGCACGACGCAAAGAGCAGAAACCAGCACAATGAAGACAAGTTACTTTTTGTCCAGTAAACCATCTGATGTACGGCTTGACTTCAGCAACAGGGTGGAGATTGTATTCAACGATACAAAAGGCCCAGCCTCGGTAAGAAGAGATTTAGTTGTTATCAATGGAACGCACATTGATTTAGAGATAAACAGGACTACAGTTTATCCCATAGAGGAGGTTTCGACTGTGAGTTACCATGAACAAACAACAATGCCGGAAGAAATCCATCAGCAATTTCATTCCGACATTAACGATGATTTTACTCATCCTGCAACAACCACAGACATTCCGGGCACAACTTATGCCGCTACAAACATTTTAAGATCTCGTCTAGATAATAGTTTTAGTGCTAATAGTGTAGAACGTGAAATAACTACAGTGTCACCTGGTGAAATCAACAGTACAACAAATATTATAATTATTTCTGAAACAAATAGGTCAGAGTTGACAACCGAAATATCAGACGTACAGTCTACCACAGAAGCATTCTTCAGTGTAAGGGATAGCGTTGGTAATGAACCAGTGAATGTTTCTCGTACAGTCGTTGCAGTGCCGGAAGTAAATGAAACGGACTCAGCAGAAGACGTTAATGTTAACATTATCAGCACCACGTTTGTGTATGACCCTAATGTAACAACCAGCCGAAGACCTCCTTGGGTTCCCCTTAAGGCACAAACAACAGCCAGTGATTTATCAGAGGTAAGACCCGTTTCAACTCCGAGATCAAGTAGAGGACGCATGATGTCTTCTAACGCCAGCAGTGCGAATAGTTTGGACCCTTCCGACACCCAAGGCAGTGGTTCAGATGTGGAGGTGCTGACAACCGAGTCACCTGAAGAAAACACAGTGTATCCGTTGAGGAGGAGTACTCCGCCTTCATTACTTACTGACAGTAATGTGTTGTCAAACACGCGAAAGAAAATTTACACCTTCAAGAGCACACACGTTCCAAAAACTACTACTACTACACCTTCATTTCCCTTGCTCAGCACATCCCCCACGAGCACATTGGATAACGTAATTACTGTTGAGAGGTCCTCAACTCTGAAAGTTGGTTTGGTGCCGTCAAATCACTCTGCACTGAATAATGAAAGGAATGACATCTCAAACATCTACAGTATTCCCTTAGCAACTAGCCGAAATACCATAAGGTTGACAAGCAAAAGCGTGAACAATACTGTTGAAGCCGTGTCTGTTTCACCGACAGCAACGCTGTGGGCATCGACCGACCTGAAAGGTCGCAGCCATCGTTTCGACCAGCTTCTAAACACTTCTGCTCAACCTCTAGCGGCTGACGACCAAGAAACAAGTTATGTCAGAGTTCCAACGGTGGAGAAGCCCAAGAACTCATCCCAATGGTTATCAGGTAAATCGAAATCTTATCAAGACTTCTTACTGGTTAAAATTTTTAATGTTTTGAATAATATACGTTTAAGAAATTAATCAGTTATTATCACATTGGTCCCCCCCCCCCCCCTTTTATTTGAATTTATTGTGCTGCAAACGCTACTTCTACAGTTATGTTCAGTAAAGCGACAAGTGATTTTTCTTTCTAAGCTAACAAAAATATCTTATCAATTGGTGGTTATGATTTTTTGTAATCTCTGTTAAAATTTAGTTCAGTAAAGACAAAACAACTTACATCTAATACCTTGTTACTGAGTAGTTCACAAACATGTATTTATGTAGTTTGTCTTATTGGGAGTTTGAGAGGTGCTATGAACAGATATTAATTGTACATTAAAAACATCATATGTAATGCTAAACAAGATCTAAGTTTGTAAAAAATGTATCATTAACGGGAGTGTACAGTATCCTTTAAGAACTCTATAGTGTAGCTGGCAACCATTATATATTAATCTTGGAAAAGGGATTATTAACATAAAAAAATTTAAATGCTTTTCTTTTCATAAACTATCCATAAATAAGTTTAAGGTCAAATGAAGTGATATACTAAAAATGTATTTCTAAATTAAAAATTGTTTACAGGTCCTGAATCCAACATAACAACTACAAGAACACGCTTTACACCTCTTGGCCCCTCAAGAATAAGAACTGTTGCAGTGGCAGGCAGAAACTCTTCAGAGTGGCCCCATTCTTTCAGCAAAATATACATCTTCCCTTCAACAGCATTCCCTCCATTTAACAACACAACATATCGCTCGAGAACCAGCGTGAAACAAATCCCTCAGAACCAGACTTCCTTTGCAACTGAAGCTCCAAATGATTCCAGCTCCGAAAATTTCACTGTCTCAAACCGAGACAGTGATGAAGGAATTTCTACTACTGAAATGACAACAACACTACTTCCTAACGTCACGTTTCTCCCAGCGATGGACACACGATTCCACAATTTTTCAACCTTCACACGCCCTTACACATCACCCAATATAACACTGCATACCATTCTGTTTCCTACTACGGACACGACCACCACTGATGGACACACTGATCCTTCAAACCACACGTTGCCATCCACGACCGAGCCATGGCACACCGACTTTACCACCTCCCTTCCCGGAGCAGTAGCTACAGCGGAGCCTGATGAGACCACGGAATCCGTCCCGACCACGACGACTCAAGTCCCAGAGACCACTCCCAACCAGGTCCACGTCACGGTATTCCCTCCACTCGCTGCAGAGTCTGAAGGCACCGTCAGCGCCGAAGGAGGCCTTCACCTCAACGGCAGCAGGCTAGTCTCGGACGGCCTACCGGGAGTTCCAGTGTACAACGGCAGCATCGCCGGTAACACTCGCCCCAACGACAGCAGGCCAGTCTCGGACGACCCGTTGGGAATTCCAGTGTACAACGGCACCGCCGTACGCAACGGTAGCATCGCCGGTAACACTCGCCCCAACGGCAGCAGGCCAGTCTCGGACGTCCCGCCGGGAGTTCCAGTGCACAACGGCAGCCAGACTCCTCTGGAGGAGCCCCCGGAGGCCGCCGTACGCAACGGCAGCATCGCCGATGACACTCGCCCCAACGGCAGCAAGCCCGCGTTGGACGTGCCGCCGGGAGGGACGTCGCACCACGGCGGCGTCGACAACGCCATCCACGCCAACGGCAGCGCCCACGAGGAGGACGGGCTCCCGGAGGAGGAGCACAGGGACGCGGGCCACCCGTGGATGGGGTGGAGCCCCCACGGCCCGCCCCGCGTACAGCCGGCGCACGAGGACCGGCAGCCGCCGCTGGACGACCTGGACTACGGAGGGGGAGGCGTGGCGGGCAACGACCTGGACGCCGCGGCGGGCAACACCACCGCCGAGCCGGGCGTGACCGCGAGGATACCCACCCCCACCACCACGACGACTTCAGCTCCGCCGGCAACGGACACCACGACATTAAGTGAGTTCTCTCAAATTGTCAAGGGGAACTAGTTCTCGCCATCTTGATTTGAGAACTATAATTGGCTTTAAATTGCTTTCAAATGGTATGCTCATATAGTTTAAGGAAATGACATTTTAATTCAAAGGCAATTTGTTTGTGTTTTAAACAGTACAGTAATTTAATGTTTTATTTCACCAGCTTTGCATGCATAGTTTATTTCTTTTTTAATGATTTTCATTATATATATATACTAGCTGCAGTACCCGGCTTTGCCCGGGCTGAACACCGGGTGATATATTGTCCGCGAGTTACAACAAAATGGATAGTGGTGGACATTAAGAAATGACACACAATTACTGTTTGTGTATTTGTGACCTATGGTTATCTGTTTACCCATGGCGATCAGTTGAAAGGTTTAGAAGTTGATGCGCTACAGCGCCATCTAGCGGCTAGTTACAAAAAAATGGTTAGCATAAAAACCTTCTCCATGATAAAAACATTTCAATGTGCCAACTTTCATGGCGATCGGTCAAACGGTGTAAGAGTTTATCGACATCATACATGCCAACATCCAATTATATATTATTATATTTCGAAATTTTGGGGCTTTCACTGTTGAGGTGGTTGGTGGTTTGGGGGGGGGGAGGGGGGGGGGGGGTTGGATGTTCAGGACCTCGAATGGTTTGGAACACTCCATCTCGAAAGAATAGATATTTGTTTGAAGTTCCTGAAATTGTCGAAATTTTGGGGCTTTGTTCCCAGAGGGGGGCGGGGGTTTCGAGGACCCTGAATGGCTCGAAAACACTTAAAATCGAAAGAGATAGATTTTTAAAAAATTTTAAAGTTTCGAAATTTTGGGGCTTTAACCACCTATGGGGGGGGGGGGGGGGGGGGTTTATGTTGGGGACCCCGAATGGCTCGGAAACACTCCAAATCGAAAGAGATATAAAGGAATATAAGAATGTAGGTATTTACTGTACTCCTATCTACCATAATAACAATACGTATTGTCAAATAGGAAGCTTATTACCTACCTATGAATAATTATCTAAATAAACTAATAAATAACTGTATGTTTAAGAATTTACGTACATACATAATAATATACTTCAAAGTATAAACACCAAAAAAAAAGTAAGGATGTTTGTGAAACTATTTTTTATTTGTCATAATGTTTAAAACATTTGTAGGATTTGTTTATATGTAAAACTGTGGTGGCAATATTCCGCTTATCCAAAGGAGTATAGAAATCAATAGAGATATCACTCCCTGTACACAGCACAAATCTTTGAATTAAGTTTAAAAAAAAAAAAAAAAAAAAAAAAAAAACATTGTCCAAAATGAAACAAAAAGTATAAATAACAACTAATTTGACAAAAAAAAAATTATACAACTGGAATGACAATGTTAACATCCGCCTGCAATTTAATAGAAGTAGGTAGGTAAGAATATATATATAAGAAATTAAATGAAATTAAAACATACATAAATAAAATTATCTCACACTCAACCAAACATAATGTTTAATATGAAATAAAGGAAGATGGCAATTACACGTAACTATTCTAATTAATAAAAAAATCAACTTTCCTGAAATAGTAAAATTCAAATTTTTCAACAATATATTACATAATTGATAAATATTTCTGGTCTTCGGTCTCAGCAGCCCTAAGACTCTTGACGCTCAGCAGATAAATTATAAACACTAAACCAAACTCTTTGCAAATAAGAAGGTACTGTAAAAAAAAAATAACAATATTGACAAATAGAAAATATTAGTAGGCCCTACCTATCTATGAATAAATTTCGAAGAAATTTATAAGTTTAAGAATTTATGTACCTACATAATATTAAACTTAAAACTATCCACACAATAAAAACCTAAGAATGTTAGTAAAACTAGTTTTTTTTTTATTTGTCATAATACCTAAAATACGTGTGTTTCCAAAATGAAACAAAGTACTATAAATAATGACCAATTTGACAAAAAAATATATTGTACAACTCGAATGACATTGAAAACATACACGTGAAATTTAAAAGAATTATGAGTGCCCTAGGTAAGGAGAAAAAATATATATAGAAGAAATTAAATTTAAAAAAATGGGTGCGTGTACTTTGGTACATGCATGAGAAGTTATACTTCTTTGGCATCATTAAAAAATAGTTTTTAATTGCATGCAAAAATATTGCGTGGAGTCCCTCCGCGTGGAAGAAGTGAAACTTCGTAATGTGGAAATGAAAATAGGAAGGGGTAGAAATTCAGTTTAAGTGAAATCATATTGTATCAAATCAAACTAAAAAAATAAAGGAAATAAATTTGTAATGATTCATAGATTGGTCTTCAGAGAGAGAGAGAGACATATTGAATGTCTATAAAACTAACTTTTTTATGAGAGCAGATTTTCATGAAATAAATCATGAAATCATTCAACGATAAAAGCTGTTTATTTAATTAAGCGGACGGGTTCGCCCCAAGGAGAAAATTGACGCGGTGAGACCTCGTGGACATAGAGAAATGACACACACTCACTATTTATGTGTCTATGAAACATGATTTTTTTCTGCAATTTAAATTGCAATATACAAAAACGGTATTGAAAATTGAAACAAATATGGCGAAACTACAAACTGTCAAGATCTTTATTTTTTTCTTACTCTACTTTGTTCCTTACAATAGCAAAACGTAACGTAATGGCTTGAAAGCTATTGCTCGGCAGACATAGAGGAATGACACTAACAGTTTGTATATCTATGACACACATTGCATTAAATTAAGATATATTTTTTTAACCCATTTAAAATTTATTTTTTTTAGACAAAAGATAGCCTATGTCCATCCCCAGGATATAATATATCTCCTTGCCAAATTTCATTACGATCCGTTCAGCCGTTCAGCTGGGAAAAGGTAACAAACAGACAGACAGACAGAGTTACTTTCACATTTATAATATTAAAGTAAGGATATATATATATATATATATATATATATATATATTTAGAGAGAGAGAGAGAGAGAGAGAGAGAGAGAGAGAGAGAGAGAGAGAGAGAGTTGTAGAGTTATAGCCACCCAGTTTTCTTTCTTGACATAACTAATTTTTTTATTTTTATTTTTTTTTATTTTTTGCTCATCACTTAACTTTTAAAATCGGAAGTATGAAATACCAAAGTTAATACATACCTACTGGTACCCAAGTTGTAGAACAGGTTTTAATAAAGAGAAGCAAATTAATATGTAATTATAAGTAGGTAATTAAAATACAAAGGTAATTTGTTGTATTTAGTGTTGCATGTTCCTTGTTGTAGATTCTACAGGGGTTATGATTCCATCACAAGAGAAAGTTTCTGCTTACCTGTTACTGCTAACGGATGCATCGTGGTATGATGTGTGCCAGTTAGGTGATACTTTCAGAACTGCTGTAGCCTCCTTGTTAACACAAGCATCCAACAAGTAAGTCCCTCGCTTTGCTTGATTGCCAAATATCTCGAATCATTAGCACACAGAATGGTTTGTAACCATACTACAGATGGCTAAACACATTCGTGATAAATACATTTTTAGACATGAATTTAAGATTTATTTAAGGGCTGTTTATAAAAGATTAACTTTGATAGTACTTTCTTTGCATTTTTTTTTTCTGCAGCAAATATTTTCAACAGATATTCACTTAGTGTAATATCATGTGTGTATAAAAGTGGTCAAGTCATAATTATCATCACTTGGGCAAATATTTACACCTATGAAATTACCTTATTTGTGGAAGCTCAACAAATGTAATGGAATTATATCAAGTTAAAATTTTAGAGTAAGAGCCCAGCCCATTAATAAAAGTGATGACAAAGAAATAAAAAAAAATGATTTGTGATACCTGGTAAGAATTAAAATATTAATATTAAATGTTTTTAATAAATCATTTACAGTAGCTACCTGAACAATAAATGTGTCTTCAAAAAAATTAATTTTTAAAATAAATACTAATGTTGATATTAGTCTCTGGAGAATTTTCTTATGATGTGTTAGGGTGACTATCTATTTAGTGTTAATGGCAAAAGATCCAAGCTGAATTATTTTTCCAGGGCGTGATGTTGCTCATTTGACAGGCGAGAGAGTTCCTGGTATCTCAAAAACAAAACTGATGCAGAAACCTCCCTACTCTCAGTGGCAGGGTCACTGTTGAATTCACGGCAATTTTTCTGTTCGCAACCCAGTGCGTCTCACCATGCCGTGCCAACTCCCTCGCTCAAATGACTGTCCACTCTTATTAAAAGTTCATTGTTGTTTTTTGTCACGTCTGCCACCCTCCATACAATTCGTACACATATGTTTAAATGCATGTCAGCCCGTCACTTCTATGTAGGGCCCGGACCATGCCACTAGGTTGAGTTAGTGGGGCGTGTGATGTAAGCAGGAGTTTTTCTAATTTTATTTAATTTGTAATTAAGAATTTTTAAAATTTTGTATTAATAAATTACATGTTTACTCTTGCCGAGAATTGAACCGAGGACTGAAATGAATTAAGTAACTAAACATTAGAAGTAAATTTTTTTAATATTTTTTTTTGGATTTTTTTTGTCAAAAATTAAAGAATTAGAAGTATACGGTCAAGGTCAATGTCACGGCCTCTGCTGGGACTCTTGAGGAAAATTGCTTAAATCTGAGGAAAACTGCCCCACTCTGAAGGAAATTTGGTTCCTCTGATTTTTTGAAGGAAAAAAGTGGGAAGTTTCCCCTCAAAACGGGCAGCAGTGACAGTTCCTGAATTGAAAAAAAAAAACTTAAGGTCATGTATACAAATGCAAATTATCCAATTTGAAGTTATATAAAAAAATATATATATTTTTGAATAGTCCAAAATGTTTTTAAATTATGTATTGCAAATTTTATAGGCAGTAGGTATTTGTGTTTGCTTAAAAAAAGAAGTTATAATTGTTATAAATGTTAATTTGTTGTGAACTTGCAGCAAGCTAAGTTGCTTGGGCTGAATGGTGTGTTAACGTGCTTTCATCTTTTTAATTATCAATATCTCTGAAACTTTCACAACAAACACACACGCACGCACACACACATACACACACATATATACATATATACATTTTAACTTTCAGATAGACAAAGTACATAATAGTAACTCCAGGCAGTACTGTCAGTGATAGCAGTCATGGGCGTAGATCCGTGGTGGGGGAGGGGGCAGGAGTCTGGGGCCCCTCCTGGAATTAAGAAGGTCCTCACTTGTAAAATCGTGACTGTGAAACGGGATAAATAAAATTTACAAACGCCAAAACCATGTTTTGTGGAAAATTTTCTGCATGTGTTAAAGTTTTCTGCTTGTTGTATGCATATAGGCCAGAAATAAGGACAGTTTACAACGTAAAAGCACTTTGTCCGGAGATGACTTGTGTCGGTTGAAACCCATGCATAAACTCTTTGGGCCATGTGGGGACCACCCCTACCTCCCTCTTTTAGAATTTCCGCGGGGGGGGGGGGGGGGGGAGGGGCATCGCTAATCCTGCATTCTTGCAACTCTGATAGCAGTAAAGATTGTGCACTCTCTTCGGCAGAGGAAATGGATGGCATCGCAGAACTCAACTAGCACAAGTAAAAAAAATGTAAATCAGCAAAGTCAATGTTTCCCGTTATTCTGTCCGAGACAGACACGCTGACAGTCCCTCGGGTGAAACCTTTTGCCCTCGGCACTATTCCAGACATTCCAGCAACAGGCAGAGGTTGTGACTCTTAGGCCCAGAGATGTTGGGCACGTAATATACTTGGGGTTAGATTTTAAATTTTGCACGATTTGACCAGTCAGATCAGAGGTTGGGGCAATTTAAATCGTGTTATTGCTGTGCAATGCAAAATTTTTTAATGTTTAAATTTTTTTATGCCAATATCTTATTTTGCAATAACAAATTTTTAGTGCAGTGATCGTTTTTATCGCTTCCATCATGGTAAGTGTGAATACCTGAAGGAAAAAATTAATTATATATGCATCCTGAAACCACTGAGGACATAAGGTTCCCTTTATAGTATTTAATAAATGGTTTACAAGTTAATTAAATAAATTTTAATATACTGTTAACAATTATAGCGGATGAGTAAAAAATAAATGTAATTTTAGAGTTTAGATTAAAAGACATTTCAATAGTTTATTTTATTATTTAAAGTTTCAAAATATCAGATTTTTTTTTCATTACTAAAAATTATTTTTAATGTAATTTTTTTTTAAAATTATTATCGTTGATAACTGCGACAGCATGCAGTCTCAAAGTTGACGCCACAAACCCTATTTACCACATTAAAATAAAGCAAAAAAAAAATAATTTTGCTATAGCTGCAGCGTTAAATATATATTTTTATAAATTTTTCCTAACCTTAAAGAATTTGTTTTGGATTATATCTATTTTAGTTTCTTTGCCATTGGCAAAAAAATAAACCCTTTTTTAACTTACTTTATGAATAATGAATGACTAAATTTTTTATTCCATGCACTTATCACAAAATCAGAATGAATTTTCATGAATATGGAATTTTTTTATAAAAAATTTTCTTTTGCCCCACCCTTACCCAACAAGTGAAAGTCTAGATCTGCACCTGCTGGTAATTATTGGTTACCTATATATTTTTTTGGGTATAAAATTTTTACCATAATAATAAATAGTTCAAAATTTACTTTTTATACAATCTTAGCACAAGCATTTTGTTTCATCAATGATTTATAATAGCATATATATGCTTCATTATGTTTATCATAATCATCATTGTTTTGTAAAATGTTGTGAAGGCTGCTGATTGGGTGTTTCAGGGTAGTCCAGTCGAAGCAAGTCATCCTGCTGAACGTCAGCCCTGCCTTGTGCTCGGAAGTTATGCACAAAGAAGACGGATCAGAGAAGCAGCTCATACCAATCGAGTTCTACCTGACGGACAGCAGCAACAAGTTTGATCTTCAGATGTGCCAAGAGTTCAGGGATGTTTGGAAGAATCATCACCTGGAATACCCATATCCTGTAGGTTATTTTTAAAATAACTCTTGAGAATAATTTCTTTGTAAGCTGTATTATGCTCAACGATAAAGTAATGTTTTGAAATATTTTGCAAAATAAGTTTAAATTACCTGAAAACAATTTTTTATTTTAAACATTCTATTTCAATACTGTCTGTGCAACAGTATGAAATACTGAATTTATGCGAGTGTGATTATGATTACGTGACGTAACTTACAATCTGTGAGTGTTAGTAAATATATTTTAATTTTTTTATGTAATTAAAATACCTTTTTTTTAAAAAAATAAACTAAGCAGAGTGTTTTAACACTTCAACAGAAATAACAATATTTTCAATCACAATTTATTTTCTCATAATTTGCTGGATGGCTTAGGAAATGTTAAATCTAATCAGTGATCCCAGTCAGTATGATAATACACTCTAGCGATTGTAGGTCAGAACTAAGTAGAAACATAAATGTCTGTTGAGCTTTTAAATATACCTTTGTTTGTTTTTCAAAATGTTACTGCCCAAAATCATGTACTGGCAGGGTGTCTGCAGCTCATGAAAGTCATGAAAGTCATGGAAAAGTAAAGAAACTGAAGGACTGGTCAGGAAAGTCATGAAAAAGCCCCAAAATAAATAGTGATAGTGGTGTAAGTAATGAAATTCTTAAGTTCCAGTAGTCATTTGCTGACTTGAACTTTGATATTATATTATGCTTCTCTTCAGTCGTACTTTAAATGTAAGTAGTTGGACAATGTTTACTTAAATTAGTGGGAAATTATTTTTCAAAGTTTTGAACTTAAAAAACTGCATCTTCCTGCAAAAAATAATAGATCCACTTCATATTATTTTAAATTTTGCATACCCAGTGATATAAAAAATTTGTGAGAAAATTTTATTAAAAGGTCTGAAGATGCCCTGAACTGGGTTACCAGTTATGTATTTGAAGACACCCTAACTAGTCTTCAAGTATTCAAATTTTTTGACCATCATCATGCAAATCTAGTCTCAGCATTATGCTTGTGGTAGGCATAATATAAATATTTCAAACTAGGTATCTAAAGAAGGTCGGACTTACCATATATTGAACTTAGGATGCATCATATTAAAATAATTTATTATAAGTAATTTTGTTGCAGATTTTTTTACATAGAACATTTCATTTTCAAATACGTAAAGTATATAAGTGCAGGGAACTGCTAACATTAAATTTTTGAATGCGTTAATGAACCAGTGCACTTGCAAAGGCTCAGCACATCTTGCACTGCATAACTGATTTGTTTTAACTTTGAACTTTGAAATCCCAACACACTGCTATACAAGAATATTTGATTGGCTGCTAATTGGCTGGACACAAGTGTTGTCCCACAGAGGTACTTCCCAGAGAAAAGTGAAGATAGTGGTGCTACTCTGAAATATTTGTAAACTAAATTCTTAAAAAGATTGTTTTAAGTCAATCTGGAAGTTAAATGATGATGGTTTTGCTAATTTAACTTTATAAATGTTGATATTCATATTAAAATTTAAATAAAAATTAGGTTTACATAATAGAGTGAAGTTATGATAATCTGAAATGATTGAGCCCGACTCTTTTCGTATTTTACATGATAACATGTGATAACATAAATATTTATTACTACATGATTACACACTTTATTTTATAAGGCCTGTTTAAATGTAGCCCAATCTCTGGGGGAAATGGATGATCTAGCGAGTGGAAAGCTGCCTAGTACAGTAGAGTAGTTTGTTCTAACAATAGGTTACAGTAATTGACAGTTGGAGAGCTGCGGCCTGGCGAAGGAAGGGTGTACAACCGACTGAAAAAGTCTGTTTTCGGCGTTGACTTTCGCTTTCGGATTACTGAAGATCAGGCTCCACTGAATAATAAAAAGGGTTACTGACCAGCATGTTACATTACTGGTCCATCAGTAATACAAGGGCCGGCGTGGGGCTTTCTGGTTTCGGGGCCCGGGGCGGATACCCGGCTTGCCTGGTCCGGAATCGTCCCCGGAAAGAGTGTCGGAATATTTTCTCCCAAGAAATGTCTTGTTACTAAATATTGTGGGGTTCTTAACAACATGCATTACAGAATCTACTGACTTACATAAATGTCTGTGAGATGATGCAATGGAACACTGTTGTGAGCATCTTTAAACTCCCCTGTATGTACTTGCTACCCTCTCTCGAATTCGAAACCATGTTTTTATGTTCAAATTCACTATGTTATAAAATATTTCCACTTAGAAAAACTAAAATTCTTGAGTAAATTCAGCTATGATTTTATAGTGTTAGATTGTGGTTATTTTTACGGTAAATAGTCTGCTCAAAACCTTATTTAGCATTTATCACTTTCTATTCCAAATATCACTCTAATATGTACTGTAGAAAAATTTTATGTTTTATAAGTTTCTTTACGAAAAGTCACATTAACTGAAAGAAAATAAAAAGCAGAATTTTATTATGTCAACCTATTTCAAAGTCAATTATGTATGTTTTTGCTGAAAAATATATTGCATTTACTCAGAAAGTTTTCACCAAAATTTGTTGAATTATTGGTAAAAAAAAAATTTATTTTAAGACACTTTGCAGGAATTTGTGAACCGTGGTTGAAAGGCTGTCATACAAAACATATGTTTGTGTAACAGGTGCGTTCCGTGGAGCTTATCTCGACCGCATACATCGCCCCCAACACCACGGCGATCGTGAGTGAAGACAACAGTACCGGCGCTATCGCAGCCATCGTGATCTCCTGCGTGGGGATCGTATCTTTGGTCCTGCTGGCTGTTCTTGTGTTTGTAAGTCAACCGGAAACATTCAGTGGACTCCAGCTCCACACACAGCTATTTGTGTTTGCTTTTGTTTCCGATTGCTATCTCGGTTGAGTATGACATATCTATGATCTCATTCAAATGTTGTTTTTTTTTATTGTGCGTAAAAGGAAGAATGTTAGTAAGTTTTAAATTAGTGTCCTTTTCATTAGTTAATACAATACTATCTATTAATATGAAGTGGAAAATATATTTCTGAAATATACATGAACTGTTTCCAGCAGTATGTTTGGATTGATTCGGAATTGAACTATTAAATCTTTTCCTTATATTGCCGTTTCAATTATGCTCTGAGCTTTTGCCAGCTCTTACAAGCCAATTATGGCTATCAATATCACATTTGTAAGTTTCACCAAACTAGGACTTTTACTAATAATCAAATTATCATGTCAGTTTGTACTTTGGAATAAATCCTATAATTTGGTAATATTTTAAGTAAAATTTCTGGATGACAGATTCCCTAGGAAGGATTAAAACTTTGACGACAATAATATGATAATATGATGTTTAAACTAAAATGGTCGTTATTAATATGACACTTCCAATTATATTTTATCTGTATGGTGTGATGAATTTTAATGTTTAAATTTATTTTAATACTGTATTAAATTGTAATAAAACAATTTTTCAAACAGTTTGGCCCTAGGTAAATTGAATTCTTGGCCATAAAAACATTTACATATATGTACTGACAATTTTATTGAAATTTTAAGAAGTGTTTAATAGAAAGATTATCATATTCAAACTTTGCCTTTGACTGTGCTTTTTGGTCATCCCCATAGACTATTATATAGGTTTTTATCTAGGAATTTAGGCTTTAAATTCTGCATACCACTAACATTATTTTCATTATGATTTATAACCACAAGTAGAATTACATATAGGTAGAGCCCAGATTTTATATTTTTATACAAAAGCAAATTTTGTTATTAAAAACATTGGATTTCATCTTTTGCTGTCATTAAAATTTAATACAAATGCAATAAGTAGTTCATATGAAGCACAATTATGTTGATCAACTGCTTCAAAAATGTGTGTGCATAAAACAATATACATATATTGATGAGAGGAAGTTAAAACAGTAAATACAACTTACACATTCAAATAGGTACCTTCTGTAATGTTCCTGAGTTCACAAAATATTTATAGATATAAAAATTATAGGGCCTATATATAGCTTTACATTTTTTTTTAATGCAGTGTATAGAGTCAAGATTTTGTGGTTTTATATTGTGATAATTTTCAATGTAAATGGTTTTTTTTTTTTCAAAGCAGGGTGCATTATTAGTATATAAAACAAATATTAAAACAAAGAATGGTCTTGTTTGAACTACTTAATCTAAATGATATTTTAAGAAATGTAAAAAATTTATTTGATTTATTGTGTGGTTTAAATCTATTTCTGTCATCAACATCTAATTAAAATTTTTCTTTATGTAACTACCTTGTTTTTTCAACACCATAGTGATGATCAAAATATCAATATTCAATGTTAAAAGCCAAATATCATTACAGTTTTTCCTTGAGATGTTCTTCTGTAGGCCTTTAGGCAAGTGTGTATGGTATCAGCTATAAACTTCTTTTATTTACTATACTTTGTAAAAACCATACTGTTTTTACTTAGTATATACTATATAGTATTTTTTTTTAATAAAAGCCTTCATATAAGATTTATAAAATGAATTCTATATTTTACAGACAAAATGAGCTAATTGAGGTGAATTTCATTGCATGTCGTGGTTTGCCTTGGATTTAAATGTCATGCAATGTATTAACTTCAGTTTCACTGTTATTTCGATTTTATTGCTATCCACCATAAAATATTGCCTCACCATATACCTAGGTATGCTTAAAATTCTCTCTAGGCTATAACTTTTATTTTTTATTCTTCTAAGACTTTTATGTTAATCATAGTATTTATAAATTTTTATAATAGTGTGTACTATTTTAATATAAAATAGTATAGAACTTGTAACTTAACATCACAAATACAGTACTGTTCGAGAAGGTAAAGCATACCTTTATATATTTGAGACATTCTTTTGTGTCTCAAATAAAACTACTACTATATAAAATTTGGCTTTTTTTTTTTTTTGTTCAAAATAATAAGTCAAATTAACAGTTAGGTGCCCTATTGGGTAGCACAAAGTAAATATTAACAGGGATCATGATACTTAGGGTGACATGTCAGACACATAAATGGTGTTTACTTAAGTATGTATATAACTGGTTTAAGGTGGATGTTTATGAAGGGTAACTAAAAGCTGTACAGCAGGCAGCGAGCTCACTGCGGAGTTTGGAGGGTGTACTATGGAACCCCCGTGCAGGTGCTGATGCGGAAACGGCAGAAGAGATTCAACTACGGGCAGCGCTGCACGCCCGTGTCGCTGGACGCGTACAGTTTGGACAGCGTGTCCGTGTGCAACAGCGTGAGGCGCAAGGCAGCTCGGGCGTCGAAGAGGTCCTACGGCAATCCAGCATTCGACGATCCTGTAAGTGTCCTTCGTATCACCTCTGCGGTGTTTGCGCTTCATTTGCGACAACTGAGGGGTGTCTTTAATCAGGACTGCAACCATGCCAGATCAGCGATTTTACCAGATTATCGAAACTGAAAAGTAGTTTTAGTAGAAACCCCAAAGAAAAAATAGATTTTTACCACACTGGTATTTAAAACTGGTTGTAATAAGGTGTTTTTTTTTTTTATAAAATATATCTATACAGAATATATCTCTATAGAAATAAATAATATAGGTGAGAGTTGGTCTACTACAAAAACGCATTTAGGAAATGTAGCCATGAAATGTGAAATGTGGCCTGCTAGAAAACAGGGAACACTATACTAAAAGAAAACAAACAGTTATGATGAACTCTGAGACAATTAAAAATGCAGTAGTGCAGTAAATAGTGCCAAGGTCACCGCCAGAATCCACCTAAATAGTACTGAACAACTCGGTTAGTGCCAGATTGAAGAATGTTCCGAACCATAGAATACCGAAGAAAAGATCTTTCAATGAAGTTTAGAGATAGCTTTGGAATATGAGGTTATTCCATCCATTGAATGTGTTTTTATCACCTTTACATATAATTATTGTATGTAGTATCTACTGTCAATGGTTCTGTTCTCTGTGGACTGTCTCCTTGGGATCTTAACTATCAACTCCTTGTTTAAACATTCATTCAACAAAGCCGTTAATATGAGTAACGCTTTTTTTAATTTTAGTATCCCACGGGCAGTATAGACTATCCTGCTGTTGAATTTAATTTCGTTATCTTTACTGCTATGCCACCCTTTAATAATTTTAAACATTCTACTCAGTGAGAAATAAATTTGTTTGATTTAAGTGTGTGAATGGACAGGAGAAAATAGTTAACAATAAATTATGAAAAAAGAAAATTAGCATACGTAAATGTTAGTTAATTACAATGTCTTACACCTAAAAATTGGTTAAATTACCATGTATTAAAGAAATGCAAATTTAATAATAATAAAAAAAATTAATACTAAACTAAAACCTAATAAAAGTTATTATTGAACTTTCATAATTTTATAACTTTCATGTTATTATTAGTACACAGTTAAAAAAAAATGTACATAGTGTTGTATTATAAAATTAATTTGGAACACATGTGTTACAACCAAAAGCTGTTTACCATTCGTAATTGTAAGATAAAAAATAAAAATAGAACGTTCCAATGTAAAATTTTCAAAATAATAAACAAAATTTGCAAAACTCTTTCATCACGCCTGTTATGTACTGGCTTGTCCGCCATCTTCCCAGACTCAGTCTTGCCAACCTCGGAAAACCCACTCACTAATCCATCTATACCACACTCCTCCCTACTAAATTAGTTCCCCCCCCCCCCCCCCCCCCCCCCCCCATCAACCGCACTGTTTATCACTTCTGCTCACTTCAGCACCTCCCCTACCATTGTTGCCACTGCTTAGGGGGCTCACCCTCCCATTGCACCTTTGTGCCCACAATTTCAGGGTGGGTACAACTGCCATTTCTTCACCGAAGCCCCTAAACTCTTCCCCTTCACTATCTTCTACTGTGCTCGGAGCTTCGCTTGGTCCTTCTTCTATCCGGTTCTCCACTGCTCCTTCTGCTGCTGCTGCTCTCATTGTCGTTGGTCCCCCTGGCAGAGATGCTGCACCCACTTCCGATGTCGCTTCCCCCTGGATTTTCCTCGATCCGGTACCACTCACTGCCCCTGCTGCTCCCTCTTGGCTCCGGAATTGTATCTCCTCTTGCAAATGACTCCTTCTTAAGTGACCCTGATGGCAAAATCTTATTATTTCCCCTACTTTGACTCTATATGTAACCATGCTCACCACCTCTACAATCCTTCCCAGTATCCACCGAGTCTGTTCTTCTCTGACGCACTTTACCCACACCAGATCGTGTACACTAAACCTGAGTCCTGGCCCTCCTCTCGGCCTATTTGGCTTTTTATGATATTCCAGCAAGTTTGGTTTCACCAACAACAATTGTGTACGAGGCTTCCTTTTTAAGAACATTTCTGCTGGGGTCTTCCCTGTTGTGGTGTGGGGTGTGTTGCGATATGCAAATAACCACTTATCCAATGTATGCTGCAGGGAGAGTGTCCCTCCCGTTAGACCATTCTCCACTGCTTGCATCAGAAGGGCTGTTTTTACTGACTGCACTGTTCTCTCCGCTGCTCCATTGGATTGGGGGTGGAACGGTGGTGTCCACTGCAGGTTGATGGCATTTGCCTTGCAAAACTGCTGAAATTCCTCTGAGCGAAACTGAGGCCCATTATCCGCCACCAGGCTTTCCAGCAAGCCATATGCTGCAAAAGCTGTTCGCAACTTTTCAATTGTTTTCTCTGCCACCGTGCTCTGCATTGGCCATACTTCCACCCACTTAGAATAGGCATCAAACAAGATCAACAACCTTTTTCCCTCCCTTTCAGCAAAGTCCACATGCACTCGTTCCCCCACTCGACAAGCTTCCGGCCACGGCACCCAAGACTTCTGTGGTATGCTATGCCTAGTTAGTTGGCAGGCTGTGCATTTCTTTACTGTATCCTCAATCTCGTTATCCATACCTGGCCACCAAACATAACTCCTAGCAATGCCAACTTAAATAATTTATTATTTTCCTAGCTAATCTCACATTGAAATTTCTTCCATTTAAATTTATTATACGTTATGGATGTACACCTCTGAAGAGCATTTTTCCATAGCAGAAAACTAAAACTTACAAGTATAATATGTAAATTTGTACACACAGAAAACAAACCAAGATTTGCACCAGTGTTCAAAATAATAGTTATGTTTTGTAAAAAGAATAAAGTCTGCAAAACTCCAACTTCAGTACGTAAATGAACTGTCCAAATAATAAAATATTAGAAACAATGAGCTTAGATCACTGACAATAAACAAATGGCACTGGACAACACAGGACACAGTTGAGAAAACCCTTGTTATTTGCTCAAATGAGTTAACATTAGGGACAAGACTATATGGTGAATTGCGATGGAACCGAAGTAACACCAAAAAGTTGTCTAAACACCAAATAACACCGAAAATCTAGTTAATAGACCACATAGCACCAAACTGCAATTTATATCATGGACTTAAGTATCACTTATCCAAAACTTAATTCAAATTACATTAACCTAAATGTTATCTTTTAATATCTGAAATTCAAGAAGTGTCATTTCCATACAAAAAAATTATAGCAAAGTGCATAGATCAGAAAAATTAATTTAATTAGTTTTATTGCATCTCTTATTCAATCATTTTTAAAGCACAAATGCTTTCTTATTTATTCTTACCATTCTGAAGGTATGTATCTGTTTTAGACCAATTTATTACAAATTATTTTACCATAAAAATGCAGCATATAAACTTTGGTGGAGTAAGTATTACAAAACAACTTTTACAAAAATAAAAAAAAATAACACCAAAATAATCTGTTTTAAAAACATATTTGGACCAAACATAAAACCATAAAATTACGTCTCTAGTTAAGACAGGCGAACACAGTAGGTTTGGTGTCACGAAACAGTTGTGATGTTTTTGGAATTGTGATTTGTTTCTACTATCACACTCACAGGTAACTGTGTATCATTTCCTTCCTTCAGGGCATTTGCTGATTCGCTGTATTATTTGAAAACATTCAAAACTATCAAATCATACACTCTTAAATGTGCCTGTCTGAATATTATTAACTATTTTCAAGTTTTTTTTTTTTTTTAATTTCTTAGTAAAGATGGTCTCATTTCTGCATATCTCATGGTAAGAAAGCTTGAAATTTCAGTTGTATATCACAAAATACATTTTAGAATAATCTGCAACCATTTGCAAAGTGATCAAGTTTATTTAATTTAATAACAGGCCCATTAAATACTCAAATACCACAAAATCTTAACAGTTTGTAAGATTTGGTATTTGAAGAAAAATATTTGATGAAAATAAATTTAGTAATTGTAACAAGGACTACATTATTTATTTCCACTGAAGCTTTTAAAGAAAGGTTTAAGTTCGCCACCAGCTATGTACAATGCTCTGAGAAAGATTTTTTTATCATTCCAGGGAATGTATTTAAAAACAAAAGAAATTGTTTATATCCTAAACATGTAAATATATTTTATTTTAAAAAGATAATGGGTTGAATTTTTTCCAGACGCTTTAGAACTAAATTCTGATTCGAAACTTATTTTTAAGAATACAATTCGTGACACAGATTCAAGGAAAAGAGAATTTGACTTGTCATTAATGAAAGATAAAGGAATACACAAGTGCCGACCAAAATACTAAAACAGTGAGATTGTACACACGCACAAGAATCATCCTGCAAGTGTCAGTTGCCGTGGTGATACCACGAGAGGAGCGATAGGGACGATTGTTCTCTCCCCCTCCCCCCCTTCCAACACCCACTGGAACTAAAAAACCTGTAAAGATAACAGCAAATAATTTACTTAATATCTATGGTGGTAAATTTTAAAGATGTGAGAAATGTGTTAGAATACCCTTTTAATGAGGCTGTTATTTTAGAAAATTTCAGATTTCCCATAAAGGGGGATTATTCCACGCCATTTTAGAATTTTTCATCTTTTGCTGTATGTAAGTGTAATTTTGAACTAGCTATACCAATTTTCGACATGTCAAGGCATAAATCATTTCTCCCAGACCTGTATTTACTTAAGAGGCCCTAATCTGTAAGCGCAGCAGGGAAATAACTTATTATTTCAAATGTACGACTACAAATATCATGGCCAGTTCACAATAAAAAAGTAGCCAAGCCTAAGTCCTATGTCATGTAGATGAAAGAAATTTTTGCATGGTGGCTTTATTGCAAGCGGTGTCAAAATATTTTAAATTGCAAGATGGCGAGGTCTAATCCCCCTTGTCACTCGCCACTCCCAGCATCGGAAGCCAGGTCTGCCCGTTGCCAACTGCTCGTTCTTTTCCCCCTGCAGAACGCGCCGTCGCGTCCCATCAACTTCGCCGGCCTGGCCAACTTCAGCTCCGACGTGGCGGCCCTGGAGGAGGAGTTCGCCATGATCCCCCAGCTCAGCCCCAAGGTGGACGAGATGCCTCCCGGGGCCGAGGCGAAGAACCGCTACGCCAACGTGATCCCCTTGCCCGAGACGAGGGTCACCCTCCAGCCCGTCGAGGGGGAGCCCCTGTCCGACTACATCAACGCCAACTTCGTCAGAGTGAGTGGAGACGCCCTCGCCCGTTGGGTTCGTCGACGTTCCTCTAGCTCGGCAGACCGCGCTTCGCAAGCTGCCAGGCGCGGTGGAGCGAAGCGCATCTCGGGCCTCATCTACGAGGAGACACGAGGTGTGCTCAAAGTGTTCCTGGAAAACGTGAACCGCAATGCGGTCACCTACACAGAGCACGCCAAGAGAAAGACCGTCACCGCAATGGACGTCGTGTACGCCTTGAAGAGGCAGGGCCGCACTCTGTACGGCTTCGGAGGGTAGGCCAGCTGTGCCACACCTTACAAAATGCGGATCTTTTCATAAGACGCTATGGCTCTACAACTCACTGTGCTGCCACAGCGCCGAAAAAAAATCAAACGGCACAATCACAACTCATGTCCTCAACCTGTGCGCTCGCACCCTACCATCGCCAATTTAGGTTTCCTTTTTTTTTTCATTGAAGCTCTATTAACGACTTCCGTATTTTTTATATTTACGTGATTTTTTTTTCCTAAGTAGCCCTTATTTTTAAGACCTTTATGTTGAATTTGCAAAAAAAAATGTTTTGATTTTATCTTTTTTTTATCATCTTATAATTTTATGTACTTACAGAGAAAATACATTTTGCATCCCTCTAAAAATTGGAAAACCTGTTTACTTAATATTTGGATCATCTCACTTGAAAGTCTGCCGGTCCTTGCTCTAGCACAGCGATGGCTAACCTCTTTCTTTTCGAGGGCCGGATATTATTTCTGAAACTAATCCTAGTGCCTGACAGATGTGAATTGAAACTTCTAACAACATTGTATTCAGGGTCGGCTCCAGGGCTGGGCAAGCCAGGCAACCGCCCAGGGCACCGTGCCTAGCAGGGCCTCGTACCAGCCCTTTTCATTGCCCTTGTTTTCTGTGAAAAGTGGACATAAATGGAACAGGATGAGTTGAAAAATTTTTTATTAACGTGTATTTTAATGTGTTGGTCATTTTGAATTTAGTTAAAACCTTAAAAGGTTTTTACTGCCCTGTACAACGCAGTTTCAACGGAATTTGAATTCCAGCATTCATGAAACCTGACCGAAGTATAATTTTTCAGAAACTTATAATTTTTTATTTAGATAAAGTATTCAAGACAGCGCCAAAATTTAAGCTTCCAGATTGGCTTAAGAACATTATTTCAAAGAAATTCCTTTTTTAAATTTTCTGTGTTGTCTCTCCAAACTCTTCCTTTTCCCTGAGGGGTATTCCACTATTCCACACCCCGAGGCTGTCCGGTAAGGCCCTTCTCCAAAATATAAGGACCTCCTAAAGTAAATGGTCCAGGGCCCCGCAAAGTCTAGTAGGGCTGCCTCTGGTTGTATTATTCTGAATGATTACCAACAAAAATGGTTTGTCCATAAAATAAATTCCCAGTTATAAATATGAATAGTATCTGCTGTAAGCGTTGTAGAGTTTTGGTTCAAGGTCACAGTTAAAGAGTTACTCAGAACAGTTTTAGACAAGCGCTAGCACAAGTACTGCTGTGTTGTTTTCTCACGTGCTGCACCACCTACACAAAATGACAACTCCTGAGCATAAAGCAATTTGCTAAGAGTGAATCTGGAATTTCAGGATGGAGCCTCTCCCATTTGGAATCTCTTTGTACAAGAGTGGTTGAATGTCGAAGTCCCTGATCGTTCAATTGGTCGTAATGGTGGAGACTGGCCTCTGCGTTCACCTGACATAATGCCATGCAGTTTTTTTTTCCCCTTCAGGGCTTTATGAAAGATTGCGTCAACGTTACGCTGCTACCTAATGATTTTCCAGAGTTGAGACTCAGAATTGAAAACACTATTGCTTCTATTACTCCAGACTTGTTCATCAAAGTGTGGGACGAATTGGACTTGAGATTGGATGTGTGCTATATATCTAAAGGTGCACATATTGACCATTTATAAGAAAATATAGGTTAGTTTACCTTCAATTTAGATATATGATTTGTTGTAAATAGTCTAAATTAAACTGTTATAGTATACCATTGAAACTTGGATGTTCTTTTATTTACATAGTACTGAGAAAAAAAAACTGAATAAAAACTTTCAAATTAACAATTTCATGACCAAAATATACCTATCATAAAAAAATAAGAGATTTTTTTTTTACATATTTGTGGGAATATCATCACTTTCAAACACTGTGTAATGACAACTTTTTCTACGTAAGCAAAAAAAACACGGCTAATACACAGTATACCCGCTAATATTAATTTATTGAGAGATTCTGCAAGCGGGCCGTACTGAAAGATGTAGCGGACCGCAAAAATGAAACTAGAACTTGGAATGTTAAATTACTTTGATTATGATAACATTGAAAATTACCCTGAATATAAGACTGCTCTGAATTAATACAATTCCTACAAAAAAAATTGGACGTCAATAATAGACCACCATATCATTAACACAACAGCAGAAAAACACTTAAATTGGAAAAAAAGAAACCACCATGTAATTTTAAAAAAATTTTCATGAAATAATTTTGGACTGAATTAGTTCTAATCAAGTGTCCTGTACTTTTAACTAACTAAAAAAAATATTTAAAAAAAAGCCAATCAATTAAAATGAAATAATTTCACTCATCTTGCTTCTCTTTTTTCACGTAGGGACCAAAAGGTGTAGAGAAGTTCTACATTGCCTGCCAGGCACCTCTCCCGACCACCATAACCGACTTCTGGCGTATGGTGTGGGAGCAGCAGTGCAAAGTCATTCTGATGCTGACAGATCTCGTCGAGGATGGAAAGGTACGCATAACTTGGAATAAGAACAAGATCCTTATACAGTAAACTACTGATTATCCGTGCTGATCGGGACCTACCGATGCCCGGATAATTGAAATCCTGTAAAAAAAAAAACCCACCATATAATCTGTTTCACGGTAAGGGCTGCCCTCGAATTCGGGGTCACACCAAACATTTGTCTTCAGTATAATTCCGAGCACAAGTGAAGTATTTGTGTACTGTGTTTCAGCTTATTGGGATGTAATCAATACGGCACCTTGTCGCCATGGTGTCTTTCATCGTCTGCTGGAGAAAGTTGTTATTTCTTCTCAGTTCCCTATCCTTTTATATAACTAGCATACCAAGAAAATTGTGCCAGGTTGGATAAAAATATTTAAGTGGCATTTTTATACTCCAATTCTCCGAGGCATACTTTTCACAGACCTAGCTTCGGACCAAACAAATTTTTGAAACTGTAACAGGCTGTTTGAAAACATAGGACAGCCAAGCAAAGAAGTGTGCCGGAACGTTGTCATGTTTTTTTTTTATAGTTCAAAATACATCCAACTAGTAATCAAACTCTATTGAAGCATGAGTACCCTGAAAACCAGATAATCAGTCCGGGTTAATTTTACTGTATTTTACATGCACAAAGTTCTTGGCTGTGCAATTTTTGAGTTCTTGAGTTCCAAACTGTTGGGTTTAATAGGTAAAATGTAGGTATATGCTGCCTGTTTTTGAATTTGACTTCACAAATAGGCTAATTGATATTTGTGGAAGGAAATAAGGGATTAATATTTTAAACCTATTTGTGTCAATTTAACACATATAACCCCCAAACCTATGATTGCATTTCACTACCAAAATTACCTTCCACTTGATTGGTACTAAGTATGGATGTTGACCTTTTGGATTTTTTAAAAGTTGAAATCAAGATTTCAATTTCACAATTTGTGTAGAATAGTATGTATCATAAGTGGAAGTGGCGGGAGGCAATTTGAAAAAAATTATATGAAATAACAATTTCTGTATTTAAAAAACTTATCATCAACAATGGGTTTGCCTTTATAAATTGTGATTCCATATTTTATAACAGTTCACCTTGCATCTTACAAAATTAACATCTGCCGTCACCAAGATCTAGCATATTTTTCATAACTTCAGGGGGTTATGTCCCCGCCCCCTCCTATTAGCCTCTTCTCTTCCTATGTTCGGGACTGATAGTTGATCGTCATTGTTGTGTCGGTAACAATGGTGATGCTGCAGTAAATGACCATTGTTATTTCAGGAGAAATGTGCTGATTATCTGCCTCCGTCTGAAGTGACCGACTGCCATCGATTGTTCGGGGACTTCCAAATCACTCTCAAGAAAAGAGAAGTGAAAGATAAATACATAATATCAACACTTCAGATAAAGGTACGTGCCAGCAGTTGAACTTTTATTAACTTTACCTTTAATTAATTATTGCAAACATTTTTTGGTGAATCTTTTACATGCTACGATAAGATATTACCTTGTATGCATCTTTGGTTAAGTATCTTTTGTTGGAGGGCATAGAATATCAGAAATAAAGGTGGAGTGACAGAGCTTATAAATATCCTTATTTGGTTTGTTATACTCTTGGATTGGCAGGAAGCTTTTGCTTGAGCTATCGGGAAGCTGAGTTAGTCCTACTTTGTGACACAGTTTCTTTAGTCAAATCGATTGTTGTTCCAATCGAGTGGAAGAGGGATACGGCGCATGCGTACAATGAGCATAACGGGACACATCCGTAGTGGGGACAATGTGTGTTACGGGACACTTTTTCGTGCGTGCAGCCGGCGTTCATCGATGGTGTTCATTGATTTATTAGACGTCACGTCAAAAAACATTTGCTTCTGAAGACGAGCTAACTCCAGTGATGTGGGGCGGTTGTGCCGACAGAACCTGGAGTCGAACCTGTGGCGGGAGCTGACGCACCTGTGGTACCTCGGCTGGCCGGCGCGGGGCGTGCCCGGGGAGGCCGCCTCGCTGGTGGCGCTCCTGGTGGAGGCCCGCTCGCACGCGCGGGCCGGCGCGGGGCCCATCGTGGCCCACTGCAGCCCGGGCACCGGCCGCACGGGCGCCGTGCTGGCCTGCGACCTGTGCATGCGCGACTTCGAGCAAACCCGCTCGGTCGACGTGCCGCGCTGCGTGTCCCGGCTGAGGCGGGACCGGGCGGGCGCCGTGCAGACCAAGGAGCAGTACGTCTTCATCTACCAGGTGAGGGCGACTCCTCGAGTCACGAACCTGCTGTCACCAGGTGGTGATGCGATGAGCACTTCACCAAGTGGAAGGAGGTAGTCAAGCAGCTGCCTGCTAGCAGAAAATATATTGTGTGCACAGTCCGAGCCACACGATTCGATTTAAGTAATGGCTTCTACGTCAGAATTTAAATCACTTATTAAATCGGGCACACAACTACAGGCATGGGTGTGAAACCCACGGGAGCCAGGGTAGCCTGGGGGTCCCTAAAATTAAGAAGCCCCTCACTGAGGGGGCTCGCTCTCACTTGCAAAATCGTGACTGTAAAACAGGGTTGGTAAACGTAAACATTAAAACTATGTTTCATGGAAAACTTTCCGTATATTTTAAAGTTTTCTGCTTATTGCATGCATGAAGGCCAAATTATTGGCATTTTACAACATCCAGTGATGACTTGTGTCGGTTAAAACCCATGTGCAAAATTTTCAGGCCAGGTGGGCCCCCATGCGAATTTCCGTGCACCCCCCCCCCCCCCCCCCCCTTGCTAATCCTACAGATTTTCACCCATTACTGGGGAGAAAAGCTGGGGAGATGTATTTTACAATGCTGAAACCCATTTCAGTTAAATGTTGATGGAAATTGTTGCTGAAACAACTAGCTCTGCAACACGTGATTCAATATCAACAATCAAACAAATTATGACATTGGGAAAGGGAAAGAGCAAAACCAGCTTTGACATTTTTACATCCTTTAGGTAACAAAACAGAGCACAGAAGAGTAACTGAAGTTTACAGAGAAAATTCCATGAGTTTTATTTTCTAAAAATTCGGTCGCAACATTTAAGTCCCAACATTTGCATGAAGGCTACAATTTAAATTACAAAGGGGAAACTTGAGAAATTTGTTGCTAGGATTTTGCTGGGAAAAACATCAAATAGAAGAGAAAGATTTTGTTTGAAAAATTTGGATTAGCTGCTTGAAGATTGTGCTATCTCAAACAAATACGTAAATTTTGTATGGCTGGCGGAACAGTTGTTAATGTTGTTAATGTTTATACAACAAAGTTCATACTACACACTGCATAATTACCTGTCTGCAGCCAAACATGGAATTTGGTGTCAAAATTAATGTTGCACACAAACAGACAATGTGTAAACCAGTAAAAGTGTAGTTAAAAAAGGCTTTTATAAATAAAAATAATTAAATGTATGAAACTTTAAAAAAGTATTTGTGTGAATAAAGTAAACCTACAAATAAAACACTAGGTCACCATGACCTTGATACTCCACTATCAGCAGATATACTAAAAAATAATATTTCATAAGAATACTCAGCAAAGTTAGGGAGGGCAGGGATTTTGAAATGCCATAATTTTAAAAAAATGAAGCACCTACCGTCCTACCCTATTAATACATACAAACCCTTTTAATGAGTTCTCCCTGGTAATAAGTAATAAGTCTAAATTTCTAAGTACCTTAAAAAACTTCTAACAGGGAATTTTCAGTAACTTTTAATCAATATCTGGTGAACAAATTTGTGACCTATCAACAAATGCAAGAAAGGAATATCCTATAATTATAAATTATAATAGCAATGACAAGACATTTTTCTTTCAAAATCATACAAAGCTAGAGCATTAACTAATAAGATATAGACAAATTCTTGACTTCTGCACATGGACCCAACTGTGTGTGAAGACTGAAGAGGTATGCTGTTTTGTTACATACATATGAAAACATTGTGCATTGAAACACAAAAGACATAGCCTCAAAAAATTGTCTGCGACATCTTCCATGAGACACGTATTTGACAATAAATTATTATGTTAGCAAAAATGCTGTTCAATGTTGGGGCTAGAAACATCTTACTGCACATTATATAACTTGTCATTATAATATGGGTAAGACAAGCACAAAATCTTCATTGTAGAAGTAATATATAGTTATGTAATTAGTACCTACGTTAGATATATGAAGTTCTGGCACAATCAAGACAGCATCCATACTGGATTAGCAGTTTTCCAGGATTGTCAAATGCTGTAGAGTTTTTACTAGAAAACCAAGTGTGAAAATGTGAAGTGTGAAATATAACCCACTAGAAAAAAAGAAACGCACTATAAGTCTCTTCGAGGAAAATCATGGTAATGATAAACTCTGAGCGCAGGGATGTAACGAGACTAGTTTCCACCCAGGGCAAGAACTCATCTTGGCACTCTCCTTTTATTTTTTTCAAACCATCCAAATCATAACCTTTCCTGACACCTCATAACACGACTACATATTGATTCCACTATTCCAAATGTTTTGGATTCAACATATCAACATAGATGGTAAATAAATTCTCGTATATTTATTTGCAGTCATTTCATTTTTATCACATCGCAAGTTTTATAGTACGTAAAAAAAATTACCAGTTTTTAAATATTTCACTATATACTTGTAGGTTTGTATCTTTCAATACAAATAATTCAGTTCATATGCCTTCCGACATTTTCTTTTTGAAATAACACTACGATATTTGAGTAAATATTTATAGTAAGAATCACTCTTCCAGTTCAGCGCCTCTCTCCCCCCCCCCCCTCCTTGCGCAAGGGTCACAAGCTCTGTCTGCCCCCCTCTAGTTACGTCCCTGTATGAGGAAACTAGTAATACCTGCATCACAGTAAAGTCACTTGGCAGCCAAGATTAACAGCCAGAATCTTCTTGAAAAAATCTGAAAGCAAGCTACTCCATTAGTGCTGGATCACTAAATGTGCTGAACCACCAAGTTATAATACCTTCCACTGTAAAAAGTTCATTTCAAAAGAAATGAGAACGTTTTGCATAAGTTACTAGAATGTACACTGTGTTACAAAAGTCACTAAAAAAAATTCTCCATAGATTTTCTATGTACTTTTTTTAAAGTTATTATTAAAATGTCCTGTTCTTAATTGCAACTTCTTGGTTACCTTAAGCTAACAAGTGGTTTAAATGCCTTTGTGACATTTTTTTATCATAAGAGCAATTTACCTATATTAAGCTCCACATTTTTTAATATGCTTGAACATAAAATATTAAAATGTTCAGAACACAAAATTTGAAATCAATGGCAGATATTCTATTAATTTTCATCAGTTAATTCTGATTACAAAAATACATGGTAAGGTCAATCAATGTTACCAACTATACTAGACACATTTCACTAATTGCACACAACAAAATTATTTAAAATACAAATGTTTATTACACTGTTGTTACAGATCATATATTTATATTTTCATTGTATGAGTATTATAATAAGAAATTAATTGAAATTAATTTTGGTATTAAAAATATTATAACTTTTAAACATTTTTGGCTTCTTTACACACTATTCTTAAACAGCAAGGATTTACAACATCAATACCATATTAGCACATAAATTACTTGTAAAGTAATTAAAGTTTTATAATTTTTTTTTTAGAATGAGATAAAAGTAATATAAACAATAAATTTATGCAGCTGAGGTAAATTTATCAGACATCTTGCAGGCATTTTTTTTACTTCCATAGAAGCAGATTGAAAAAGAAAATTGTTTAGAATTTTTATTTTGATCCTTTTTTTGATTATTTATAGCCCTGTGTGGGTCGAACCATGACCTTCAAGAAACTAAACTGAACAGGCCACAAACATCATTTGGAAGTCATGAAACAAACAGTAGTGGCTATAAAAATATATATTATTTCTTTACGAATTTAATTTTTGTTTGTACTTTTATACTGTTTCTATTCATCTCAATTTTTTTTTTTCAGGTGCTAAACCTCTATGCAACCAAGCTGACTGGTGGAGCGTTGGATTCGCTTTAATAAGTTTAATGGCTTCATGCAGTAATTAAAATTGTTTGAGTTAAGTAATGGTATTCACCACACATAATAAACTATTTATTGCTTCTCATTGCACTGATTATTAAAATTAATTATTTTAAAACAGTTCCTTTTGTTGATATATTAGTGTGAGAAAAGATTGTGTTCTAGACACACTAGGAATATGACTGAGATTATGTATGTACCTACCTACTATTCTTTGTAAATAGGCTTAAAGAAAGTTTTTTTTCCTGTACAAAATGATAAAAAAGAAGTGATAAAAGCCTAAGCACTATGTGAACGGGACCAAATATGTGCCTGAGGTTTTATTTGCTTGTTTTGTTGACATTTAAGTCCAAAATAAAATGTTTCCAGTCAAGATGTGTATGTTTTATTTACCAATACTGTCCCAAAATGTGTTAAATAAACATTTGAAACAAACAGTGAAATTTAAAAAAAAAACTAATGTCTTAGTCAATAATAAATAATTTTTGGCAGAACACTGAAATACCAATACTTTGTCAGCCCAAAAGGTAAGCAAGGCATTTGTACTGAATGACCCCTAGAAGGTAACTCAGATTAAAGGTCTCAAATGTAGAAATTTGCAAAGCCAGAATATATTAAATTGGTTCTTCTGTAGTTTGTTACTTTCCAAATTGAGGTCATCTGAGTTGTACTTACATGTTTACAAACATATTTTACAAACATTTAAGGTTTGTTCCCTGTTACCTCATCACCCAGTCCTTTGGAAGGAGCAATGAGGTCGATATCCCCCCCTCTCCCTTACCATAACCATTTAGACCTGAAACAACTATAAGGATAGTCGGTTTAATTTTTGAATTAGTTATTGTGGAACTTTATAACTATTTTGCAGGTTTCTGTACCAGATATAATTTTTTTAATGGTTAATTAATTTTTTAACCATTAGTTTTAAATCATCGGAAATGTGGTCGCTTCTTCAGAAAGCTCATTATTCACATTTCTGATGATTCAAAACTAATGGTTTAAAATTAATTTTGCTATTAAAAAAATTATATCTGGTACAGAAGCATTAAAACGTGTAAAATAGTTGTAACATCCAAAATAAATATTTAAAAAATTAAACCGACCTCAAAGGTGTGCACACATGCATGCTCACATGCATGCTCACATACATGCACACATGCATGTGCACACATGCACACGCACACACATGCACGCAACATTTTCTTCCCATTTAACTGTATTAAACTCAATACCATCCAACCCTCTGGTTATCCGTCTTCCCTAAACTTCGAGACTGGGTCACAATCGCAACTGGAAGGATATTATTTAAGTATTAGAAAAAATATTTCTTGTTAATGTTTCACCGACACAAAACTTAATACTTGGCTTTGACTGATAGGTATGGATTTTGCATCTTCATTGCCTCTGTATTTTATTTTAATCCAATTTCTTGGAAATACACCATTTCAGTTTTGCACTGTTTGTCATAAGATAAATTCCTAAATGCAAAATAAGAAATAAAAATTAAAATATAACCCTACAAAAAAAGCCTAAATCAGCTGATGTCAAACAGATAAACCCAATAATGAACCTAAACAGGTATTATTCCGTGGAAGGAATTTAGTCATGAAAAAATATCAGACAGTCAACAAAACCTGGACAACACAGCAAATATGCAAACACAATGATGAAGATAAAACAAATATTATGAACAATATAAAAATTACAATACAACACCAACGAACACAGTAGGTTTCCTATGACAGATGTATGTCAATTTCTACAGGTGTTCATGGCTCTAATAAAAAATTTTAATTAAAAGGTAAAAATGGACATTTAAAACACTCAGCTTTATTATTAAAATATCATTCATATGAAAATAGGTTAAAATTATTGATTTATTATTGAATGATTCCTGGAGTGTTAAGAATCAAAATGCTTAAATATTTATTATCTTTTTACTGGGTGCTATTACAAAAATAATTGTTCTTGCTACTTAATAATATACATTTATGAATATCATGGGCATTGTTGCAGTACTATTTTTTAATAAGTTCTGATTTTTTGTACTAACATTTGAAGCACACAATAACTTTGACTACATAAATTAAAACACATTTTTAGGATCATCTGTGATTGCTGATGTGACAAATTCATGGAACGTTGTTAGAAGGTCCGATCCCAACACCTGGTGTGACTCCCTTTATGAATACAAAGTCAGTACCCAAGTGGTTTGGAATCTTGTATAGTATTTGGGAGTATGGCATTTAACCCTATAGGCTTTTGCCTTATAAGTATTATCGATTCTTAAAATACACAAAAAAAAGTGTTTACCCTAAACATAATTATTTTTCCTATGGTGGATTAGGCACTGCTATCTTGGATTTTTATATAGTTTTTGTAAAATTATAATTTTGAACTTTTTATCTAAATATTTTGCATGTCAACATAAAAATCATATCTCCCAGATCTTCTATATTTTATCGCAACCACATATTTACTAAATAAGCGCTGCGAGAAGATAACATATTATTTCACGCGATAAGTATAACTATCACAATAATCACACCAGTTCACAACTGTAGGTTTCGACAAGAATCTAAAGCTAAGTCCTATGCCATATCAAACCAAAAGATTTTCATGGAAGCTTTATTGCAAGTGGTGTAAAAATATTTGAAATTGCAAGATGGTGAAGATTTCACATTTATATCTTGTTTTGTTGCTTGCCTGTGACCGGTCGAAAGAACACCATGACTTTACGGACAACTTTATTTTGGAGAAGACACTTACTGGAGGGTCTTAGGGTATAAGAAAAGGGGCATTTGGGGGGAGCCTTCCTGGAAAATTTGAAAAAGTGATTATCTTTAAAACAACATTTTTAAGCCAAGCTGGAACTTCAATTACGATGATGGATTTGCTTATTCATCTTAAGAAATACTGATTTTTTTTTCCTGACAAAGTATACTCAAGCTAATTTTATAAATGCTAACGATCAAAATCCCATGAAATTGCATCATTGTAGCCAGCAGAAAAAAATTATTAAGGTTTTTTAAAATATAAAATAAATTACTTTGTGCAGCACCTTAAAGTGCATGTTTATAAAAAAATATAATTCCTCCTTTTCCTATTAATGGCTATATTTTTCACAGAAAACAAGACGAACAAAGAAAGGACTGGTTCGAGGCTATGCTAGTTGCGGTTCCCAACTTGCCCGGACCTGGGGCCATGCCTGATTGTGATACAATATTGATGAAAGTTTCCTTTACATACCAGGGCTTTTTTTAAATAATATGCTGATCTAATAATGTTAATGGAGATACCAATTTCAGTATTTTCAAAAGTAAAAAAAAAAAAATTTAAATTTAGATAGCTAAAAATAAAAGTTTCAACATGCTGTTTAAAATCAGACACACTTTTAGAAGTATTGAGCTGGTAGGTATTTAAATAAATATTTTACTATTGGAAGCACAACCAGGTGAGTATGTACTAGGGAGCTTGCAGCACTCAGAAAGTCGCAACCTTACTTAAAATATTCCTATGAATTCCAGGGACTGGAAGTAACGCGCTAATAGTAACGACGTTATTTGTAACAGTTACTTTTTATGGTAACGATCGTGGTAACGCAATATATTACGTTTTCAGTAACTGTAACTGTAACTGAATTACATTTTTCCGCCTTAAAGTAACGATAATTGTCGTTACTTCTTGCGTTACATTTTATTGAACGAACAACGATTTGTTGATTTTTTCAATACCCGAATAAAAATCCCGACAAGCATATTATTTGAGATGGTATTACTTGTACTTGTAAAACTGCTGCTGCTGTCATTTATTTAATATTTGCGACATACGGGTTTACTGCTGTTCTGTTTAATTAATTAACCTACCTGTGCATATACGCGAAAGCAATGACAGAATCTAATGAAGCGAGAAGCCGAGAAAGCAGTCCAGAACTTTCGTTGCCGTGGCCTTCATATTCTAATTATTTCAAAGTTCGGTCGAGTGATCAAAATAACTTTATTGTGAAGTGCTTGTTGCGTGGTGCTGCGAAAAATAAGATGATCCGAACGAACGAACATTTCATTATTTTGTAGTGTAAACTAATTGCTCAATGTAATTTAAGACATAATTTAAAAAATTTCAGTTTAAATAAACATATATCTTTACTAAACACAATATGTTTTATTAGCTTTTAATTATAACGATATTACATATCACATTTTTAGTTTTTCACAAAGTAACTGTTAAAGTAACTTACAGTTACTTTTCTCAGAACTGTAACTGTAACTGGTTTATTTTCAGTAGTGTAACTTGTAGTTGTAACAGGGTTACATTTCCAATGGAGTATTTGTAACTGTAACTGAGTTACTTTTTAAAAGTAACTTTCCGGTCCCTGTGAATTACAATCCTTGAAAGAGAGTTCCTTGTTCACTCAACCTTCAAAATAACTTGCAGAGCACACTGAGCAATAACCTTTCTGCAAGAAAGCCGCTCATGAAATCTGCACGTATTGTAGCCAAATGATGTTTCAGCTTTCAGTTAATCCGTTTTTACCTTCCTGTAGCACCGTAGTATTCTGTAATAATAATAAAAATTCATTTGTCTGAATCTTTTGTGTTGTATTCACATACACAAGACCAAATATACCTACCTAATATTTTATTTAATTTTTTATAACCTAAAAATAATCGTAAAAATAAAAAAGCACTAAATGCAATAAATGTAAAATAAAAAACCTAATACAGTGAAAAAAAGGAAATTGTAATTGTAGATGAGCCTTAAGAGCTTTAAGGGTATGTATTCATGTAAAAGCGTGCAATAATTATTGTTTGAATCTACATCAAAGCAATGCCGAAAATATGTTTTTTTTTCTGGTGCACAAGAAATGGCATAAAACCTAGGTTTCCACCCCGCTTATGATAATTCTCTACCGTGGAAATACTAATAAGTCCTGTTCTTCGTGTTAACACATTTAGTGTGTTCTTCTGAACAAAGAAGTGTCAATGGAAGATATTCGCACTAAGAATTAGCATTCATATGGTGACACGCGATGGATGTTAGAACTTATTGTCGCGCAAAATGGCTGTGGACAAAGATAAAACACGAATACCTTACACAAAGCACACACGCGTGGTATTACTGTCGTGACCGAACATTCGAGTGACCTGAATGTAGCGGAGTTTCTTGAACGCTGTAGTCCGTACACATATTTACAAAACTAAAACTGACTGCAATAGGATTTATATGAACCTCTACTGAAAGGTTTAAAATGATTTGGTAGGCCTACAAAGGTTTTTGAGTTTGTTAATATCCCATATACTAAAGGGCTCATGAATAAAACTTGAATTGACTGAGTTAGAGACTTTCTAGTTAACCATAGCCTCTCTGAGTCATAAATACTTGGTACAGAACAGTTCGGTCACATGCGAACTATCGCTAATGCCCTTGCTACAACGACACGTAAACGGAGACGGATCACGTAAACGGAGACGGATCTCCTGGAACAGTGTTTTTACAATGGCAAGCAGAAGGATATGGACCGTACGGATCAGCTCGGAAATGCCCAGCTCATTCGTTTACGTTGCTCCGTGCGACCAATGAAGCCGAGTACTTGGCTGCGGTGGTAGCCATGTTTGTTTACGTTCTAAAAACACGTTAAATTTTTAACTTAGTGGCCGATTTTTATTATGTATGTGATTTGTGCGTGTGTTATAATCTCTAAGCATAATATCTTTGTGATTATATTACTTAATATTTCGTTAACTTGTAATGCAATCTCATTTGTTCCCATTTTTTACGTTTCCGTGCATTGGGGAAGCAGCAGAGATGCGATAGAGAAATGTTCCAGGAGATACTACCTACGTCTTCGTTTCCGTGCCCGTGTAGAACGGGCCAAAAGTCTAACTACATACGCCTTCTTGCGAAAAGAACTAATTTCAGACTATAATACTGGAAGGCAAACATCAGTTGACATTGATGGTATTCACGTTTTAATAACGAGAAACTTGGTGGACGTTGCCATGAGCCATGAGCTGGGTCTTATCGGATTACTCCACTTATTCCCACCTATTCATTCCGTTGATGCTCCATCATTATACCATCACTTCCAATAGTCTCTGATGACTTCGCTTTCAAAGAGACTTTTAAGTTATAATTCATTCGTATCACCTGTAGCGGCCTTGGACTTTGCAGGGCCCTGGCCCGGAAAAATCGAAAAATTAACTCTTTAAAACAAAATTTTAAGCCAACCTGGAACTTAAATTTCAACAATGTTTTTTACTAATTTAGCTTAAGAAATGTTGATATTCTTTCCTGATAATTTATCCCCGGCCAGTTTTATAAATGCTTACGATCAAATTCCGGTGGAATCGAGTAATTATACGTGGCAATAAAATATTTTATATTTTTTATAATAGGAAATCATGAATTGAATTTTGTATTGATCAATACTTTAATTTATATGCATTAAAAATTTAATTTTAATTTTCCCATTGTTGTCCATATTTTAAAATTAACACCAGAAAAAAGAACAAGTAAAATAAAAATGAAAAACATCGGCGTGGGAGTCATTCCCTGCGAATCACGTAAAACAATGTGTGTTAAAAGTCTTGCAAGTGAGTTACGTTTGACACCTATTATATTGTTATAAGTGGGGGTAAAATGGTTCGTAAGGATAGCCCGATTAATATTCATTCAGTTGTATTGCTTAATATTATTTACATTACTAATTAAATCACCACACTTGATGTCTGTTCACAAGTCACTGAATGTCTGTCCAGTCCACAGTTCGCACTCCTCACTGGAGCCAGGCTCAGCAGTGGTTCGCCTCATACCTCGCGCCGGTCCACACAGTCTCGCGCCACTCGGTCTCACTCGCACGGTCCCGTCTCTCCGCGTCACTCCGCTCGCCGAACTCGCACTTCACTCCACTCGCCTGTTGGAACTCCCGCGGAAGCCGGCGTCGCCGCTTTTATACCCATTGGCCGTCATTCTGGAACTCACTGGAGTGGTTGTGACGTGTCACGTCATCCTGGGCTGACCCGACACTCGAAGCATCCAGAACAGCGGTGCATTATTCACGCCACTCCACGCGGCGGCCTCTGTAAGCCCGGAATTCCCAGGCCACTAAAGGCTAGATGACAGTGCCGAGGAAGGAAGAAGCCGGTTGGTTAGGAGGGGAAGTAGGGGGTGGTGAGGTCGGGCCGCCCTAATCCTCACAAGTATGCGCGCGTGACGTCAGTGGCTGTGCGTGACACCCCTTACGCCAGACTACCGCAGATACCTGGAACGCCTACCGGCCTTGCCTCCTAGTGCGCACATAACAGTGTTTAACTTGTATTCGTTGAAAATATTGTGGCAAAACAACAATTGCAAGCAGGAATTAGTCAACTTAAAATTTCAGAAGAAAAAAAAATGTCTTAAATAGTAACAATGGCGAGGATTAAAAAATCAAAATGTGAGACCGATTCTTAAGACCACAAGTCGTGTACAATTTTTTTTTTGGTTCAACTGCGGTAGAAGTCTGTCGTTAGGATTGTGACTCTTCCTGTAGCTTTGATGCTGGAGGTTCCCCACGTGACGCTGAAGCCAATGTTTTGGACCTTTCGCTCGAACACTGACCTGCGACAGGGGAGGAAGCAGCGGCGAGAAGCGCGCGCGTGGTAATGGAACACGCGTGGGGCGCCGATGTCGTCTCGCTTCGTGTTTACTCTCACCCGCGTTCGCGACCTGCCCGAGTCTAAACACGGGGAACTTTCCTTCCGGGATCGAATCCATCTGGTCTCGCAGTTCGGATCTCACGGCGTCAGTTCCTTACGAATATATACGATCGGGCGTATCTCTCTCTCCCTCTCTCTCAGAATGGCTTTTTTTTTATTCCCTGTTTTGTCAAGGGAAATGTTTTGACGTGATAACGTCTTATAAGTCGATGAACGCCGGCTGCACGCACGAAAAAGAATTGACTCATTGTCACGTTCCGCCTGAGCCGAGCGTGCAAGAACCGGCCAGCCACCGTGCGAGATAATCTTCTATAATATTAAACAGGTTAAGGCGGGCTTTTTAAAAGCAGCAGTTTAAAAAAAAATATTTGATATGACGTTATCACGTAAAATTGTCGTCCGTAAATTGACTTTACAGACAACCCCTCCCTTTTTTTTTTTCTGGAGAACGCAAATTAAGAAATAAAAATGAAAACGTAAAACACACAGAGAACAAGCCTAAATCAGCTGATCTCAAACAGATAAACACAACGATGTACCTTAAACAGGTATTATCGACAACACAACGACTGCAGCACAGACGAACACATTCAAACTTAGTTGCGTTTGTCAATCACGTTAGTTATGAGAAGGTAGAAGCATTTGGATTTATTTCCTCTTCCTTTTTACCGCCCTAGGTCTGACTCGCCTAACGGGTTCGCCGGCCCTGTACAAGCATACCTCAACAAGACATGTCTAATTATTTAAAAAAAAAAAAAAAAAAAAAAAAAAAAACTTTTCCATTGAAATTCGTACTCGTAATCTTTTAGAAGGTACTGTAAACTCGTGAATATTTTAACAAAGAATTCACCTTTGCAATGAATGAAGGGTTGCTCGTAGTTCCAGAAGAATGGACATTTGCAGAAACCACTTCACCGTTCGTCTTTCTTTTGAAAACGGATCGACATATGCAAGTGGCTAAGAGAGAAGGATGTTTAGATTTACACTTCAAAAGTTTTTGAATTATTTTTTTAATTCACTATGGTGATTCTTGTAGTTCATGTTTGAAAGGCAGTGCAATCAGTACCCGCGAATCACCGAAGACACCCGCTAAACTAACGAATATTCCCGGATAGTTTAAATCTAGCCAGGCCATTAATTCATTATTACGTTTAAAATTTTTAAACCGGTAGCCTTTTTGAGTGGCAGAACTTCAACAAAATGAAAAAATATATATACAGTGAATACTTTTTGCGTAATTATCCTGCAAAGATGAATTTTTATCATTTTTGTGATGGTTGGTTGAGGAGAAGCAAATGGAATAAATAACTGAAAAAAAATTCGGTTTAAAGACATTTCTGGTGGCTACTACATGTATGGTTTAAAACTCTTTCAGAAAAAAAAATTAATTTGCCAAGCCTTTTAAAATCATAAAAATTATGATTATTTATAAAAGTTCAGGAAATATCAAATGATCCATAAAGTTCCAAATTAGCTCCTTTAAATGAAACTAGATAAAACAAAATTGGAGGGTACGCAATTTAGATATTTGCATCCAAATATTAGTCAAATAAAAAATTGAAATGTTAATTTTAAGTAAATATCAAAAACAATAAAATGTTTCAGAGAATCACTACTACAGCATTTATTTTTAAGCCAACTTGGCGATGTACAAAATCCGAAAACGCTAATTCTTGAAAAAAAAAAAAATTATTTTTTTAAAAAAATAGGTAGTCAAATCTTGAATAATTTTTTGATGAAGAGACTTTTCAGTAACTTCAAAAGACAACTGTAAAAAGAAGACTATAAGAGCCAGCTTTCCAAATAAGGCATTCTCCACAAAATTTTTATATAAAATGTTAAAATCAGCACGTTATGTTGCTTAGGTGAATAGCTTTTATGGGAGACACCAAACTTGAGAGATTTTACGTGAATCTCTTCTGTTGGGACTCTGGCAACTGGGCTCTGTTGTCGTAACCATTTTTTTTTTCTTAAGGCCATAATTTTTTTTTCTTTTACGGATTCATTTAAGAGATATGAAAACATTCTGTGAGAGTTCAAACAAAAACGAGAAGGTCGAGCTGGAGCCATTTTCTAAATTTGTTAAGTTGTTGTTTAATGACCCTGACGTGCGTAATGTTCCCGCGCCCATTTTTCTGAGCAGCGTATTTGTTCGTTGCTCTACCGCGTCTCATCCCTAGTTCGCAGCGTGCATTTAAATGCGCATTTTCTCTGTCTTTCCAACGCACGATTTCTGCTATTAGCGCTGTCCTTGTTTCGGTGTGCTCAGTTGCCAGATCTACACCATAGAGCGCAAAAGTTTTAGACACAACTTTGTAATGTAATGATAATTTGTTTAATGTAGCGGAAAAATTGTATTTTCTAAGGTATAATTTGGAATGAGAATTTTGAAAATACATTTGGTTGGTGTATTTCGTCAAGGGTATCATCTGATAATTTACATTTTTTTTTAATTCTAAGGAGATGTAATTGAAAGACGCCATCTTGGTTTCAACCGTTTTTGTTAACATTTTGTTTATATAATTTAATTTTAGGGAGTTTGGCTCTTTTCAGCATTGCACATACTTTCATGTTATTGATAGAGACTGACGGTTTCAAAAAGTTTTTTCTGTGAAAAAATAATTGGTGTTTTTGGCATTAAATTTTTTTTCTATCAGAATGACTACAACTGTATAAGTACTGTCAGTAGACATTATTTTATGGTCTTAGAAAAATCAATAAATAGTATAATTCATAAATATATGAAAACCTATTATGATTAATGATTGTATTCAGAATAAGACTTTTAATGTTAACAACCCGGGTTGTATAAATCTGGCTATAGTGTTCGCCATTTACACTGTACTGCATTCTAAGCGTGAAACTGATTATAACTGGTAGCTGTCCGGCTACAATCGTGTCTGACTTTTGTACTCCCCTCTTTCGAGAAGAGAACTCTTTTTCCACGTCGATCAACACGGTTTCCCCTCCCCCCCTCCCGGCTCATTTAGTGCAAGAGGATGACGTCAACACGGCGGGCATTATGAATATGCAGCTTAGCAACCATGTCTGACGAGTTCCCTCACTGTGAAAGATGCCAAGAGCGGGGACCTTCCAAAGTGAAAGAACCAACACCGCCAGACGTGAACGTTGGCCGGATACCGGTGCCAAAGAACTCCACATATCAAGTACCCAGTTTTGCCAAGAGTTGATAAAAATGTTTAACAACTTTCGGCTCGGCCTACAGACGTAGGTAGATTTCAATGCTACTAAGGTCTTTAAAGTTTTTGTTCTGACACCCAGGCAGCTGAGAGAGCAAAAACAGAGTTGTTTTTTTCCATTTTTTTTTTTTTTCATTTTCTGTAATTACTCAATTCCTATACACCAACGACGCAGTTTCATTTATCTTTGATTATTTCTGGTAAAGTAAAATGTTTAGTTTCTCATTTGAGAAAGAATCTGAACTGAGAAAACGTGTTCATTTAGTGTTCTGCCATTGAGCAGGCCAATATATATCATCATATTCGTGCAAATGGGGTATACGAAAAATAAAACATTTTATTTATATATAAGTTTTAGGAATATAAACAAACAATATTTGATGCGCATTTTTAAGAGTCAATTTTTTTAAGGTGAATAACAGCATTTAAACCGATACCTACATGTCTTGAGTATATGTTTCGTTCAGGCACTGTTGGATATCGCTTCCAGGAACTGTTAACGGAGAATGCATTATATTTTGTTTTACTGTGCACTGAAAATTATAAGTCGAGGGTGCTATTTCACTGGAATGTTTTCCAGCAACTTCGGTGGCCACCTTTAATTAACACTCCCGCGTCAGTAAATAGAGGAAACCTTTCCCCGAAACGACTGACTGACGTTCAAACGCACGGAAGTTTACGAGTTGGAACGAATGGTTCGTTGAGAGCACGGAGTATTTGTTTCACGTCACGCGACAGTCAACCGTCAACGCATTTAGCGCCCGATGACGTCACGAGCAGCACTGGAACGAATGATTTCAAAAGGCATGCGCGCTCTGTTAGCCTGTTGCTTTGAACGGAAGAAAACGAAGACGGAATGTGCGTAGGCCTACATAAGTTCGTAATGTTTCATGTTACGTCTTGTGGACAACAAGTTCATTACAAGCAGACTAAGGCCGGGTTTATAAACCACGCAAGAAACGCAAGAACGCCAGAAACTAAAGAAGCAAAAATTTGAAAAACGACGAATTAAAACATCCGTTTATAAACTACGCTCAACGCAACAACGCAACGAAAGCAACGGCCAAATTTCAAATTCTGGCTTTTCGGCTTGCGTTTTTGCCTTCCATATTGGAAATAAAGATTTCCAAAAACTTTTAAAGAGGCAGACGTTATGTGCATGGGAGGCAAATATGTAGTTTTTTTTAATACATCACGTTTTCACTTACGTTCTTTTAATGATTAATGCAATGGGGAATTTTGATTTGATGAATCGATTAATTTTTAATTTTTGGAATTTTTCCATCACAAACCGTGCAAAACTGCAATGGCGTATGTCGAAAGAACTCCATTAAAACTTTTTAACTTGTCAAAATTTCGCACAGTGAAAGAAAATAACTTTTTAATGTCAAATTATTGACAAGTTCATAAGTTTTTATGATACATCGAATTATTATAAGAATACCGGGGAAATAAATGAGGTTTCCACTAGTTTACAATTTCATGTTGTAGGATTGGGGACGTCTTGCGAACTTAGTGCTTTATGAATGACTGTGATTTCCTTGCGTTGGTTACGTATTGCGTTGTTGCGATTTTGTGCCCCTTGCGTTTATGAACCCGGCCTAACACATCACAATTCAGGGAATTTCATGGAGGTATCAGTCTAGGAAGTGGTGAAGTCACTCTCGTTAGCAACTAGCCAACAAAACATCACTGTTGCATTATAAAGGTTTATGCTATAGGCGTGGTGTTCACTAGCTTGAAATGAAATCGCCAGTAAGAATACTGAAAATACAATCATGAAGTGAGTATTGTTAAAAAAAGATGTTAACAAATAAGCGATGAATTATCATAAAACTTAAAAAAAAAAATCCCTTTCGGCAGAGCATACGAGTGCACTGTATATTTCGGGCTCATATTTCTTTTGGAACATTTTGAAAACTTCAGTGAACATTTTAACACTAAGCCCGGTATTCCGAGACACAAAAATAAAGGTTTAAGTTATGAATATGCTAGTCCTATACCCTAACCGTATTCCTAGTGCATGATTGGACACGACCAGTCCCTTATTTTATGGGGACGGATTTTGGTGTCCTATCCGTGGCCGATCTGTTGCCAAGTTTCTGCGCATGCGCAGAACTAATTTATTTTGTTGATTTCGTCCAGATGGCGGACCCGCGTCTGCCGTCATTAACTCGTATACAGTCATTTTTGTGATCATCGATGGACGTACCAAGCGTGTTTGTGTGCCAAATGAAACTTTACCATAACGAAACTATCCTTGAATGCATTTTGTACACAAAATGCTCATAACAAGAAATAATCGCAACTTAAAAATTACTTGCGAATTTCTGCATTTGTGCTGCTATCTCTAGTATTCGTGCCGTAAAAATTTTATCGATGGTTACGAAGCTACCACTTTAATGCGTTGAGACCAGTTTACAACTTTGTGCAAGGCAACGTTCATTAAAACGGTTGCCGATTTGTTACATTTCTGGGATTCGGTTTGGACACGTTCTGAAATACGGCCCGCGAATTAGGTTTCGATTGTATCCCAACTAGACAGTGCTTATTCATTACCTTACCCGAACGCCTTGAAATACTGCCCCAGAAATACGGTTAGGGTACAGGTGTCGCATATTAAACACCTTGACCCTTATTTTGAGGTCTTGGAATACCGACCTTAATAAACTAACATATTTTATGTTCACTTATACACCAAAAGGATCGATGAAGCATTTTTTTTTTAATTTTACACGCAACCAAAATATTTTGAGTGTTTTCTACTCAAAGTATGCAAAATTTTCATAGAAGAAGTTCTGGAATATTCTCGTTAAGAATGACTTGGCAATGAACTTTAAATCGGCCTGGCGCATGTAGGTAGGTTTTGTTCTGCGCTGCCTGTGAAAACTCCCATAAAGATAACTCAACAATTTCGTTGCATAAGCTAATCACTATAAAATATATTCACCTCTTATGCTAAGTGTGGCAGGTATAAAAAAGTTCTTGACAAAATATTTTGATAATATATAAAATATTTACAAAAATGTCGTACATAGTTGATACTGTGTGCCTGCTCATGGAGTTGACGATGGTTTTGAGGTCTCTAAATCATATCAGTCGTAAACAGCTCACAGATTTAGAGCGCGTTTAGCTTCACTGTATGTGTAGGCAAACAACGTTTGTTTTGTGTACAGGCGATGATAAATTACAAGAAATTAATTTTCATCCAATTTTTTTTCCATCTGGTTTCATCGATGTTGTGTGTTTTAAATACACACTTCCTAGTGACGGAATGAGAAAATAAGATAAAATAATGCGTTTTCAGAACAGTTACAATGAACAGGCCGAGTTGCGTTGTTGTGGTTTATGTTTAGGTACACGAAAAAAAAAGAGTTCGTTTTCACTGTTATCTTTTAGAACAGGACTCCTTTTATGCTAATTTATTGGTCTAGCGATCGTGCAACGCGTTTGTGGGTTCCGTAGTTGATGGCCGCGTTATACTTCCATATTTTTTCTACGGTTGGTAATGAACTTGAAATCGGCCTGGCGCAGGTAGGTAGGGTTTGTTCTGCGCTACCTGTGAAAACTCCCATAAAGATAACTCAACAATTTTGTCGCATAAGTTAAACAATATAAACAATATTCACCTCTTATGCTAAGTGTGGCAGGCCGTACGTAACTTAGTTTGTTCGCAACGTATGACCGTGATGGTTGGTAGATTTACCATGGCGAGTGTGTCGGTATCGGGACTCCACAATGGCTGTGCATCTGAGTGGACGAACTGCAAACGTTTCGAGCTCAACTTTTAGCGGTGACTTCTTTTAAGCGACCTTGCTGCAAGCTTGGAAGCCCCGGGGTTTGCAACCTTCCTGGGCATGAGCGTGTAACTATTTATCTTCTTTTTTTTAGCAGTTATCAGCCAAGTGTAGATAAAGTCGAGGAAATTTCACAAACAGAAATGACTTACCGAGAAAACGCCACATAGGCTACAATTCACAGTGGACATTCTTGAGGGTATACATGTGTGTGTATATATGTTTTGTGGTTGAAGTAGGACCATATATACACACACAACAAACTATATTACTAAATAATACTACTCTTCTGTTTGATTGTTGATTGGAATATATAAAAAAAATATTGAGACTGCTTTGTTAATTCATAAATAAATATCTTTAAATAACTAAAAATAAAACAAATTACGATATTTGTGTACTTGCAAGTTCTTTTACAAAAAAAAAAAGAATATTTATTTAATTAATTAGGTGTCCTCGTGAACTTGGGAATAAGTGTTTTCGATTTAGTGATTCCACTTAATTGTTTGTGCTAGTTCCTGAACGCAAAAAAAAAAAGTCAATTTTTCTAACCAAATAACCAACGTTGATTATTTTCTACAAGGCAACGAATCCGCGGGGACAGTTCGTCGTAAAATATAAATGATTGAATGATTTCGTTTGTGTAAACACGGGGAATTTCTTAGAAAGGAAACCAAGGTTGACATGATCGAATTTTGCAGACATTTGACTCAATACTGCTACCTCAGTTTTTAATTTGCATTAATAACTTGGGGACCCCCTTCCTCTTCTGATGGTGTAGTGAGTGATCAGGATACTCTTCTCTCAACAGATGTTATTGTCGGGTTCGAAACCCGAGTTGGGAGCAATCAGCCGCAGCTATCAACTCTTAGTTCGTGCTCGTCCTGGCCGGATATTGAAGACTCTGTCTGCGCAGTCACCTTCCGCACGTTCAAAGAACAACAACAACAACAACAACAATTATCTCTCCTCTACTGACAATGAGTGTCGGTGCTCAATGTCGACTCTCACTCGCCAGCCTCCGTGGTTTGAAGCATCGCTTACGTGACATTCATTCCTGGGGTCGTTGCTTCTACTCCAATTTCGGATCATCTAATGACATAATGCTGAATTACAAACTGTCACGGATGGGCGCGAAGTGAAATAAATAATTTTCGGCACGTCTGTTACGTCAGGTGCGAAAAAAAATTCAAAGACGTGGCAGACTTCTGGATAAGAAAGGTTTTAGATGTGTATCATTGTAGCTCTCGGTACATGTCATTTGGCAGGAGTAAATTCGTGAACGAAAGTCGGGTGGATGTGCTATCCACGGTGCTCATCCATCTGTGGCGGATTGCGTGACACAAATTTCACAAAGCCAAAGATAAATTTTTTGTATATTAACTGTTTAACTAAACCCATTGTCGAAAATCATGCCAAAGCCATGATTTAGTTTTTTTTTTCCAAGTCTTTTTTGCTTTTATCGAAGACGTTACATTATACAGTTTAAAATTTCGGTTTGCAAATGAGATGATTCGATAGTCAACGTAGCTGCTCCGGCAGCGAATTCTAACGGCGGGTGCGGAAAAGTACGTGTGATTCGCGTCTGTAAATGTAGTTGAAAACACAATTTGAGTACATTTATCGCGATCGACTTTATTGTTGAGTCTTCTAGGGTAAATTTCGTGTCCGGGTTTCGTATTATGAGTTTATTTGTAACATGAGAACAACGATTTATTCTCGTTGATGTTGAGCATCTCTGGCGAGTACTGAAATACTCGCTCACTTTTTTTTTCTATTGCCATCGCGTCACGCTTGCGAAAAGCTGACATGTCCGTCAGCACGTATTTCAAAGCAAGATGTTCGGGAAACGCTGGGCCAACATTTAATTGCGTGGCAGGGAGTGCCAAACCGAGCAATTTTTTTTTTGTTAAAAGGAACAAATGTCCGGAAACGCTACCGCGCAAAGTTACAGACGCAAGCAGTTAGCGCGCAAATCTGAATTTCGCGCGAACATGGCACAAACTCGCTGCAGTGTGAATGCCGTGTTCCTGCTCAGAGCTGGGTGGCGACATTTGGAACTATTGCTCGTCCTCTTCTACTTGCCGTGTGATAAAGGTGTGTCTACGATTAAAAAATGACATAAGAATTATAAACTTAACCTGTACGCCGACGAGCACATGGTTATGATTGAATTAGTGAACCAACAAAAAATGGCGAGAAAGCAGCCACGTTTTTTAAATTTTAATTTTTGTATCCGTAAGTTTCGTCGGAATTTTGAAATTGATCACTTTTCGTTATCGCTGTCGATTCATAATTTCGTTTAATGTAACATTTTGATCCATGGCGAAATTGGTTATGTATATACCTACTTAAAAAAAACCAGAACACATGACTCTGATTAAACGTAAAAATTGCAAATTTTTAGCTCGTAACCTAGCAATCGTACACAATTCAGAATCGAGGATATATAAATTTAATATATAAATACTAGTTCATGTAATGCTAATATCATCCATTTCAAACCACAAAAAAAAAAAAGCTTTACAGTGAGAAATGAATTGTAAATTCACATTATATAATATCAAAAATTTAACCAGAAACACATCCGAATAATCAATTTCCGAAACCTTGAAACAAAATAAAAATTTCTAAGTATTTCTAAGTATTTTATTCATTTATTAACATGATGCTAGTAATTTCGTATTTCCTACTTCTTCCGTACTACATCATAACCTGTTTTCCAAACGAAACATTATTTCGCGCCAACAAAACATTCTACTGTGCTCTGATTGGGTTTTCCTTAATTCTTAAGGAAAAAGATAAATTTTAACCATCTATTTTATTTTCTTAAGTCATCATATGGTTCGCACACGACCCATCAAAATTCCTTCATCATTCCCCTAGCAATCATAGTCTCATATGTTAAGAACAAGACTAATTCTTGATTCATAATTCTTAATTTCCAAGCGACAAACCCAACTTAATACCCCTCCCTTATCTGAAACTAGGTACCCTCCCCCCACTCCCTACGGTACTGATGGCCTTGAGACAACCACTTCACTCTTCTGCTCCTTTAGTTCACCAAGGTTGGCGCGCCACCAACTCATGAATAAATAAACACACAGTAGATTCTTAGTAGCTTCTCTAACCTCCCCTGTTTACTCAGAAACTTTAGGCTCTAGCCACGACCTTGACATCAAATTTAACTAAAACAGTCGAAAGGCTTCAGTATCTATCTTATTCACATGCACATATCAATCCGTCGCTCTAATACAGATTGTCCATAAATAATATTCCAGTTTAAAAGTTATATTATAACAGTTTAATTTAGAATTTTTAAAACAAACCATGACATTAATTTGAAGGTAAACTTAATTAGTTTTTTTTTACAAATGTTCAATATGTGCATCTTTTGTTATACAGCACACATCCGAAATAAAGTTCAATTCTCCCCACACTTTGGTTAACACGTTCGGAGTAATGAAAGCGATAGCCACTTCAATTCTGTGTCTCAACTCTGGCAAACTATCAGGTAGCGACGGAACGTAGACACGATCTTTTATAAAGCCCCAAAGGAAAACTTCGCATGGCGTTGTTAGTTTAACGTGGAGGCCAACGAAAAAGAGCTATGTAGTCTCAACCATTACGACCAATCCAACGGTTAGAAGGACTTCGACGCTCAACCACGTGGGCTATAGCCATTTACAAAATCAACCACCCATTTTTATATACGTAAATATCTTAGGAGTAATGCTTATACCACACAAACTAAATATCATAAATACTTTCAGGTTCTTTTGGCTTTAAATTTAAACAGTATTGAACTCATATACATGCATAGTATATTTGTTAAGCCATAAAATGTGCCAAATCAAATTATAAACATCCTTCCTTTTAATGTTAGGAGAGCTTATTTTTTATGTCTGCCTCCTTGTTCACTATCACGTAATTTTAAAAACAATTCCAATCCTGGAATAATAGGTGGACTGGGAAGTGATCAGACGACATTTCGTGTATCACTCTGTGTTCGAGGCCCGTTTTAACCCTTTTCTTTAACACAATACATAATATATCGGGATTGGACCTTAGTGCTCCACTGTCAAGAGTTGGCTAGGAGGGAGCATAAATTTGATATATTTTTTCCAAAACTCGCGTCTTTGCAATAACTTGTCATTGGCTGTGCTGCTCCGACAGATCCAGTCTTTGTGTTTGACATTGATATCGCCAACTGCCAGAAATGCTGGAGCTTATTCCCCGTTAGTGACCTACCCGGCGGTGCATACATTGAGAATAGCAGTATTGGCTGATTATTTATCGTAATATTTACACCGACCGCTTATAATTTGTTAAATTCTGTTAATTTATATTCTTTTTGTTTGATACTTTTGTGGACCACTAGGGCAACCTCTCCTCTTCTAGTATCGCGGTCACTTCTATACACGTTGTAATTTAAGACCGCGAGGTTGAAATCAGATGAGTTTTACTTACTGAAGCATTTTAAATATTACAGGTATTTAAATACGATTATTTTATTTAAAACATTTCGTGCTATCCAATAAAGGATGGTAAGTAACCTGCTGTCAAAGTGGGTAAAATTAATGTCAGATCCTAAATTAAGGGTGTGCGGCGTTAAAGGTGGCCGCTAAGGCTGTCACGAAGCTTAAATTTTGTTCTGTAGTGAATTTGGACGGATCACACCAAACGGCCATCAAGTGGCACATTGGTTACAGGGTGTGTGCCTCTAGGTCTGGCTGGGTTCGCCATGACTGGGCATATTCCAACTAGTTCCGGTCAAGAGTCGAGCTTTGGTTTCGGTCTGCTGCCATTGCTTGTGGAGGAGGGGGGGGGGGGGGGGGTTGCGTATCCCGGGGGTCGCCAGTCTTGTTCCTGGGACTGGTGGCCTGACGGGGTCAGCTTGTCAGGAGGAGGGGAGGGGGAACTGGGCAGCTGTTGTGTTGCAGCCCGCTGGTGGTCGCGCTACGCACGACGGGACTGCACTTCCCTGTCCTTCCTCTTCTGCCGGAGGAAATTGGCGCCCAGCCTTCCTGCTCGTACGCCCTGCAGCCACACGGCAAATGGCACAACAGTGCGGGCCCTCGCATCTCGCGCCCTCCGCCCTGGTCGCGCTTTCTCCCGCCGGCGCGGCGGTTCTTGCTGCACCGCGGGCACCCTGGGAAAGCCCTACACCTCTTGTCCACGTGACCGAACCTCTGGTAATTCACCGCACTGCATGGGGCCCTTTGGAGTGCCTGTAATCCTCGACTCTTACGCTGAGGCCTTGCGAAGTTGGTGATTGCGCAAAACCTTTCAGAGTGTATGTTTCGGGGCAACTCAACAAAGAGATTGTTTTGATTGGTCGTCGGGTCTGCCCGTTGGTCAGGAACCCGGAGCCTTGCACAGGCAGAGCTATTTTTAGTGAACTCAGCTCGCGAGAATTCCTCGTCGGTGCTGTCGCCCCACTGTATAGCAGCACGGAGTGTTGTTACCCCCGGCTTGGTGGACGGCTCGTTCTGCACTGTGGTGGTTGCGGTCGTGACTAGCGGCTCATCACGGCCCCTGCTCAACACACGACCATTTCTCCTCCAAGGTCGCGTCCAGGGTGGCCTTAATCACTGGTTAGGTGCGGGTTTTCATCCACAAATACATGCACGGGTCTAACCTGTGTTTTGCGCTGGGTTTTCCCGGATTTGTCGTTTTTGCGCAGGGAGATAGAAAGTGGGCAAAATTTATGTCAGATTCCAAATTAAGGGTGTGCGGCATTAAAGGTAGCCGCTAAGGCCACGAAGCTCTTATTTATTCCTCTAGTGAATTTGGACGGATCATACCACCTAACGGCCATCAAGCGGCACATTGGTTACAGGCAGGGGCGGAACAACAGGGGTGGTAGGGGGGGGGGGGGCAAGGGTATTATGTAATATGGCCCGGAAGGGAGGGGGGGGGGGTGGAACCTGCTGGCTAGACGTCTGCGCGGCTTGTGGCCGGACGATCGTACGTGGCCCGTCTCTCTCCTGTCTTTCTTTCTCCCCTCGTCGAACATTTCGGGGTCTGGCGGCGGAGCGTCGGTGCATTCCCGCCCGACTGGCTGTCCAGGGTGTCTCAAGCAGAGAGAAACACTGCAGCAGACAACAAACACACCCACTGACCACGCGCCCGGGACTGAGTTGGCAGGGTTACGTGGCTGGGCCGGGAGAAGGCGATGTCGCCTAGGATGTTTTTTTTTTTTTTTTTCGCGGGCTTGCACTCGCTTGTAAGCAACTTAAATTGCCATACCACCAGGGCCTGTAACCTCAGCGGAGCTCCCGTGGAAAACTTATTTTTTTTTTTTCATTCGTACCACGAAGCGAGGCGGCCGACCTCGGAGATGTCCGGAGGTGCTCGGCAGTCTGACTGGGGGTCGGTGAACGCTGCGGCGGGCGGTAACCGGCGCGAACTGCCCTTCTCCGGCGGATACCGCGACCAGGCGGCGCGCGCATGCGCGGTGGAAACTCTCCGAGCGGCGCTCATCCCCGTGTTCGATCTCACCAAGTTTCAAAAATTCCGTCGAGAACCAAGGGCGAACTCGAAATAAAAAGGGGGGGATACTAACTAGACTAGTTTCTATCTGGAACGAGAACTTCAAACCAACCAAACAAAAACCTTTCCCGACAAAAACACGTAGCCAAATGGAGGGGTCTGTGAGGTACAGACCCCTCCCTTCCTTCCAGGACTTAAAACAACAACAAAAAAAATTGGTTGTCTGTAAAGTCGGTTTACGGACGATAGTTTAACGTGACAACGTTATAACCTGAAAATAAAACAGAAACACCCCCATACATGTTTACCACCCCTCAAATAATTTTTTTTATGATTTTGATACATTTTACTAAATTGACATTAAAAATAAGATGAGAATTACTGTTTATCTGAATTTGAAAATAATGAATACTACCCACATTCAATTGTCTAAATAAGATTGAAAAAAAAAACACCTCAATTTCTCTTACCCACAACTAAGACCGTATTTTGGCACTTTTTTAATTGAAGTATTGGACAAACGGCGTTGAAAATAAGAAGGAAACTACTGTCTACAACTAATTTCGAAAATAGAAATATCATTCCTCTTGATGAAGCATTCATTTTTGTACGTAAGCTCGGTCCATGCGGGTACTTCAGGTTGCTGTATAAAACAAGTATTTATTGTTTATGAGTTTTGAAAAAAAAAATTGAAAATTTAATCATTTATACACGTGTATTCAAAAATAAAAAAACATACATTACTATTGACTCTAAAACACTGGCAAATGGGCCGCAGTCGTAAGTTCTTACACGGTTACACAGTGCGGTAACTGATATATTTGCAAATATTTTTTCATAACTTCTGGGGAGGGGATACACCCCCCCCCCCATCAATAGTGGATATTTAAGAGGGGTGGATATATACATGTCCCACTCGGAAAAAAAAATCTATCTTTCCCATCAACAAAACGAAAGAAATTGAAAGCAAACAGCAGACAAATTGGTGTTTCTCCCTCCTGTGAGATCCCTAGAATTTGCGCCGCCCTGGGCTATTTACTGTTAAGGGCCCTCCCTGGGAAAATTAAAAAAAAAGATAACTCTTTCAAACAAAATTACAAGCCAACTTGAAACTTAGTTCCGACGATGGTTTTGTGATTTATCTTAATACATTTTAACAATCATTCTTGATAATTTGTCCTCGATTCAGTTTTATAAAAGATTGCCATTAAATTGAGGCGGAATCGTTTAATTATACGTGGCAATAAATAATTTCAAAGTTTTTTTTTCTAATACGAAATCATGGTTTAAAATTGGCATTGACCAGTTCTTTAATTGACGTGCTAGTAACATTAAAATTTTCATTTTCCCATTAAGCGGTCCCAGGACGACTGCCCGGTTTGACACGAACACGCAGAAAGCATCATTAATGAAATGGCGAAATTTTATCAAATATTGATAATCTTTTCTGGTACATTACAGCTCCGTCCACCAGCATCCAGTGCAAGCGACACTCAAAACTGACCCCCCTTTAATATGAATAAACTTGAAATGAGAACTAAGCATATATATATATTATATATTATATATATATTTATTTTTATATATAGTGCTTGGTTGTGAAAAAATTTTGGTGTTATTGCTAAATATCATTGTAAGGAGATAAAATATACACTAGTATTTAAAGCCTGGTCATAAGATGTTAAACAAACAAAAAAGTTCATCTTAATCATCAGTCTTGTAATTCTGTGTGTCATCCTCGAACATACAAAAGTACAGTTTTATAATAGTATAGATTTAGACTATAAATATATGCAAATCACAAGACGTCATCATCCCTACAACCAGGAACTGTAAAATTATGGATAAATAAAATTTAATTGTTCGGGCTTCTAATTATAAATAATGATTAAAGTTTTTTTACCAAAATTTGTGAAGTTTATACTATTTTGATTCTAATGTGTCATTTTCTGTCACTCTGCGATAGATTAGTGAGTAAAAATTCGATTCTCATGATATTAAGAAAATCGTAGCACTCTATGCGTTTTTTCGTCTGAATAAAAAAATATATTGGTAAAGTAATATGGGGAAAAGATCCGCACAGGGAGAAGACCCTGTTTTTTTTTTTTAATATTTTCTGGAGATGAAAACAGTTGGCAACACTGATTCAGTACATATGTTCATATGCATATTTGCATATTTATCATAGGGTGTGTATTGTAGAAAATAATTCCTTACGCAATGGAATTAAAAATATTTTATGCTCTTTTTAATCTCCGTTACAAAATTGCTTGTTACAAATATTTTTATTACTAAAATTTGGTCTGATCAAGGGTTTTAAATTTTAATTCAAACACTCTGCTCTGTGCCTTACAAATGTTTATTCCTCCAATTAAAACATTTTAATACTTCGGGTGTTATATTATGTTTATATTGACGCCAGTCCTAGCTTTCAGACGCTTAGATACGTAATGAAGACTTGTCAACATCCATTTCAGCATCTATTTTCCTTTTACAATAAACTTCTACGAGTTTCATCTCTGCAACTACTACCATTTAGGTCTACATACATCATGTTTAGTTTTCCTCTTGTAGTTATTGTAATATACCATAAGTTTATTATATTTTACAATCCATATTTCTAAATTACGGCCAGGAATTTACAGTATAATACACACACACATATATATCTTTATATATATATATATATATTTCTTGTGTGCGTGTGTATGTCACTGAACTCCTCCTAGACGGCTGGACCGATTTTGATGAAATTTTTTGTGTGAGTTCACGGGGATTCGAGGATGGTTTAGATTCACAATTGGATATTTTATCTCGATTCTGAGTTAAGAAAAAACTAAAAAAACACGCTTTAAAAGCAAAAAAACTAAGCATTGTTGATAATTAGCCTCCATGGCAACGGGCTTTTGCATTGTTGTTGCCTTCTGCGTAACCATGGGAAAGGTTTTTGGTAACGGCAGTGGCGTGCCCAAGAGGAGGGGTATGTATAATGAGAAGATACAAAATGTCCAGCGTAGAAATACTTACCGCCATATGTACATTTGGGCAGGGCAATGTCTGTCGGGTCCGCTAGAAAGATATATAGAGAGATAGAAATATAAATAGAAAGATAGAGAGAGTTATAGAGATAAACATAGAGAGATAGAGAATTAGAGAGATAAAGAGAGATGCTTAGTATACGTTTAAAAAATTACAAAAAAAATTGATTGAGGCTTTGCAACGCATGCCGGGCATTATCTAGTATATGTATACAGTAGAACCCCTCATATCCGACCTTCCCACAACCGACTCCTCCGGATATCCGACCTAGTCTCCGTGGTTGAAGAGCCTGTTCAAACTTGAAAAAGTGACGCATCTACATGTCTTCGTGTCGCAAACTGTCAGTTCAGCCGTGATTGTTGGTGCAGAATGTGCTCCTACTATAATCTTGTACGGTTCTGTGTTTTTTTAAAACGTAACGTAATGTATTGTGGGTATAAAAAGAGGAGGGACACTTCCGCAAAATCAAGATTTGGCAAAACTGAAACAAAAATACATTACTGAATTCTTTAAATAAGGTATGCTTACATTGTATTCATCTTCTCATTTATAATTTAACATAAGTAAATGTTTGAAATTTATACAGCAACATTTTTACAAATAAAGCTGTATTACTGTACATATAGCTGGAAAAGGAGTTTTTTTTTTGCTCCTACGGATTTCCGACCTTTTGGCCGTCCCGACCATAGCCCGGTCCCGTCATGGTCGGATATGTGAGGTTCTACTGTATATATCTTTATATATATATATCTTTATATATATTTCTTGTGTGCGTGTGTATGTCACTGAACTCCTCCTAGACGGCTGGACCGATTTTGATGACATTTTTTGTGTGAGTTCACGGGGATTCGAGGATGGTTTAGATTCACAATTGGATATTTTATCTCAATTCTGAGTTAAGAAAAAACTAAAAAAACACGCTTTAAAAGCAAAAAAAATAAGCATTGTTGATAATTAGCCTCCATGGCAACGGGCTTTTGCATTGTTGTTGCCTTATGCGTAAACATGGGAAAGGTTTTTGGTAACGGCAGTGGCGTGCCCAAGAGGAGGGGTATGTATAATGAGAAGATACAAAATGTCCAGCGCAGAAATACTTACCGCCATATGTACATTTGGGCAGGACAATGTCTGTCGGGTCCGCTAGAAAGATATATAGAGATATATATGTAGAAAGATATATAGAGATAGAGATATAAATAGAAAGATAGAGAGAGTTAGAGATATACATAGAGAGATAGAGAATTAGAGAGATAAAGAGAGATGCTTAGTATACGTTTAAAAAATTGATTGAGGCATTGAAACGCATGCCGGGCATTATATATATATATATATATATATACATATATATATATATATATATATATATATATGTGTGTGTGTGTGTGTGTGTGTATTTTACTGTAAATTCCTGGCCGTAATTTAGAAATATATATATATATACACACACACTTCTGTTGTATGTTATTAATGAAAATAATTTTGTTGGTTTTATTTGTGTGCAACGGGTTATTCCTGAACAAACAATCTTCGAGGGTAACATTTTTGAGACGTGTTATAAATTGAGAGTTTAATTTTTGTTGATTCCTGTTAAAAAATTGTCACTTATAATATTATAATCAGGTAGGCAATGAAACATACGAAATGATGTATTTTTCAGTTGATGCCTTAGTAAATCTGAGAAATACCGTCATATAATAGAGATTACACAAAAATTAAAGACAACATATTGAGACCTGGCCAAGCCTTCCTTCTCGTTTGTTTGTGATAGAGCATCATGGCATAAAACATAAAAATTAAACTATATATAATTTTAAAATCTAGTAATATCTGCTGTTACAAAGCTGAACTACTTGGAAATTCTCTCTGATGGATTATTTAAAATCTTATTAAAGTAGTTGTTTCAATTTAAATCTCTTAGTATGCATGAAGATAATATGGATCCCGGATATTTGATGGTAGTGGTATAGAAATATCACCAGAGTAATTATTGCAGCAATGAGTTCAACTTGGAAAAAAAATGCCAAGGGCCTTGAGAGGACCGAGTGTATTTAGGGTCTTTAGAAAAAAAATCATTTAGTGGCATACAGTGAGAGAAATCCTTAGGTCGAAGAAATATCTTGAATAATCAACGCGGTATCTGTACAACCAAGCTGACTAATGATAACGAGGACGGGTCTGCAACACTGCTCTGACACCTCCGAGGATATGCGAAAATACAGCTTGTTGGGTTATTATGATTATTATTATTATTTTTCCTTGCCTTATCTCTCAGGGTCGTCACCAGCCGAGAACATCACGTTTGGCGCGGACAGAATAGTAATCTCACTTATCTCCAGACGCCGCAATTGTAGTCTGAGATGCTCGCAACTCATCAGCGCATTACCGTAGCCAACTTCCGCTTCATTGCTGTGTCGACTCAGCGCTCGAAAAAAAAAAAGGTCATACACGTCGATTTAGATCTCAGTGGCGGACGCAGGGTGGGACATACCCCCTCCCATTTCTCCCAAAGTTGGGAAGTAGTATCTATGTTATTATAAGTGATGGACGGTGAGTTGTTACAATACCTGGCTTTTTCTAATACGTTATGAATACGTAGAGAAATAAAAATGTATAGTATCCCTACTGATAATATAAATCCAAAAGTGTGTTTTTTTCTGTTTGTCCTTTCACCCAGAAATGGAGCAATGGATCGACTTCGTTTTTTTTTTTTTTTTTGCATTTACAAAGTTTATGGGCTGGAGAGTGACATAGACTACATATAATTATGGAATTTCATCCCTAAGGGAGTAAAAAAAACGAATAAATTCAGTTTTATAATAGAAAGTCATACGAGGTAGGTCATAGACACACAAACTGTGGGTTTGTGTCATTTATCTATGTCCGCCCCAGTGTCATATAGTAAGGTGTGACAAATTCCTATCCTTCTCTATGACAAAACCTATCCGCTTAGTAAAGCTCGCGGCTGCTAGCGATCTACAGGCGCTGATAACAATATAGTTTGGAAATTCGTCAATAGATGGCGTTGTTTTGAGTTTGTAAAGCGCTATGGGTTACCTGCCTTCCCACAAAATGAAGCTAATGATTGGCATCTTGGGTTTGCATCGGGATTGCGCAATCAATGGGACTTGAAAACCAAAATTTCCCGTTTTTCAAGTTTGTGTCATACAGACTTGAAACTCGGTAGTGGTGTTCCTTATATTATGATGTGTTTAGCCTGGGTAACGCTGGGTACTTCAGCTAGTATTAAATTAATTCAATAATTTTATAAATTTTGAATTAAAATACATTTTGAGTTGATACTAATTTTGCGATACGTTAGGTTAGATGTTACTCATTATTTGCGAGTACTGAAATACTAGTTTCCATTTTTTTAAACGTTTTCAAATTTAAATTTTTTTCTTTTATTCCAAATCTCCCCCAGAAATGATTTTTGTATCCGCCACTGTTTGAGCTGTCAAACGGCAGTGGCTGGAATCACACTGAGGATAGATCGTTGGCTTTCGTGACCAGAGTCACTGACTACGTCTCTGCTTCTGGGTCAAGGCCTCGTCCGTGAAAAGGATGCGCCCGGCGTTTCAGCATGCCTTGTCACAGCCATCCTCAAGGGCGATTTACATCTGAAGGCCTTGTATTTTGGCACAGCTCGGCTGCGAATGTGCGCGCGCGCGCAGACACACACACACACATACAATGTGTCCTAAAATTCTCGCAAGATTTTATTGTGCACCATTTTTGCGGTAAAGTGTAAAGTGTTGTCAACGACAACTAAAGAAAATAAAGATATCGTGTCAGCTGACAGTTCAGGGTTAGTATAAAAATTCCGTACACAACCATATACTTTATAATTTATGAAAAATATAAATGTATAATTTTTAATTAAATACGTGTGTGTTCCGTTTAGGTTACTTCTTGTGTGAATTTTGGGACAGTATGTATATATATGTATGTGTATATATATATATATATTAATATAGAGAGAGAGAGAGAGAGCAGTGCCATAAAACTAGGCCTTCAATATTGTTGCTTCCTCCTTGAATATGGGAAGCCAAGAATTATATATTGAAGCTAGATGGTTGGAAAGGAAAGAAACTGGAAGACTTAATTTTGAACTTTGCAGGTTATATTTAATAACAATTACTTATAGTTTATTACTTAATATTTGCCTTATGCAAGGCACAAAGTACATAACTTATTTTATTTCAGATTATCTTTGAAAGATTTGTGCAATGGGAGTGCATGGTTTGATGTAAGCTGGACATACGCCATTGCTAAGCACATGTGTGTATTTGTGGTTTTTTTTTCGTTCTGTAGTCCATTTTTCTTTGTTTTACTTTGTTGGCCAAATTCCTGTTGTGGAGTATTGTGTGGTGTTTATATCCTGAAAACAGCAATTTGTTGCTTAATTTGTGTTTTTGTCATTTGTGTTTTTTTTTAGTTTTCTTCTACAGACATACATGTGCTTAGCAATGGCGTATGTCCAAAAGCTTACATCAAGTTATTTTATTGCAACTGCCAATCTATACTATAATAAAACAGTAGTTTTTTTCTGTCTGTCTGTCTGTCTGTTTGTACGCGGTGTTCCACAAAACTACTATACGAATTTTAATGGGGTTTTCAAGTTAATTTGAGCGTAGCAGAGAAAGAAATATAAGCTTTATTTCATAAAAATCGGCTTAAGGAAAGAAGAGAAATCTTAATTTTATGACATACAATATAATCAATATAAGAAGCCATTAAGTTTTGCTGTTGTAAGGAACTAAGTAGAGTGTAAGAAAAAAATTAAAAAGATCCTGACAGTTTGTAGTGTCGCCATATTTGTTTCAATTTTCAATACCCTTTTTGTATATTACAATTTAAATTGCAGAGAAAAAATCATGTTTCATAGACACATAAATAGTGAGTGTGTGTCATTTCTCTATGTCCACGAGGTCTCGCCGCTTCAATGTTCTCCTTGGGGCGAACCCGTCCGCTTAATTAAATTAAATAAACAGCTTTTATCGTTGAATGATTTATTTCATGAAAATCTTCTCTCATAAAGACACTAATGAATCACCAACATGTTCGATAACAATAAATTGTGATATGGCAAAAGTGTTACAAGATTGCTCTCTAATCGTTTGGGATGAATGCACGATGGCGAATAAAAAAGCAGTTTAAGTTGTGGACAGGACACTACGGGACATTAGGCGCGATGAAAGGCCAATGGGGAATGTCACACTACTCTTTTCAGAATATTTTCGGCAAACTCTACCAGTTGTAAGTCGAGGGACTAAAGCCGATGAAATCAAAGCTTCACTGAAGAATTCTTACCCCTGGCCACAAATAAAAAAACTGCAATTAACAATTAACATGAGAACACAGCTGGGTGGTAATTCTCATGCGCAAGAATTTTCCGGTGTTCTATTAAAAGATGGAGAAGGTGCCCTCCCTGAGCAACAGGGTCAGATGACGCTTCCAGAAATATTTGGCAGAGTCTTATCTTCGGAAGACGAACTCATACGTTCGGTATTCGGGGATCTGTCAAACATACACCATCAGGAACATACGTGGTTATGTGAACGTGCCATACTCACTCCAATAAATGACCAAGCTGCTGCAATCAATGAAAAATTTTCAAACTAATTGAACAGGGCTGAAGTGGTTTATACATCGTTTAACAGCGTCCTTAATCAGGACGACGCCACTAATTATCCAGTTGAGTTTTTGAGTTCTCTTACTGCAAGTGGTCTTCCTGTTCACAAAATTGTTCTCAAAGTCGGTGTTCCAATAATGCTTCATAGGAACCTTACTCCCCCAAAATCGTGCAATGAAACCCGACTTAAAGTAACTGCTCTACAACGAAATATAATCGAAGCTGAGATTCTTACTGGATGTGGTTCAGGTGAAACTGTTTTCATACCACACATCCCGAATAACTTCCCGTTCGGGTTCAAGCGCACACAGTCAGGGCCACAACTAGAGTCTCTGGCAACCGGGGCATGGATGGATTCATGTGCCCCCCCCCCCCCCCTCTTTTTTTTGCTGATACCACACCAATAAAGCGGATGTCCGGGGACTTTCCCTCGGAAAAATTGTGCTATTTAAGCATTTTCCATACCTACATTTAACAGTTTCTGTGCTACTGTAACTTCCATGCAAAAACTTTTTACCAGTTACCAGTTGTAGTAGGAATTACAATGCAAGCCGGCGATTTCGGCGCCCCCACAGCTTTGCGCCCGGGGCGTATGCCCCGCTTGCCCCCTCCTAGTTGCGGCCCTGCACACAGTTTCCAATAGCAGTTTGTTTTGCGATGACAATAAATAAGTCTCAGGGTCAGAGCCTTAAGGCATCTGGTATCGACTTAAGGTCTTATTGTTTTTCCCACGGCCAGATGTATGTGGATTGCTCGCGTGTCAGTAATGCAGGCAATCTTTACATTCTAGCTCAAGACGGGAAAACAGTAAATGTGGTTTACAAAGTAATTTTATGAAGTGTCTTCCCGACATTACATTTGAAAGTAGAAACATATTTACCCAAAATTTAGGTAGTAACATATTTTTATTGCAAAGACTGAAATAGAGGTGAGAAAAATTATCATTTGTGAACATAAGAAAACTACTACAACTGTATCAACTGTTATGTTATAATGTTTAAATTTCTAAATGGAGCAAGATAATACAAAATTCCATGCGGAAAAAGCGTGGGCAGCAGCTACGTTTAGTTATAGGTATAGGGCTATGCATGCTGATTTTTCATATACTGCATGGATGCGAACATGTAAGAATAATCTATCTATCTTACTATAATAAAACAGTATTTCTTTTTCTGTCTGTCTGTCTGTTTGTACGCGGTGTTCTACACCACTACTATAGAAATTTTAATGGGGTCTGGCGTATAACAGTCATTACTTAATTATTTGCCTTCAATGCAGTTACCTTATTTCACGTCCAGCGAAGCGAGTGGGTTCGGCTAGTATAATATATATGCCTAACCATTTAAAAAAAATAAAAGTTTAATTGCTATACGCCAATAATTTCGCAGGGAAAAATGCATATTGCAGCTAACCACTAACAACTTAAAACATTCTGTTCAATTATGTAGTACGTGTTTACGAAATAATTTGTGAATATCGAACTATACGAGGCCGAGGTTTTCTTGGCTTGTGGGTTTCAACCGCGTCAAGAGCGGAGAATTCACCGGCTTTTCCGTTGGGCGTTGCTGCAGCGTTTGAAACGTTTCCCACGACTCGGATACAAGACGGGCATCTTCCGTTCCCGTCTCGTGTTACCGACAAGCTGCTGACTGATTGTGTGTGATTTTAGCCCTTATGGGACAGCCCCTAAGACCAGAGTTCGGGCGAGTCGGTCCATCGCCCAGGGCTACGCTACCAGCAGGCCCTCGCACTGGCACATTTCATTTTACAAACTCCTTTGTTAAAAAAAAAAAAAATACGGAAGTTATTCGGAAAAGAATTATTTTTTTTTTCCAACATGCAATTTAAAATGCTGGTCAATTCACGACTTCGTATGAGAAAATATTTCCTGGATTTCATTGCCCCTACACAATAACGCGATTTTTACAGGAATCTGATATCAATAATTCATATAATCCCACCCGAAAATAATTTATCTGGAAAGAATTAAAAAAAAAAATTCTTGAGATTATTGTTACAATTTATTGGCTTAAAAAAAACTTTGTTTCAAAGAGTTTATTTTCCAAAATTTTCGAGGAAAATGGTTTGGTGAGTAATGCCCCTGCTGCCGTGACAGCAAATGGTCCCAGGAACCACGAAGTCCATGTCAACCATTGCCAAGACCAGCTTTGTGATGGAGTCGTTGTTACGGCTCGTCCTGGTGTCTTAAGCTGAAGCAAGACATTTTTGACGTGACAACGTCTAATAAATCGATGAACGCCGGCTGCACGCAGGAAAAAGTGTCCCGTTACGCTGTGTCCCGTTACGCTTATTGTACGCTTGTGCCGCATCTATCTCTCTTCCACTCGATTGGAACAACCATCGATTTGTCTTTTTCGAGGCACTTTAATCTTGAAACACTCCCATTCGTTTCCTACTTTTCCTATCATCTTCCTATCCTTAACAGAATAACACAGATTGTAATAAGTTAAATAGCAAACATGTATATAATTTATAGTTAAAATAATCTCTTCGTTAAAGTAATAAACATATTTAAATTAATGAGTGCAAATAAAAGTAAATTTATCAAGATTGTAGATTTCATTTCACTCCTTTGTATCCATACAAAATAGTGATAATTCAATAAAAATTATTCAATTTTATTCATAAAAGTATGCAATCATTTCATCAATGTTTTATTATGACGTTGTGACGTTTAACTATCGTCCGTAAACCAATTTTACAGACAACCAATTTTTATTTTTTGCAAGGAAGCGCTTTCGAGCAGATGTCGAAGGGACTGAAAGTGACCAGGAAAAAGATTGCCTGTTTAAACACAGATTATTACATAGGCATTGTGGGAGAACCTCCTACAGAATGGTCAAGGATTTTTGGCTTACAAAATCAACCGAACGCATGAACTAGGGCTTAACGTCACACCAACAGCAGAATCACTAGAGACGATGAGGTGCAATTGGATGTGAACGGAGCATCGACGGATTGATTAGTTAGGGAGATGGGAAACACCTTATAAAACCCACGGGGAATCATAAACAGGATCGCTTTGGTAGTAGGTGGTCATTCAACCACACTGTTGAAAATTTTCACCTTTAATCTACGAAGAACGCTGGCTACATATTATTCAGAGATCTTCGTATATTTATGACTATTTGCGTAACTTTACGAACACTGTGTTCACTTACGTTGAACACGAATCCAAAATAATATTATTGTTATATTAAACAAAATATTCAAAAGCTGTTTAAGTCTACGTTAAAAAAACACTTTTTTGTGCAAGTGTATGTGTGCCTATATTTAGAAATAATCATACAACTGATACTTCGAAACACGGATTAGTTTCTACGAAGACCCAGTTATTTGAAATAACGAGGAACTATTCGCTTATTTGTATTAAATTGTTCGTTGAAAAGTCCGTGCATTTACTGTAATTTATGACATGGCACAGTGGCTCTTCTCCAGATATAGTTGGTTTTAAGTTCCTTAAGCCGAGCGGGTTAGAAATTCGGTTAGGTTTTCCTGATTTCGGTGTTTCATGCTTTCCAAAAAAAAAAACTTCAGATGAGAGTTGAAATGGTTTCGATGGAAAACGTCACTGACTTTGAGGACCAAATATAATTCTTGAAACCAATCCCAACGATATATATATATACACGAATAAATCATGAATAAATTATTATTTAATATCTTTAGACCTGTTTTTAAATACCGTTTTGTTCTGTTGAAAAACCATAAAATGCAATATGTGGCATGTAACAAAGAAAAGAGAAACAATTCAATTAAAAATGTTATTTAAAGTAAAATAAATATAAATAAATCATTTATAAGAAGAATAAACAATAAAAATATATAAAGTACAAAAATAGAAATGACATTTTTTTTCACAGTCTGTGAGATTATCATAGTTTCATAACGGTGTCTGCTGACAATTTATACTACACATGCAAACAAAGACGGATAATACAAACAAATTAACCTGATAAAATTTCTTTGTTCAAAGATTACTTAAGCGGGCTGTGAGAGTAACAATGTTGCCAGATGGCCATAACTACTATAGGCCACCTTCGATTCCACCTTACCCAGAATCACTGGACAATGAAATTGAGTGAGTCCTTACTAAGACACCTCGTTTTGGATAAAAAGTTAAAATTAAAACAAAATATTCCTCAAGATGTAATCAACGTTTAAGTTTGTTTCAAATGGAAACCAAGTGTAGTCACTCTGATTGAATTCACTCATGCTGTTTTCACAATTATACTTTTACATCCTTAATTGAAAACCTAATTTTGTCCTGGAACCAGTAATATCCGAGGTTTCTAACCTTCAACGTCTTCTCTCATGCTGTCTTCACAACTGTGCGGAGAGTAAACTTGAAGTAATTTTTTTTCCCTCGCGGGTTTTCGTAACTTTGTTTGAAGTCCTTGAGCTGTCCGTCCCGTTCACATGGCTAAGGCTTCTTACGTGTGTGGTTAACTCAGTGACTCCAAATGCCCTGCTGTGTTTCCCCACTCTGCTACTACGTACCTTTACACCGCATGTCAGAAGAAAACTGCCAGCACGGTTATTACTAGGATCTACGCGTCAATAGCGCATTGACACGAATCTTTAATTCACGTGAACGCGAAGTTACGCTGTAATTAAGTAACCTTTATTTTTTCCGACTCAACACATTAAAAAAAGGAATAACATACTTTTCTTTAGTTAAAAAAAAAATCAATATCTGGTATTCAACAACCAACAAAGACATTCAACTTATAAAATAATGAAACTGGAGAAGAAGTATTGATAACTGACTTTAGTATTGCCCTCGAAAGAGTTCATAGAACCAAAAAGTACTAGTAGATAATAAAACGTACGCAGGTAATTTAACACGTGAGAGCATTTTTTTGTTAATGTGCCACCTCAGGCGGTTTCGAACATTACGATCCTAATTACATGTAAGATGCGTGAAACAATTAATCACAATGAGCACCTCCCCAACAGACTTCGTATAACCCGTGCATTTACGATTAATAAGATGGACGAACAAAAAATGGGCCTTTTAGAAAGAGGGTTATATAATTCACATTTGTAGCGTTTAGAAATGAGAGAGGTTTTGCTGTCTATACCGGTAAATATTGGGATATGAAAGAGTTATCATTGTCTGTAGTATATTGTTGATTAACGTCATTATCTTTGTATAGAAAGTGAATAATAATAGTCTTTATATCAACGGCGGAAACTCGAACTATAAATTTTTCATTATGATGCCCTCAAACGTTATGGAAGATTTAAAATTTTTTAAATGTCAACATAAAAAACTGAAATAACAAGATTCAGAAGGAAACAACACAGAAAAGTTTACAAGGAGCTCATTATCTGCTTGTATATAACACAATTTATTGCTAAGAGTGAGTTAACATTTATTAGTGAAACAAAAAAAAAGGAAACACAAAAGCACAAATTTTGTGATATTGACGGAAGTGGTAATTTTTTTTTGACGTGACAACGTCTAATAAATCGATGAACGCCGGCTGCACGCACAAAAAAGTGTCCCGTTACGCTCATTGTACGCTTGCGCCGCATATATCTCTCTTCAACTCGATTGGAACAACCATCGATTTGACCTTTTCGAGGCACATTAAACTTGGAACACTCCCATTCGTTTCCTACTTTTCCTATCATCGTCCTATCCTTAACAGAATAACACAGATTTGAAGAAGTTAAATAGCAAACATGTATATATGTTATAGTTAAAATAATTTCTTCGTTAAAGTAATAAACATATTTGAATTAATGAGTGCAAATAAAAGTAAATTTATCGATTAATTTGTAGATTTCATTTCACTCCTTCTTCGTATCCATACAAAATAGTGATAATTCAATAAAAATGATTCCATTTTATTCAAAAAAGTATGCAATCATTCATCAATGTTTTGTTATGACGTTGTCACGTTAAACTATCGTCCATAAACAGACAACCGATTTTTTTTAAAGAATGTTTCACAAAATATTTATAAACTTTTGAGAAACGTGTCCACGGATGTCGTGGCGATCACAATGATGACTGGCCAGGCCTCGCCAAGAGGAGGACAGCAAGTCCGTGCTCGTCGGTGCAAGACTGCCGCGAGCTGATGACGACAGCCAGGGCGGCTATCAGCGGCTGCGTGATGAGGTTGTTTTCGCTTCTGGAGGCGCCCAGCGCGACATCTCCCAGCCGGGGAGCGCGTCCGGAAACATGTGCCGATTAACACCCTCCGGGGCGAGGCCTTGGAGCGCCCGGCCCGCCGATTCCGATGAAAGAGGTTCCCATTAGCGTTTCCCCTACCTTAATATTTTTTTTTTCACTTGCGTACGCCATACTTAAAATGGGATTAAGTCTCGCCATCTTGAAACTTCAAATATATTTTTTTTGATACAGCTTAACATATTTACCTATATATATTTTGGTTCGACATGGCACAGGAACTAGCTGCAGCTGCTTGTTGAAGTCAGCACTTGCGAACTGGTGTGTTCGCCCGCGTGAAATAGTAAGTTATTTTTCTCGTGACTTGTTAGTATATATGTGGTTACAACGAGGCACAGAATGTCCGAGAGATGAACTGATTTATGCCTTGACGTGCCAAAATATTTGGATGAATAATTAAAAGTTAGAAATATAGCAAAAAAAAATTGAAACATCCAAGATGTCGGGGCATAATCCCCCTATAAGGGCTCCACCCACCTGGGCACACACAGGGTGTGCAGAGATTGAGAAGAAAAACATGTGGCTTGAAAACTGCTCAAGATATCAGCTGTACAATAATAAGATGAGGGTGGATGAGTAATTTTCTGTTTCAGTTTTTTTTTTCGTTTTTAAACTGTATTTAATCGAAGAAAAAAAAATGACTAAGAAGCATTTTCACGTATAAATTTTAGGTGTGAAGCACCCGTTACAGATTCTTGATAGATCTATTAAACCCTATACCATATAATGTTATGGTCTCAACTGAAACTCACGGTAAGACCGCGCCAGTCCACAGCATGGACACCGCGCTAGAAGCACCAGCGAGCGTCGCACTTTTCATCTTACCCTCATCAGCACAAATACAACCCTGACCAGCCGGATCCATCAACGGGTTCTCGTAGGATGAGACCATTAACATATCACACTTACTGGCAGTTTGTAAACTACGATATTTTGACCCTAAATTGACCTGTGGTATGAAACAACAGAGTGTGATAAATTTTCTTTTATCATTTACCTGCGGTCTTATAGATCATGACATGGCTCCATTGTGTGTTTCTTTGTCATTTATAGTTCCCGGTTGATGTAGTTTCATGCACTAACATTTATACTTCAGAAGAAATAGGTTCCTTCTAAAACTACCTACGCCTGTAGTCTGTGCCGAAAAAGGTTTTTTTTTTAAATTTTTTTTAAGACTCGTTTATATGTATGGAGTTTACTTGCGAATGGCCCAGAAGCCAAGCGCGGCCATGGTGTGCCGGTAAGTTAGCGACTCTGCCGCGGTAACTGGTCCGGTAAACACTGGGGCGAAGACGGGTGAACATTCAAAAAAAGTACTGTTCATATCGGTGAGCAAGCTGCTGATTTCATCTTTAGGCGTGGCAAACTCTGGAGATTGATTGACCCACGTATTTATGCTGTTATCTCGAGTGCCAACCGTCAAGTGTATAGCAACTGATCATTAACTAAGATTATTAACATTTATCGGTTGAAAAAAAAATTCCATTTCTGTTTGGCCTACAGGCGAAGGTAGGGCTAGAAGGAATATTTTTTTTCATTCTGGAAACTTTACGTCTAAAGCGCTCTAAATCTTCTCGAATATTCCGATAGGATTACCAAACATTTTCACATAGGTACTCCATTCATCCGAAATTTTTCGAAATTATTTATTTTTTGGTGCATCCAGCCAAGGGCGTGGCCAGCCGATGGCCGGGAAAAGTGTGTATTTTTTTGCATTTGGCTACATTTTTTTGAATCTCCAGGGCTCTAGCGGGGGGCAGCTGCCCACCCTACCCCCCCTTGGCGACACCCTTGCGATCCAGCATTTTTTCGTAGGATTTCTAGAGCATTCTTGATGAGAATGACATGCCAGAGACTTTGTCCCTTAGCAGTGCCAACAGTTAAACTCCCATAAAAATAATATACCAATTTATTTTGCACCAAGTGATGGAGTTACCAAAACAAGTTTCAGACAAAAGATTTTGTAAATATGTATTTAGAAAAAAACAAAAAAAGTTAATGTTTTTTACTATGGTTAAAAAATATGCATTAGTTTAATAGAAAGTATTGTCAAAGAGCCTTAGCCTCAATAAATGGCTATTACAATGTGCACAATGGAAAAATTTATAAAAATTATCACACTTTTCAATTTGGTTTCCATACATTTTAATCAGTCTGTTGAATGCAGGGCGGTAGCGTTTTTGTAAATCAATTATTTTTGCGCTGCGCAATTCATTCACAATAATTTTTCTGTTGACCTCCGAGGGCGTAGACTACGTCGTCTTCAGCACCTTTTTAACTTGGCCATAGTTCACATCAGCATCATTCCACGATATAGAGTGCTCAATTAGTGTTAGATTATCACTTTGTAGTTGTCTGTCTTAAAGCAGACCACTCCCACGGTGGTTTAAAAATGTATTCACAAGTCCTGACTTCGTCGCCACCGATGACGAACGCCACGGAAAGTTGCTTGGTTACGCGCCCATCTCAGGGCGCAAGACACTGGACGTAGCACAGAATCAAAATGGCGGCATACAAGATGGCCGCCTAGGTCAAGAAAACCAATATGGCTACCATGACGTTACTATCCAATATGGCGGACACCGACACCAAACCACTCTAGGATTTAACAGGTTTGGAGTTTTTTTTAGGGTGACTTCTTCACAGCCGGTAGGGTAAGTCGAGGCAACGACGTCTTCATAGTGCGCACCTAAAAGAGCACACTGTTGAAAACGTACTATTTAAAGAAATAATTTAACTCAAAATACATTTCATTGTAATTTAAAAATACTTAAATCTTCGTAGAAAATACGTCGTATTTCGACTTCCGAGTTGAATGTTTCGTTCTAAACAAAGGTTAAGTCATTTGGACAAAAGAAAAGGTTATTGCTGTAGACATGCCATTTGAATATTCGATTGGATTCATGTGTAACGTAAATGAAATCAGTGTACGTAATTCAATGTAATTTCTAACATTGTAAATCTCAGTTTTCATTTCAGTTAAGTATTAAATACGAAATCACTACCCAAAACACTCTGATAGCAGCAGTAGCAGCAGCAGCAGCGCTCGATGCTGTTACAAATCTTGCAGACTTGTTAACTCGCACACTCCCGCACTCGAAATACTTTGCACACATTCTTTATACCTGTGCACTCACCTTTAACGATGTTGAACTTGCACGCTTGCACACGTGTTTCTGATATCTGTGTGCTCTGGTGAAAAAAAAAATAAAAAAAATCCTAGAGCGTGTATTTGTGAAGTGGGCTATGACGGGTCGTTACCAAAACGCCGAAATACCACAACGCCGAACGTACAATAACGCCGAATGCCAAATTGACCGCAACGCCGACAGCTAGAAAACTGCTGTGTACCACAACGCCGAAATACAGTAGCGGCGAAAAATGTTGCTACGGGGAGGGGGGGCCACAGGGGAAAAATGAAAAAACAACTGAATGAATTTGTGTGTGTTTTTTAAATGTACCTTAACGCCGAAATACCACAGCCTAACCTAACCTAGGCTAGCCTAACCTAGCCTAACCTAACCTAACCTTACCCAATCTAACCTTTGTGGCGGTCATGCAATTACATTTTTCAGCGTTAATGTATTTCGGCGTTGTGGTAATTCGGCGTTGTGGTACACAGCAGTTTTCTAGCTGTCGGCGTTGTAGTCAATTTGGCATTCGGCGTTATTGTACGTTCGGCGTTGTGGTGCGTCTCCGGCTATGACTTGTGTACCTATCGTGCGCCGTGTGGTTGTTGGTGAAGGAAGAGGGTTGAAGAGGTTTTGACGAGTGGGGGAGGGAAAGAAGGGGGGGGGGAGTGTCCCCCCGCGGTGCCGTGACCTTGGAGGTCGACGCGAGGCCTCACCGCGCAGCCGGGCGCCGTCACTCCGGCGCGCGCGCGCAACCCCGACGTCTGGCGGCGTCGCGACGCGGGAAGGCACTCGGCGCTAGCACGGGCGTCGGCGCGGCCGGGTTGGTTCTCCTCTGTCCGGAGGGGCAGGCGCGCTCCCGTCTCTCTCTCTTTTCTCCGCCGCGGAGAAGAAGACAAAAAAAAAATTGAAATTCTCGCCGATCAGGATTTAAGGTACGTACGAGCGCTTTTTATCGCGCGGTGATTTAGGACAATAAGGTCAATTCAACCACGGAACAGATAGTTTTGTCACGTATAATTAATTATTAATTTGTCGTGTTCTGGCCGCGCTATGTCAGGGGCGAAGCCAGGGGGGGGGGGGGGGTTAGGGGTTCAAACCCCCCCCCCCCATAGCACCAAATATTTAATTAATTTCTTATTCACCACTCAAACAAATTTCATATTAAAATTAATAAAATTTTTACCATTACAATATTAAAATTTAAGAACCGATAACAGATTAAATAGCACTATTTTACACCTTAAAATCCAAATTTTCACTGGGGAGGACTCCCGGATCCCCCGCTTTAATACGGGGGGGGGGGGAAGGGGGGGTGCATTCTTCTTAACACCCCCCATACACAAATCCTGGCTACGCCACTGCTATGTTAATGCAGTTTTGAGGTTTTGAAACATGATAGTAGTGGAAGTGGTTTACGAACAACTGAGATACTGATTATCTACAAACATGATGATGTGTGTTGTTTAATTTTAATTCAAAATGATTATTAAATTTTTCTATTTTTTTCTCTCACAAATTTCAACTAGATATACATTGCTGTGTAATAACCATTTTTAAATTAAATTAAAAGTATACAGTACATCAATGTTGTACAGCGTCATTATCTAAGGTGTTCGTAAACAAAAGGAAGAGTTTAGGACTATTTATAACACCCGCCATGTTTTAAAATACCGAAAGATATTAAAAAACGCCGTAATAGCATCACGCGGTAAGCTATATATATATATATATATATATATATATATATATATATATATATATATGCATATACATACAGAAGGTATAGGATATCTTTTAAAAAAAATTAGGAGCAAGTTTTCGATTAGTTTCAAATTTTATTATTTATCGGTTACCTTCGTTGGGAGTATGCCTTGGTGTTTGAAAATTGAACGCATTATTCTTAAAGTTATTTTTTAGAGTAAAGTAATTTTTTCAAGATAAGTTTAATGTTAGATTTTTTTTTGAAATTGAGAATATTGTTTTCTGTGTTTTTTCCATAATAAATGCACTTCGGTCATAATAGCATGAGTGCTCTTATACCAATACACAGAGCGACTGCAACTGCATTTCATAAAAAGGACTTTCTGATCGCAAGAGGTTTACCTATAATTAAAAACAGGGAGAAACAAGGGATAAAATCCTAAAGGTGTACGGGTGTGTGACAGGAAGAAGAGTGGCGCATATTTGGCATTGGAAACGATGTAAAGGGGGAGTTTAAACGAAAACAATCGCTTTTCCAGAACTACTTCTGGTTGTAAATATGTGGAAACTTTACAGAGTTAAAAATATGGCTTCAGATTTGGCAACTTTATAGGAATATAATTATTTACAGGCGATGCATATAACTACCTTTATTTTAATAGAAAATTTAACTATTATTATTAAAGTGATGTTTTCAGAGGTGAAATATTTAACTTATAAATTGAAGTTCCTAAATGAAGCTCTTAAATATCGTGAAAAGCCAATTTTAATATATTTTCACATTACTTCATTATTTTCCTAAAAGGGATTATTAAACTCAGTCCATATAAATACATTTTCATGGAGAGCGAAATTATAAAGTAAAAACAATCACGAATTTCTAACCGACCCTTAGAAAGCATTTATTCATACATGCCAGATATTTTAAGGTAAATAATGAACTCAAAATTTGTTCTGTAAAAACTAATGGGTAATACAGGAAAATATCAAAACCATTTCTTAAACTTTTTTAACTGTCCTGAGATTTTAAACCATTTAATCATCCTAAACGGGTGTTTTATTTTTTGGCAAAAGTCTACGGGAGACAGGCGTAAACATTTAATTTATGCATAACAACAAATTAAAGCAGGTCAAAAGTTGCTCAAGCGAGATGGACAGGAAAGTGGAGCTAACCCAGGATTCACCGATGATTCGAGGAAGTCAGATAACCAAATGATCCTCTGACTTCAAGACAGCATTCAGTAAGAAAATGTTAATGAAAGAACACCCGAATTCTTTCGAGAAAACACATCCTCGTGAATTCACAAGGAAATTAATTTTCGTACGAACTTTATTTACACTCTATTTTTTAGGTAATTTTTAAAAATTTTACACGCTTAAGCTAATCGTTTGACGTTAATAATAAATGTAAAATGATGCAAAAGTTGGTTATTAATAAAACTGTCGTTAAAATTTCACTAAAAGATAATGCACAGACCCTTAAAAGGACACAATGATGCATAAGGACTACCTATATTAAATTTTCGTAATATGTTATGGATTTCCTATATTATTAAAAAAGCTTTATAATTCAAGACATTTTGCAAAAACGACGCTAGCGACTCGTCCTTTCACGAAAGGCTTCATCGGCGATTCTGTAAGAATCCTTGTAACTATTCGTAAAACCGAATACACTACCTACATCCTTTTATATGCACTTTTAAATTTTCCTTTAAAAGTTTAGACCAAAGGGTCCTTTAAGAAGTTATTCAGTAACAGCCAATATGTGTTACCAAAAAGGTTGAAAAATATCATCCAGAATTCAACTTATATCTGAGGCAATTAATTAATATCAAACTGTCTCAAAGTTTTCATATAACAAAATAAACCTAATAGTTTTACCTAGCAACAAACCTAGCGGTATTTACCTAGGAATAAACCTAATGGTCTTTACCTGGGAATAAACCTAGTGGTCTTTACCTAGAAATTTTGGTCGTAAAAACACAGAATGAGCAAGAGGATCACTGAGGTGCACTAAACGTAAAAAAATATTGTTCCCGGATTTTGCGAAAAATATCCAGTGTAAAACCAATTTTAACGTGTTTGAAAACCTGCTGCCCAAAATACTGCAACTTTATATCATTAAAAATGGTTATGAATTTCAAAAGAATAAAATTAATAAGATGATTTGATCAGCCTCGTGTCTATAGGTTGGATACACAGAAAATCCTGTGGGGCAATGGCTAGGGTTGAGAGGGGCATACTAGGCGAGGGTATCAAGTGTTTGTTTTTTAACTTTGTCTTCCGTGATGTGTAGGTGAAGGGACAACACTCAGGCTGTACCGGTTAATGAGTATTTTTTTCCTCAAATTAAATATCCCAGACCCATTAGTGAATCAAACCCTAAGCTCAACAACAAGATCACGCTAACACATTTTCATGTGTAAAATTCTTAGATCTCGGTACACGGCATTTGGAAGGAGTAATTTAGTGAATAAAGAACGATGCAGCCCTCTGTGGCAGATGACGTGAACCAATGTTCATAGAGACAAAGGGAAACTTTATGGTATGAACTGTTTTATGAATTTTAACAAGATCGGCAGGATTTTAATAAAACTCCTTGTCGAAAATTATGCGCAAAGCCAGTGTTTAGTATTTTTTAAAGTCTTTTTCGGTTTTATCGGAGCAGTTGCCCTTTTTTTTTTTACCTTTGGCTCTGCAAAATGAACGACCCGGAACTATTATAAGATTCGCGTCTACAAATGTAGTTGAAAACACAATTTTCATATATTTATTACGCTCGGCATTATTTCAAAGAATTCTACTTTAAATCTGGTGTCCAATTTTCGTATTACAAGTGTATTTGCAACATGAGAACACATGAATTTGTTCCTTACCGAAGTTAGATGTTTACACATCGCTGGCAAGAACCGAGCGTCCAGCTCACATTTATTAAATTTTCTTTCCTTCCTTTTGATAAATTGCTGAATGTGTGACAGGAGTTGCAAATCGATCAGACAAACACCGACGTACACCAGTACCTTAACTGGGGCCCGAACCAGGGAACATCCTCGCACTAAAAGCCTGCGTTAACCCGACTGCTCTACAAACTCTTAAGACCTTCAAGCCCGCGCTCATCTAACTCCCTCGGTTTCTAATCCCGATAGGGCACACCCGAAATGAGATGAATGGATCTTTTACATGTCCAAATTCGGAGAACCAAATATTGGGCATGGGTTCTGACTGCGCTACATGTTATTCCGGGCAAAGCCCGGCCTAGCCTCACCATCTCTTCCTCCTAAAGCTGAACCCGTGAGGGTATTCTAGGAGCACTACTTTGATCTTTTTACTTTCCAAGCATCTATCGTCATGATAAGTTGACATTGGAAAGTTTTTGGCCTTAGTTGTTCCAATCTGCCTTATGAATTGTTAAACCATTCTGTGGGCCCTTAACGAGAATAACATATCCATTCTGATACCACTGCCGTTCCAGCAGCCAGAATAAAGCCTTGTCATAGTTAGTTTAAGTCCATTTACATTTGTGTCCACACAATAAAACGTCTGGTGATGATTTTACCTTTGCTAAAATTCCACGTGGAATATCTGAAATCCATCTATGTAGGGACGGTTGCCTGTACTTAGCACAACGACATGCAAGGACACTGATTCAACAACTTTCTGGTGTTTCTCTCTTTGCCAGCTCGTCTTGTCCTTTAAACACTTCTCTGTTTCCTTTTGCCGCATCCGCAGCCTCTTCCCTCCACCTGCTTCCTGTTCCCTTTCTTTTCTTTCTTGTTTCTTCTTCTTTGTCAGCTTATCAAAAATTGTCATTTCAGGCAAAATTGTTTTTCCGGTATAAGTCACATGTATAAAGAGGCTCCATCTGGTTCTTGACTTACAGCCGGTCCAGTCATTTCCTATAATGAACTCACGAATGTAGCCAAACAAAACAGACTCTGCTGGAAGCAGATATGGCCCCAAGGCCGGTTACCCCCCCCCCCCTTAACGGTAATAGGCAACCGCACCTATCCTTTTATTACCAACGCCACTGCACTGTGAAATAATTGTCTTTTAATTGTAGGCTCCTCTTCATTATATAACATTATCTTAATTTATTAGAATTTAAATAGAACTATTAAATATCCTAATTACTTAATATGATAATCCTCAAAAACCAGAGCCGTTGAGAAGTAATTATAATATAGGGATTTTTCCCTGACAAGAGAAATATCACAATATGTTATTAAAAATACATTATAGCAAACCTTTTATGTCATGCGATATGCAGACATCATGTTCACATCTATGGCCACGGTAAGTTTTACAGTGTTTAGATATTTTGAAGTGTAAGCATCTTAGCTCTCGGTATACGGAAGTTGGTAGAAGTAATTTTTCGTGAAAGTGGAACGGAATTCAATGAGCGAAAATGTGACACGAAAATGGCGGACCCACGTGCAGCAACATAAACCCGTATATAGTATTTCCTAAACATTCGGGTACACACAAAAAGTATTGGTGTCCCAAATGAAACTTTATGATAGTTGAACTACCCCGGAGTAAATTTGGTTAACTAAAATAGTAATGTAAAAAGTAATCTCAAGTTTTATAATACACAAGAGCTGGTATTGCAATGATTATTAATCATTCTCCTTGTTAGTTTTCAACAGGCTCGCTTGGTAACATCAAGGATTGTGGTTTCAATATCGTGTTCGGGAATTGTTTAAACATTTTAAAATAAAACTATAATATAATAATTTTGAATTAGCTCAATAAGGTTAAGATTTATTTTGTAGTTATTACTATCATACTTTTTTAGTCGTTTAATAAAAACAAACAAACACACAAACATGCAAACATACTGAAATAATGTGTTATAAAATGTTTCGGGTTAATATTTTATTGTAAATTCTAACGTGTGCGAAAATTATTATATATGAAATGTTTTATGAATTTAAAAATATGGATATCATTTTAATAAAATTCGTTGGCCATAATTAGGTTCATAGGCGGGTACAAGGGTATTTTCAAGTCTCTAACGCTTTTATGGGATCCGTTTAAAATATTTTAAAATTTCCGATTGTTTTGTGCTACCATCTGCGGGTGATAGTGGCAAGCAACGTTTACGATTCAGACAGCGGATTCTAGTGGCGGGCGCAGAAAGTAAGTGTGTGATTTGCGTCTAGAATTTTTGGTATGTAGTTGAAAAGCGAATATTTTATTGATCAATATATTTATTCCACTGGGTTTTATTTAAAAGAATTTTATTTTAAATTTCGTTTCCGTATCCAAGTATATTTTCAATAAAAATAACACGAGAACACATGAATTGGCTCGTTACCAAGTTACACTTCTCTGGCGAGTACTGAAAGAATCAGTAACTTTTTTTAAAGGTAGATTTCAAAGAAATACTACCTATTGTGCGACTTTCGAAAATATTTATATAGTTTTTCGTCTCATGGTCCATAGACCCCAAAACCATCGGTAAATAAAAAGTTTATATATATATATATATATATATATATATATATATATATATATAGCAATCATAATATTTTGGACACGATAACTGTCGCGATGTTTCACAAATCACTTGAAAACTCATACACGAGTAGTAGTGAAAAATCTCGTTTGAGTTCGTTAATGGCCATTATCCGACCAATCACTAGGGGATATTCCGTACCTCCCACGCCCCTCGATAAGGCCCCTCTCCAAAACATTCACCTCTTCCCCCCTCCACCAGAGTAAATGGCCGTTGGCCCCGCGAAGTCTCGGGCCACCATCAGGCGGTGCATAAGAAATTCAGTTTTCAATTCTTGTCACATTGCTATTGCTAGTTTATTGCTCGCTGGGCGTCTTTCGATTGCAAATCTTGAGTTGGTGATTGTAGACAACAGGCCATGCACCGCTACAGCGTAAATTTCTTCTGTAAATGCAACAGAAATATTTACGTAAACTTATAAATAATTGTACATTCGTACAGATACTGGAAAACAACCGTATCAATAGAAAAATGTTTTGGCAGTAACACTGGGTTTGGATTCTTACCCAGAATTTGTTTTTTCCCAGTCACCTCCAATAATTAAAAGTTATTGGCAAACTGTTCCCTGAAAAGCTTTCTAGGATTAACTTTGCACAGTAATAAGCCCAATAAAACAAAATAATTGCCTATTTTTTAATATCGTAACAACTGTTCTATGGTTTAAAATATATGCTTGAATAAAACAAAAATTATAGCATTAAATTATACGAAAATTTTTGTAAGAAATACTCAGAATTATCTTGAAAGCGTATTTCATATATGCAAAAATTACCATAGCTACAGGATGTACAAAGTTACAATATCTTTCCTGTGGTATTACCCACTACATATTTCTTGGCAATTGGTTTCTAAATAAATATTCTTTATTCTGTGTATGTTTATTTCAAAAGCTGAAACTAGTCATGGTGGTTAGAGTGGTCATATCACTCGCATGTCCAACCTAGGCTATCCGGGTTCGATTCCCGTCCTTAGATGAAAACCAGTTTATTTTGCATGTGGGAAACTTGGTGCTTGGTCGATGAAATTTCTCGTTTCATCCTCTTGAAACATTGTCGTCTCCCCCTCCTCCTAGTCCTCAACCGTTTCTACACGGTGTCCATAAATTAATGCCCCAGTTTCAACAGTATAGTTTAGACTATTTACAACAATTAATTCATCGTATTAAAGGTAAACTAAGATAGTTTTTTTACATATCTTCAATATATGCACCTTTAGTTGTACGATACACATCCAACTTTCAGTACAATTCTTTCCACACTTTGGTTAACACGTCCGGAGTAATGGAAGCAATAGCCTCTTCAATTCTGTGTCTCAACACGGGCAAATCAATATGTAGCAGCGGAACGTAGACACTATCTTTTATAAAGCCCCAAAGTAAAAACAGTTCGCATGGCGTTATGTCAGGTAAACGTGGAGGCCAGCGAAAAAGAGCTCTGTCGTCTCGACCATTACGACCAAGCCAACGGTCAGGGACTTCGACGTTCATCCACTCTCGTACAAAGAGATTACAATGGGGAGGCAACCATCCTGTTTGCCAAATAAAATTTATAGGTTCACCCTCTACCAATCAGAGAAAGAGCCATTAATTTGCGCTGCTAGCGAGAAAACAACAAAGCAGTATTCGCGCATGCGCTTATCTTAAAACTGTTTGAGTTACTCTTTATTTGTGACTTTGAACCAACACTCTTCAACGCTTACAGTTGACACTGTTAAATTTTATAACATGGGACGTTTATGGGCACACTGTGTAAGAATCTCGATGTCATGTTTTAGTAAAGAAACCAATCAATATCATCTCGTTCGTTGAATGATTCTTGCATTGGGAAAGCTTAATATGGTACTTTTTTTTTTTTTTATAAACGTCGTTGGTGGTTTACACTGTGTCATAGATAAACCCCAAGAACGGGAACAGAGATGAACGAATACACAAACACGCAGAAAACAAGCCAAAATCAGCTGATGTCAAAAGTTAAATGCATAGAGCACAGAGAATTCTGTGTTATGACTTGGTCAGAATTTTTTTTTAAACCTTTACAAACACAATGGGTTGACAACGACGAGGTACTTGCAAGAAGAACAGTAGATACAGACAAATAATAATGACCTTGGACAACAGAGTGACATAGGAACCCAACAATTATAGTAAACAGGTATTCTGGGCAACGCAAAGATGCCAGAAAAGGCAAACACAGTAGGTTCCCTAAGACAAAACCGCTATGACATTTTGGGAACTGACATCTGCTCCAGTCATCAGTCTGTTTTTTCCCCTAAATTTCCATAATTTATTTCTAGAACCACCAAAACACCCTGTTGGTTACTTTACAGAGAACGTTTCAAGATAAATTTCGTCTTATTTTCGCGTTTTCAGTGTTGTTCGGAAACATTCTGCATAATTTTGAAGGTTCGGTCATATTAAGCTTCTGTGAATTACTGTGTGACCATAAGCCATAGATTTTTGATAAAATCTTTTAGTATTGCTTTCTACTCATGGTTATAACATTAGTTCGAAAATCTTACAAAACTTATAATCGTACTGATTTAATTTTTTTAAAAATACGTGCGTTTGTTTACAAATTATTCCTAAGCAGTACACTCGATTGGGTAAACTATAAAAATGTTAAGCTTTATTTCCATGTAGGAAGTGTTTTAACGAACTCTCAAGTTCCTACAGCACTGAAACTGAGACTTGCAAAGTGATATGAGATTTATATGACCTCAACTGCCGTAAAACACGTTTACGACGCGACGGTCGGTTTACTGGAAAACAGACCTTTCAATGTTAGGGCCATTTTTTTTTACGCTGCGCAGTTTCTACGCGCTGTCAGTCTATCTCTTCATTGGTGTATAATTTTACCCTTACCATTACCTTAAATCTGAAGGTGATTATTACCGAAGCTCATTTCTTTGCGTATTACGTGAATATAGGTATCACTTGAGTCCTCGTAAAGTGTGGTCCTGTCCCCACGACCCAGTTGCCAACTTTCTTGATTTATTTTAACGAATTAAAATAATTTTATTTACCACGGTTTTCCTTTTTTTTTTTTAGCACGAATGCTTTTTACTTCTTGATATATGACAATGCCACGTGTCTGTACGCACAGTAGGATTTTGGCCACGTAAGTTCGCAACTGCGCAAAACTTTGGAAGTCATGACTTAAAACATTCAGAATTATCTTTAAAAAAATTTACACATGATATAGAACCGTCGTGACTTATAAAACACGCAACTTAGAATAGCTGCAGCCTATTAAAATACATTTAGAATTATTAGAACCATAGAAAACTCTATCTTATGTGTTTCTAAGATAAATGTTTCTAAGGTATGTGTTTCCAAGTTACGTGTTTCTAAGTTACGTGCTTCTGTTACGTGCATAGCCTCGCTCACGCTATACCTCTGTGTTCACTCTCTATGGGATAAATCATCCATAGAGGTTAGTGTCAAATGTTTGGGAGTGTACTAAGATTAAAATTTTTGGGTAGGGGTGATCACAAGAAGGTTTTAGGTGGTGTAGAACACGTGCCAGGTAAATGGGGAGTCTAAAATTTTGAAAAATTATATACCATAAAAAATCCATTCAAAAAGGATTTATTACATTTTGAAAAGTTATTTACTATCAAAACTTGGTTTGGCACTGGATTTTAAGAGTTACAAAGCTGAGAAAAATTACAAACCTTACAGTAGCACTAAAAATGTACAAAAATTATGTATAAAAATTTAAGCCAACTTCAAATCTAAGTTCAGATATTGCATGCAGAGTTTTTTTTGTCATCTTTTAATTTTTTTAATTTTTTTATAGGTGGGTTATTGAAAGAAGTGATCTAACCTATATGTCACACCTCTCATAATACCGTCGCTGCATCTGTCAAACCTTTGCATACCATCAACATTCCCGTGGTAACACCATATGCTAGTTTCAAGGTGGTTATTCTACGAGGGTTTGCAACTAGAAACAATAACGCAAAATGAGTTACGCAACAAAAGAAAAAAAGAAGCGAGTTACTGAGCTAGCTGTTTTTAGGGTAAAATTACGTTCTACATTAAGCTATATATATATATATATATATATATATATGTGTGTGTGTGTGTGTGTGTGTAACTGACATTCTATTTGGCTGTGTCATCTAGTGGCCAAACATTCAACCCACCACCATTATAATGAACAATGTATTTTCCACTTTCAGCTCAATTTTCTCAGTTATAAATATTTATTTTTGATGTGTAATATCTTAGCCCTTGGAAATATTGTGAATGCGAGGGAAATGACATGGAACGGAAATGTTTAACCACTTTGCTGTTTAATGGATTTGTAAACGATTGGCATTATTTAATTAAAATTCCTTGTCAAAAATTGGGTGAAAATCCGGGGTATTATTTTTTCCCCATTATTTTTCTGTTTTAATTTGAGCCGTTTTATTATATTGTTTAAATTTTCGCTCTGCAAATCGAATGATCCGATAGTCGTTGTAGGTGCATTGGCAACGAATTATAGAGGCTGGTGCGGAAACTACGTATGACATTTTTTTTGTAATTATTTTAAAGAATATATTCGACGTTAAATTTAGTGACCGAGTTTCGTTTTATAAGTGTATTTGCGCCATCGAGAACACATGAATTTGCTCTTTACCGAGGTTTGTATGTTACACATCTCTGGCGAGTACTGTTAAGACTCGCTCACACACACACATTCACCGCTGCAGTGCGCTGCCGTAACGCCCTGTATCGTCTTAGTTGTTATTTACACGTTAGAGCGCAGTACTGTCGCCCGCTGTCATTCCCCGCACCCCCCACCAATCATTCACTGCAGCTCAAGGTCGTTCAACGGGAGGGGGAAGGGGTGTTCGAAGAGTTCGACACTTTTCCGCTAGGGACCACCACAAGTCGATGCCCTAGAGATGGTGGCGATTGCGGCGGTGAATTAACCAACTACCTCAAAACCGTATTAGAAATTTTAACCTGGGCTGGCGACTTCTATACAGTATATATATTCAAAGGTAAGACGGTGTGAGTATGTGTGTGTGTCCGCTTGCCCGCAGGACATGAAGGACGAAGGACGGTTCACGGTGCGGCGGCTGGAGGAGCTGCCCGCCATGCGTCACGTGCCCGAGCACGAGGTCCTGGAGATGGACAAGATGGACGCCGCCGGCAGGACCACTCCAGGTGCGTGTCGCCGCCAGCCCCGTACATATTCGATTTCGTGAACATTTGGGGGGGACGCACCTTTTAGGGAACAGATGTCAGACGTCCAATCGGTTGCTGATTTGTCGCCCAAATTCCGCGCATGCGCAGAGCTCACTTTTGAGTTTGATATTATCAAGAAGGGGAAAACAGCGCCTGGTGCCTCTTACTCGTATACATTCAATTTCGTGAACATTTTGGGACGTACCGAAACGTATTTATATGAAAGCTAATCTATCTTGGAATATACACAACAACAAGGGTTTAGGCACGATAGGACACGGCCAGTCCCTTGTTTTCAGGGAACAGATGTTGACGTCCAATCGGTTGCTGATCTGTTGCCCGAATTCCACGCATGCGCAGAGCTCACTTTTGCGTTGATATTGTCAAGAAGGCGAAAACCGCGTCTGGCGTCTCTTACTCGTACATATTCAATTTCGTGAACATTTTGGGACGTACGTACCAAAACTTATTTTAATGAAAGATAATCTATATTGGAATACATTTTCTATACTTTAATAGTAATAAGAAGAAATAGTCGCAACTTAAAAAGCACTTAAGACAGTTAAAAAAAGTTCTATTTTTGTGCGCTGGTGTTGCTAGCTCTAGTATCGATGTATCGATGAATGCGAAACTATCTCTAGAATGCGCTGGAACCAGTTTATAGCCTTCGCGCAGGCAACCGTTTATTAAAACGGTTTGCCGAGCTGTGTCCCAACGAGGCAATGCTTATTCGCCACTACCTTACCCGAACGTCTTGTAATACCTAGGTCCGAGCGCGTCTCAGGCCGAAACATGCGGGGTTTCAACCATGCAGGAAGGGTAGGTAGCATGTATAGTTAAGTTGGGGCCAAGGTTAAATCTGCATAGACACAGGGAAATACCTGGGCTGGTCATGCTTCAAGAATGCAGGCTGAGTATGGGACTAAAGTGGATAGTCCAAGAGAAGAGATTTCCGGGCAGAAAGGTTTCTATTTCTACCATCGTTTAGGTGACTGGACACGAGGTCCGCACCTATATCACTAATGCTGGGTTATGATTCTTACCTGGGCATTTATGCTTTGCTTTGTCGTAGTACCGCCAGTATTTGAAGTTATATGTAAAGGGTTCCCTGAATAGCATTCCAGTATTAACGGTGCATATAATAAGCATGATACAACAAAATAAAGTCAAATCATTGACTATTAGATTATCGTTTCCTTTGTATAAAAATTATGCTTGATTTAAACATCAATTAAAATTTAAAATTATGCACCAATTTTTGTAATAAATACTCAGTATTATCTTTAAAAAAAGTATTTCATATACGTAAAAATAACTATATCCATGTGTTGTTTAAATTACAATATATGTAATGCGAACATCTATTTTGTTGCTTTCATGTAAATGTACAAATTTATAAATATCTGTAAATTTTACATACCTAATCATTTCAGATACATTTACAAAAAAATTTACAATGTACAATGAGAGGCTGAGGCAACCCATTCCAGCACCATTGCCACCCATTCCCCATAAACCCATTCGGCTAACCCGTGGTTGACTCAGAGTGAAGTCTATCCTTGAGAGCGCCACTAGCTGACGCAAGTCCGTCACAACTCTTGTCACTACTCAGACAACCCACAGGTGTTGTGGTCACTAGAGGAAAAGTCATGCACAAATACGAAGTGATGTGCCGTGCCGTAGTGTGGTAAAGACACTGGACTGGATTTCGGTTCTCGTACGGGAAAGAAAAAAAAATAAGGTCGGAAAGAGACAAGTAAATATCAATATTTCTGGTCCCGAACTTCAACTTACCACCACCCCCTTTCCTACCTTTCCTTTGCGAGATGCTATTCGTACGCGCCACTTATAGCAACCTCTCTGTTACGGGACGTTCAACTAGCAACACAAACGTGTAACTGATCAGGACTTTAGTCCATAAATATATATATTTTTAAAATTTTTCTTTCTTCACTACCTTTATGCTATAATCACGATGCAAGTGTGAGATAATTACAAGTTTCTCGGATTTATTTTGTATTTACTGTGGGTGCTAAATCTGGAATTCAACTATCAGTTACAGACATTGTACAATTGTGAACGAAGTGAGGGAAGTGTTACAGGACATTGAGACTACAGGGATTCATAGAGATTGGATGTATTGAATTAAAAAACATAGTTAAAAACAGGCAAAACATTTCGTGTATATATCAACCCGCAAAGGCAAGTTGCGCGAAATTCGTTCATAGTGCATGGGATATCAGATGAATGCTGGGCTGATGAGGTATTATTTAAACCTGTTGGAACTTCGTTCTTAAGCTTCACAGAAAATATTTCTCTTGTCATAAATAATGCGCTGTCATTTCATTCATACGCTGTCTTGTCGCACATAATACATAATGCGCCTCCCTCCATTCTTATGTTTAAGAACGGAAATACAGGCTGACATTAGAAGGGTACATTGTATTGCGAGTTACCACCGGTGCCATCTCGCTCCGTATTTGTCTAACATGCCGTTTCTTCATTATAATCAGTAGCAATTTGTGATTATCAAAAACTAAAAAAATAAATAAATATAATTGTGTGTGTAGCATCTAAAATGTATATTTCAAACTTGTTGGGGTCAAATGGCTAATATTACGCATTTGTTGGAAATTTGGAAAAAAAAATGGCAGGTGGGGACTAAAATATCTCCCGAATTGCAAGAGTCCCAAGCAAAACATATTCGTCCACTATCTCTACAGTGATAACAGTAGTGATAAGGCATTGTTAGTGACAACAGTAGTGATAAGTTATTGAATGTGATAACAAATTTAAAGTTTAAGTATTTTAAGTATTTTAAAGTTTAAGTAAGTTTTTGTTATCTTTATATTTTCTGGGCCAAACAATGGCCCGAACCCCCACTCTACAAAATCTGAATAATTTTTTTTTTTCAAATAATTGTATGTATACGTATATATATATATATATATGTATATATATATATATATATGTATATATATATATATATATATATATGTATACACACACACTTACTGGGTTGACTGCTCCATTTAAAATCACGTTTCCAGGAAATCTGCAAAATGTTGTCAGGTTCTGGTTTTAATGATATATCTAAAGTACTCCAACATCAGTTCGAAAATTAATTGTTGCCATGCATAGAAATCGTACATAACCGATTCTTTGCTAATGAAGATAAAAACATAATTCATCTAAGATGCACGCGCCATAACTTCTAGGCACAGACACCGTTCATGCAGAAGATAGAGAGATGTTAGTGAACTTAGATCCGGAAATACTTCTGCTTATCGCTGGAGCAGTTTACCGTGTGCAAGGAGACACACAGAGTCTTTGTAATTTGGAACGCCATGACGGCACGGCACACAACAAACCACTGTTCGGTAATATAGTCCGGAACGAGCTCACAACAGTTAGCCCTACACGTTCGATGCTCAGCACAGTAAAGCCGTCCATCTCATGGTATTATTGACTAGTAACCGTACATTTGCACATGCAGTTGTGAGCTACGTTGAGATACTGCGTGGTATCATAGCGTCTGTCTGATTAGCAAACCTCGTAACACTCGCTTTTTGGCAATTCTCACTTCCTTGCGTTATGTTTCTCAGAATTATATTCTACATGTTCGTAGGTCTCAATTTACACTTTTGGGAACCTCGACTCTAAATGTTCAAGAGTAAATATGCAATCCTCGTAACTCCAAAATAAAATAACGTTGGGTTTGAATTCAAGTTTGGATCATTTACGTAAAAGATTAAGCTTATTATTATTTCACAGTAAACGTTACGAGATAAGGTTTACATCGCCTTAATACTATTGGTATTATGAATAAAAATTTAAACCTAAGTTGTTACGAGGTATGCATATTTTCTCAGCCAGTAGTAAGGTTGAAGTTATGGTTTTTTTTTTCTCTCTCCAATAAAATTTGTCTTCGGGCAGATGATAGGAGATTTGTGTTAGACCAACGGTAGTATAAAACACATCGAGAGCTAAAGCCATCGCTCATAGGCACTCACACTTCTTATGCATGGTGCGTTTCGAGTCGTGCACAACGATCGCTGCATATTTATGTTCTTTCAATCGCGAAAAACCAGTTGCAAAAGGAAAAAAAAAATATTTGTAACAACTGCAAGAAAGATATTGTAACATTGTACGACACATGGCTATGGTCAGTTTTGCACGTACGCAATACGTTTTTCTAACAAAAAAAAATCGGCGCATAATATTAAAATTTACATCGACGTTCATTGAAGCATATATTATATTAAACCATTTAATCAGATATACAGGGAACGGTTTACTAGGACAACAGAAGGCCCGGGCGAGAATCCGAACCCAGCATTACTGCGAACACTATTTTGTAGTTGACGCAGCTGTTTTCGTGAAAATATACAAATTAAAAAAAATATATCTTAAATTTGCATGAATACTTCTGTTCTTATCTTTGAAAGATTTGTGCAGTGGGAGTGCATGACTTGATGTAAGCTTTTGGACATACGCCATTGCTAAGCATTGCTTAGCAATGGCTAGAGACCTGCCAAAATTCGCCGATTCATTCGGTGATAGGCTAGAATTCAAACAAATATACCTCTTAGATAATTTTGCTATTGGCTTACTGTTCGTCTGGACGAATCTAAACCAGTTAAAAAACCATGAACCAAAGAAGGATCGAATCACAGACAAACCAGCTGAGACGACTTACAAGTCGACAGCCAATAATTAACTCGCGTTATTTGCCCGAGTGCACAGGGGTATGTGCAGTCTATCCTGAAGGCCACCGAAACCGCGAAATTTGCAGGTCTCTAGAAATTGTGTATGTCCAAAAGCTCACATCAAGTAATACTTAGAGACCCAGAAAATTAGCGGGTTTATTTCGTGTTATGCTAAAATTCAAATAATTATACCTTAGTGTTGCTTCTGTCATTGGTTCACTGTTAATCTGGAGGACTGAGGGCCAGTTAGAGACCCTCACTCATAGAAGTGTCGAATCACAGGCCACCCAGTCGAGACGACTCACAAGTCAGCAGCCAATGAACAGTTGGCATTTGCCCGAGTGTGTAGAGGATATTGGAGTCTATCCCGGAGGTCATTGAACACGCGAATTTTCCGGGTCTCTAGTAATACTTGTGTTCCATTTGTAGAGATCTGCAAAATTCGCCTCTAGGATGGACTCCACAGTCCGTTAAATACTCGGGGAAATGACACCTGTTCATTGGCTACTGACGCGTGAGTCGTCTCAACTAGGCTGTCCGTAATTCGGCACTTTCTTGGTTTAGTGTTTCCCATTGGCTCACAGTTCCGCGGATAAAACGTGGGCCAATCGCAGAAGCGGTACGAAGGTATAGTTTTTTTGATGTTAGCCTATCGCGAAATGAATCCGCGAATTTCGCACGTCTCTATCCGTTTGCAAACACGGGCCTGGTCTGTGCCCGCGCGCGCAGACGCCAACTCGGCGCCGTGCCCGCGCGAGGCGCGCTGCGGCAGGAAGATCTCGCTGGCGCAGCTGACCATGGAGGCGCTGCCGAGGCTCGACAACTACAAGAACACGGTGCAGGCGACCAAGCGGCCGTCCATGGGCCACCTGCACGGCGAGGAGTACGACGTCAAGGTGACGAGCCCCCTGACCCTCCCGGCCCCGTCAGCGTCCCGTTCCTCGGACACCTTTCAGGTGGCCAAACTTCAATGAACTAAAGGGAAAAAACGTTCCTTGGACACCTTTAAGGTGGCCAAACTTCAATGAACTAAAGGGAAAAAACGTTCCTTGGACACCTTTCAGGTGGCCAAACTTCAACGAACTAAAGGGGAAAAAAATTGGTCGTCTGTAAAGTCGGTTTACGGACGATAGTTTAACGCGACAACGTCATAACAAAACATTGATGGAAATGACTGCATACTTTTATGAATAAAATCGAATCATTTTTATTTTAAAAAATAAAACAATAAATACTTGAAATTACACTAGTAATCAGATTTTTTAAAAATGCAAGAATAATTAACCTTTATAGCCGAAATTGTTGTTGTAGTAAGCAATGATAACCACATTAACTTTTCACTTCACTTTGTAAACAGTCGAGTGGAAGAGAGATAGATGCGGCGCAAGCGTACAATGAGCGTAACGGGACACAGCGTAACGGGACAATGTGCGCTACGGGACACTTTTTCGTGCGTGCAGCCGGCGTTCATTGATTTATTAGACGTTGTCACGTCAAAAAAATAAACATTGAGCAAATTTTTTAAAAATAATTAGATGGCATATTTGAATTTTTAACATATTTGTGCAGTATGAAAAAGGAGAACCAAATGCGTGGTATGGTTAAAAATTATTTCAGAAAATATTTATTTTTTTTTGCCTTTTGAAACTATAAATATTCTGATGTTTTTAAAACCTAAAATGTTCCAGATTTATATTACATTTCATCCTCCCTACCCATATCGCGCAAAAAAATTGAAAAATTAAACTTTGCCAGCAAAAAAAGGCGATATATATATATATATATATATAGCCTACACACACATATAGGCCTATATATATATTTCAAATTGTGAACGTTCAGCCACCCAGAGAGTCGGCAAGTTTAACCGTGTGGTACGTAAATATAAAATAATGACCTTGATCGTGACATACGCCCTTAAATGGTGTCGTGCAGAAGACATCCAAACCCGCATACAATTCTAAAACAAAAAAAAAATGTTTTGCACTACCGGAATTTTTGTAAAATCACGTGACTAACAAATAACTGTGAACTAGTAATGTAACTGGATGTTTTTACGACTCCAAGAGACACACGTTACTACACAAAGCCAACCAAAAAATTAGCTGAAAATCTTTCATGCTTGTCAGATAACTGAAAAAAAAGTATATTTAGAAGCTAACCAAATAACATTAAGAGTTACAAGAGCGGAGTTCACATTTCTCATTCAACCAATCAGTGCGTAGCAACCCTACCTCGGGTACGTCAAGTTTTGCTCAATTAATTGCATGGCGATTACCAATAGTGATCCAATGTCAAATCCAATGTGCAAGGTAGTACATCATTTGTAAACCTTTTTAATGGCTATCTCACCCATAAGTGGTGAAATTGAAGGAATTATGAATGCTCACTTTAATAAACATTCATATTTTTGGGCCTAAGTTCTCGTCGACCATAAAAAAGGTAAAATCCATAACAGTTTAAAGGAAACTGGGGAAGAATTTGCTCAGAGATATCTTAGTGAAACACAGAAAAAGAACAGACGCCCAGGAGGGCTGGGGGATACTAGTAGCCGATACCTAAATAATATCAAATATAGGTATCTTTCGTCGTTACGTGAGAACTCTGTCCATATCAGAGTACTCTGACGCGCAAGTGAAATGTCTGGCAGGATGGCGGTTGGAGACCAAAACGAAGGCGACCGAACATGGTTGGTAGGATTTAACTTTCAGGACTGTTCCACAATGGCATTGGAGCGGAGACGGATCACGTAAACTGAGACGGATGTCCCGGAACATTTACCCATCGCTTCTGCTGCTTCCACAGTGCACGGAAACGTAACAAATGACCATAAATTAAATTTTATTTTAAGGGCATCTTCTGCCCGGACACACACACGGGGTGCAGAGCTTCAGGAAAATACAAAGCTATTTCAAAACTACTCAAGATATCCACGTGGGGGTCTATTTACGAAAATCATTTTAAAATTCGCTGAGGGCTGAAAAGTACTTTATATTTCGGATTAAGTTTTTAAAATGTCAGAAACTTTTCTCAGCAATGTTTCACGAAAACTTTGCATTAAAATTCGGCCTTGAAATTTTACTCTCATCGCACCTAGAGGTTTCACTTAAAAATAAATCAACATTGCGTGTGAGACACCTCCTTCGGTAAAAATAGGAAAAATTACTACAACACGAATAAAATCTCGTACTGTAATTACAGAATGCAGATGTTGTGCAACTACTGCCTGTATCTGCAAGGTTGTTATCAGTGAGTTATCTACCAGTTATTTGTTATCGGTCCCGCAGGTACTTCCACCACGGGAACATAGCCTCCATGCCGGCATTGACCTACATCAGCACACTACACTGTAAATTATTTTGTAAATAGGTCAGAAATATTAATTTAAACATACAGATATTTGCAAATTTGTTCATTTACACGAAAACAACTTTATCACTACAAAAGTAGTGTTCCCAGTGATTCTAGGTTCGGATTTATACCCGGGAATTTATAATTTGTGTTGTTGTACCAGTACCTTCAATAGTTAAAGCTATTTGTAAACTGTTCACTTGAATAGCTTTCCAGTATCAAGTGCGATAAACAAAATAAAGTCACATTGAGCATATTCCAGTAAGTATCTTTTGAACGGTAAAAAATATCTTGGAATGAAGTATCAATTAAAATATAAAAATTATGCGCCAGTTTTGTTTATCCCGAAATAAAAGTATTTCATATATGCGAGAATAACCATATCCATGTGTTGTACAGATTTACAATATATTTATTGTAGTATTAAGAACTTGTTCTTGGCAACTGGTTTCCAAATGAGTCTTTTTTAAAAGTACATAATTTATTTTTTCCCGCTGTGTACCCGGCTGACCTCGTGAGCTGTCGGAACTTTGACAGCCGCAGAACGAACTTGGCTCGGGACGACAATGTCTGGGTCTCGTGCGAGGGTCGCCGTTTTCAAATGCGCCCATTTTCGCACGAGGAAAAAACAGTCGCACCGCGAAACGTTAACGTGCCAAGTGTTAACAGTTAAGCAAAATAAGTGCTCGGCCTTGCAGCGAGGAGAACGATTGCTGAGTTGACTCACCAGTTTTCCTTGGGCGCTTCTGTTGCTGACGCGCGCAATGAGCTGAAATGAGCCTCAGATGTTACTTTTTCTTTTACGAAAAATGGTTAGACTGGTGTTTTTGGTAAAACTTCTATTATTCCTATATTTTTACATTTAATTTGCTTAATAAATTTACTCGTGATGTGTAAAATGTGTTCACGAACAGTTTTTGTTTTTCAATTGATTGTTAAATTTTAATTTAAAAAATGAATCTTTCAAACTTGTCGATCAAAATAAAATAAAAAACCTGCAAAAGTTTTATGGCTGTCGAGTGTTTGATGCGTATTTAATGGCCAGGAACGTTTTATATTATAATCTTTTATCTTTGATCGTCGAGCGGGTAAAAACCACACGTGCACAAAATGAAAACGCCCCCCCCCCCTCCTTTTTTTTGCTGTCGTATCGCGTCCTTTGCGTTGCGCCGTCGCTCTACATCCCAGCATCACGCGACATCTTTTGCACTCGAACTGTTGTGACTATTTGGTTTCAACAGCGCATTTTTTTTATGGCAACGTAGTACAGAATGACTGTGACGCTTCCGATTAGTTGGGCCCGTTCTGCGATTGCACGTAAACGGAGACGGCTGTCCCGGAACGTTTCACCGTAGCGTCTGCTGCTTATACAATGCACGGTAACGTAACAAATGAAAACCAACGAGAGTGACTTGATGTAAGATTTAGGACATACGCAATTGCTAAGCACTTTTTCTGTAGAAGAAAACTAAATAATACCCAAAAGACAAAAAACACAAATTAAGCAAAAAATTGCTGTTGTCAACAGGATATAAACACCACATAATATTCCATAACAGGAATATGGTCAACAAACAAAGAAAAACAAAGAAAAATGGACTAAGAGAACGAAAAAATCCCCACTAATGATGACAGCACAAAAATATTGTAACCAAAAAAATTCAGCACATCAGTTGGACCGAGACAAAAACACGAAAAAACGAAAACACAAAACCAACACAATAGTTTTCCAAAAAACAGAAAAGAACGAAAAAACACCCACAAATGATGACAGCACAAAAATATTGAACTCAAAAAAATTCAGCACAACAGTTGAAAACGAGACAAAAACACGAAAAAACGATAAGACAAAACAAACAAACACAATAGTTTTTCCAAAACAGAAACAAGCTATGGCGAATGGCGTAAGTCTAAAAGCTTACATCAAGTCATGCACTCCTTTTGCACAAATATTTCAAAGATAACAACGAGAGTGAATTTTACAGTTACTAAATATGAATTTAATTTTTAAACAATTTATGCCTTGAAACCGTAGCACGGGTAGAATGTACTTTAATAATAAAAATAAACTACCAAGTAATAGTAGAATGGTACATATTCTTGTGCTTGAAATAATTTTTAACGTGTTTAGGACATAAACAAACACGGCTATACCACCGCAGCCAAATACTCGGCTTCTATTGGTCGCACGGAGCAACGTAAACGGAAGAGCTCAGCATTGCCGAGCTGATCTCTTACGAGTCCGTCTCCGTCTGCGTTGTAGGAACTCTGTCCCGTGAAGATCCGTCTCCGTTTCCGTGCCATTGTAGAACGGGTCTCAGAGCTAGCGTTGTCCTACACAACGGTTCCGGTCGCGAAACCCACAGGACCAGCTTCGGGTCCTGAATTTTTTTTCTCGAAATCATTCCAGGAAAATTCTGGAATAGTTCGTTAAGTGCGCATGTCACGTTTCAGGTTATTATTTCATATTTACGTTCCTCGCGGTCAAACTTGCTGACTTTTTGATTGGCTGAACTTTTAATAAATGAAATATATACATATGTACATCGCATACTTTTTACATAATTAGCTGACAAAGTTACATTTTCCTGCAGCTAACATCTTTATGGACCCCAATTAAGTCTTAATGAAATTTGAATCATGTTCAATACTGAAGGAATTAACAGTTATGTACGTTCTGGCCTCAAATGTCGACACGTGTCTGAAATCGTGTTTGAATCACACAGGACTTTGCTCCCTTGGTGTCATGAATGATTATTGCCGACACAGAGATAAAAAATAATTTAAGTGTTTGTTATCTTAAAAGTGATTTGGGTTACTAGTGATACAAAGCACCTCATGAATTTGTTCATATATTGTAGATACAATTTTTAAGAAACCAAATTTAAAAAAAAGCATTTGCTATTGATCACTTAAGCTGATTTTTTTAAGTTAAACTGGCAAATATTAAGTCTATTATGTAGCCATGACTCCACCATTCAGCGCCTTCATTTTAAATAGCTAAAATGAGGGAGTTTTGAAGCTCCAGATCGCTGAATATTCGAATAAACTTCTTCGGATGTGCCTATTGGCGGTGACAGAGCCCAGTTCCCGAAACGTCGCAACTCTTTGTCATAGTAAACCTACCGTGTTCATCTTTTCTGTCGTCGTTGTGTTGCCAGAATATCTGTATAATTTTATCGCTGTGTTCGCCTGCGCATCGCTTTATTGTCATTGCGTTTGTCCAGAGTGTATGTTTAGTATCATAGTTGGGTTCTTCTGTTTGTCATTGTTTTCCAATGTGTTGTCCTAGGTTGTTGTTTGTCTGTATTTACTGTTCTTGTTGCAACCATCTCGTCATCGGCAGTCCACTGAGTTCGTATGTGCTCTGACCTGACAGACTACTTCCACGGAATTGTCGGTGCTGTCTGTGTAATTAAAATTTGACTTCGGCCGATTTCGGCTTATTTTGTATGTTTTTGTATATTCATCTCTCTGTGTTCGTTATTCAAGTTTCCTCTGTGACGCTGAGTTTAAACCAACAATGGCGTATGCCCAAAATAACTTTTTGAATCAATCTTCCCCATTGCAAGATTCATTTAAAGAACGCATGTTCTGATGTGTTACGCACACGTTTTGGAGGGTTTTGTCAGTAAACCTTGTGAGCAAATTGTAAACAGAATCCAGCAGCCGTGACGTTTTGAAGATACATGTATGATCGCTGGATAATTTGTAACTAGTGTTATTGTTAAATTGATGGTGGAAAAGTTATAAAATGTGAGTGTCTTGAGCTCTCGACACAGACACACACACAGCAGTTTCCACTTCCGCACGTTAAGTAATTCAGTTGCGCCGCCTCTAGTTACGCCCTTCACTGGACGTGATTTATCTGCCGGTGAATGGCTCACACGTGCCGGAAAGCTTCGGTCACGTGTCAGCCGACCGGAGACACGTGACGAGCGCTTCAAGCGTCGTTATCTTCCGACACGTGGCGGTCGCAGGTGGGTTGCCGTGCGATGGGGAGGGACACCGCACTCTCGGACTGCACGAAGACGACGGTCACATCACCTCCTCACCGTGGACTGAGAACACGAGGGATTTGCTCTACTGCCTTCTGCGCCCGTCGTCGGCAATGCCGCGCTCGAACACGACTGTTTGCTGTTAGGTGTTACTGATTGACCTGCTTTGTGTCATAACCAGTGGCATGAATTTTTCGCGGAAAATAAAAAAAAGGCGTAACTTGATGTAAGCTTTTGGATATACGCCATTGCTAAGCACATGTATGTCTGTAGAAGAAAACTACAAAAAAAAAACCAAAAGACAAAAACAAAAATTAAGCAAAAAATTGCTGTTGTCAACAGGATATAAACACCACATAGTATTCCATAACAAACAACAACATTTTTCTTTGTTTTTCTTTGTTTGTTGACCATATTTCTGTTATGGAATATTATGTGGTGTTTATATCCTGTTGACAACAGCAATTTTTTGCTTAATTTGTGTTTTTGTCTTTTGGGTTTTTTTGTAGTTTTATTCTACAGACATACATGTGCTTAGAAATGGCGTATGTCCAAAAGCTTACATCAAGTCATGCACTCCCATTGCACAAATCTTTCAAAGATAATAAAAAAGGCGTAGTCAGGGAGGGACAGATTTTTAAAAACAATAATGATAATCATCAACCGGCCCAAATTGCAAGCAAGTACGTTACCACCTAGGCCGCTGCACCGTCGGGCAGAGCAAAACTGTGCTTAAATTTTGAAATACATTTTTTCTCGGAATAGGCTGGCCGGCGCGCATTATTATTTGAAGGGGTGAACACCCTAGAAGTATATACTACTAATACACCGAGCCTCATCCCGGAGTGAATTTCCCAAGTGGTGCCCCTCCTATCTTGCACTGTGCTAATTAAAGCACAAATCTTTGGGTTTGTTCTGGCGAGTTCCTGGCTGAAATCACTTCTGGGCAGTAGAGCACCCGGAGACGCCTCACGTGCACAGTACCTGTGTCGGGAAAGTAACGAAGCCCGAATTTCTGTGTTCGTGGCTCTCCGGGTGTTCTTATTCAATCCTCCCCCCCCCCCCCCACCCTTCTTCAAGCCCTGCGTTCCCGTATGGCTAAGGGCCGGTACTCCCAAGCCAAAAAAAATGAGGCTTTAGGTGTTGAATATGCTACACTTTCCCCCCAAACGTATTCCTAGTGCACGATAAGACACTGCCAGTCCCTTATTTTTAGGGAACAGATGTTGATGTCCTTTCCGTTGCACGCCTGCTAACTTTTTAACTGATATTCGTCCAGATGGCAGACCCACGTATAGCGCCATTAACTCGTACGAAGTCACTTTTGTGTTCATCTAGGGACGTAACAAGAGTGTGTGCGTGCCACATGAAACTATGTATATATATATTTTTTTACATTTTAATGGTCAAAACAAGAATTAATCGTTACTTAACAAAATTCTTGAGAAAATTAGAATAACACAATTCAATTCGTGCGATGTTGCTGCTATCTCTAGAATTTTTGCCGTAAAAAAATTGTAGCGTTGGTTGCGAAACGTCCGCTAGAATGTGTTAAAACCATATTCAAACTTCGCGCAAGGCACGGTGGCCGATTTGTTTCAATTCTGGGATTCTGATTGGAACCGTTCTGGAATACAGCCCGCGATTTAGGTTACGGCTGTATCCCAACAATGCAGTGTTTATTCGCTAACTTACCCGAACGTCTAGGAATACCGTCCTAAGACAAGCGATTTTAAAACTATTCGTTAGCTCGAGGACTACGGATATCAGAAAATAAGAACCTTTACAAATGAAAATTTATATTTTGACAGAGAGTACAGTCGTGTCAATATTTACGTTTGAATCTTGGAAAAGGTGGCGAACTGCTATAGTGTAACTTTTCCAATTAATTTAATTATATACAATTCTTTAAGGAACTTAATATTTTGAAAATCAAACGACTGAAAGATTACAATGGTCGAAAAAACTGTTGGAACGAATATGGAGTCTTTCCATTACTATATTTCTCCTGCAATTTCAATCCCTTCTCCAGACGAACACGTAAAGGAGTGATCACATCATGTCGTGCATTGGATTATCACTTTAAGCCACGTACTTTTCCAGACCAGCTGTGTGTTAAAACTCCGTAGCATCGTCTGTGCTTCGTGGTTTTGCTGGATTGATTTCAGGCAAATGTCTCTAGTGTCAGCAGACCAATCACAGCCATCCAGTGCGGAAGCAAAAACCGCGTTCAGGATGGCCCCGGCCAAATAAGGCAGTGTCTTCTCTAGCAGGCGGCCGCCAGTCACAAGGGAACAATCGCTAACGCGGGAAGACCTAATTGCAGTCTAACGAGCGATATGATTATATCGAGAAAAAATATGCCCATACTTGTCGCTTAGACACCAAGCGACCTTCGCAGTTCTAGTTAAGACGCGCATTGTACGTGGATTTCCTGGGAGACCCCAGCGGGACACTCGTCACTTCACGGGTGACATGTCACCTTGGACACGCCACCTCGCGGCGAGGGAATTACTCGCTTCCTGTTACCTCGGGAGTGACAGAGCTTGTTTTCTGGTCGTGATATGTCTTTACGGTCTGTCAACCCTGCAGTGATGAGCCCCTATTGTTGCTTATCTTCGCGAATACTCTCTCTCTCTGGTCCCGCACGTTGGCTCGTAGGTCCAAGCTTCTGGCCCCCAGCCACCATGGGGAGGAACTCTAATTGCCGAGACTGAGACCTAGCTTTTTGAAGTAGTTTTAGGTCCTCCCGCAAGATGGTAGCTTTCATAATACTTTGCTAACATAGTTACATTTATTGTGAGAAGTATTGCATTAACTGTTATCAGGCAAAAAAAAAACAGTAAAAATTAATTTTCAGTATTGTGGCAACCACATATTTGGTGGTGTGGAATAACAGTAATTTTTGCATTTCCTACTCATATATATATCACATGACTGTTTGATTAAAAACAGCATTTAAAATTTTTCCTACTGTTGAAATCTCTTTTAAACGAGTAGATAAATTAACATCATTACCTAAAACTTTGTATTAGAACCTCTATCCGGAGTTTTTTTTAGTAGTTATAGGCCCACCCAACAGATAGTGTCACATGTGCGAAACATGGATCAGTTTCCACTGTAAGAGTCGCACTTCTATATATATCCATTCTTGTTCTGTGCCCAGTCAGATGTTGGAGTTTTTCTCCTGCGGTTCCAACCTGTGGGTGTTTTGTTTGTTTTATAAACCTTATTTATGGATCATCTGTTCACATTGCATAGTAAAATTGGTATAAATTACATCTCTACATATAAAAATCGATTGCCGTGCGTTAGTCTCGCTAAAACTAGAAAGCAGCTCGGCCAGGGTGTGACTTAATCAATAGCACAGACCCCCAGTCCAAGAACTTAATACCTCCATGAAACAAAGTGGCTTTATCTTTATAACATATAGTCTCTCATCGAATGAATATTTCCAGCAACCAGAGATTTCAACTGTAATACATGACTCAAACATCATGGACTAATACTTAATATGAAACATAGTGACTTTAACTTTCGAACATGACACCGACACCATAAACTAATTACTTCTCTAATTACGATAACTTTTTACTATGGAGCATGACACCGACTCCTTGAAATAATACCTCTATGAAACAGAGTGAGTTAAACTATAGAACAAGACACCCACTCCTCGGACTAATACCTCTAGAAACCTGAGTGAACTCAAATATAGTACAAGACTAATACCTCCTTGGACAAGAGTGAGCTCAACTATAGAAATAGACTAATATCTCCATGGACCAGAGTGAGCTCAACTATAGAACAAGACTGATAACTCCATGGACCAGAGTGAGCTCAACTATAGACATAGACTAATACCTACATGGACCAGAGTGAGCTCATCTGTAGAACAAGACTGATACCTCCATGGACCAGAGTGAGCTAAACTATAGAAATAGACTAAGATATCCATGGACCACAGTGAGCTCAACTCTATAACAAGACTAATACCTCCATGGACGAGAGTGAGCTCAACTCTAGAACAAGACTAATACCTCCATAAACCGGAGTGAGCTCAACTGTAGTACAAGATTAATACCTCCATGGACGAGAGTAAGCTTAACTGTAGAACAAGATTAATACCTCCATGGATCGGAGTGAGCTCAACTCTATAACAAGACTAATACCTCCATGCACCGGAGTGAGCTCAACTGTAGAACAAGACTAATACCTCCATGGACGAGAGTGAGCTTAGCTGTAGAACAAGACTAATACCTCCATGGAACGGAGTGAGCTCAACTCTAGAACAAGACTAATACCTCCATGCACCGGAGTGAGCTCAACTGTAGAACAAGACTAATACCTCCATGGACCGGAGTGAGCTCAACTGTAGAACAAGACTAATACCTCCATGGACCGGAGTGAGCTCAACTGTAGAACAAGACTAATACCTCCATGGATCGGAGTGAGCTCAACTCTAAAACAAGACTAATACCTCCATGCACCGGAGTGAGCTCAACTGTAGAATAGGACTAATACCTCCATGGACCGGAGCGAGTTCAACTGCAGAACAAGACACGCACTGCATGGACTGCACGTGAGAGACCTCCAGGAATCGGGAGCAGCAACACAAGCCAGCCGCGGGAGCCGACGGGACCCAGGGCGGTCATCCGACCCACCCTGACCCACCTGTTTGTCTGCTTGCTTGCCCGCCGCCCGTTTCCAGTTGCGACCGGATCGCGCGAGGCCGGCTGGGTTTTCCAGCGCGAGCATTGACCTCGTGCGAAGATAACCTACGGTTACCTCCGGAACTACAACAGCCCGTCAGTAGTATGTAAATGGCGATTCGGGTGCAATGCATTTCTTATGGAACTACGAATTGATGGTCTGATGGCTTGTCGGCTTGTTGGTTTGGAGATTAGGCTATGGTCGGATGTGTCCGCCAATCTTTGCCTATGTTCGGGAAGCCCAGTGGTCTCCTTAGATGACGTCACGCCCACTATCTTTGTTCCGCCATCTTAATAATCCGTAATTTTCAAGTTAGAAAATCGTGAAAATTTTTATAATTTAAAAAATTATATTTCAATTAGTTTTTAATAAAAAAACATGTTTGTATCATGGAGTCCTCAGTTCGATCCCAAGGAAAATTGAATAAAATCCTCTACAATATTTAAAAGTTCAGAAAAAGTTGTCAAAAAATTTTTTTTAATGTACTCACGTGATATATTCCATAGTCATTGGTTCGGTTCTTGGTGTATGTACGTGTGAAACTAGACAATAAAAGAAAAAAGGTTTTCACTAAATAGATTGACTACTATCAAACCAGATATTATACCGTTAAGTTTAATGTCACGGGAGACATCTTGCACCCCTCATATTGTTTTCGTCTGCTAAAGTTTGCTGTATTCATCATAGTTGAATTTTTACCCTCTAGAGTGTAGTATTTACTACCTTGACATCCGATATCTTAACGGCCATATTGGTCGCAATCTTGATAATGTGTAATTATTTAGCTAGGAATTATGGAAAAATTACAAAAAAAGATTAAAATAACAGTAAATGTACTGATTGACTCGATCGGTCCAAATCGTTGTTTCTATCCCAGAAAAATGCAAATATGTTAGTTTCAAGTAAAAAAAAAATATTTTTTAAACGTACTATTAAAGTGATAGGTTCAATAAATAAAATAATAAAATTACAAATAAAAACGTTCTTAACGCCTAATTAACACAGGGACAGTTTTTTTTCTCGTGATAGAAACTGCGTCTAGAGTGCGTAAAACAGCATGATATTTAACTCCTATGTACGTATGGATTAAATTATAATTTACAGAATTTCGTAAGTGCAAATGCAATTGAATTAAAAATATCCAGAATGAAACATGATATCAAATTATATTCAAGTAAAAACTCTTAGTGTTTTCTTTACGAATGGTTTGTAACATTTCCATTTTTCATTTATTTTTGAATTGTATGAAGTAGACCACTAAAAAATGGCGTGTGTTCTTATGAACACACGCGTTAGAAGTTAAACTTATTTTTCATTAAAACACTGAACTATTCTGAAATTTATAGTAACAAAAATAAATAAGATTAACAGTCCGAGTTTAATATTATTATAAACTTATGTATGAATGATTTGTTTAACTTAGTAAAATATATTAGATACTTTAACTAACAAAGAAAATCAATAAATTTGTATGCTAAGTTTATTATAATTCTTAATTTAAAGTAATTATTAAATAACAATGTGAAAATTAATAACTATAATGCAAATTAATTATACGGACGGGAACAAAATCTCAGTCATATAAATAAACTTGAAAAAAAATTGGGTAAAAGGGTAATAAAAACCATTTCGCAAACTAATATTTATAATAAATATATGTTTCAATTATATTTACCAGTAATCAATAACAATCATTAAAATTTCTGAACGAGACTCACCTATAGTTCAGCACCCACTGAATTCGCTACCATAGCAGCCACGACGCCTATCGAAACATTCGATTTGCAGAGCGAAAGGTTAAACTATATAATGAAACGTCCCCGATAAAAACTAAAAAGTCTTGAAAAATTACTAAACCCCAGCTTGGACCTGATTTTACGAAAAAAGAATTTAAAATCACATTTCATTCCTACGAATAACGCATTATGCTTACCCTAAATATAAGAGCTTTGCTTTGCTTAAATGTTAAAAATGTTAAAGTTTTACCTTTAAGTTATTTTAAGAAATAATAATACAAAATTGTTTTCTGATATGTACGGACAAAACACATGTTTAAACGAGGGTCTAAGGTCTTACACCAGACCTTCGCATGACCTAACATTAGCTCATGAGCACTCATAGGGTTGGTGATTAAAGGATTTAAACTCCGCTATAATCGACGTCCCATTGTGTTCAGCTTTACTTTGCGATGTATAACGCTATAGTGTGTCTAATCCTTAGATTGCAGTGTGGAGTTTAGTGGCCATATACCCTCTCTTTCCATAGCATATAAGCTATTAGCACTATCCTTGTTTCATTTTTCTTTGTTGTCGCATATATTAAAATAACAGAAAAGTTTTGAACACAACTTTATAATTTAATAAAAATTTATGAAATGTACAAAATAATTTATGTTTAAAAGAAAATTTTATATGATTGTTGTATCTCATCAAGAGAATAATCTGATAACATTCAATTATTACTTTTAAGAAAACGTAACAGAAATATGCCATTTTGGTTTTAACCGTTTTAGCATAATAGTTTATGTTATTTAAAATTTATAATTTTTTCCTCTGTCTGACCATTGTTTGTGTTCAATACCTCCCAGCTAAATGGAGAGTCCAAAAGTTTTTTTTATATGTTCAACCCGTTAAACGGCTATTTTAACGCATTTATGTTGACGTGCCTGACTGATGTAAACATTTTTTTTTCCTGTAAGATAATTATTTTCAAATTTATATTTTTTTTTGGACTAAACAAGCCCGGTAGTATTAATCTGGCAACAGTGGATGCCATTTGCTCGGTGTTGCTATCTTGCGATAGTTCACGATTTCCGCGGAAGAATGCAGGCCCTCTTCATCCATAACCATCCCTAGAATTAAAAAAAAAAAAAAAAAAAGGTTGTCTGTAAAGTCGGTTTACGGACGATAGTTTAACGTGACAACGTCATAACAAAACATTGATGAAATGATTACATACTTTTATGAATAAAATTGAATCATGTTTATTGAATTATCACTATTTTGTATGTATACAAAGAAGGAGTGAAATGAAATTTACAATTTAATTCATTAATTTACTTTTATTCGCACTCATTAAATCAAATATGTTTATTACTTTAACGAAAAGATTATTTTAACTATAACTTTTATACATATTTGATATTTAACTTCTTCCAATCTGTGTTATTCTGTTAAGGATAGGACGATGATAGGAAAAGTAGGAAACGAATGGTAGTGTTTCAAGTTTAATGTCCCTCGAAAAAGTCAAATCTATGGTTGTTCCAATCGAGTGGAAGAGAGATAGATGCGGCACAAGCGTACAATGAGCGTAACGGGACACAGCGTAACGGGACAATGCGCATAAAGGGACACTTTTTTCGTGCGTGCAGCCGGCGTTCATCGATTTATTAGACGTTGTCACGTCAAAAAAATTAGTCATAACCAAACTTAGTCTAATGAAGTCCGACTTTTGAAGCTGAGTCAATTTTTTTTGTGTGAAATGTATATCACATTGCTTTGTGCTATGTACTATGTGTAATTTTTTTTTTTTAAACTGTGTGTCTACTCTTAAAAATTATGTATGTAAAACGTGGTTTTGAAAATGGCAGTTTAAGACGTCAATGATAGGTTAAAATAGCCGTGTTGACGGGTTGAACATGCAGACAGAAGGGGGGAGGAATGGATGCATGATCCACTGGAACCCCGAGAAGCGCGACCCGAGTCCACCACTGTCCGCAGGACGCCGAGGAGACGGCGGACGACCCCTCGCCGGAGCCGGAGTCCCACGGCGTCAAGCTGGGCTGGATCCAGGGGGTGCTCATCCCCTGCATGCTCAACATATGGGGCGTCATGCTGTTCCTGCGGCTGTCCTGGGTGGTGGGCCAGTCCGGCATCGGTGAGTCGCCGCCTCTCTCCCCCCCCCCCCCCCCTCCGCGGCTTCCAGGGATCTTCCTGAACTTGTAGTTTATCTTCGTAACTTTGCGGCTGCAAAACTGGACTCGATTCAAACACGAGTACACGATAAATAATGTCGGTATACATAAAAAAAAAAATACATACAGAAAACTGGCGAAGACAGTTGCGCACAAACACACCTCATTCTTCCACGTGTGCGTTCACTCTGTTTTGCACAGGAAAAAAAAAAATTCGAAAGTTGAAGTGCGGCGTAAAGATTCTACGAAGATACGGTCACGTCAAATTACGAAGAACTCGGGAGTTTATTTCATGTGCATTCTTCGTTGTGAAGTTCGTAAATTTTAATGTAATTTCTAACAGTGCACACAGTACTAGCTTAGCGGGGAAGTGCCCTTACATAATAATTCTTCTATTTATTCATACTAGGCTTATGATTTTAAATAGATTCCTGTTTTACAAATGGTCAATTATTAACAAATTAATTTAATCAATATTAAGTATTTTAAATCTTTTTTGAACATAAGGCATAGCTTTTTCGCACTGTACGTCGTAGTAAAAAAACACGAATTATGGGCTAAGATAGATAAATACACGAACACAAAGAAATCAAGACAAAATCGGCCAATGTTAAATGTAAACACAGCACAGAGAATTCCTTAGTAAGAATTAGTCACAACAATGTTGCAGCACAGACGAATAGAGCTAATGTCCATTCTTCAAGGTTTTTTTATGATAAACAGTGCAAAATAGCAATGGCGTATGTCCAAAATAATAATATAAATAAATCAGTGTTTCCTGTTGCAAGAGCCATTCAAACAATATTTTATAAATTTTTATTTTATAAGTATTTTAGCACGAACCAAAAGCGCGCAACTATGTGGTCTTTGTCGTAAAAATATTAATTTTATTTATATAATTCGTTAATCAAAAATTTTCCCACAAATTATGTGAATCTGAGCTGTTCAGCGTTTGGATGAAAAAAAGAATCCATATTTATTTATTAGTGCTATCATAAAATTAAAGAGTTTTAAGACCATGTCCATTTTTTATTTAGAAAAATTGTCTTTCTCTCTTTTTTCTCTCGCTGTCATTTTACCACTTTTGATACACTTAGAGACGAGATTTGAATTTTCACTTTATCACATGTACTGAGTTACACGCGCCCTTTTTTTTATGAATTTGAAATTATTTATTTAAGTTTTTTAAAGTAATATTGTTTTACTATATAGATGTATGAAAGTTACTGAAACACCAACTTAATTACACAGGCGACTGGTGAAATGTTTCAGGCCAGTCACTTCTCATCATAGCGATCTCAGCAGTGGTTTGCGTGCTGACCACGTTGTCTTTGTCAGCTATCTGCACCAACGGGGAAGTCAAAGGAGGTGAGCTTTGCTTACCAACTGAAAAAGATGTAACAAGACCTTCAATGGTGGTATATAATATAAGGTTCTGGTTCAGGAATCTGAGTAATGATTGGGATTGTAGGCCACCATATATGTTAACGCTAAAGGCAAAATATTAGATTACCTTAAATTTGACTTTGGATTTTTACCGTTTTTACGCAAAAATGACTCAAAATTCCTCAAAATTACCTAGAGTTACCATTGTCTTTAATATATATATATATATATATATATATATATATATATATATATATATATATATATTTGGGAATTTCAATATAAAATGAAACATTTACAAGCTCTAGTTCAAAAGTCAAGGCCAATGTCATCTAAGATAGTGGTCGTGGCGTCATCCATAAATTACTCCCGACAATCCCAATCCTAATCGTGACTCCTGTTCCAGAACCCAATATTATATACTACTTCTAACACAAATGTACACTTATAACACAAGCGTGAACTGGAACTCGTAAATATCGTGCATTCCTGAAACAACCTGTAAAAAGATATGAGCTGCATGATATAGAACTCTTGGCTTCTTTTTGCAACAACCCAAATTTATAAGATCCGTAACGTAATTTATTTCGATGTGTTTGCGTTTGTGAATATTGCTGTAGTTAAGTGGTTAAGTAGTTGACCGATTTAATCTCCCAACTCTCAACAAGGTTGTAATCACTGGTGTGCCAGATGATAACAGAAATACCTGGAGGGCGTCACCGTAACTTTTAACACAACATTTATACAAAATCATAATGAATCAGTTAAGAATAATAAGTGACATTCATCAATCTTTCATTCAATACTTAAACGCTTCTGAAGTGTATACCTGATGTTATTTTGAGGTGGCACTGGAACAGAAAAATCTATCATTACCAATCGTGCCTTACAAGCGTTATTTATCTCTTAATAAACAAGTCCTCGCCTACACAATGAAAATATAAATAAAACATTTATATTAATGCCCAATTCGTTATCAAATAACAATATTATACAAGATTATACTCTTAATGTAAAATTAAATCAGCTGTCTAAAGAAAAAATCGTTACTACAAGTTCGCTTGGTGTGCGGAAAAGATACGTAATTACCAGCATATATAAAATATAAATATATATTTTGATGGGCACCGCGTGTGTTCAGAGTTAGTGTTCAACAGTTACATCTGTAGGTCTTTAAAGTCACCACTCAGTTCTAGTGGTCGTGAATATCATCGTAACTTGCCTTGGTTTCTACTGCGCTGCGGCCGAGTTCCCACTCGCTGGCGCCGGCTCTAGTCGTGTCGCCCTCTACTCGCTCCGTCGACTCGCTGCGGGCCGCAGCGAGCGAACCACTCGTTCACCGACACCGAGCTGCCAGAGATTTCTCGGTACCTGGTGTTCCGGGCGCTCTGCAAACAGTTGAAACAAGTCACTCTTTTTCTGCACGAGAGTCGTCGCACAGATCAGGCACACTGTGTACTGCTAATCTTTGTCCCTTGACTTAACACTCTCACTGAGCACTCGCTGTCGTTAATAAACGCGCCGTCTCTTTACAAGTGCGCGGCTATCTTACGTAACTCAATTGCGAACCCACTTTAGGCACTTACAAAACAACTCGGACAATCATTTTCATGAATGCCCTGCCTTACCGAGTTCGAATCTTCATAGTGGTTTTCCTATTACGCAAGCGTATCATCTCTTACGTAACTCACGTAAGAACACGTAAGCACAGTAGTTTCGTCCAGTCCAATATATAAAATCTTGCCGCCACTACCATCAACCGCCGACCAGCATTAAGACCCCAACCATATTCGTCACCAGCCAATAGTCCAGTGTATTAAGTGTCTAACAAACTCTGTGACGAACGGAACGTCTTTCCAAAATGACTAAGTGTAAACTTGTCTTATACTATTTCCAACCTCTTTCTACATTGTTCCGCTTAAGAAATATTCTGTTACCTCAGGCTCGGAAATTATTCCATCACTTAATTACGACTTAGCGTTTCGTTGCCAACCCAGAGGCGCGTGGTTCCAACGGCGTTCCGGTAACGTGAGGTTGTCCACGGAGTTGTGGCGTCGGTGGGCTTAGTGACGTAATCGGTGCGGCAGACATAGGCGGACGCCATGACGTTACTCGCCCTCCGAAGGGTTTATATACCTGCAGCAGCACCGATTGACCCAGAAGAGAAAGTCCTAGAACACTCCTCTATGTAGTAGCATCACTGGTCGCCTTCCGAAATGACGTCATCCGGATGTCAACAATAGAAACGTTTTTATTTTCCTTCCTTTGGGACACTTCTTTTCTTAGCAGAACCACCGCTCCCCTGGTGGTTAGATTGCACACGTGGCGCGCAAGCATTGCGGAATGCAAATCCCGCAGGCGTCGTGTTAGAGATCTTGCTAAATAATCACAAGACAAGTGCTAGAATAGAAGGGAAGGGCGCCCACTTAGCGCAAAAACAAGGAAATAATTAGAGACCGGAAAAACTCGCGAATTCATTTCACGATAGGCTAAAATACAAATCGTTATACCTCAGTGCTGCCTCTGCTATTGGTTCACAACTCACCTGTATGACTCTGAGCCAATGAGAAACACCCAACCAAAGCTGTATCGAATCACAGGCTGCTACGCTGGAACATCTCACAAGACAGCAGCCAATGAGTGGGTCGCATTTGACCGAGTGTACGTAGAACTATGGAGTTTATCCTACAGGTCATTGAACTCGCGAATTTTTCCAGTCCCTAGCAATAAGGGATAGAATCACGGCGTTCTCAACCCCGGGTTTTTACTCAAGTTGGAAACGTGTTGGACGTTTTTTGAGCCAGCATTGTTTTGTTGGGTAGTTCTATGTTTTTTTTCTTCACATTTTCTAATCACCACTATGTTGACGATACTTTGAACTCAAATTTATATGTACTTTCATCCATGGGCATAGTTTCCGGGGAGGGGGGGGGGGGGGCATGGTACCCGGGTCCCACTGAAAATAAGAAGCCTCTCACTGAGGGAGTCCACTTGTTCTTGCAAAAGCGTGGCAGTGAAAAGGGTCTGATGTCAAACCTATGTCTTATGATCAACTTTCTGTACATTCTAAAGTTTTCTGCTTATTGCATGCACATACGCCAAAATATTGGCAGTGTACGACATACAAGCACAGTATTCAGAGATGACGTTTTGGTTAACCCCACATACAAAACTCTTGGGACACGCCCCGCCCCCCTACTCACAGAAAATATTTCCGCGGGCCAACCTTGCGAATCCTACCGAATTGCGGCCTTGCCTTCATCCACGAATGTGGAGCGTAACCTATTCATGTTATGTTAAATTCACACAACAGCTAAAATGAAGCACAAATGTATTTCGGAAAGTATCGGATTCAATTATGTGACACCCGCTTTTGAAACACTCGTAGGAAAAAAGGAAAGAGTTTACGATTAGAGGCTGTACACCTTGATTGGGAAGCTTCTTCGGTTTGTCGCAAAGGCGCTTTTCTGTCGTTTTTGTCAAAACCTTTTACACCAAAATGGACAGAATGATTTTTTATGGAAATTGATTTACTGCAACACACGTTAGAATACCTGGTTTTGGGAAAATATAACCATATTTTGGAATGCCAGGTTTGGTTAGAATATTATGGATATAATTTCTCAACTAATGTTAATTGCCAATTGATACGTTATCAGTTCTACGTGTAATTTTTTAATACATATTTTTCTAAGCTGTGATATTATAAGTAACGACAGTTCCAAGTTATGCGACTATTTTTGAAGGTTCTACGTTATGATTTTTATAAGTTATGTAGGAATTTTCCAGAGTTTTAATATGTGACTTTTATAATTATGTTGATAAATTTTAGATTTCTGAGCTACGATAGTTCTAAGTTATGTGAATATGTTCGAGAGTTCTATGTTGAATATTCTAAGGAATGTGAACATATTTGAAAGTTGTAAGGTATCATTGTTCTATGGAATGGGAATACGTTCGACAGTTCTAAGTTACGACGGTTCTTGGTAATTATAATATGTTCGACAGTTTTAAGTTACGACTGTTCTAAGTTATGGGAATCTGTTCGAGATTTCTGAGCTATGACAGTTCTAAGTTACGTGAATATGTCCAAGAGATCTAAGTTGAATGTTCTAAGGAATGTGAACTGTTTTGGGATTTTTAAGTAATGATTGTTCTGAGGAATGTGAATATGTTGGAGATTCTAAGTTGACTGTTCTAAGTTATGGGAAAATGTTCGACAGTTTTAAGTTACGACTGTTCTAAGGTATGGGAATGTGTTCGAGAGTTCTAAGTTACGACTGCCCTAAGCGGTGACTCCCTGAGTAACGCTCGGGCCACTCGCCAGGTGGCATCTACTACATCATCTCGCGGTCGCTGGGGCCGGAGTTCGGCGCCAGCATCGGCGTCGTGTTCGCCTTCGCCAACGCCGTCGCCGCCTCCATGAACACCATCGGCTTCTGCGACTCGCTCAACGACCTGCTGAGCACCTTCGGCGTCAAGATCATCGACGGCGGCGTCAACGACACGCGGCTCGTCGGCGTCGTCGCCCTGGCCGTCATGATCGTCATCTGCGCCGTCGGCATGGAGTGGGAGTCCAAGGTACATGACTCCGCCACGCACCTCCATACACGATGCTTACCACGGAGGTAGAAGCTATGGAGTGGTCTTTGTCACGTAAAAAATTTGTTGTCTGTAAAGTCGGTTTATGGACGATAGTTTAACGTGACGTCATAACAAAACATTGATGAAATGATTTCATACTTTTATGAATACAATTGAATAACTTTTTTTATTGAATATCATTATTTTGTATGGATACAAAGACGGAGTGAAATGAAATCTACAATTTAATTAATAAATTTACTTTTATTTGCACTCATTCATTCAAATATGTTTATTACTTTAACGAAGAGATTATTTTAACTATAACTTTTATACATGTTTGCTATTTAACTTCTTCCAATCTGTGTTATTCTGTTAAGGATAGGATGATGATAGGAAAAGTAGGAAATGAATGGGAGTGTTTCAAGTTTAATGTGCCTCGAAAATGTCAAGTTGATGGTTGTTCCATACGAGTGGAAGAGAGATAGATGCGGCGCAAGCGTACAATGAGCGTAACGGGACACAGCGTAACGGGACAATGTGCGTAACGGGACAAGGTGCTTAACGGGACACTTTTTCGTGCGTGCAGCCGGCGTTCATCGATTTATCAGACGTTGTCACGTCAAAAATTGAAGCCAATATGAAAACTATTTCCATACCCTACTTTAAACCTTAACAAGCAAACATTTTATTGTTAATAATATTTTTTAAAGTTAATTCCTTGCTGAATTGTTAAAAATATCGTGAAACTGATTTTTTTCCAGAAAGTATTTTGAAGAAGTATCAGGAAATAAATACCAAACTTGAGAATTTTTATATGTAATTAATTACGGTGTGTGTTTGATTTCAGGCTCAGAATTTCCTAATCGTGATAATTGTTGGGGCCATCATAGATTTTATAGCTGGAGCATCTGTTGGCCCAAAAAGCGAAGAAGCCAAAGCTAAAGGATTTACTGGTCTAAAACGTAAGTTATTTTTTATTATCGTTACAAAACTTCGAAATATACGTATTATAATATTTAATTAAGAACATTACATTTTCTCCACCTACATACTAGGCTGAAAAAATATTTCCTATTACTAATTAATTAAAGTTAATGTCACATGATATTATGATAATATTTGAGTGGATAATACGATAGGTGAAATAACATTTTCAATAGCTACATGATTCTTGCATTGATAGCCTATTTAAAACCTCCTTTCGGAAGCAGATTGTATGTCCCTAAACCAAATAGGTCATAAGTTCGAAAAACGAGGATCACTAAATACAATTTTTTTTAATATTTACGATAAAGCTCTGTGAATTTACTAATTGTGCATAAGGATGTGAATATAAAAGGAGAGTTATGCCAAAGTGATATTTTAGGTAATTATGTAATATTTTAAATCAATAATTCCAATAAATTATTTCATAATAATGAAACACTAGTAGAGATGAGACCACACATTTAAAAAGTATTTTTTTTAATATTGGAATATTCAGTTTTTTATTTAAGTGTTATGATTGTAATTTCAAAAATTTTTAAATATGGAATGACTTTAAGGAGTTTTAACATCATCTAAGATTAAATGTCAGTACTGGGTACGTTTTCAGACGTACTTGTCTTTCCTAGCACTCGTGTTTAGGGGCTGAACTAAACGAATAAAAAGTACTTGTTTGGTCCTTAAAACCTTATCAAATGGAAGTGGCACTCTTAATCTGTCAACCCATTTTGGCTTTCATTTCTTAAGAATAAAACCACTAGGGACTGACAACGGACTTGCAACTGCAGTCCATGAGCAATGATTAATAGATGCAAACGTTGTGATATTGCCTTGTTTATTTATTAATTTACTTTTAAAAATCTCATATGACGGCTGGCATATAGAATATGGAGGGGGGGGGGGTTTAAGGAAAAAGGCCCCTCTCAAAAGGAAATTCGCCCTACAGTAAATAATAAGGCTACCCTGTAAAATAATTTAACTCCATAATTTCTTGGTAGCCAAATCAAAAAGTAATTTCCTTTTGAACAAAAAATTTTCAGCCTGCACCACATTAAAAATTCTGCCCTAAACTCAGCTTCTATATAAGTAAATAAGATTGAAATGGTTTGAACTGATAGTGTACTTCGTGGTTTAGCGCTACTGCGGTTCGTGTACGATGCCTGGTAAATGCAGGCGCAGAAAACGTAGACATTGTCTTGTAAAAGTCATTATTTTTATTGTACTTTTTCATTTAAATAGTTTCTATGTAACTCATAATGTCAATATTAATTCCTCTTGGCATTATGCATATCCTCGATAGTGATTAAGTATGTAATATTTTTCAACGCACTTTGTTTCTTTACCTTTCAGTGGATGTATTTTCATTGAATTGGGGACCACAGTACACGGATAATCAGGACTTCTTTTCCGTGTTTGCCATCTTTTTCCCATCAGTGACCGGCATTCAAGCAGGAGCTAATATATCGGGAGATCTGAAGGTAAAACTTATTTATGTTCTTAAATCTTAGAAGAGTTTGAGTAAAATATTCCATCAACAAAATAAAAATCTACAAACAAGCCAAACTTGCATCTTTCTTTGAGCGAGAGGGATTGAAAAAAAATCAATATTAGTTTCAACAGGTTTTATACCATAAACATTTTATGTAACTGTTTCAGTCATTCCCAAATTAATAAAAAATAAAAACAAATACCAGTAACTTCACAAATGTTGGGAAATTAATTGTTACTTTATATATATATATATATAATTTTGGATTGATTTAATAATTTTTTATGAAGATGGCTACATCAGCAAAAATAGTAATACAGTCGGATTTTGAGAAGGTTTAGCGGAATAAAATAAATGGCGAAATAAAATATTAAAAACGTGTTTATTCAAAATTAAAATTATATAGACACTGTCAATTTAAGGACGCAAGTTGTTTTATCCCTCTCTCTGATATTTGACTTCTCTTCAATTTTTTTCACCTTCAAGTTAAATTAAGGGTTAGAATAGCACCAATTTTATTTTCCAAAACAGATATATTTAAAGTTGCGAAGCATTTTGGATGGTTGGAGCCCAAACCTGGAATATTCGTGTCATCTCTGTGACGGTGAAACACTCAAAAACCCTGGTTTTAGGGAAACCAAATTTCTACAAATCTTTGAATGATCTAGAAATAAGGAGTTTTACGATTAATCACACTTCCGGCCATTATTATACAAAATTATGAATCACACAATTGCATGCTCTTTGTTCATGCTAGGATTGAAATAAACGTATGGATTTTAGTTTCTTATAAACCCCACATGAACACTTTTGTAATCAATGAAAAAGCAATGTAAACAATTACCACGATTTTAAGAAAATTATATTTTAAATCATGAGGAAACACATGAAATTTTAGAAGCATCAAAATTAAAGATATTTCCCTCTGAAATCTTGGTTCTACACGTCATGATAAGTTTTTTTTCTTTTATCGTCATTACTAAGATTTAAAGGCTCTTTCTAAAATTTTAAAACGATACCTTCTTTGAATTTTTGGTTTCTATCACTTATAATTTTTTTATCACATAATTTTTTTATAATGTGTGCAAAAAGTCACGCAAGAGATTTTAATTACAAATCACTGCGCGAATTTTTAAACGATTTGTATTACATGTGAAAATGTGTTGAGAATATTAGTGACAGAACCACAAATGTAAGGAATTGTGTTAACATTTCGAAATAGCTCTTAAATAATATTAACGAGAAAATAATAACAATTTCAACATGACGTGTGAGACCTAGCATTAAGGTAAACATATTTTTCGAAGTTGTCGGGATTGCCCCGTCAAGAACGCGATTCCAAGATATTCATATACAGAAAGAGTTGAATTCAAACGACAAACTTCAACAGCAGGTTCATGACGTAAAAATAAATTATAAACGTATGTACGACATATGGTCTGATGTGATTGCGTTTCAAATATGGAAGTCGGACAGCACATTTGATAAACCGCCCGAACTTACATGTATATAAACACGACTACTTAGTGCCCGTCAATGATATGCATGTACGTTTTCCGAAGGTAAGCGGGACAGCATTTTTCCGGCCGCTGCCTTGAGGCGGGGTGACTTCCAGAACTGGAATGAATTCGTCTCACTTTACTGCTAAATTTTGTGAATGGTTGTGCCTAATGTAAAACATCCTTTAACTAACAATTTATGTTTAATGACCTCACAAATAAAGGTGGGAGCACATTTTTCTCTCTTGTGGTGTTTAATGAAATATATGTTTTGTTACGTCTACAGTTGTTTTATCTGAATTATTAATTAGTTTTCTTCGAAATACTTACATTTGCGTGTACATCACATAGAGATCAGTGCTTCTGATTACAAGCAGATGTTTTGAACTGAACGTTGTGAGTATTGCATACCTACCAGACGTCTAAGTAGTTAGTTATAAATTTTATACTAGTTTTTTAGCGAAAACTGTAGGGTATAGAATTTTGTAAAAAGGAAACTTTTTCATTACTTTCGACTTTTAGATAAATAGTCAGACTTTGAAAACCACATTATATCTTCTCTTCACCAAAATTTTATGGGGCATAAGTGTGTTACCCTAAATTATTTTCATTAAAAACAATTTTACTTTAGTGAAAAAATTTGCAGTGTTTGTAGAACTTCAATCAATTCAACTCAGACGCTTGGCAGTGGCGGATCCAGGGGGGAGGGGGGGGGCACCAGGGGCAAGTGCCCCCCCCCCCCCCAACTAGAAAAACCAGTTGTCTGCTACATTAATAATTAATTTCTTGTAGAATCATAAAATCTGGTGGTTGGATGTTATGTGTAGTGTGATTAGATTAAATACAAATTTAGTAATTTTAAGACAGTTTTTCTCTGGCTTCTCTGAAATCCTAGAGTGCCCCCTCCGAGGTGAACCTCTGGATCCGCCACTGACGCTTGGTGCTTTGTCATAAATATTTTCTTTATTATTTCCATGAAGGATCGGTTCAGCTGTAACTGCAAAAGCTTTATACCAGTCTTGGGAAGCACATTATTTCCACGCTGTGAGCTCGCAGCCCCAAGTTTTGTCGGTCGATGCACGTTACCGGGGGATGGGGCGGGGGGGGGGGGGGGGGGGGTGCAGAGCACGCGCGGTGATCTGGTTCTCTCTCGCGACAGAACCCGGCCGCCGCCATCCCGAAAGGAACCATGCTGTCGCTGTTCCTCACCATGCTGTCGTACGCCGTGTTCGTGGTGTTCGCGGGCGGCACCGCGCTGCGCTCCGCCAGCGGCTCCGTGCAGGACCTGGTGGCAGGCAACCTCACCGCCTGCGGCGACCAGTGCAGCTTCGGCCTCAGCCACAGCTACTCGGCGAGTCTCTGTCCCTGTCCCACTCTCTCTTTCCCCCTTTTCCGTCTCTCTCCTCTTTCTCACTTTGACGTGACAACGTCTAATAAATCGACGAACGCCGGCTGCACGCGCAAAAAAAGTGTCCCGTAACGCACATCGTCCCCGTTACGCTGTGTCCAGTTACGCTCATTGTACGCTTGCGCCGCATCTATCTCTCTTCCACTCGATTGGAACAACCATCGATTTGACTTCTTCGAGGCACATTAAACTTGAAACACTCCCATTTGTTTCCTAATTTTCCTATCATCGTCCTATCCTCAACAGAAAAACACAGATTGGAATAAGTTAAATAGCAAACACGTTTAAAAGTTATAGTTAAAATGATCTCTTCGTTAAAGTGATAAACATATTTGAATTAATGAGTGCAAATAAAAGTAAATTTATCAATTAAATCTAGATTCATTTCACTCCTTTGTATCCATACCAAATAGTGATAATTCAATAAGTATGCAATAATTTCATCAATGTTTTGTTATGACGTCACGTTAAACTATCGTCCGTAAACCGACTTTACAGACAACCAATTTTTTTATTTACATCTTTTCTCTCCCTAATCAACACTCTTACCTTTTTTCTCTGTGTTTATTTTTATTTCTTACCCTTTCTCTCTTTCTCTCATTCTTTTCCTCTCTCTTTCACTTTATTATTTTTTCTATCTCTACCTCTATCTCTCTCTTTCTCATTTTCCCACCAGTGCGTATACAGCCAAGCCTTCGCAAGTGTCAGCTCATGGTATACGCAATACCAATGATTAACAGGGTCTCATTTCATGTGACAAGGCTTAATTTATGGCAGATTCAAGTACATTCACAATCCGAACGACTGAAGATCTGATCACGAAATAAAGACCCTTATAGTTTTGAGATGACCTTTCATTGGCAGCATTTATGCTAGACGAAGTTTTCTACCTAACTAAGAAATATTTATTGCGTCTTTTTTTGTGTATATTATAAGTACTGGCTGATGTAATTTACTTGCCTTAAAAACAGCATTAGTCATAGAAAATTATAAATTGTTCATATTTTTACAAATTTTTACAGAAGTCAGGTGAAATAGTGGCAGTAAATTTCATAAACAGCTACCAGGACAGAAGATTCTCGATTATATCATACCATTCAGCACGCGGTCGATTTTTTTTGGACTAGCATAAATTTACATCCCACTCATTAGGATGGAGGAAAGCGGGAATTTACTTTGAATCATTTATAAATGACACGCGTCGTGAAAGTCTCCTGTTCTTTTTTGCGGCTTAACTAAGACAAATTCTAAGCATAGAATGATTTAGAGTGAAAAAAATTTCTTCTGTTTGTTTTGTTGTAGATAATGCAACTGATGTCCCTGTGGGGTCCATTCATATACGCCGGCTGCTTCGCCGCTACGCTGTCCACTGCCCTAACGAACCTGCTGTCGGTTCCAAGGCTCATTCAGGCTCTAGGCATCGACAAGATATATCCGGGACTCATATTTTTCTCCAAGGGCTACGGAAAGGCAGGCGAACCGTACAGAGGATACGTGCTCACCTTTGTCATCTCTTCAGCTTTCTTACTCATAGGTAACTCATACCTAGAGACCTGCCAAAATTCGCGGATTAATTGACCTCTAGGATAGACTCCAAAGTCCTTTTAAATACTCGCGGAAATGACACCTGTTCATTGGCTGCTGACGCGTGAGACGTCTCAACTATGCTGTCCGTAATTCGGCACTTTCTTGGTTTAGTGTTGTTTCCCATTGGCTCACAGTTCCCCGGATAAAATGTGGGCCAATCGCAGAAGCGGTACGAAGGTAAAGTTGTTTTTGTGCTAGCCTATCGCGAAATGAATCCGCGAATTTTGCATGTCTACCATACCCAATGCAATAAACTCTGCTTGACTAGATTGAGAGATTTTATTATTTACTGTTAAACTTTAGTTACCCTTTTTTCATACCCGTAGGAGTGGGAATCTGTTTTTATATTTAGCCTAGTTTTTAAGTTAACCAAAGGCCTTACTAACAAAATTAAGTTTCATCAAAATATGTTCATAGTTTCAGGGTGATACCGGAACAAGCTAACCAACAAAATAACATAGGCCTACAACAATTTAATATATAAATATATATATATCTTAAAAGTAAGTTACTATAGTTTAAATACTTTAAAACAATTAAAGACGTTTACAAATAATATTTTACTTATCATTATAGATTTCTTAATAAAGAATTGTGTAAAGGATTATTGAAAAAAAGATAAAAACAATTTTGGAAGCAATTGATATTCTACAGTAACTAATTACTGTGAAAGTTGTTTTTGACTACTGAATACATAAAAGTTTTAATTAAATTAAATACCAAATTGTTTTGGATAAACACCTTGCTTTTTGTGTGTTGCACGTAAGTTATAAAATACATAGAGGCATGTGACTAGGCAAAATAAATGGGTCCTTGCCGAAGAATAATAATTTTAAAAGTCATATAACATGCTTTCTATTTGTTACTTGCTGAAACTTCAGATGTGAACATCTCCTAGAGCTCTCCAAAGTGGAAGAGTTGTATTTTGTGTGACATGGAATGATTGAACTTGACATTGCGGGTGCTAATTTCTGTGCCGATGACGATGTTGAAATAACACCTAAGTGGTTACATTTAATCTCAAGATACTCTGATAATTTACAGCCAATCTGGACTTGATCGCACCTCTGATATCCAATTTCTACCTGGCATCTTATGCTCTGATCAACTTTTGCACGTTCCATGCTGCGCTCATTAAACCTCTGGGATGGAGACCTACTTTCAAGGTAAGCATGTTTTGGCTCGTACTGGTGATTAATGAGATTTTGGAATTTTTGATTATTTTTAAATGCATTGTTTTATACGAAATTGAATATATTTTAATAATACATGAAGTAACTAGGATATTACAAATTCGGTAATTAAACATGCTGAAAATGTGAGTTTAAATACCTTTTGGTAACCGAGCATATTATGAATCACTGGCGCTTTTAGCTAAATGTCTTTCCCAGGATTAGAATTCAGAACATTAAATGAGGTTTAATGCTTACGATTTAGTTTTTGAAACGTGTACTCAAGAATTTATGTGCAGTTTTATTTTTTATACCTGTTAGTGATGATTAATTTTATTTATTATGTTTCTGTGTCTTACTTATAATTAAACCTAAAATATTAGATTGTTGGTGAAATATTATTGGTATTAAAATTTAGCTATGATGTTGCTTAAACAACAGTTTGCACTATAATATGTATATACAGTTTTAAAATTAGAATTTATTATATCTAGATAAAGACTGATCATGTGATAGTTTTAAAATTAAAATTAACAGAGCAACATATATCGATACTCAAAACTTAAAACATATTCCTATCGAATAATAATTAATTATAAGAGTCCCTGTAATGTTTTAAAAACGACAATTGTGTGTTTTGTTTTGGTTTGTTGGGTCAGACATTAAAGTGGCTTCCAATGCGTTGTTCCAGTACTACAACACCTGGCTCAGCCTGGTGGGGTTCATTTTGTGCGTGGCCATCATGTTCCTTATCAACTGGATGACGTCGCTCATAACTTTCATAATAATATTCGCCCTCTACCTCATTGTGGTGTACAGGAATCCAGGTTTGTTACCCCAGTTAAGCTCTGAAATATTCATTTTTAATGCACTTCCCAAAGAACTGCATTTTGTTTAGAGTAGTATGTATCAGGGTCCAGGGTCCGGTGTCGGTGCCGGGATCCGCCATCTTGGATTGTAACGTCACAATCATAAAAAGGAAGCATATTTGTAAGCCCATTTATAAAAAGGAAGTATTTTTGGAAACACATTAAAAAAAAAGCACATTTTGAAGAACATTCGACAAAAAGGAAGTACATTTAAAAGCACATTCAACGATGAGAAAATAACATCAAAAAGGACGTACATGTGCACGAACATTTTAATCAGCGGGGATACGATCTCATCACAGGGATACGATCTCGCCACATCGATACGATCTCATTACAGGTATACGATCCCGCCACAGGGCTACGATCTCATTACAGGGCTACGATCTCGCCACAGCGATACAATATTATTAAAGGGATACGATCTCATTACAGGGATACGATCTCATCACAGGGATTGGATCTCGTCTCAGGGATACGATCTCGCCACAGGGATGCGACCTTATCACAGGGTTATGTTCTCATCACAGGTATACAATCTCATCACAGGTATACAATCTCATCACAGGTATATGTTCTGGTCACAGGAATGATTTCGTCACAGGTATACGATTTCATCACAGAAATATGTTCTCGTCACAGGGATACGATCCCGTCACAGGAATACGAACTAATTAGAGGGATATGATACTACAGACTTTACAATGTGCATTTAACTAAAAGGGCATACATTCATACGAACACTGAAATCAGTAGTATGCGATCATATAGTTACGATACGATCGCCAATGTACGGTAAGCTTCAACTACCCCAACTGTCTTTGGCCCCAACTGCTTCAACGACATTTGGCTACACGGCTATGAGATTACGAATCTAGAAGGCTGACCGGCTACATGGCTGTGTTCGGTTGGTCGCATATTTGAACAATAAATAGCAGTAGAGTTGTGACCGGGCGACGTGGCTGGTTGGTAAAAAGATGTGAACAATGAGGAGGACAGCCACGTGACCGAGGGATGTCTGTGTTTGGTCGGTCACAGATGTGAACAATGGCGAGCACAGTCTTGTGACAGGGCGATGTGGCTGATTGGTTGAAGATGTAAACAATGAGGATGACAAGTCACGTGACCAAGGGTGATCTGTGTTTAGTTGGTCACAGATGGAAAAAAAGAGGAGAGTAATATGACCAGTATGTTTGGTTTTTTGTTCGCAAACGTGAAAAATGACGAGAAGATTCTTGTTACTGGGATGGTTCCTGTTTGGTTGGTTGAAGATGTGAACAATGAGCAGGACATTCATGTGACCGAGGGGTGGGGGCGTGTCTGTTTTGGGTTGGTCGCAGACATGATCAATGACGAGGAGAGACTTGAGACCAAAGGGGGTATGTGTTTGGTAGGTTGAAGATGTGAACAATGAAGGAGGACAGTCACGCGTGACCGAGGGTGGGGGGGTTGTTCGCAGACGTGAACTGGGGCTCGTCGACCCAGGCGCAGACGTACAAGGCGGCGCTGGCCACGGCGCAGCGGCTGGACACCATCAGCGAGCACGTGAAGAACTACAGGCCGCAGGTGCTGGCTCTGAGCGGGCGGCCGTACCTGCGGCCGGCGCTGGTCGACCTGGCGGGGCTCATCACCCGCAGCCACGCGCTGCTGCTCTGCGGCGACATATCCCAGGTGAGGCGCAGTCATCCACCCTATAGCGGGGACGCACCATAACGCCGAAATACCGCAACGCCGAACGTACAATAACGCCGAAAACCATAATGCCAAATACCAAATTGACTACAACGCCGACAGCTAGAAAACTGCTGTGTACCACAACGCCGAATTACCGCAACGCCAAAATACTTTAACGCCGAAAAATGTCATTGCAGGACTGCCACAAAGGTTAGGTTAGGTAAGGTTAGGTTAGGCTAGGTTAGCCTAGCCTAGGTTAGGTTAGGTTGTGGTATTTCGGCGTTAAGATAATTTAAGAAACACACACTAATTCATTCAGTTGTTTTTCATTTTGCTCCTGTGAGACCCGCCCCCCCCCCCCCCTCCACGTAACATTTTTCGGCTTTACTGTATTTCGGCGTTGTGGTACACAACAGTTTTCTAGCTGTCGGCGTTGCGGTCAATTTGGCATTTGGCGTTATGGTATTCGGCCTTATTTTACGTTCGGCGTTGTGGTAACGACCCACCCTACCACACTGGCCGTGTCCGCGTCTTCGTCTGCGCGCACAAGACGATAAACGAAGGTTAGATACACTAAAGTTTGAGACTGTAAACTTCATTCTTGGTTACATTCAGGAACAAGCACGAACAATTTAAAGGAATCACTAACTGGAGAAGATTTTGGAAAGCATTTGGAAACAAAAATGAATACAATATTTTACTCGTTATAATGCTAGTTAAAAGCACAATTTTTTTATCCGATTTATTTTTTTACATCTTGAGGGCTTTTAAGAAATTTGTGTTCTTGGGGCGTAATTGGGGAACTCTTTAATGTAAGCGAAAGCGATTTTAAAGTTGCCCTATCTCGAAAGGTGCGACACTCATGTGAATACTTTAACATCGTCACCTATTACGCCATCAACACTATTCGTTCATAGCCAAGTCATAGTTAAAAAATACATAAAAAAAAATACCCAGCATCATAAGTCATGTTTCACCCGGTTTGAAGATAAAATTGCGGTCATATATTTAAATTCGTGTTATGTTTTTACGTGATAACGTCTTATAAATCGATGAACGCCGGCTGCACGCACGAAAAAGCAAGACTCATGGTCACGTTCCGCCTGAGCTGAGCGTGCAAGAACCGGTCAACTACCGTGTGAGAAAATCTTCTATAATATCAAACAGGTTAAAGCGGGCTTTTTAACTAATTGTTCGTGATTATATTTAAACAAATTATTTAAATTATATTTGTAAAAAATGTAAATAATATTTGAAAATAAAAAAGTATGCAATTTTTCATCAATGTTTCCTCATGACGCTATCACGTAAAAATTTCGTCCATAAAAATGACTTTAGAGACATGTAACTTAGGTTCACACCTCATAAAATTCATCAATACTCCCCCAGGCATATGATCCCGCTAGGGCGTTATCCTGGTTAGGAGAAAGATGGGTCTTTTACATGTCTGACACTGTTACCACAGTGCCAAACATGGGTTTCCGAGAACCGGGAATTGGATTCGCCATTTCCAATCGCGGCATGTTACTGGTGAGCGCACGGCTAGGTCGGAGAGGGTTGAGGAGACCCATCCCAACATCGGCCCCACCGACCCGCCCCCAGGTCCGTCGTAAACCCCCCAGACCACCAACAGAGCTAGCCCCCTCTGTGGGATCCAGTGGCGGATTTAGAGGGGGGGGGCAGGGGGCACGTGCCCCCAGGGTAAACTACGCATGAGATAATACTACTTCTGAAGTAATAAACAGGTATTATACTAGGTACACACTAACGGTGCTGCACCAAGAAGTCAGTCCCGGGTCCGCCCCTGGTGGGATCTGAGTAGAACCGTCAAGGAAACCATACCTCTTACATCCCTGGGACCACTCGGTCACCCAGTTGCTACTTTACAGACAACTACTTTCTTGAGTACCTTGTGAGGTGGTGCGATGCTCGGGCGGACTTGGGTGTGCGCAGAGGAGGCTGTCGCACCGCACGCGGTCCTCGCGCCGCCGCCGCAGCGCCGCCTGGCTGCAGCAGCACAAGATCAAGTCCTTCTTCAGCGTGGTGGACGGACTGCGCTTCGAGGACGCGGCGCGCAGCCTCATGCAGGCCTCCGGCGTCGGCAAGATGCGGCCCAACGTGGTGCTCATGGGCTTCAAGAACGACTGGCAGAGCTGCGGGCCCGGCCAGCTGCTCGCCTACTTCAACGTCCTGCAGTGAGTTCAGGTCCTGCAGGCGTGGTGGATGTAGAGGGTTTGGTGGCTCTATAGGGTAAGGTGGCTGTAGAGGGTGAGGTGGATGAAGAGGATGAAGTGTCTGTATAGGGTGTGGTGGCTGTTGAGAGTGTGGTGGTTGTAGAGGGTGTCGTGGCTGTAGAGGGTGAGGTGGATGAAGAGGATAAAGTGTCTGTATAGGGTGTGGTGGCTGTTGAGAGTGTGGTGGTTGTAGAGGGTGTGGTGGTTGTAGAGGGTGAGGTGGATGAAGAGGATAAAGTGTCTGTAGAGGGTGTGGTGGCTGTTGAGAGTGTGGTGGTTGTATAGTATGTCGTGGCTGTAGAGGGTGAGGTGGATGAAGAGGATAAAGTGTCTGTATAGGGTGTGGTGGATGAAGAGGGTGTGCTGGTTGTAGAGGGTGTGGTGGTTGTAGAGGGTGAGGTGGATGAAGAGGATAAAGTGTCTGTAGAGGATGTGGTGGCTGTTGAGAATGTGGTGGTTGTATAGGATGTCGTGGCTGTAGAGGGTGAGGTGGATGAAGAGGATAAAGTGTCTGTATAGGGTGTGGTGGATGAAGAGGGTGTGCTGGTTGTAGAGGGTGTGGTGGTTGTATAGGATGTCGGGGTTGTAGAGGGTGAGGTGGATGAAGAGGATGAAGTGTCTGTGTAGGGTGTGGTGGCTGTAGAGGGTGTAGCAATTACTATAACAACTAACATAGTACAATAAATAATATAAATAATATAAAAATTAATAATTTATTTTGCAAATTTAATCCAAAATATAAAACCAAAAAATTATTAGAAAATATAAAATGGTTACTTTTTAACTTGATTCTTAAAATTCTTAAATGTTTGAATGCATACCATTTATCAACCGCTATTTTTTTCATGCTATTTTCGTCTTAAATATAATAATTTTTACTTTATACTTGGCGATATTTATTAATTTAGTTCCATATTTCTATATTATGAAACCCAGAATTTGAATTCATGATTCCCGCCCAATCGCACCTTGTGCACCTTTTGCGCCACCTTCCTAGCGGTTGTTAAAAGGTGTTTTGTTACACCTATCAGTAGAAAGAATTCGTTGAACTAATTCAAGTGTTTCTTCCGGTGATACCAACGCTAAGTTAATTTTTTTTTGTTGCAGAAATCGTATAATATAAGGTAAAGTCCAAGCATGTGTAAGATGGACCGAATGTAAGACCATCTTCTGCGAATAGGAAGATTCCTAAATCGAGAACGTGGATCGCAATTTTAGTTACCAGGTTGAATCATTGGTTACATCATTGAATTTTTTATCAGTTTATAGTAAAATATTTTGTAATTTTCTCGGGAGAATCTGCCCATGTTGATTTTTTCTTCCATTGTTTCATTTCTTTTATTTAAGTATTTTTTTTAAACTTAATTTAATACCTACCTTGCACTTTTATTTTCTGTCACAAATGTTTTTAACAGATATTCACTTAATGTCATAACAGAACAATCGCGCAAGTGATTATTATTACGAATACGTACGTGAACACTGTATTACACTTATATGTTTAAAATATTTGTGCCCGAATAACAAATGCAAAGAAGGCATTGAAGTAAAATTAAAAAAAAAAATCCTTAAATAAAATAAATTAGAAATAAGGGGGGAGGGGGTGGAATCAGAATAACGTGTGCGACTGAGCCTAAAACTTTGTAGTGCATTAGATACTAAAAGATTGTATATTAGAGCTGAAATAACGAGTATGTATCGAAGGGAAAATCAGATAAATTATGCAGCTCATAATTATCCTACAAGGCATAGACAGAACATAAATTAAACTGTTTCTGTATTTCATTAAACAATTGCACAGAAGCCTTTAGAATTTTTGCTTCCAAAAATTGTAATTATTATTCCTGAAAAACTAAAAACAAAAAAATTACATTTTAGATAAAAAATATATATGGCAATCTTTGGCTGGATAATTTAAAGATGAAGAGATTTCTTTGGTATTAAAATAATGTTTTATATAGTGTTTCAACTTATTAAATTGTACTTTTTAAAATATATTTTTTATATTTTTATTTACAGATTTTTTCTGAAACAATTGTTTTGCTTTATTTTATAGTTAAATGATTTTTTTCTTGTTAACTATTTAAAATTTGAAAAAACTTATATAAGACTTATTACTTAGTTTTATTGATTTATTTTTTTAATTGTTACAAATTTTTAAAATGTTTACACTAGTCAAAATACTGCACGTAGATTAAACTGAGTAGATCAAAACACATAAGATGCTTGCTTTTGTGAGTGCTGAGTTTTCCAGTTTGATTCAGTGTTGTGCAGTTTGATTCAGTGTTGTGTGGTCAAAGTGTAAATAAAAAATGTGTGTGTGTGCAAGTCACACACGGTAGACGTGAAACTTCTGAAAAGTCCTTGATTAAAAATATTTATTGAAAAATATTTAAAAAAACAAGTAAATGAAATAATGAATATTATAAATTAAAATAGAACAATAAAATAGAACAACAGGTATTTCAGCTAATTTCACGACGCTCACACTGTTTACTTCGCTGCATAGCAAGAATACCACGCGCATGCGCTTGGGATCTACCGACTCACTCTCTTCCTCCCTCCTACTTTCTACCTTTGTGTATCTTTCTTTCTCTCTCCCTCATGCGTTGGAATATTGGACGCTACTCGTTGCTAACGCTCGCGCTGGCCTGTAACAGGTATACTACGCGCATGCGTTCGAGTGCCACGCATTCACTCTCGCTCTGTCTCTTTCTGTTACCCCTCCCCAGGAGCGTTGAACGTTTAACGCAACAGTGAATTCATACCCCCTCCATGGTAGCTTTAAACGTTTAACCCTTTTTTTTTGTAGTGGTATTTCTATGATACCACTTTGAAAAAAATATTACTATTCGCAATGTTTCAGTGATATTGCCGATATATATCGCGTGAATTAGCCTTGTGCTGCTATCTGGCGATCCTAACAAGAACCAGCAACATTGGCTGCTTTAATTTTTCCGTTCCGCCACGTCTGCCAAAAGTTACACAATAGATTCTTTTATTTAAATATATTTCGGTGTGCCTCAAAGGGTTAACGCAACCTTCAGAAGAGGGTGAAAATGAAATTATTTGTTAGTTCAGTTCCCTGACCTTGACCTTGACCCCCGACAGCAACGCGTTCGAGAACCGCATGGCTCTGGTGATCCTGCGGCTGCGCGACGGCCTCGACTACCTGAAGGTGTCCGACGACGCGGACGACGGGGTGCTGTCCGTGGGCGGCTCCAACGCCGACCTCGCGGCGGACGGCGGCGCCAGCCTCATGCGCGTCGACTCCGACTTCAGCATCAGCGGGCGGCTGGCGCGCGACGACTCCGACACCTCCATCAACGGCAAAGGTCTCGAGTACTCTTCCCACCACCCCTCCTAGCTCCGCTCAGGCTGTCGGAAAACCGAACTTAAAAAAAAAAAATTTGTTTGTCCGTAAAGTCGGTTTACGGACGATAGTTCAACGTGACGACGTCATAACAAAACATTGATGAAATGATTGCATACTTTTATGAATAAATTTGAATCATTTTTATTTTAATAATAAAAGAACAAATACTTGAAATTATACTATTAATAAGTTTTTTTAAAATGCAAGAATAATTAACCTTTATTGCAGAAATTGTTGTTGTAATAAGCAATGAAAACCACATTAACTTTTCACTTCACTTTATAAACAGTCGACGAAACAGTTCACGTGTAGATTACTTGTAATTAATTTTAATAACTGGCGTTTAGCTATAAAGTTTAAATATAATTAAAAACAAGTTTTCAAATAAATAAACTGTAATCAAATATCTATCAGCAATTATATGAATCACCATAATTTTTTAGTCAATTGTAACATAAGCTATCATTATTGCACTCGCTGACAGCGTAACGGAACACAGCGAAACGGAACAATGAGCGTAACGGGACACAGCGTAACGGAACATCGTGCGTAGGGGGACATCTTTTTTGTGAGTGCAGCCGGCGTTCATCGATCTATTAGACGTTGCCACGTCAAAAAATCACGGCAGCGTTATTGCAAGCGGTATCAAAATATGTGAAATCGCAAGATGGCGAGGGCTAATCCGTCTTTAAGCTGCAAGAATGATCTTTGTATACAAAGGAAAACATTCAAAAACTGGCAATGACTACTGCAAAAAAAAAAGAAACAAAAACAAATAATTACTTTTTCTATGTGTTCATCGTGTTTAAAGGTAAAAAAAAAAAGAACTTGGAAGTCGAAATACTGCGTTTTTCTACGATGATCTAGTTATTTGAATTTACGATTAACTCTTCGTTTATTTGAGGTAAATTCTTCGTTTAAAAGTCCAAAATTTATGCGTTATTTTTAAAACATGTCACATGGTCGTCGAAAGGGAATGATAAAAAGTGGAATAAAGGGGAGGTACGAGCACCATAAAGGCCACACTTTAATGTCGAGATAAATTTATTGCGTCCGTTTACCCTGACAGGACGAAAATTACGTCTATTGCTAAAATAATTCATAGGAAACCTTAACAGTTGTACTATAGGCACAGGTCAAATTTAGAGTTATGGCAACATCCACGTTTAGTCCTTTGATTATTTTTTTCATTTTTTGTTGGGTTTGAGAAGTGGTAAATTAAATAATAAGGAAGGGCCCAGACAAAGTTATGGTTCCCTGGATCTTGGTTCCTTTATATGGTGCTGTGTGCCGTGGACCAAATATGCGTATCCTCATAACTAAACTAGCACTCTGTAGACCGAAATCTTTTGAGCGAAAGAGAAACGACTGTCGGTCAAATGTCGTTTTGACTGAATACTTTCGTTGATATGATGTTCAGTCTAGTGTCTGTCGGTCAAACTGCCTGTTACGAGACTAAAAATATTTTCCCAGAAATATAAATATTCGGATTCTCGGTCTGACTGTCAGTCAAATTATTTATCAGTCAAATGATATATAAGTTAAATTACTTTATGCAACAAGATATTTATGAAAAATGACTGTTGTTCAACTGCAGATTGCTAGAGTTAAAACATTTTCCGTCCAATTTATTTTCGGGTTTTGGATAAAATGACTGTTGGTCAAATGATATTTCTGTTAAACGACTTTCGGCAACAAAACATTTCGGTTAAACGACTTTCGGAAAAATGACTTAAATTCCAGTGCCCATTAGTCTACGGACAGTAGCTGAAGTTAAGAAATTATCCCACCGAGATAAATGTTCGGGTTTTCGGTCAAATGACTGTCGGTCAAATGACTTTCGGCAAAACGAATGTCGGTGAACTGCCTGGTGGTCTAAATTTTTTCGGTCACCTTCTACGGCACCAACTAGGCTATCTTAACTCACAGTTGACAAGTTTGACAGAAGTGTAGTTAAATAAATGTTCTTTCAATGATACCATGTTTTCGATCAACCTCCATATGCGTGTAGCCAAGGGCCAAAATCTGTAGGTTTCACAAGGGGAAGTGGCTCACGGGATTACTTTTATCATTCCCGTTTTGCAGTTACGGCTTTGCAAGCGTATGTGGATCCCCTTCCTGCCCACCAGAATTCACGTCCATGTGTGTGGCCGTCAAGAAGGAACTTGTGATTAATTTATTTCAAATGGGAGACAATTTTCCAACAGCAAAAGATTACGTAACATCGTAACTGTACTAAAGATTGCCTGACTCAATTGAAGCTTTGGATGTATGCTCGTATAACTCTCGCTAAATGCTTTGGAATAAACTCGAGGCTTGAGTTACGATGAAATGGTTCTGTAGAAAACGCACTTCTAAGACAATCTGCAACGCAATCAAAAATCACCTAATTTAAACTTAGGACTGTTTTCATCTGAGGTACTGATATCAAATGAGATAGGCCTCCTTCAGTATTCTGCACTCGAAACCATTATTAGCTTACGATTAGCCAAGAGAATCAGTATCCTGCAGCTGTTGTAGATAGAGACACGTGATTTTTTTTTACTGACGGTGAACAAATAGACTTTTTTTTAATTTGTAAAATTTTTATAAGTAGTTTGAAACAGATCATTTTTAATGAACTGGTATATTATATCAGCCACTGCTGTATCTAAACTCAGGCGTAAAAAGGGACATTAAATTTTACTCGTACAACTTCAACGACGCACAAACTACCGTTCACCACGACAAACATTTTGACAATTATATTGACAAATATTCAACGATGGAATCAAAAGTTTTGTATTTTGCAGCTTGCACACGTGGTCTTCATATATAGTCTACGATTCAAAATCTCTCAGCCTGATGTTGAGCAAGGCATTTGTGTGGTTTTATGTGCAAACTTTTAGGTTATATACATTCAACCAAAACTGCCTTAAAATGTCACGATTGAATGCAATTCCCACAAATATGCTCACATTCAAAAGAAATTTGTGCAAGTCTATCATTACTCGCCAGTGATGTGTAACATCTAACCATGTTCTCTTGCTGCAAGTACAATACAATCTCTTGACACGAAATTTATCTAAGAATTCTTTAAAATAATGTCGAGCGTAATATATAAACGCAAATTGTGTTTTCAACAACATTTCTCGACGTGAATCACACGAAGTTTCCACACACTCCACTAGAATTCGCTGCCGGTGCAGCTACGTCGACTACCGAATCATTCTATCTGCAGAGCGAGATTTTAAACATTATAACGAAACGGCTCCGATAAAAGAGAAAAAGTCTTGAAAAAATACTAAACCCCGGAACACAAGGAATTTTTTTAAAAACTGACCATCTAGTTAAAATTAATCAAACCGTTTATTACTATGAAGTTTCCTTTGTATTTGTAAACTTTATTTTGCGCAATCCGCCACAGATGGTTGCACCGTGGTTGTTACACATTTCCGTTCCTTGACATTCACGAAATTACTCCCACCAAATGACATACACCGAGAGCTAAGATCTAACGCATCTAAGAGTTTTACAAATGTCAAAAGATTTTGTGTATCAGTTTTGACTATGATGAAAGTATGATTTCCAAATATAATATAAAAGTCGAAGTAACGTGATTTGTATGTCAACATACGTTTTTTAATTTCACAGGTAGCAGCATCTCCTTCGTTCCTGACAGTCCGGCGACGATTGTCAAACAGTACTCCGTGAACAGCGACCAGAAAGTTGGCAACGGAAGTCCGAAAGCCATACTTCGGTCCAAGAAGAAAGCCATTGCGGAGCACATCCTAGGAAAGTAAGTAGTTTGCCACATATTAGATAGTTAACAGGTTTTTGTTTTCTTTATGCAACCTATTCTCTTGTTTTCTTTGACTAGTAGATATGTGATTTGGCTCAGTAGAAACTAGTGATATGCCCCAATCACTTTTTCTCAGATCGAAATATCTTAAAGGATGCTCTAATCCAAATATATATCTCAAGGAATAAAATAATGTTAAAAAAACAAAATTTTTTGAAAACAATTCAAAGCATTAATTTAAAAATACAAAAAAAAATATTTATGTTTAGGATACAAACAATGTCTTTTGTCAATTTGTTCCTTCGCATACTAAATTAACAATCTCATAGCATTGTAGCTAGTGGCAGATATAAACCTTTCTATGATATATTCTGTAGAGAAAAATAATGTTGTGTTTGCCAACTTATCAACTACCTATATAACTTGTCGACTGAATGAATTTCTGATCTAAACTCATTTAAATATTTTTCTTCGAATCTGATTTCATTAATGATAAATATTCTTTTAAATACTAAAGTCTTGTTGATACTGAAATGTTTGAGCATTTGTTTTGTTCGTCCATTTTAATAACACGTGTGCGATATTAAAAAAATTTATTCTATGCTATTAGCAATCACCATTGTTAGTGTTGCCAAAAAATTCTTTCATGTGACAAAAATATTAATTTTATACCCCAGAAAGCTAATAATGCGCTTGCTGTTATTTGAACATCATTCTTTGAATGATTCTTTGAACATCATCAACTTTTAAATTCATTTCGTAAAATTAATTCAATAAAATTTTTTTTCAGTAATTTAGCCTACAGTATAACAGAAAGCACAAAAAGATTATGTATAAATGATGACATTTGTTTCAAGATGAAAAATGTAATTGTGACATGATTAAAAATATTCAATAAGTTGTTTTACATAGAATTTACATACTAAAATTTGTAACCAGACATTTAGAACCAAACTCATTTGTCACTTTAATTATAACTTCAACCACGCCAATGAAATTAAGATAGTTCAGATGAATGTTGCACTTAAAATTTTTATAAAAAAAAGGGGGTTGTCTGTAAAGTCGGTTTACGGACGATAATTTTACTTGATAACGTCATGAGAAAACATTGATATATAATCGCATACTTTTTAATTTAAAAATATTATTTACAGTTTTTGCAAATTTAAATTAAATAATTAGTTTACATACAATCACGAACACTTAGTTGAAAAGCCCGCCTTAACCTGTTTGATATTGTAGAAGATTTTCTCGCACGGCGGTTGGCCGGTTCTTGCACGCTCGTCTCAGGTGGAACGTGACAATGAAGTCTTGCTTTTTCGTGCGTGCAGCAGGCGTTCATCGATTTATAAGACGTTATCACTACAAAAAAAAAACAATAAAATGAAACAAACAAAAATATTTAGTAAAGGCTGTAAAAAAAAGAGTACGGTTTGCAACTTCATGCGAATGGCATGCAAGACACACAAATTGAACAGAAAACAATAATGTTTCCGTGATGGTAACGAGTGTTCTGCTCCCAGGCAGGCGAACAGCGTGGACATCACAGCCACAGTGCCGGAGAGCATGTCGCTGTTCAGGAAGAAGCACAAGGCTGGCACCATAGACGTCTGGTGGCTGTACGACGACGGAGGTACGAATCATTTTAAGTTTGCTTCTGTATGCCATCTTTAGGCTCGGTCTCTCACGTAATGTTGATTTTTCCCATCTTTTTCCATTATCTAAAATTTTAACTTGATACCTACCTCTCTTACGTTTATTGTTCTATGGCAAATAGTTTCAAGGTGTATTAACTTAGTGTAATATCATGGGTATAAAAAAACACGCACAAGTATTTGTTATGGTATCATCATTTGCACGAAATTTTACACCCACGATATTATCCTTAGTGAATATTTTTTGAAAATTCTTGGGCAGACCAACAAATGTAATGGAGTTATGGAGTAAAAATTTAAGAAATAGCCCTTTAATAGATTATGAAGAAACAACTAAAAAAATAAAAATGACATATGAGACCAAGCCTTTAAGTATACTTTAAAGGATATCAGCCAGTTTTTGTTGAACATCCGAATAGTTGCAAAATCCCTTTCAGAATCGCCGATGAAGACTTTCGGGAAACTCTTTGTAGTTCGCGAGGTTTCACGCCTCCTTGTAGGATTCCAGATTATTGTGGCTCTTACTTTTGGTGAAAATGTGAAGATAATCGGTTTTTTTTTTTTTTTTTTTTTTTAGCCAGTTAACTGCTGCCGACAAACTTCTATGTTTACCTACGCCTGTCATGTGAGATAAACTTGAAAGTGTAAAATTAGAAAATTAACTGAAAATATAGTGTAGTTAATTTGTAAACTCAAAAAATTTGCCACCAATAAAATATTTCCCGTTTGGTATCAGGTTATTTTAGCGTTGAAAGAATCCCGATTTTTCCTCACGAGTACAGATTATTTCTAAATGCAGGCGTAAAATCTAATGAATTTGTGGTAAGGCTGCAATAGTAAATTGCACATCATTAATACCCGAATACGGCTCTGTCCACTTAGAAAGATACTGAAACTGTTAACTGAACCTATCGTAAATAAGTTGAACCTGGTTGTTTTAAAGAAATTCATAACATTTTTGCCTCAGTTTTAACCCTAGTATGGCAAAAGCAAGCAATTTTTTAACGTGATACATCACCGTATTCAAGTACGATATGATCGGGTTCATACATCACTCTTAATGAGAAAATCGAACTGTTGCTGGCAGATATGGAAATGAGGTCAGATATACGGAAAATGCTCTCGAACACGCTATTTTTCAACACCCTGGTATACGGCGCGTTGATAAAAAGTATGAATAAAATAGATATTAGAGCTTTGACGTTCGAATAGCTTTGACGTTCGAATTGATGAATTTTTCACTGATGATGGGAAAATGCAAGTAGCAATTTGCCTTCAGTATCTTAATTGTGCATTACATGAGCAGCAAGCGCAAACAGAAGCTGTTTTTTTTTGTTTCTGCATATAATTTCGTAACTATAATATAACATAAACACTTTGTAATAAATTAATATTGAGCAGGAATCTTTAATAAACAGAATATATTTTTGGGTCATAAAACTACGAATATCACAGTTTTAAAATCATGTGCTTAGAGCAAACAAAAACCAAAGAAAAAGTGGATAGTAATCTAGCCTTGGACTTAGTTTCATCGAAAATTAATACTGAGTATGTTTACAAATAGGCGATCGTTTATCTGCATTAAAAAATGCTAGCTAATAATTATTTGAAATTAATAATAATTTGACTTTTATTAAATTAAAATATTAACATTTAAAATTAATTAGCGTTAGATTGCAAACAATTAGGTAACCTTAACCACAACTAAACATAGCTGGCCTTAAAATATGGTCAGACGTATTGGTATCATTGCAGATTCAGCGAACTGGTGCAAACTATGTAGTCCCTATGCAATCATACTAAGATACTTGCGTGAGCTATAATGAACTGAGAAGATATTGCGTCAAGAACTGGGCCCAGTGGCATAAAACCTCTTTTGTAAATTGGAAAAGGAAAAGGTGATTTTTTTCCAAATTGTTACCAAACATTATTAAATTATAATCTCACTTCAGCTTACGTTTTCAGATCACATTTTTAAAATGTTGGCAACTAAATAAAATATATCTACCATTAGTAAATGTGTAATCTCTATGTAGATATTCAACTTATTAAACGTAGTAATATTCTACTCCGTAATACCCAGCCAAGTTTATGATAAAAAACCAATTGTTTTATTGATACATAGGCTATATAGGTAATGGTAGGGGGAAACACATCTCAAAACTCTGAGCGTGCAAATGAAACCCGTCATTTTCCAAGGGCACAGTTCTTCAGGCACACTACAGATGTCTTCAAGGTCACACTGTATAGACTGACGCAGACGGTACCGCTCGCTTGTAAAGTAGGCGAAGCTTATGATTCATTGACATAGTGTCAGACGCTCGAACATATTGGAAGTTCATAATTTTCTCGTACATTTTCATGCTAGAATAAAAATAAAGAGCGCGTGTAACTCAGCACATATGATCAAAGCATTATTTTTTTTGGCAATTCAAACATCTACTTCTTTGGCCAAGTACCTATTTTATGTCCTCTTCACGTCAGAAACGTTTCACAAAAATGTTTCACGAAAACGTTGCATTGAAATTCGGCCTTGAAATTTTACTTCAATCACGCACAGAGAATTCTCACTTCAAAACCAATCGTTTAGAATTCCTACATGTTTACATCAGAGGTTTTTAAATGTGGCTCACATAACCAAGCTAACATTTCAATCTAGTTACGATCACACAGACGTGCGGAAACATACCCAACCGGAATATAAAAGAGCACCTGTAACTCAGTGCACGTACTAGAAGTAAAACTTCTTTGGCAATTCAAAAAGCTTGACACGTAAGTATACCGTAAGGAGTGTACATATCTATGTATTTTTCCCGTCAGAAACGTATTCCCCAGAAATTAAGCAGCTACGAGGTGACTAGTCTCATTTTAATATTTAAGGTAATCACCGAGAGTACTGAAATACTTTCAACCCCCAACGAGAGGTCCACTTAATTAATTTGGGTATGTTTGAGCATCCCGTTTCTAGGCTAGCACAAGCTAGGTAATTTAAGATATTTTAATTTTTAATTTTTACATACGTAATTTCAGTCTTTAACAAACTACTTGACGTAAATAGTTTTAATGTTTTTTTATTACTCAGAAATACCTCTCTGATATTTTTGAATCTTCATGAATCTTGTTCCACGATTTCATATATTTAATTTCTGATTACGTTCCTTTTTTAATAACCATAATTCGTAAAGTAAGCAAGAATAATGTTTGTAGTGTTTTTTGTACTGATTTTGCGTTAATACTTGTACATGTTTATTTCTTTATTTTCCCTTGCACGTAAATGTGATGTACAGTGACGTACATAAAGTCTGAGCACTGAAGCTGTCACATCTAGCCATTTTTCTTTTTTCTTTTGCATTCTACCCCAAAGTTGTATTTCTTTTACATCGTTATCGATGAGATTGTTTATTTAAGTAAGAGCTACGTGACTTCCAGACGGCAAACTGGTTTCTTTTATGTGTTTTTCTAAAATAGGAGCTAGGTCAAGCTAGCCAACGAGCGGCGCAAAAGTTAGGGTCCTCTGAGCCAACGAGCCATGACCATTTTCGAGTGTTCATTGGGTTACATTCCCACCACTCACCTTTGGACGGCCTATGTTCAAACCCCCTCTCAGGCAGTGTGAAACCTATCAGCAGTCATGGAAGATCTAACCGCTCCATGATAATTTATAACCCTTTTTGATTGATAATTGTTGGTTTATTGCATTTTACCTTTCTTTAAATAATTTAAATTTGAGTGCGAAGAGTCGTTAATTTATTGTTTTGTTTGCAGAAAACTTTTAAATAATAAATATTAGTTAGTTATATTAAACATCAGAGTGGTATGCACTGAAATTTTTTAATTTGTCGAATATTTAATATTTTTAAATTCATTCTTTCCTACGGATGGTTGATCTGTTGGGGTTTTCATCCCCAATCATTTAAAATTCCGCCAAGGGAATTCCACCCTTAGGTCGTTGCAAACGGCCGATCGTGCATCTTCGGGTTATTTTTGTTCATTGTAAATGAATAAATATACAATTCATGATAACTAATGGTCAATTAGGTTAGGTTAGCTACATTATAAATACTTTAAAACATTGTGGACGGTTGATTTGGTTAGGATAGCTACATTAAAGATACCGTGAAATCATGAAAAACAAAAAAGCGAGCATGAACTTCGGGGAACTTCGGGTTTGGCTCTCTCGTCTGTGAAAAGAAGGCTTGCCAACGTGAGTATTCGGGTCTGTGCAATACAGAATGTGCATCGTAGGCTTCCCGTTTAACAACAATGTTACACGGAAAAGTTGCATTGAACATTTTACTATCATCGCGCCCAAAGAAGTTTCAGTTCGATAACTATCGATTTTTTCGCGAGGGTTTCGACCGATGTGCGAACGCAGATCGTTCGGGCGTCTGACTCCATGTCGGAGGAGGGATCTCGAGTTTCCCGTGACGCAGCGGCGAACTGTCCTAGTTTGATGGGGTGTAAGGTTGTGGGGGAGGGGAGAGGTGTGTCTCACCGGGATGGGTCGAGCCGGTGTTTACCTCAGCTGTTTGCCAAACACCCACGACGGCGTCGACAACCGATCGATACACGCGGAGCCAAGCCCTATTCATTTGATTGCTTTTAAAGAGGGTCTTTGTAGGCTACACGTCACCATGCGGGAAAAAAGGAGTCCTTTAAAGAACAACGAATGATGTTCACGTAAGTTATTTAACTTTTCATAACGCATGAAATCACACAAACATTTAATGCGGGATACATACTGTTAACAACTTTCAGATCCACCGCAACAATATGTGTTTATTAAATATTTCGGTATTTGTGCCTATACATAATTTTTCAAGAATGCAACGAAGCTATTATATAAATATATTTGTAAGTGATCTCACTACTCATTCCCAACAGGACTGGAAAACACTAAGATCTTAATCCAAAAGATGTGCTACGTTGATTGACGAGGTCAAGGTCATCCAAGATGGCGGCGAACCCCTGAACACCGAGCCTGCATCTTGTGTTCCCACACAAACATAACACACCTTCTTGTTTCATTGTCACAGAATCGCTAACGTTAGCTTGAAGAGATTGAGCGAAAAGCAGCATTGGCTCATCCCGTGAAGCCATTAGACTCAGAACTGTTTCAACACAAAAGTCATTCAAAACTCTGGCGTCTTCTTTCAGTTTTTATTAGCACACTCTAAACGATTCAACGGTATTTGATTTACCTATCAGTAGGGGCCTGTTCTTTTCGCGATCGCGATTAAACGACGATAAACGCGAAATCACCGTTAAATACAGTTTTTACGCGAAATCGCCATAACACAGCTTTTTTACACGAAATTTTGTATTAAAACGCGAAATCGCAGTGTTTTTACGCGAAATTTAAATACTGGTTAAAATACTTGTTTCGTCAATGGTAAACAAACACCGCAACATGGCCGCCAAACAATCATAAATGCACTAAAGGAAACAAAAGCTTACACACGCTCACGTTATAATGTTAAACCCAAAAATATACTGTAAAAATACGCAAAACTACGGCGTTTATTTTCCTTTCCGACATAATGTTTGGATAGATAAGACGAACAGGCGAAGTTTTAAAGCGTACGCACACCGCTCGGGGCACTGACGTCAGCTTGGAACAGCGACACCGGATAAATACAAAAGCAAGCAGATGATTGGGCGAACGGTGTTTGTAACAGCCTTACGTGAGTGGCCATATCACGTCAGCCGGGGGCGCTGCCATATAGTTGGAACAGCGTCGTAGTATCAAGCAGATTAAATCGCGCCAAAAAGCGGAAAAATGTAAACAAACATTAATTTTCGAATGGTGTGACGATGATGATTAGTTGGCCAACAGTTTTTATAGATTTTGTTGGGTCCTTACAACAACGCGGAAATACCATAACGCCGAATGTCAAAATTGACCACAAAGCCGAAATAACAACTGAATGAATTTGTGTGTGTTTCTTAAATGTACCTTAATGCCGAAATACCACAATCAAACCTAACCTAACCTTACCTTACTTACCTTACCTTACCTTACCTTACCTTACCTTACCTTACCTTACCTTACCTTACCTAACCTAACCTAGCCTAGGCTAGGCTAGCCTAGCCTAGCCTAGCCTAGCCTAGCCTAGCCTAGCCTAGCCTAGCCTAACCTAGCCTAACCTAACCCAACCTTTGTGGCAGCCCTGTAATGACATATTTTGGCGTTGTGGTACACAGCAGTTTTCTAGCTGTGGTCGTTGTGATCAATTTGGCATTTCAGCGTTGTGGTGCGTCCTCGATTTTGTTAAAGGGATTAATAGTTTTCCAGATTAGTTTATGGGAACGAACTAATAATCAGTGTCTAAATCAAAAGTATTGTCATATAAATATATGTAACCTATTTGTTTAGGGTATTCAGTAATGAGTAGGTTCAAGTAAAATTATTTAACTTAAATAATTTTAGATATATTTACGGAAACACGCACTTTTTTTTTTTTAAGTTTTTAGCACCGCTTTTGTGTTTTTAAGTGAATTTTAGCACCGCTTTTGTGTTTTAAAGTGAATTTTGACACCGCTTTTGGTAATTTTTAATGACGAAATCTGAAAATTTTATTTACCACTTTCAGGGGGCCCTACCTATCAGTAATTCATCCCAAGTATCACACAACTAGCGTCTAAAGTAGCGCAGTATAAATTACCCTTTAACTTACAATACAGTGGAAGTTTTAGGCAACTGGAATTAAAAGCGTCCCGCACAGAAAGCCGTTTTAAGTTGATTAGTTTTAAAGAAAAAAGTGTGTGTGGAGTTCACATGTGACAGAAAGTGAAACGTCTTGCTTATTATATTAGGTAGGTATAGGAAACATAATTCTCTTTGGCTGAAGGCCACAAATAAAAAAAATATACAAGTATACGAGCGCTAAATTATGCTATTGCGCAAATATGCAAGTGTGCAAATATGCAAGTATAAAGTATGCAAGTGTGCAAGTGTAAAGTATGTTATTGTAAAAGTATGCAATTGTGCAAGTATGCAAATATGCGAGTGTGCACTCTACCTCTCCCCAGCCGTCTCCTCCTATACCGATTCTTTCATCACGTGCCTAATTAGTCCCCTCATGCGATCGGAATTTTCGTAACGCACGAAAACGGTTAACTACCCAGCAATGAAGTTTCACTTCAAAAGCTCATTTACGTCCTAGGACAAAATGTTCTACATTAACTGTCTCAGATTTGATCATGCACACCGGTATGTCATTGGATCACTAATAAAACCGCCTTAGTGCAATATTACCTATAAAATGTTTTCCAAAAGTAAATATTTTAAGGTTGTAAAATATCCACCGTTCAAACGCCAAGACCAAATACGAATCAGATGTTCCCTGTCACAGGATTTACGATACTGGTTCCATTCATCATCAACACGAGGGCCAACTGGTCGTCGTGCAAGCTCAGAGTCTTTGCGCTGACCAATAGGAGGCAAGAACTGGAACTGGAAACCGTAAAGTAAGTACTAAGCCACGACGTAATAAATATAGGTTGCTTAAAAATTTTAAGTACATACGTTATGGGGAGATATAACATAATAAGACAAGCATACAATAACCTTGTAATACAAGCACGTCCGAAAGAAATTCCCAGTTATAAATTTTAATAGTATAAAATGTAAGCGTTGTAGAGTGTTGGTTGAAGTTCACAATTAAAGAGGAACCAAAAAAAGTTTTATATAAGAGCATGCGCAAGTAATGCTTTGTTGTTTTCTCGCTTCCAGCACCCTCTAAGCATAATGGCGACTCCTGAGCGTAAAGCGTTTTGTGTTCTGCAATTTACTAAGAGTGAATCTGTAATCTCAGGATGGAGCCCCTCCCCACTGTAATCTCTTTGCACGAGAGCAGTTGGACGTTGAAGTCCCTGACAGTTGTATTGGTCGTAATGGTCGAGACGACAAGAGTTTTTTTTTTTTTCGCTGGCCTCCGCGTTCACTTGACATAATGCCATGCGATTTTTTTCCTTTGAGGCTTTATAAAAGATCGTGTCTGCGTTCCACCGCTACCTAATGGTTGCCTAGAGTTGAGACACATAATTTAATATGCTATTGCTTCCATTACTCCGGACGTGTTAAACAATGTGTTGGAAGAATTGGACTTTAGGTTGGATATATGCCGTATAACGTAAGTGCACATATTGAACATTTGTAAGAAAAACCAAGTGAGTTTTCCTTCAATTTGATGTACGATTTGTTGTAATTAGTCTAAATTAAACTATTATAATATACCATTTCTGGGACATTATTTTACGAACATTCTGTATGTTTTCGGAACCCAACTGGTAAAGTGGTAGAGGGCGTACATGCTGTGCAATGAAATGATGAGAAACGAGACTGAAAGAGACAGAATGATAACACACTTATGATTTCAAGGAGTACGTTTTATTCTTTAACACACCAAAAACAAAGGAATCAAATATTGGTGCAGGCTTCACACGCGTCTTGTTAGGAAAAATAATCGGTACTTCATAGTGACGGGCATGCTTGAAGTCGTAAATACGAATACAAATTTATCCGGAAAAAAATTGTGGTCTAGAACTTGAGAAAACCGTGTAAATATTAATGAAGTTGATAAATTCACGTATTCAATGATAGGCGCATACGAATACGCAAATTTGAACATTTGTACATATTTGCAAATACTTGTATAAAATACTTGTATTCTTGTATTTGTATTCTCTTATATGCATGAAATACGAATCGTATTCACACCTGCAAATAAAAAATATATTCGTATTCACTCCTGTACCTAAATACGAAAATATTCATATTTATGACCATAGAAAATAATTTTTCCAAAAAAAATTTGTTTTGGAATGTACGAATACTAATATGCCCATCACTGCTCGGGACAATATGTGTGCCTCACTTGCTTTGCTTTCCGAAATCGCACACGTGTAAAGAGGATCTCATCCTTTCTCATCCATCTCGTTGGAGATCTACAGCACAAATGACGACGGCTGCTATGAACAGCGCGCTTACATTGTTTGCAGAAAAATGCCCTCTGTTGAGTTTCAAGCATACATTGAACGGTGAATTGTGATTGCTTGATTGGATTTTATCACTCCCTAACATATATACCACGGATTTTGAAACATACTATATACGGCCACGTGGTCATTATTATGTGGATTGTATAATTGTAAGAACGATATCTCAAGGTGGTACCTGGCCACATGTAATGTTGGTTTAATTTTTGGATGACATTTCTTTGCTTTTATAGTTATTCTTGTAAATTTATTACTAGAGATCTTTTAATTTGTTGTTTGGTTACGAATTTCGTCACCAAATATTTACTTAAAACTATTTTCTACCTGTTACGTTTTACGCAACTGATCATAAATGTGAAAAAATTGAGTGATTAAATATTCTGGTTTCTGGAGACAAGATTTTCAAAAATAGCCTTTAAATAAAAGTAATGATAATGTCGTGTGAAACCGAGCTTTACTGATGAGATGAGATGTTGGTGGAGTATAGGTGGAATGCAGACGGGTGGCATAAGCGGACAAGCGCAAGAAAGTACCAAACCCAATGGTTGTGTGCTTACACGAGAACCACCGTCCGTAAAATCCACGTCGGAGAGAAACTGGCACGTACCACGAAAGCGTCTGCCACGTTCTCCGTTTGTCAAACATCCGGGTTCGACACCGGCGGGAATTGAACCCAGATCACCTTTGTTTGAGAGCCGATGACGTCATGGCAGCCATTTTGGATTACCTTGACGGTAATTATACCGTTTTTACCTTAAATGTATTCACAATCCCTCAAAATTTCCACTTACAGCAAAAGTCTCTTTCTTAAAGAAAAATTTCATATTTTCAAACACATTTAACAGTGAAGATGAGCCATTAATCTAACAGTGGCTAACTTAACCTTAATATTGAAAGACATTTAAAAATTCTGGTGACCGCCATCTTTGATTCCTCTGCAAAAAGATAAATTTTAAAGGAAAAATGAACTTATTTTGTTAATTTTAATTAATTCTAAGTATTTTGAGTGAAAATGACCAATTAAATTTAAAGGTCAAGGTCATTCAAGACGGAGGCTGTGATGTCATTAAATATGGCAGACAGCGACACATCACCACATACGGAACTCTGGTGCAGAATCGAGTGTTATCTACTACTGGCATAACTTGTATTTCCTTGTGTGTACGTATGTTTTAAAATGTTAACAGCAGGCTTGTCACTCGTTGTTACTTCACAGCATGGCCAGTCTCTTGTCCAAGTTCCGGATAGAGTACTCGCGTCTCGTGATGGTGACGGGCATAACCGAGCAGCCGAAGGAAGAAACTGTCAGCTGGTTCAACGTCCTGCTCGAAGAATATCGGGAGAACAACGGCTCGCCAGACAGTGGTACGATTCTTCTACTTGGCGTACATCGTGTGCAAATGTGAAGAGGTTTTGTAAAGTAAGCAATGAAAAAAATAAACCGTAGCTGCAAATTTTGTTTTAAAAGCGTGAAAGGAACTCACTAGGAGTAATCGTAAAAATCCATTATAAATTGATTAATTAAACAATGTATTTTTTATTTACATCAGCAAGGAATTAGCTTTAAAATGAATCATAACCGAAAATAAAGTTTTATTATCCAGATTGGAAAGTGTAGTGGGGGTTCTTTCTAGCTTTTAAGTAATATTATTAACATGGCAAAGATTACACACTCCCACTTCTTATCCCTTAGAGTTGGAATAACTTATTATAAAGTATTAAACTTTTTCTGTGCCATGTTTTTTTATAGTTTCAAAATAATAGAATAAACTAATATCGTAGGATTTTCACGTTACGGTAAACATGCATGATTTGTGAGAGCTAACTTGTAACGCAATACATAATGAAAATAATGGGAGGGTGAAGAAGAAAGGAATGGAATGATATTACAGTGCTTGGACAAGAAGAGTTCGACATGAGGAAAAGTCGTTAGCAATATTTTCATCTTTGGGATTATACCACCACTCAGTACTTTTTTTTTTTTCAACACTTCAACTTGCTTATTTACCTTTGCCTGTTTGCCATTAGTCTGAACAGTCAGCTCATTGACAAGTGCTCAGTAAGACGCCATTTTGATTTTTTATATCATTTCCATATCATTGTCGTTAATAAAGGGCTGTATCTGTACATTAATTACTATAACACTCTTGCATTTGATGTCCTGTCATCAATATTTTCAACAGAAGCTCACTTAGAGCAATTGAATTGGTGTAAAGCGTCGTGAAAGTAATAATAATTATGAAGATGACAACGTTTTACACCCATTATATTACACTAAATGATTATATATGTCGAAAATATTTGTAAAATAATGACACATTCAAGTGAGGTATCGAGTTAATATTTCAGAAATATCTCTTAAATGAAGAAATTAAAAAAAAAATGGCGTGTTGAGACCGATCCTTTAGTGATTGTATTTTAAACAGAGGATTAATCATTTTTTTACTTCAAGATTATTTATTTTTTATAAATATTTTTATAACTGTGGAACATAACCCAAAGGTTTACACATTTTATTCGCTTGTTTAAATACTTAAAATTAAAAATAAATGGGTGCATGTACTTATTGTACGTGCGTTATAAGTTATTCTTCTTGGCGTAATAAAAAACTAACTTTAATTTTGCATTCAAATAATTAATGTAAATAAAATAACAAAAGCACTAGATTGATATCATAAATATGGTCGGTAAAATAAAAAATCATAAAATTAATTTGTTTTCAATTAATATTCATTATTAATATCATTCACGTGTATAAAATTAATTATGTAATTTTGTAAAATAATTGAGATATATTAAATTAATAATGTAATTCATTATGTTTGCTGAATATTTATTCCAATTAAATAATTTACTAAAAAAATGTAATAATTTATAATACAAACAAATTATACATACGGTAACATAAACACACTTCAATATATTCACTTTAAAAATTCTATAAACACAATTTCTCTCTTTAATACTCACAATAAATATATATTTAACTATTTGGACCAATATTAAATATCAATCACTAACCTATAAGATATAGAAGCAGATGCAATTTTTTTTTGTGTAGGCTTTGTTTGTATGTAGCCTTTATTTCATCCTGCGAAAGGTTTCTTGCATGTCTAGCATGTACTACTGTCCATGTGAGCTATGGTGACCGTGAGTGGGTGGAATACTGTCCATGTGAGCTATGGTGACCGTGAGTGGGTGGAATACTGTCCATGTGAGCTATGGCGACCGCGAATGGGTGGAATACTGTCCATGTGAGCTATGGTGACCGTGAGTGGGTGGAATACTGTCCATGTGAGCTATGGTGACCGCGAGTGGGTGGAATACTGTCCAAGTGAGCTATGGTGACCGTGAGTGGGTGGAATACTGCCCATGTGAGCTATGGCGACCGCGAATGGGTGTAATACTGTCCATGTGAGCTATGGTGACCGCGAGTGGGTGGAATACTGCCCATGTGAGCTATGGCGACCGCGAATGGGTGGAATACTGTCCAAGTGAGCTATGGTGACCGCGAGTGGGTGGAATACTGTCCATGTGAGCTATGGTGACCGTGAGTGGCTGAAATGTGAATGGTTCGATGTTGTTGCTTCCCCTGCAGAGTGCGCGGTGACAGAGGAGGAGGTGTCGGCTCAGCGAGACAAGACGAACAGGCAGCTCAGGCTAAGGGAGCTGCTGTTGGAGAACTCCAAGGACGCTGCGTTGATCTTCATGTGAGTAGCGTGGCTGTCGCTGCTTCAAGGCAGTTCAGTAACTCGACCAAATATATCATATATAATATATATAAGAGCGCGTGTAACTCAGTGCATGTGATAGAAGTGGTACTTCTTTGGCCATTCAAACCTCAACTAGTAAGTATTTCGTAAGGGGTAAAACGGCAGAGAGAGAGAAAAAGACAAAAATAAGACAATTTCATAAATATACATGACTAGCTGCAGTACCCGGCGTTGCCCGTGCTGAAAACAGGATAAAGAAGACCTTTTTTTTTCGAAATCCGATGTAGTTAGTATTTGCATTCTTAATTTGAATGTCAAGTGTGCAAAATAATTTATATCACTTTCAGATCCCGACAGACGTTGTTCTGCCAGTGTATAGTTATTTACCTGTATATATAGAAAAATTGGTAGTCTGTATGTAATCTAGACTTTATAAAGCACTATAGATAAAAGCTGAAAAATAAGAGATTACTAATATTGAAATCATTCCAATATCTAGCTAATTCTCAGCATGCATTGCAATGCCTCATTCCGTTTTGTTTTGTAATATGTTTAAAGTAGTTACACATATACAAATCATTCATCCATATCTCTAAATATATATTTATCTCTATTTGCATCTATATATATGTATCTCTCTATCTCTATTTATCTCTTTATATCTATCTCTATATCTTCTATATATAAATCTCTATATAGCACTATACATCTATATATCTCTTTATCTAACTCATTTCATTCTCTATACCTCGCTTTATCTCAACTTATCTCTCTGTCTCTCCAAATCTCACTCTGTATATATATCACTCCATCTCGGTCTCTCGTTTATATTTAAATAAATTGTCTCATGCGTGCGCACTTAGACAACAAAAACAGACGAAGTGCCGCTATATAATATGAAATAAACACATTTTTTTTTAAACGAATAATGCTACAACTATTACAAAATAGTTATACCGTCTCAGAAACCTTCACGTTCATCCGCATAACAACTCACCAAAATTTAATCGCAATCGGATAAATGGTATAGGAACGCATACGGCACAAACAAACGAAAATTAAATACATGACAAACTCATCGAACGAAGGTGCGTTTAAAATTCAAGGCAATTCTATCTACTGACGAAGTTAAGAACCAATCTGTTATTAGCACCTTTATTTTTCTAACAGCTGCGAGCTCCACTAAGCGGGCTGGTCTCACCAAGGAGAAAAATATGAATTTGTAAGACCTTACCACAGAATAAACAATTGTTTATTCTGTGACCTTTCTATGTGTATGATCGTGTGGCAGACATAGAGAAATGACACTCACTCACTATTTGTATGTCTATGACCTATAATTTTTTCTGTTATAAAATGAAATATTCACTTATTCACTCCCTTAAGGATGGAATTTCATATTAATATGTAGCCTATGTGTTATTCTGATGTATAAGCTATATTATTGTAAAGTTTCATTAATATCCATTCAGTAGTTTTTACTTGAAAGAGTAACAAACATCCATACTTACAAACTTTCACGTTTATAATATTAGTAGGATTTAACCAATTATTACTCACTTCTAAAAAAATAGTTCAGGATATCAATAATATTATTGATTAACCAATATTGATTAATTAACAATAAATATTACTCACTATTAAAATACTCACACCATAAAAAATTATTCTTTAGTTAGTTAATATCAAAGCTAGGACTGATTTAAAAAAAATTATCTTTTAATTTAATTTTTTATTATGTATAGGAGTAGGTATATATAGTTCATCCTGGCGCACCGGTGGGTGGTGGGGGATCGGGGATCCGATCCACCCACCTTAACGCTTCGCTTCATCAGCCATGTTGGATTATGTCACTTCCTTCGACCATACACACATGAAAAAGTGTCCCGTTACGTTCATCAGCCATGTACGCACGAAAAAATGTCCCGTTACAGTAGTTGGAAATAGGGGGTTCAAGCACAGGCGCAGGAGCCAGGAGCCCGCCATCTTGGATGACGTCATCGGCGGCCATCTTGGATGACGTCATCATGACCTGTGACCTTGACCTTTGACCTTGCTAATCTATGCTAATCTATGCCAATCTATGCCAATCTACGCTAATCTATGCCAATCTATGCTAATCTATGCCAATCTATGCTAATCCGTATGCTAATCTATGCTAATCTGTATGCTAATCCATGCTAATCTGTATGCCAATCCATCCGCCATTTTGTATTTCTATAAATTTCCACCAACTTCGAATCGTGACGTCACCGTTGCACTTTGTGTCACGGACGCCATCTTGGATTTGAATTTTTTTTTTTCGAACTTTGAAATTCGATGTAAACATCAACCGCCATCTTGTTTTCGTCTGCTGGTGGCCGCCATCTTGTTTTCGTCTGCTGGTGGCCGCCATCTTGTTTCGTCTGCTGCAGGCCGCCATCTTGTTTCCGTCTGCTGGAGGCAGCCATCTTGCGACGTCATATAGTTCTGTTGGTCGCCACCAGATAGCAGCAGGGATTATTTTATTTTTTTTCTTTAACTAAAATAATTTCAGTGCCGAGGCTGGGATTCGATCAATGGGACGTGAAAACGTCCAGGATGTCGTGGTTACGAGGCGGACACCTTGACCACTAGACCACGAGACCAATTGGGATATGGTGGAATAAATAATCTATATATGCCACGTACTGACGTCAAGTTTTATGATAAAAGGGGGGAGGGTGTCTTTGCCTTCCCAAATGCATGAAATTCAAATTATTATTATACCATCGCCATCTTTAATTCCAGCACAGACTACCAGATGGCGCCAAATTCAAAAATTAGTTGCCAGAGGCGCCGCCATCTTGGTTCTCAAGTTGGCTGGTAGATGGCGCCACCGTCGCCATATTTTAGTTCATACAATCGATACCAGATGATGCCACCATCGCCATCTTTAGTTCCTAGTGTTGCTACCAGAGTGTGCCACCGTCGCCATCTTTAATTCTTAAAGTTACCGCCGGAGCGCGCCACCATCGTCATCTTTAATTCATAAAAGCACCACCGGCATTAAAGTCTCTCCTGCTGACGGTATCAAATATTAATAAATGAATGCAGTATGTAGGTATTATCATATTTATTTAAATAACCTCGAACGCTACAAAAACAAATTCTGGATTAAAGAAAAATACATACACATCAAACGAATCTATACAACAAAAAATGAAACCATATAGCAAAAATGAAACCATATAGCAAAAATGGAAACTATACAACGAAAATGGAAACTATAAAACAAAAAACGGAAACTATTAAAACAAAAAAAACAGAAACTATAAAACAAAAAAACGGAAACTATACAACAGAAATGGAAACTATACAACAAAATGAAAACTATAAAAAAATTGAAACTATACGACGAATGGAAACAACAACCAAACTGCCAAACTATTTACAACAAAAACTATTTACAGAAAAAAAATTATTCATCGCCTCCGATATAGCCGTGGGGGACCGTGCGGATACCGTCTTCACAGATTAAACGTTTGTCGTCCTCCCACGTTATGGCTAGCTTATTGCTGTATTCGCTGTACAGCACATGCTCTCTCGACCGTATGGCTCTAACACCTGTCCTCCTTGTGTGGTGGTCTTGCAGGGCATCCAGGTAATCACCGAATGTGATGCGGTTTTTGACCACACAACGCTGGATGCCCTTAGCCTTCTTCTCGACCTTGCCACCGCACCTGTATGCATAGAGTTTGGCCCGCAGACTGACAAACTCGCTCATTACTTCCCCCCCACATTCATCTTTGAATTTGCCAACAACTTTCTTGTTGATGGGGGAGAAGCATGGGTGGTCAGGAGGGTAGCAGCTGCTGTCGAATTCAGACATGAACTTAGGGTCCGCTCTTAGATCATGGTAGAAGTCCTGTGTCTGAATCTCATACACAAAGCTGTCTGTATCCATATATGCCAGATGAATATTTTCCTGATATTTCGGTTTCATAGTATTATAGTGGAAGTCGTACATGAGTGTTTTTGATAGATCAAGTACTGCGAGTCCGGCATAGATCGGCTTGTCGAAAATGATGGTCTCATGGTTCAGGTGGACAAGACTCAAGTTTGGCTCATACATTGTGCGGTCCTTGAAGGACGGACGACACACCAACTTCTTAAAACGCTTCTCGGAGCACACCAACTCCATTTTGAGCCTCCGTCTCTTGTTCTCCATTAGTTTGCCAAATGTCGAGTTCACAGCGAGCTTGAAGAACTCCTTCTCGAACTCGTTGGCTGCTGCTTTGCGCTTGTTGGTGTTCAGCCGAATATAGGGCTCCAACCATGCCGACTGCTCAAACTGAAGAACTTTATGTATACTTATGATTTTTAGACCATGCGATACTGCTTGCTGTAGGTTTTTGTAGTGAACGATGTAGTGCTCTTTATTTTCCAGCGTTGTCATCAGCTTTGATTGCTTTGAGCCGGGCGGACACTGATTTACGGGAAGAAATGGCAGGTCTTTGTAACTTTCGTGGAGTTCGAGAGGGTACTCCACATCACACTCGATAATGTAGCCTGTGGGTGAATTTTCCGGAATAGACATGACATCAATTGATGTGTCTGTCCATTGGAAATGACGAATGGGGAGCGGCAGAGACATCGCCCACCCGTACAAGTTGTTTGCATCAATGTACTCCAGGAATGTGGATGGCTTGGAAGCATCATGTGTTTCTGGTACGTAGGTATTATTGGCTACGCAATGACGTTTAATGCTTTGCGCTACACCACCGCGAATACCAGCCTCCACAAACATATACATGTCATAATCTGTGAGTAGCTCTAGCTGTACACCTGTGGTTCGAAGCATCGCGTCGAAAGCGAATCCTGGACAAGAAATGTAGTGAGACGGATCTAAACTATATGTCTCCAAACATATTGAACGGAAATTCTCGAATACGTCCGCCAAAATCAGAACATCCGTCTTTAGGTACAAGTCAGCGTACTCCCCTAAGGTAGCACACTGAAACTTGTCCCAGACATTTTGTGCATGAGAGTAATCCGTCTCTGAAATCCCAGTATCGGTCAGAATATTAAAGAACTCATCGATGGATGGAAGACTAGTATCGTCTAGTCGAGCAAAAGAATCAACGAAGTCGTAGGGGAAGACTCCCTTGCGGGTAACCAATTCCAGTTCATCAGAAGCGAAAAACTCAGCAGTACTTATAAACTTGTCTGCAGGCAAGAACTCGGCGAGCGAAGCGAGACCCCGACTCATAAAACGGAACGTATCGACAAACTGAATGCTGAACTTATCATGTAACTTCTTGGAAAAAGTTATCAGCTTCTCCTCTGAATTCGGAATTATGAAGATGTCTTTACTATCATACCCCAACTTCCTGATAATGAAGTTCTGATCGTATGCCAGGTTGTGGAAGAACACAATCAACTTTTTTGGTCTGCGCCTGAGAAGGTTGCAGTCATTACATGCAGGCCCAATAAATTCGCCGGTGAAGTGATTATGGTCACGGACTTTCTTTGAATTTCCCCCGAACTTTCCTCCACAGTAGCAACACACACTTGCTTGCAGAAAAGCAGTGTTCTGTGCATGTGTGAGCGGAGTCATAGGAACAGACGTAGAAAATATTTTCTGGACATCATGTCCAATCTCCACAATGCGAGAAATGAACTTATCCTCTGCGTCACAACCACGATACACTTCAGGCTGTGAAGGAAGTGAAGAAGTGAGGTGTGCTGGAATGACGGAGTTATCTGCTTTCACGTAAATGCAGTAGCTGTACGCTTTATGCTTTTGGTACTGCAGCGTGTATGACTCATCAGGATTCGGGTGACATGTATGGATTTTCTCCAGAATAGCTTCAAAGTCACAATATACCACGATGGGCATCTTATCACTGTGATGGAAGTTTTTGAACTTCAGAACAGGAGGCTGACCGTTCTCATCAAGCTGTGGCATTTCCATCCTAACAGCAGCATGCTGTTTGCAGAGCTCACTGTGTTTTGCCAAACACTGAAGACCAGTGAGCCCGCTAACCCTATCCTGATCATCATAATGCTTGAAGCATCTTTTGCAAACGTGGATAGCATCATGATGTGTAGTTAGTTGGGACCGAACCAGGGCAGAAAAATTTTTAATGTAGGTGAAATGGGACGAATTGTCATGGACCAAGAGCAGCAGATCGAAATGATGTTCTTTCTCTTCAGGAGCGACTCGTGCAGGAACAACATTCAGGTTCTCGTCGATACTGTAAATGTTGATGGAGACTCCGGGGTTCTGTTTTTCAAACAGCGGTATTTGCTTGATTGGAGTAGGGAAGTCAATGTTGCTGAAGTTGAACTTCCCCTCCAGGTCACGGTAGCGCTGGTTAACACGTTCTGGATCCCGTCCTTCCACATACTTCACAAGGATCACCCACTTAAAGCACATGTGATCTTCGAGGTTTTGTGGATTTATGATTGCATGTTTCGCCTCGATGGAAGTAGGTAATTCTATGTAGGAACTGGCACGGAGTGGATCAAGCTTATTTATGCGAAGCTGTAGGCGCTTGACTGCTGACAAAGTCCATCCGGATCCCTTTCCCATGTAGTCTTCCTCCTCCTTGCAGATCTTAGAGATGGATTCAGTAACTGCTTCCTCCACCTCATGAACTGCGTAGAGGGGAACATTCATGGTTTTGAAGGCCCTCTTGTCTTCACAGGCATCTACTGATTTTTCGTAGTCGCACTCAAGAACGACATTAAACTTCAGCGGTCCATTCTCTTCAATCTCCTCCTCAAGTTGGCTTATTATTTTTGCCTTGATGGAGTCCAGGTACGTACAAATGTCCTTGGCAGAACTTGACGTATTTACAGCAACGTAAGTCTTCAAGTTGCCCTTGAATCCCACTTCGGCGGTGATGAAGCCATGGGTATTGGCCAAACCCGCGCCGGTCACCACCTTTGTTCGGCTGGTCGATGGTTTAGGCAGTACTGCTGGCTTAACTGCTGCCATCCTCTGCTTCTTTGTTGAAGGCGGAGCAGCCCCCTTGCACACCTTAATGTGGTTGCGAAGAGTGTCAGCCCTGACGAACTCTTTAGCACAGTTCGTGCAGGAATGTGCTATGCGGTTAGGGTTAAGACCGCAAGCCGACTTCTCATGTAGTCTGGCGACATCAGCACGGGCGAAGGCCTTATGGCAGAAGCTACACCGGGTGCCTGATGTCGTGGCGACAGCACCAGTACATGTTGAAAGGTGCTGCTGCATCTTGTCGCTGTGTGCGACCATCTTCCCACACAGGTGGCACTGCTGGAAGTTACGAAGCTGATTCTCAGCACACTGACGCTCGTGCCGGTAGCGGTTGTTGCCTGCCGTGAAGGTAGCAGGACAGAAACGGCATTTCTGCATGGTTGATGCCATCACAGCTATCTGTAGTCCGGTCTCGACGTACGGAACACGCGAAGGAAGCTCGACGCACGGAGAACTGTAACAAACGAATAAAGAAAACAATGTAGCTAGATGTTACACGAAAAAGTTGCAAACATAACCTCAAAACTCTAACCCTCAATCTTATTAACCCAAACTGTTAGCAATGTTACTAAATAAAAAATTTGCAAACATAACCTCAAAACTCTAGCCCTCAAGCTTACTAACCTAACCTGTTAGCAATGTAACTAAATAAAAAAGTTGCAAACATAACCTCATAGCTGCTCCTTCATGTACAATCCAAAAAATGGTATAATATTTAAAGTACTGGTAAAAGTTAAAGCTGAAAAAGTATTCAATGCTAACTAAAAATGATTGATTACATAACCTCAAAACTACTCTAAGAGAAACATAAAAATATTAACGAAACATGTAGCATACCTCAAAAAACGATGAAGTGGAGCTGCAGAAGATGATGTAGCGTTGGCGGTAGGAATCGTGGTAGCAGCGAAACTCACACACGAACTAACTTACTCAAACTCTAAGAACACACTGAAGCTCCGACAGCTAATCCAGGCCTTTTATAAGCAGTTCTGCTTTTCAACAACAGATGACACCAGGTGTTGTGTTGAGTCATAATTTATTTAGTTCTTTTATGTGGTATGCGGGATGCTCACTAACGTTCGCAAAACAAGGATGGCTTCGCTAGACATCAAGGAGAAGGAAGTTTGTCTTTCATGTTAATGCTTCTCAGCTGTCTCAAAGCATATTATTTGTCTGAGTAAAGTTATTATTTTTTAAATCCACCTGATAAAAATATTGTATGTTCTGATTTATTGACAGAATTTCACTGATTAAATGTAACTCTGAATAAAAATGACATGAGTCAGTAAGTAAAAAATTCTTCATGCAGAGATAGATCTCTAACAAATAATCAGGAGCACTCGGTGAAAACCATCAGATGTCTAGCCAGGAATAATCAGAAACACTTGGAGAAAGCCATCAATATAATATCAAGATTAATCAGAAGCACTCGGAGAAATCCATCAGATGTCTAGTTAGGTATAATCAGAAGCATACGGAGTAAACCGCCATAATATTGTCAAGAATAATCGCAAGCTCACGGAGTAAACCGCCATAATATTGTCAAGAATAATCAGGAGCACACGGAGAAAACCACCATAATATTAACAATAATAATCGGAAGCACACAGAGAAAATCATCATAATATTGACAAGAATAATCGGAAGCACACGGAGAAAACCACCAAAAGTTTTCCTTGATATCATAAAAATACAGAAAAAATATTTAATAAATAACAAAAAAAAATAATAAAAAATTTTAAATGACAAAATAAAATACAAAAATACATAAAATTCTGGCTTGTACTAGAACTATATCTTTGCTCAACAATGAGAAGTTCACAAGCTAGCAGAATCTGTTTATGTATTTTTGTATTTTATTTTGTCATTTAAAATTTTTTATTATTTTTTTTTTGTTATTTATTAAATATTTTTTCTGTATTTTTATGATATCAAAGAAAACTTTTGGTGGTTTTCTCCGTGTGCTTCCGATTATTCTTGTCAATATTATGATGATTTTCTCTGTGTGCTTCCGATTATTATTGTTAATATTATGGTGGTTTTCTCCGTGTGCTCCTGATTATTCTTGACAATATTATGGCGGTTTACTCCGTGAGCTTGCGATTATTCTTGACAATATTATGGCGGTTTACTCCGTATGCTTCTGATTATACCTAACTAGACATCTGATGGATTTCTCCGAGTGCTTCTGATTAATCTTGATATTATATTGATGGCTTTCTCCAAGTGTTTCTGATTATTCCTGGCTAGACATCTGATGGTTTTCACCGAGTGCTCCTGATTATTTGTTAGAGATCTATCTCTGCATGAAGAATTTTTTACTTACTGACTCATGTCATTTTTATTCAGAGTTACATTTAATCAGTGAAATTCTGTCAATAAATCAGAACATACAATATTTTTATCAGGTGGATTTAAAAAATAATAACTTTACTCAGACAAATAATATGCTTTGAGACAGCTGAGAAGCATTAACATGAAAGACAAACTTCCTTCTCCTTGATGTCTAGCGAAGCCATCCTTGTTTTGCGAACGTTAGTGAGCATCCCGCATACCACATAAAAGAACTAAATAAATTATGACTCAACACAACACCTGGTGTCATCTGTTGTTGAAAAGCAGAACTGCTTATAAAAGGCCTGGATTAGCTGTCGGAGCTTCAGTGTGTTCTTAGAGTTTGAGTAAGTTAGTTCGTGTGTGAGTTTCGCTGCTACCACGATTCCTACCGCCAACGCTACATCATCTTCTGCAGCTCCACTTCATCGTTTTTTGAGGTATGCTACATGTTTCGTTAATATTTTTATGTTTCTCTTAGAGTAGTTTTGAGGTTATGTAATCAATCATTTTTAGTTAGCATTGAATACTTTTTCAGCTTTAACTTTTACCAGTACTTTAAATATTATACCATTTTTTGGATTGTACATGAAGGAGCAGCTATGAGGTTATGTTTGCAACTTTTTTATTTAGTTACATTGCTAACAGGTTAGGTTAGTAAGCTTGAGGGCTAGAGTTTTGAGGTTATGTTTGCAAATTTTTTATTTAGTAACATTGCTAACAGTTTGGGTTAATAAGATTGAGGGTTAGAGTTTTGAGGTTATGTTTGCAACTTTTTCGTGTAACATCTAGCTACATTGTTTTCTTTATTCGTTTGTTACAGTTCTCCGTGCGTCGAGCTTCCTTCGCGTGTTCCGTACGTCGAGACCGGACTACAGATAGCTGTGATGGCATCAACCATGCAGAAATGCCGTTTCTGTCCTGCTACCTTCACGGCAGGCAACAACCGCTACCGGCACGAGCGTCAGTGTGCTGAGAATCAGCTTCGTAACTTCCAGCAGTGCCACCTGTGTGGGAAGATGGTCGCACGCAGCGACAAGATGCAGCAGCACCTTTCAACATGTACTGGTGCTGTCGCCACGACATCAGGCACCCAGTGTAGCTTCTGCCATAAGGCCTTCGCCCGTGCTGATGTCGCCAGACTACATGAGAAGTCGGCTTGCGGTCTTAACCCTAACCGCATAGCACATTCCTGCACGAACTGTGCTAAAGAGTTCGTCAGGGCTGACACTCTTCGCAACCACATTAAGGTGTGCAAGGGGGCTGCTCCGCCTCCAACAAAGAAGCAGAGGATGGCAGCAGTTAAGCCAGCAGTACTGCCTAAACCATCGACCAGCCGAACAAAGGTGGTGACCGGCGCGGGTTTGGCCAATACCCATGGCTTCATCACCGCCGAAGTGGGATTCAAGGGCAACTTGAAGACTTACGTTGCTGTAAATACGTCAAGTTCTGCCAAGGACATTTGTACGTACCTGGACTCCATCAAGGCAAAAATAATAAGCCAACTTGAGGAGGAGATTGAAGAGAATGGACCGCTGAAGTTTAATGTCGTTCTTGAGTGCGACTACGAAAAATCAGTAGATGCCTGTGAAGACAAGAGGGCCTTCAAAACCATGAATGTTCCCCTCTACGCAGTTCATGAGGTGGAGGAAGCAGTTACTGAATCCATCTCTAAGATCTGCAAGGAGGAGGAAGACTACATGGGAAAGGGATCCGGATGGACTTTGTCAGCAGTCAAGCGCCTACAGCTTCGCATAAATAAGCTATCCACCCGTGCCAGTTCCTACATAGAATTACCTACTTCCATCGAGGCGAAACATTAAATCATAAATCCACAAAACCTCGAAGATCACATGTGCTTTAAGTGGGTGATCCTTGTGAAGTATGTGGAAGGACGGGATCCAGAACGTGTTAACCAGCGCTACCGTGACCTGGAGGGGAAGTTCAACTTCAGCAACATTGACTTCCCTACTCCAATCAAGCAAATACCGCTGTTTGAAAAACAGAACCCCGGAGTCTCCATCAACATTTACAGTATCGACGAGAACCTGAATGTTGTTCCTGCACGAGTCGCTCCTGAAGAGAAAGAACATCATTTCGATCTGCTGCTCTTGGTCCATGATAATTCGTCCCATTTCACCTACATTAAAAATTTTTCTGCCCTGGTTCGGTCCCAACTAACTACACATCATGATGCTATCCACGTTTGCAAAAGATGCTTCAAGCATTATGATGATCAGGATAGGGTTAGCGGGCTCACTGGTCTTCAGTGTTTGGCAAAACACAGTGAGCTCTGCAAACAGCATGCTGCTGTTAGGATGGAAATGCCACAGCTTGATGAGAACGGTCAGCCTCCTGTTCTGAAGTTCAAAAACTTCCATCACAGTGATAAGATGCCCATCGTGGTATATTGTGACTTTGAAGCTATTCTGGAGAAAATCCATACATGTCACCCGAATCCTGATGAGTCATACACGCTGCAGTACCAAAAGCATAAAGCGTACAGCTACTGCATTTACGTGAAAGCAGATAACTCCGTCATTCCAGCACACCTCACTTCTTCACTTCCTTCACAGCCTGAAGTGTATCGTGGTTGTGACGCAGAGGATAAGTTCATTTCTCGCATTGTGGAGATTGGACATGATGTCCAGAAAATATTTTCTACGTCTGTTCCTATGACTCCGCTCACACATGCACAGAACACTGCTTTTCTGCAAGCAAGTGTGTGTTGCTACTGTGGAGGAAAGTTCGGGGGAAATTCAAAGAAAGTCCGTGACCATAATCACTTCACCGGCGAATTTATTGGGCCTGCATGTAATGACTGCAACCTTCTCAGGCGCAGACCAAAAAAGTTGATTGTGTTCTTCCACAACCTGGCATACGATCAGAACTTCATTATCAGGAAGTTGGGGTATGATAGTAAAGACATCTTCATAATTCCGAATTCAGAGGAGAAGCTGATAACTTTTTCCAAGAAGTTACATGATAAGTTCAGCATTCAGTTTGTCGATACGTTCCGTTTTATGAGTCGGGGTCTCGCTTCGCTCGCCGAGTTCTTGCCTGCAGACAAGTTTATAAGTACTGCTGAGTTTTTCGCTTCTGATGAACTGGAATTGGTTACCCGCAAGGGAGTCTTCCCCTACGACTTCGTCGATTCTTTTGCTCGACTAGACGATACTAGTCTTCCATCCATCGATGAGTTCTTTAATATTCTGACCGATACTGGGATTTCAGAGACGGATTACTCTCATGCACAAAATGTCTGGGACAAGTTTCAGTGTGCTACCTTAGGGGAGTACGCTGACTTGTACCTAAAGACGGATGTTCTGATTTTGGCGGACGTATTCGAGAATTTCCGTTCAATATGTTTGGAGACATATAGTTTAGATCCGTCTCACTACATTTCTTGTCCAGGATTCGCTTTCGACGCGATGCTTCGAACCACAGGTGTACAGCTAGAGCTACTCACAGATTATGACATGTATATGTTTGTGGAGGCTGGTATTCGCGGTGGTGTAGCGCAAAGCATTAAACGTCATTGCGTAGCCAATAATACCTACGTACCAGAAACACATGATGCTTCCAAGCCATCCACATTCCTGGAGTACATTGATGCAAACAACTTGTACGGGTGGGCGATGTCTCTGCCGCTCCCCATTCGTCATTTCCAATGGACAGACACATCAATTGATGTCATGTCTATTCCGGAAAATTCACCCACAGGCTACATTATCGAGTGTGATGTGGAGTACCCTCTCGAACTCCACGAAAGTTACAAAGACCTGCCATTTCTTCCCGTAAATCAGTGTCCGCCCGGCTCAAAGCAATCAAAGCTGATGACAACGCTGGAAAATAAAGAGCACTACATCGTTCACTACAAAAACCTACAGCAAGCAGTATCGCATGGTCTAAAAATCATAAGTATACATAAAGTTCTTCAGTTTGAGCAGTCGGCATGGTTGGAGCCCTATATTCGGCTGAACACCAACAAGCGCAAAGCAGCAGCCAACGAGTTCGAGAAGGAGTTCTTCAAGCTCGCTGTGAACTCGACATTTGGCAAACTAATGGAGAACAAGAGACGGAGGCTCAAAATGGAGTTGGTGTGCTCCGAGAAGCGTTTTAAGAAGTTGGTGTGTCGTCCGTCCTTCAAGGACCGCACAATGTATGAGCCAAACTTGAGTCTTGTCCACCTGAACCATGAGACCATCATTTTCGACAAGCCGATCTATGCCGGACTCGCAGTACTTGATCTATCAAAAACACTCATGTACGACTTCCACTATAATACTATGAAACCGAAATATCAGGAAAATATTCATCTGGCATATATGGATACAGACAGCTTTGTGTATGAGATTCAGACACAGGACTTCTACCATGATCTAAGAGCGGACCCTAAGTTCATGTCTGAATTCGACAGCAGCTGCTACCCTCCTGACCACCCATGCTTCTCCCCCATCAACAAGAAAGTTGTTGGCAAATTCAAAGATGAATGTGGGGGGGAAGTAATGAGCGAGTTTGTCAGTCTGCGGGCCAAACTCTATGCATACAGGTGCGGTGGCAAGGTCGAGAAGAAGGCTAAGGGCATCCAGCGTTGTGTGGTCAAAAACCGCATCACATTCGGTGATTACCTGGATGCCCTGCAAGACCACCACACAAGGAGGACAGGTGTTAGAGCCATACGGTCGAGAGAGCATGTGCTGTACAGCGAATACAGCAATAAGCTAGCCATAACGTGGGAGGAAGCCAAACGTTTAATCTGTGAAGACGGTATCCGCACGGTCCCCCACGGCTATATCGGAGGCGATGAATAATTTTTTTTCTGTAAATAGTTTTTGTTGTAAATAGTTTGGCAGTTTGGTTGTTGTTTCCATTCGTCGTATAGTTTCAATTTTTTTATAGTTTTCATTTTGTTGTATAGTTTCCATTTCTGTTGTATAGTTTCCGTTTTTTTGTTTTATAGTTTCTGTTTTTTTTGTTTTAATAGTTTCCGTTTTTTGTTTTATAGTTTCCATTTTCGTTGTATAGTTTCCATTTTTGCTATATGGTTTCATTTTTGCTATATGGTTTCATTTTTTGTTGTATAGATTCGTTTGATGTGTATGTATTTTTCTTTAATCCAGAATTTGTTTTTGTAGCGTTCGAGGTTATTTAAATAAATATGATAATACCTACATACTGCATTCATTTATTAATATTTGATACCGTCAGCAGGAGAGACTTTAATGCCGGTGGTGCTTTTATGAATTAAAGATGACGATGGTGGCGCGCTCCGGCGGTAACTTTAAGAATTAAAGATGGCGACGGTGGCACACTCTGGTAGCAACACTAGGAACTAAAGATGGCGATGGTGGCGTCATCTGGTATCGATTGTATGAACTAAAATATGGCGACGGTGGCGCCATCTACCAGCCAACTTGAGAACCAAGATGGCGGCGCCTCTGGCAACTAATTTTTGAATTTGGCGCCATCTGGTAGTCTGTGCTGGAATTAAAGATGGCGATGGTATAATAATTTGAATTTCATGCATTTGGGAAGGCAAAGACACCCTCCCCCCTTTTATCATAAAACTTGACGTCAGTACGTGGCATATATAGATTATTTATTCCACCATATCCCAATTGGTCTCGTGGTCTAGTGGTCAAGGTGTCCGCCTCGTAACCACGACATCCTGGACGTTTTCACGTCCCATGGATCGAATCCCAGCCTCGGCACTGAAATTATTTTAGTTAAAGAAAAAAAATAAAATAATCCCTGCTGCTATCTGGTGGCGACCAACAGAACTATATGACGTCGCAAGATGGCTGCCTCCAGCAGACGGAAACAAGATGGCGGCCTGCAGCAGACGAAACAAGATGGCGGCCACCAGCAGACGAAAACAAGATGGCGGTTGATGTTTACATCGAATTTCAAAGTTCGAAAAAAAAAATTCAAATCCAAGATGGCGTCCGTGACACAAAGTGCAACGGTGACGTCACGATTCGAAGTTGGTGGAAATTTATAGAAATACAAAATGGCGGATGGATTGGCATACAGATTAGCATGGATTAGCATACAGATTAGCATAGATTAGCATACGGATTAGCATAGATTGGCATAGATTAGCATAGATTGGCATAGATTAGCGTAGATTGGCATAGATTGGCATATATTAGCATAGATTAGCAAGGTAAAAGGTCAAGGTCACAGGTCATGATGACGTCATCCAAGATGGCCGCCGATGACGTCATCCAAGATGGCCGCCGATGACGTCATCCAAGATGGCGGGCTCCTGGCTCCTGCGCCTGTGCTTGAACCCCCTATTTCCAACTACTGTAACGGGACATTTTTTCGTGCGTACATGGCTGATGAACGTAACGGGACACTTTTTCATGTGTGTATGGTCGAAGGAAGTGACATAATCCAACATGGCTGATGAAGCGAAGCGTTAAGGTGGGTGGATCGGATCCCCGATCCCCCACCACCCACCGGTGCGCCAGGATGAACTATATATACCTACTTATAGGTTAGATGTGATCTTGCATTCTAATAGACTGATTTTGTAGTACTGCAAATATCACCTTATTAACTGTTTAAGTTAGTAATGTTATTAATATAACCGTTGGTAGTTTTGTCTTTTATGCATATGATACATGTTTGTATGCCGGAAATATTTTTAGCATATGTCCTTTTTTAGTTATACCCTTTTTGAATTTTTATATTAGGTCTATAGTCTTTTTTTGTGACCACTTAAAGTACCGATTAACAGCACAGATTAAAGTGTTTGTTATATTCATAGTTTTTCAACAGCGTCTTAGGTGTCTTAAAACTAACTTTAAATATTATAGTTGTCCTATACACGACTTGCGTTTAGAGGCGATACCCCTGACTAGGCGGGCCCCTTTATTCACTGGAGTAAACTAATTTTATTTGTTTTTTAGCTTAACTAGCCAAACCGATCATTATTGTCTAGCATTGTTAGCATGTAGTAAAATACGTAGGTGTGCAGCTTATTAGTTCCGCTGTGTGTAATCAATCGTCGTTATTCTCCCTGTGTCGCCGCGGACTGCAGAACAATTTTAACTCGGTGCATGTAGACATTGGCGATTTGTAAAAGAGGAAAGAAAAAAAACAGCACAAAGATCATCTCTGGGAAAAGGTTGTAGAAACCCCGTTAGTCCATTCTATTGTCACGATCACGACCGACTTCTGCGTATCTGGAAAGCGATAGAAAAAAAGTCACCAAATTGTTTTTTTTTCTCGGTAGCGTTTTGTTGCACAAGCAAGCCTCCCTGCATCTTCATTGACGAGGATGTAAACATTCAATTACTTTTATTATTTTTAAAATTTAGATTAGATGTTTTTCAGTATACAATCATGACATATTAGTTCATAATGGTCAACTCTGTAAATCATTTAACAGTTCAAATTCAAACATAAAATTATTCTTTTCTGATTTCCGAAAAAAAAAAAAAAAAAACTTTGTTCACGAGACTTTACCAAATTATTATTTTTTCAATATTTCATTACTTTACTGTAAAAAGGCACAAATGCAGATGTTTTGAGTCTAAAACAAATCCTATTAAAGTTATTCGAAAGGGTTGAATTACCTGTCAGACATTCTTGTTTTAAATATTCAGAGTCAGTTAAAAATGTAAGCCATTATCAGTTCAGAACCATTGTAAATTTCTTAATTAAAAAAAATACTGGTACTGAAAAAAATATTTTCATTTTAATTAGTAACGAGTTGTTAATCATTCCTTTCCGCCACTTGTAAATTTAAATTTTAACCACGCTTCCTAACATTCAATCAGCATTTTAAAGATGAAATTTTTGTGTAATTTAAGGTGTTTGACAACCATTTTCACTCAATGCTTAAGTGAAATTCGAAAACGGATCCAGTATAAATAAAGCAGAGTGGTTCTATTATTACATAGTTGTTTCTTTTTATGAAAGCAGATTAATTTAAAAAAAATTAAATTAATATTTCGTAACCTTAAAATGAAAATTCATTGGTAGCCATTTGTTACGTTTCAGTGCATTGTGGAACAAGGCAGACGCAATTGCGATCCGTCTCCGTTTCCTTGCCATTCTACAAGGGGCCTTAATGTGCCTTCCTTCCTGAAAGGAAACTTAATAGCCTAAACAAAGCTGATGCTCGCGTAAGCATCAAGTGTGACCCTGGGCTTGCAAAACCACACGCTTCTTCACATCTACGCAGCAATTAAAAAATATACGTATCTGAAACATTTTGAGTTTTAAGTCAATGCTGGTTTAAAATTTGAATAAAAAATATTTAAATTTATTTAGCCTTTAACAATTATAAAAATTCCTGATGTTTTTAAATGGCCATGTAAAATTATATAAAAATTTATTTCTGAAAGAAATGAAACCACATCACGAAGCAGCCAGTAAAGTTCACTTAAAACCTAAAAAGTGTCATTGTTTTATATTCCATTTCATTCTCACCATACATAATGCACAAAAACGTTAAACATTCAATATTTGCCAGCCTTTTGTGCAAAAAGAATGCGATGTATATATATATGCATACATACTTACATAAATACATAGCATATAAATACCAATGCATATATGTTTATATACATATATATGTTTATACATACATATATACATCGCATTCTTTTTGCACAATTAGCTGGCAGAGCTGCATATTCAACGTTTTTGTGGATTATGTATGGTCAAAATGAGATTAAATATACAACAACTGAACTTTTTAGGTTTGAAGTGAACTTTACTGGCTGGTGATGTTTCTTCCAGAATTTTTTAAATTTTACATGTACTTTTAAAAACATCAGAAATTTAAGATTTTAAAAGGCTGAATAAATAAAATATTTTATTGAATTTACCTATACATAAATGTATATTTCAGTCCCTCAAAATATCGGCAAGTTTAACAATTAGATAAACCGTTAATGTTTCAAAATGACCATAAATTCTTGTAGAGAGACAAAACGAAATAATACATTTGTACTAGGGTAAATTGACAATTAATAAATTCTTGTGTGTGTGATCAAACTACAATTGAGAATTAATGTGCACAACTCTATGAAAATTATATATACCTACATATAAGTTAAACTTATTTAGGCGCGTTATGAAAAAATGACGAGAGTGAATTTTTAGAATACGCAAGCACCATGCATCGATATTTTCACAGAATGAATCATGAAAAAAGGATACATTAAAAAAATGAATTAGCTGTTGTTTTCAATTGTTATACTCTAGTGATTCATATAAAATACTGATCCCTATAATTAAAAACCATTTATTATTGGGAATATTAGTGATAAAAATTATATTTATATTTTTTACAAGGATTTATTTTAGCGAGGTGATGTTCTCGTATGTATAATTTATTTGCATTATAAATTATTTCATTATTAGTGAATAAATATTAAAACTAATAAATTAGAATAAACATTTCGCAAAAAATTGATTTTCATTATTATTTAAAAAATTAGGTTGTCTGTAAAGTCGGTTTACGGACGATAATTTTACGTGTTAATGTCATAAGAAAACATTAAAGAAAAATTGCATACTTTTTAATTTTCAAATATTATTTACAGTTTTCGTAAATTTAATTTAAATAATTTATTTAAATACAATCACGAACAATTATTTATAGAAATAAACTGAAATCAAATCAATGTCAATAAATTGTTAATTTTAAATCACGAAATTGGACAAATAAATTCAATTTTTTAAATTGCTGCTTTTAAAAAGCCCGCCTTAACCTGTTAGATGTTATAGAAGATTTTCTCGCACGGTGGTTAGCCGGTTCTTGTACGCTCGGCTCAGGCGGAACGTGACAATGAGTCATGCTTTTTCGTCGTTTTATTTTTTACTTATGTTAATTATTTCATGGAAAATTAAAGTTTTTTTTTTCACGCCAAGAAAGTATAAATTCTAACCCACTTTTTTTTTTTTTTTTTTTTGTCGTAGGTCGCTCCCGATGCCCAGAAAAGGTTCCGTTTCGGCACCGCTCTACATGGCTTGGCTGGAAGCACTCACGAGAGACCTGCCGCCGTTTATCCTCACCCGCGGCAACCAGAACTCTGTTCTCACTTTCTACTCATAGATAGCGCGCGGGAAGCACGTCCGTAGTACGTAGTTGCCACTGTGGCTGCAGAGCAGCGCTGTCGTGGGCCGGTCGCACTACGGAGAGCTCTGCCTTGCATTTTTGAAATGACGTCGCTATGAATGATGATAACCAAAGAATACAAAATGAAAAAGAACATGAAATAATAATGAATTGCAGCTGTTGTGAACAGTGCACGAATAATGTGATTCAAATGCAAAATATTCGTATAGCCTACATACTGTGCACGAGCCAAAATTTAGACTTTGTTTAGGATATGCAGTGTTTCGGTTTAAATTTGTACTATTTAAGGTATCAAATTTGAGGTAGTTAGTAGAAATATTTTAATTATTTTAAAGCTTGTATGTTGTATGTGTTCTGTGGTACCAAATTGCATTTATGTATTTCATGCGTTTATGTTATAACCTTGTGTGTTTGATACCTAATCGGAACTACAATGGAAATAGGTACCAATTATTATTTTTTAATTAGTAGGTAGTAACTGGCGAATGATGCAGTAAAACCTGTCAAAAGAGAAAAAATTATCTAAGTAAAAAAGTTGAGGCAGTGTTCAAAAAGGAAAATGTTTTTTTTAATTTAATATGTATAATTAAAAATGGTGAGTAATTTTAATTCTAGTTCACCAAACCAGTTGTTTAACTCAATACGCATTCCTTTCGCTATATTAAACCAATATTTGTGAAAAGTTTATAATTGTGTTAATTCGAGAGGTTTAAGTAGAAGTAGTTTTTCTGTGCAAAAGTTATATTAATCATTCCCAGATTAAAAAATATAATTATAGTATAATATTACTGTCATTTTAGAAATATTTTTATACGGAAAAATTATAATAAGTAAATTTTAATACATACTTTATCAATCACAATTATAAATTATACATGAACCTATATTAAAAAAAAATCTTTCATCTCTTACACTATTGATACTCCGAAGTTAATCGACGGCCATTGGCTGTTCCCAAGCGTAGTCAGGAGTATTGATATCAAAAGTGAGAATTATATTATTTTAACCTCTTAATGTGCTTTGTGTGGCTGTGAAACATAAATAATTAATGTATGTTATTCGTTGTATATATGGGTTTATGATTTGCATTGTAAACAGGACCTTATTCACTGTAGTTGTAAAAATAATTGTACTATATTCAAAACGAAAAATTTCTGTCCACCTTTTTTAGGCATTTGCTTACAAAATATTACATATGCAGGTTTTATTGTTGTTGTTTTTTTAACATATTCTTTAAGAAGGATTGGTGTAAGATGAGCACACATTATGTTACTTACCTATATAGACATTTATATTACTGTTTAGCAACAATTTAATTTTTTCCTGCCAATACTTAAGAATACCCTATCAAAATTTTATTAGCTTATTAAAGCAAGCCAAACAATAATTGTGTTCTTTAAGTGCTGTAAAGATTTCTGAGATTTAAGTATAGTTAATTATGACAGTAACATTTTAAATATTAGAAACACCTTCTGAGATCGAAGAGATAAAGTTACTATATAGTTGTATTATGTGTGTTTAACCATTTGTGGATTACTTCACTTTCAAAGGGCGGATGTCTCTGTGGTTATCAAGAGGCAACATTTTATGCAACTCCCTTAACTATCTCTATTAATCGCAGAATCATTGTCAAAGTGGTTTCGATCGAGCCTTAAAAATCTCCGGGAGGTGTGTAATACCAAACGTATTTATTCTTATACACAAATATATACTTGAAATAATATATTTTATTAAGTCTCTTTACCTGAATATAGGATAGTAAATTGCAACAGGTATGATATACATACCGTTGGTATTTAGTTGTTGTTACAGCATATTTGTGATTAAATGAACTTGCATTTTTGGGACCAAAATTTCACTTATATTTACTTAAACTCTTTCTTTGTCTATCTTGACGATGGATTTTAAGCGTAATTTAAATGTTTGCCATTATTTTAACACTTTTCTTAGGAACGTTCGTAGCACAACTATTACGATGTTTAATAAAAAGTACCACACTATTTGGTTCCGTGTAAGTAACGGCCCTACAAAATCTTATGTTTTAAAGTAAAAATATTATAGCAAACTTAGCCTTTTGTTTCATAGCAAATGTAATAAGCTATATTTTGACTATTGTAATATACATATAATACTGTGAATGTGGCATTGCACCTGATATACAAATTTAAAAATGCTGCTTTTTGTCGAATGGTTAGGATAATGTATTAGCTTTTTTCAACCACTTCTCGAGAGAATTTATATAAGACTAGCTGGCCTGTCAGACGCTCTATCGAAATTTCAATAAATTTGTTTGTGATCATTTTGTGAATTTTTGAAAAATTCTTTTTAATGTGTAAACAAACTAAACATGAGAAAAGAAACCTATTTCTGAGTGATCATTGTACCTATTTACTTATGATTTTGGCCATGGATGTTCAATTTGAGGAGTAAATTCCGAAGTACGCCAGTTTTTTTAAATTTTACATGCGAGATGAATTCTCTGGGCAGTATACCGCTGAAATTCTGGGGATTTGTGATGTGCCTTGAATGTGATCGTCTTGGAACCATGCGGTCTTGTTAAAAAATGTAAGTCATAATTTAAATAAGTCAGAATTTCAAGTAAACGATCAAAACAAAGAAATGCTTTGATTAGGTTGGTGCACTGTGACATCACCATTTCGTTCATTGCAATGATTTTAGGTACACGACATTTTTTGTTTTGTTGTCTGGCGCGTAAACAAACTACGCTGATGGTTTCCCGACACGGAAACAGGCAACATACAACTGACCACGCGAAAAGCGTGGATTTTCAATGTTAATGCCGCAAACATTCAATGACTGTTACGGAATGCAACTTAACGAGTTTGCAATGCATCATTTATTTGTCTTCTTGCACGATTATTCAAATTCATTGTCAAGCGATTGGTTTTTCTACTGAAAAATGATGTCTCATTCGATGCATATCATCTTCGTTTGTATTTTCTCTTTCTTCTTGTGTACGCGCTGAACGTGTTTGTGATAATCGATTCCGTTCGATTTCGTTTCGTTCTTCGCGTTGCTATGCAGTTAGATTAGAGCGAAAATTCGTTCGGTTGGTAGCACTGCGAGTTCTACGACCTAAACAGCTCCGTCTTATTGGCGGCATTGCAATGTCGTTAACATGTGTCCATCAATTCAATTGTTTCAATTGCAACTCAGTGAGCGTTGCGAATGATTACAATTCAATTAAACATGAACAATTGATTCACTTTATTGATAATGTATAACATTTTGTCACCTCAAAACTCACCATATTTTGTAAGTTAATCTGTAAATATGTGTGAAATAAAATGATGAAACTTACGTTATTTCAAGAAACGATTGTGATGAACTAACAACAGAATCACAATTCAACTGAAGTTAAACAATTGGTGAGCTCGAAAAAAAAAACGGGAAACAAATGTATTTTTAATTTTAATATAGACTATAACGCCTTTATTATTATTTTTCTTAATACCTTCCAGTTTTGTTTACATTTGAAAATATTAAATTGATTTATTTTAAATTCTGTGAGTTAAACGAACTAAAATAAATCTAATATGTTGTTCCTAACATCAGTTATGATCGAAAGTACATACCAAAATTATGATTTTTGCAGTTTGTTATAATCTTCCAAATTTCCTTTTTTCCCGAAAATCTTTGTTGCACCATAAAGAACAAAACGAAAATATAATTACTTATATCAATCGTTCGAAATTTGAGTTTAAGGTATTAAGTTCATAAAAAAATTTCATATAAAAAAATCCCTTTCTGCACAGTCTATAGGCGTACCTAGTTAGATTTCGAAGTACCCATTTCTTTGGAAATATTTTGGAAACTTCTATAAACTCCTGGAATATTTTAAGAACTTAATGTAGTCAACATAACATACCAAATGTTCATCAAAATTAAAAAAATATCGACTATATATTTTATTATATTACATACGGCGAACATATTTGTAATGTGTTTTATCTTACTGCTTCCAGTTTTTAATGTCTTAACGAATTTCATAATATGCTTAATAAGATAGTCATGAAATTATTTTTGATCGTCTAACACTATTTTTTATCCCTTGCCCTAATACGTAGTCGCATATATTTTTGGGGAAAATGCTTAAGGCAATATTCAGATACTTATTAATAAATTACGACGTATTTGATTATAAAAAAGTATTTTTTTTTATTTTAACCCTTTTTTCTCGGCAATAGTTCGTTTCATCAAAAATAGTTCCAGCCAAAGGTTATAGATATTGTTGAGGCGTTTTACAATCAAATGGAAATGAAAGCAAATTTATTAAAAAAAAATAATGACATTTGGTTTTTCTTCCCCTAATATCTCTACCCCTTGCACGAATGGTTTGTTCTATCAAAAATTCTTTCAGACAAAAGTTTTAGGTAAAAATTATCAAATTTACAAACAATTTTAATGGATTTGATTGTGTACTTACGAAGGGCGTTATGAATATTTCAAATTCTACCCCTCATTTTTTCAACACATTGCAGCAATAGTTCGTCTAATCAAAATTGTTTCAGGCAAATGTTTTAGATAAAACACAATCTGTATAAATTCGATGTTGTGTTACGAACGGAGTTATTATTTTTTGTCCTCCAATGTTTGTTATTCTACGCCTTGCAGTAATGGTTGGTCGTATAAAAAATTATTCTGACGAAAGTTATAAATAACAATTTAAAGTTTTAAAGTAAAACAGAATGGATTTAACAGTTGTCATGGAACAAACCTATTATGAATTTTTTAAATTCTACATCTTTATTTTTTCAACCCACCTGCAAATGTTTCAGACACAAGTTATAGATAGAAATTATAAAATTTACAAACAATTAAAACAGAATTAATATTATACCTACTGAGGGAGTTAAGAATTATTGTTAATTCACCCCCTATTTTTTCAAGCCCTTGTTAAAATAGTTTGCCTAATAAAATATTGTTTCAGGCAAATGTTTTGGTTAAAAATTATCAGATTTATACACAATTTGTACACTTTATATATTTTCCTACGAAGGCAGTTATGATATTTTTTTAATCCGCCAACAATTTTTTTTCAACCCCCTGCAGTTATGCTTGATACTATCAAAAGCTTATTCAGACATAAGATCTTGGTATTATTCCTACGAGTTATAAAACTTTCAAATGGTTGTCCTATTTTCCATATTACGGGAAATAGGACAATTTTTTTTAATTTTCCGTTTTTATATTCTTTTGTTCGGATATCGCCCATTAACTAACTTGAATGAGATTTTCCACTAATAGATTTTATTTTTCAGTTTGGAAGTAATTTGAAAAAATTGTGAAATTTATCGTGTCCACAAAATTGTTACACATTTATATATATATTATATATATAACAATTTGATTTTGGGGTCTATGGACCATGAAACGAAAAACTATATAACAATTTAACAATTTTCCGGAAGTGGCACCATGTTAACGGCTACAATATGTCGTTTTTATTTTAAATCTACCTAAAAGAAATTTCAATTTTCCACTAATTTGCAAGTTTTCCGGAAAATTTTCCATTTTTTTCATGAAAACCTTATTCGGAATTTTACGAAAATTAAAATATAAAAAAATTAATCGGCCCAGTTGTTCTCAAGTGAGGCGCTTACCAAGGAACAGCATTTAATTTTTATTTATATAGATGTCCAGCTATTTAGTTTATTCTATTGGCATTTTTTTAAAAGTGTTTTCCCCTTATATTTGTATTGCACTTTCATAAATTTAATTGGCTTAATATATTGTTACTATCTCATTATTTTTGCTTTGGGATATTGTTTTTAACGACTGTAACTTAAATGGTTGAAATGGTATTATTTGTGAAATTTTTGTTCGATTAAATATTAGTGCACTATAAAGCAAGTTAAGAGCACAGCCAATGAGCGGTAGTTGTTTTGTGTAAAGGAATCACAGTCTTAAATTGCAAAAAAAATTGTAATCGTGTGCCTGCAACTTTTGTAAACCAAAGGAATACTTATTTATGTGCAAGAGTTTTGTAATTTTTATGTAAATAAATGTATGATCTTTTTGTGTTTTATTGTTCATTTCATGTACAATCATTGGCGTTTCTATAAAGATTTTAATAATAGAGGACGCAGTTAGTGTACACAACCGTGATGTTATATATGCACATGGGTGTGATCAAGGGTAGCTCCAGGAACACTTTTTCAGAAGGTCTATCGTGCAAAGAAAATATATTTATTTGTAAAACATGATATTAAATATGTCAGATATTGGCCTTGGATAATTAAAAAATGTATGGTCTGAAAAAACTGAACTTTGATAGTTGTATACAAAATTGACGATAAAAGTATTTAATTAAGTAGGCATTAATGTACAATACAAAAATTAAAAAAAACCACCCTCTCCTTGGCAACCCTTCTGTAGCCGCGCTTAATATGCGTGTAGATATTTAAACAACACACCTACACAAAAATACACAAACACACACAGGAGCACAAATCTTTAGGATTCGCAAGGGTGGATCGTAAGGGGAAAAAGGGGGGGGGATTGTTTTGCGCGTGGGTTTGAACCGAACCAAGTCATCTCTAGATAGGGTGCTTGCATGTTATACACCGCCCGTATTCCGGCATAAATGCATTACTATAAGCAGAAAACATAAAAAATATAAAGAAAGTTTTCCATAAAACACAGTTTTGACGTTTACGTTTAGAGCCCGTTTCACAGTCAAAATTTTACAAGCGCAAGCGGGGCCCCTTCAAGTGAGGGGTTTTGTTAATTCCAGGGGAGCACAGGCCTCCCCATGGCCCTCCAGAGATCTACGCCCATGTGCACTCATTCACATACACGTACACACACATATGTGAAGAGTTTTTTGATGCACGTAGTTTCCGAGCATGGTGACATGTGGTGGATGCTGTGGTGTACGTGGTTTTTTTTTTGACGTGACAACGTCTAATAAATCGTTGAACGCCGCCTACACGAACGAAAAAGTGTCCCGTTACGCACATTGTCCCGTTACGCTTTTTCCCGTTACGCTCATTGTACGCTTGCGCCGCATCTATCTCTCTTCCACTCGATTGGAACAACCATCGATTTTACTTTTTCGAGGCACATTAAACTTGAAACACTCCCATTCGTTTCCTATTTTTCCTATCATCGTCCTATCCTCAACAGAATAACACTGATTGGAAGATGTTAAATAGCAAACACGTTTAAAAGTTATAGTTAAAATAATCTCTTCGTTAAAGTAATAAACATATTTGAATATAATGAGTGCAAATAAAAGTAAATTTATCAATTAAATTATAGATTTCATTTCACTCCTTCTTTGTATCCACACAAAATAGTGATAATTCAATAAAAAATGATTCAAATTTTATTCATAAAAATATGCAATCATTTCATCAATGTTGTGTTATGACGTTATCACGTTAAACTATCGTCCGTAAACCGACCTTACAGACAACCAATTATTTTTTTTATTATTATTCCGCAGTGGTACATTCATTGCCTTCCGCAGTGACGAAGCGAAGAGACGACAACCGCTTGTGCTGGACCCGTGAAGAAGATTCCCCACAGGGGAAGCCATCCGCGACCCTGCCGGGGGTAGAACCCGGGTGGTGAGCCCCGTCGGCCAGAGGACCGTGCCACAGACTGACTACAGTTCTGCCAACCTTCAAACCACTGAACAAAAAAAAAAACTGCCAGATCCACGCTCTTAAAATAATGCTGGAGATTTGATCGAGTTTCAAGTTTAATTGTATCAGATATGTGATTTTGATAATATTGTCGCGGGTTGAAATTTTGCAGGGTTGTTGAAATCAAATTTAGGGACTTTACTGACGGGACTCTGGGCTGGCTGCTCTGTTCACTCGTCAGCGCAAGTGGCGTGACCATGTAATTGGGGCACGGGGCCGGCGCGGCGCGCTGCGGGCTTGCAGAATTTTGTTTGTTTGTTTGGCCGCGCGCTGGCGCAGCCACGGGCCGCAGTTACTGGGGCGCGCTGTCGTAACAAGCCGCGCGGTGTGGCCTGCACATTGGGGTAGAGGGGGGGTAGTCTTCCCAGATGTTCTAGTTAGTTGTTTAGTAAATTTGACTTCAATAACGAGCTTTTGTTATGGTAGGCGCGGCAGGGCGCGCGAATTTAAGCGCAAGTGAGTGGTGACTCGGGGCTCACTCAGGCGGAGGCTATGCGTCTCACCTGTGGTCACGAGTTGTTAGTTCGTTCGTGATGTAGGAATTCAGGCTCACTCAGGCGGAGGCTATGCGTCTCACCTGTGGTCACGAGTTGTTAGTTCGTTCGTGATGTAGGAATTCAGGCTCACTCAGGCGGAGGCTATGCGTCTCACCTGTGGTCACGAGTTGTTAGTTCGTTCGTGATGTAGGAATTCAGGCTCACTCAGGCGGAGGCTATGCGTCTCACCTGTGGTCACGAGTTGTTAGTTCGTTCGTGATGTAGGAATTCAGGCTCACTCAGGCGGAGGCTATGCGTCTCACCTGTGGTCACGAGTTGTTAGTTCGTTCGTGATGTAGGAATTCAGGCTCACTCAGGCGGAGGCTATGCGTCTCACCTGTGGTCACGAGTTGTTAGTTCGTTCGTGATGTAGGAATTCAGGCTCACTCAGGCGGAGGCTATGCGTCTCACCTGTGGTCACGAGTTGTTAGTTCGTTCGTGATGTAGGAATTCAGGCTCACTCAGGCGGAGGCTATGCGTCTCACCTGTGGTCACGAGTTGTTAGTTCGTTCGTGATGTAGGAATTCAGGCTCACTCAGGCGGAGGCTATGCGTCTCACCTGTGGTCACGAGTTGTTAGTTCGTTCGTGATGTAGGAATTCAAGCTTTCGGGCGGATGCTATGGCCGACGCCAGAGGCCACGAGTCGTTTAATTTAAGTTAGGTCATAATGTAGTCATCTTCAAGCTTTCGGGCGGAGGCTATGGCCCTTGTCACTAGTCGTTTAGTTATAATTTTTAAAATGTAATGTTCGTTCGGATTTTAAGGGCAGGAGAGGCCCCTACGTTAGTTTTAAGTAATCGATCAAGAAAGGCTTTTCGGAAAATGTGAGTATGGACTTATCTTTGTTTTAATTTTAAGTATTAATTATGATTTGAGGTATTCGGAAGGACTAGGGAAGTGTTTAGTGAAGTTCTCTCATTCTCTCTCTTGTAAGGTCGTTCAATCGTTAAGGAAGTAAAGAAGAGTATTGTTTTAAATTTTAATCCCGATGTGTAAATGTTCGTCAAGAATGATGTTGATTATTTGACTTTAAGAATAAAATAATTTTAATTTAGTATTATGTTATTTTGCAAAAATCTCCTTAGTTCAGCTCTCACCAGACATCCTGTACGGGATGACGAACCTATGATCCTAGGTACAGTAAAGTATTTTATGAAGTTAAGACTAGTTGATGCCAAGCGAGTTGTTTCTATGTAAAGAGCTACGATTCTCGCCCCCCCCTCTGAAAGTGGATCGTGACAGAAATGGCGGTGGCACCGGCTAGGTGCACGTGACAGAAATGGTAGAGTTCGCCGGATAGGTTCTATTTCTGGAGAGAGAGAGAGGTAGATTTTTATGTTTATTATTAAGTTAGTTTCAGCTTCTGATAGCAGGTTATTAAGAGTTTACTTGAGGAGAGGATTACGGAATTTAATCTAAGTGGAGGAAGTCTTTGAGATTTTTTTTTTGACGTAACATATGTTTATTTGAGTATACTTGTAAGGATAAAGTTTATAGTGATAAGTTGTTTTAAGTCGTTGAGTTTATCAGGGATTTTTACGTGAGGAGAATACGTTATAATTTAAATGATTAATAGAGATAATGCAAGTGGTTTAATTTAATTGAAGTTCATTTTAAGATTGTAGGTTAAGAGAATTATAATTTAAAATAAAGTTTTTTGTCGTAAATAGGAATTATTTTCAAGAGAAGTTTGTTTTGTTTTCGTGCGCGTAGGAGACGAGACGTACGAATTAAATCAGTCGAGGGAAGGATAAACGTTAGAAAGGAATTAAAGAGAAAACGAGAGTTTATGTAAAAGAGAGTTATAGAATTTATAGTGATGTTTTGTTTTAATTAGAAAAATGTTGAGAGTTGTTTCAGAACGACACGTCAGTGGACGTGGCAGAGTGAACACGTGACGGGGAGGTGCTGAGACCTAGCGGAGAACGGAGGAACCGCAAGCGAGGGTTGGCGCACCTGATGGAATTCGGTGACGTCACGGGCTCATACGGAGACGTGGACGGCCGTGACCTTGTTTTGATCAGCTGTACGGTAACTTAGCGATAAGAAAATAGACTATTGGTTAAATAAATTTAAATTTAAGTGTGTTTTAGAAGAAGAGGAACTTTCAGTATGTAAGTAATTTATTTTAAGAAGTGTATGATGTATAGGCTAGAAGTGTTTCGTTGTAAGTTGTTTATGTTTTTGTTAGTTAAATTCTACCTCGGTTTTAAAAATATTTTTTTGGGATTTGTAAACATTATTAAGGAGGTACACTATAAAATCGATAAGCATTGAGAAAACTGGGAAGGCTAGATTTTGTGTGTAGAGGGAATTTACTCCAAAAGAACAGAGAGACAAAATTAATGTTTTCTTTAGGGCGAGGGACCCTAAGGTGAGGTGTTGTGTCCCTGGGAAGAAAGGGAATTGTAGCGCAGACCATAGGAGATGGGCTGACTACGTGAATTAAGGGTTAGGAGAATCCTGAGAGTTGTGAGTAGTTTGGGGCAGGAGTTCCCCATGGTAGTACCGAAGTGGCTATCCTGTATGGGATAGGGTACCATTTCAATGAAGTTTGTTGGTGGGGTTAGAGCCCCCTGTGTAGTGGGCCTATAGCAGATAGGCACTACAGTGAATTTGGTTATTTTGTGAGGTAAATTCCCTGGAGGTTAAGTAAGATTGGATTCAGTTAGGAAGGAGGGAAATGAGAAACATTGCTGTAGAGAGTTAGTGTACTTGCCTAATGTGAAATTGAATTTTAATAAATTAATTAATGAGAAAGTTTTTTCTGGTCAAATAATAATGGAAGGGAATTAATTAATTTTTTTGAGTAAGGTGTTTTAAGTAATGAAATAAAATAAGGTGAAGTAATTTGAATAATTGGGGAGGAGTTTCTTTAAGAGTTTAGATACTTGTTTTTGAATTTATTGAGATATTCAGCCAGTGGAGTTTGAGAGATACAGTGAGATTTTAAGGAAATCGGTTGTTTATTAATTAGGACAAATGAGATTTTTTGATTAAGAGTCAGTAAGCATAGTTAAAATTTACGACATGATATTTGTTGACAGTTTACAGTTATTAAGGAGAAAACAGAGTAATCTATTTATTTTTATTTTAATGGTTTGAAGATAAGATTATGAATTTTTTTTTGGAAGTTTCTTTGGCATGTTTGAATAATTTTTATTTGGATTTTAAGAAATTACAGAGAAAATTTAATTGATTTACATTAGTTTGGAAGTATGGAGGTTTAGTGTTCGATTAGCCCTAACTTGATGGTCGGATCCCAAAAGAATGCCGTAAAACCGATAGCCAATTGAGAGGAATGCGGTAGGCGCTTGTGTAGAGAGGGGTTGTGGGAAAACTCCTTGGGACTGATGGCAGATCAGGGGCCCTAAATAGTGTGTGATGCTGTAAAACCAGTGCAGAGAAAGCCTGGTATGCTTAAATTTTTGGGCACAGGTTATGTAAACCTGGGGTTCCATGGGATTTAGTCATGTTAGCTGCTGTGAGACATTAAGATTTCCAGGCTCCATAGTAAATTCAATGTAAATTTTTGTTTTCTTAAAATAATAAATTTGTTTTTAATTTTTTTGAGATATTTGATTTGTAACAGTGAATACAGACCCCGAGGAATAAGAGTTGTCATGATGTGAGAGGAGAAGGTGGTAGGCCTAAAAGGGTACAGGCACCACAGAGGTTATGTGCATTGCATAATTTAAATATAAGGAAACTTGAGAATTTGAAATTTTGTTGTTGGTTTGTACACCCATAAGAAGAGTATAGGCAGAATTTTTATTGTTATGAGATGTCTAATTTAATTGAAAAGAAGAAAGTTTAAAGATGCAAGGTAACATTATTATTGTAATAATTGAAAGAGATTAAGAGGTAGAGAGAAATAGGCAGTTTTTGTTTGTAAGTACTAAAGTTTACATATAGAAATTTAGTAACTAAGAATGAATAATAAGTTAAGTCTAGTGTAAAAGTTTTTTTTAAGTTTGTTAAGTTAAGAGTCACAAGTAAATTTTTTTTAGAGAGAATGTCTTTGATAGGAAGTATTAGAAACTTATGGGAATTTTAGGGTAACATAAATAATGTAGGTAATGAATAATAAATATATGGTAGGTCTTAAGTTAAGATTAACATTTGAAGCAGAATTTAATTAAGAAGAAGGAAAATAAATAGGCCTAATGAAAAGAACAAAAAAGGATTTTATGGTAAAGCATTTTTTTTAAGTAATAAACAATGAATAATAATGTTGTTTCAGGGTAATGTGTACTAATAATACAATTTTTTTTTTAGGACCAAAGAACAGGAATTATGTAATTTAAATTAACATGTATTTTTGAAACTGTTACAGATTCCTTAAGATGAGCTGAGCAGCAGTCCAGTTTACAAGATGACAAGAGTTCGAGAGACAAGATACAAGATCACTGAAACAAGAGCCAAGACTGAAGATTCAAGAGAAGAGAAAGCTGGCAGCCATGGACTTACAAGTGGAGATTAATAAGGTTATGTAAAGTTTTATTTTTTTATGGAAGACAGTAACTGGAGTTTTTTTTGTTATAAATATTATTTACAGAACTTTTTAGGTTATAGTAATGTAATGGAACTAGTGAGTTGTGGTAGCTGTCAAAAAGAACTAATACCTTAAGTTTAATTTTTAAAGTTAATTTTCTTAATTTACAGAGGGATTAGTAGTTTTTTTTAAACCTTATTTAGGTTGGAATTTAAATACAATAGCTTATTATAAATGTGTACGAACAGTTCAAGTTCACAGTACTGATAGGTAGGTCAGATGATCTTATTGATTTTGATGATTTGTTGTTTTGAGTTGATTTTTAAGTGTTGTGAATTAGACAATGAAATAGTTCTGAAAACTTAAATTATTTCAAGCTAAGAAATAGTAAATTTAATTGTAACTCAAAGGACACCAGAATTTAATTTTTTTTTGAATTAGTAATGTTTGAAAATTTTATACTTTACCAGAAAGGTTATAAACAAACAGATCGGATGGAACAAGGATGCAGTAAATCACAATTTCATTTAGAATTATTGATTTGCTTTTGAGGTTATGAAGGAAAAGTAGCTATAATTTAAAAATTTGAATAAAAATGGTTTTTTTTTATTTGTTTGAAATAGAAAGTTTAAAAGTTAATTAGTCATGATCTAGGTGGGTGATGGGGTGGGAATTGGCCACTCTTTTTCCCTATAACCTCCCTAACATGGCCTTCTATTACATCTAACAGAAGAAAAAAAAAGAAGAAAAAGAAGACTTAGTATTAGTTAGAATGTTTTTTCATGAAGATACCTGATGAACTTTTTTTTTATTGTTGGGAAGAATAGTAGCAAGATTAATCAGATGTTTTACTCAGAAGAAGAAGAAGAAGAAGATAAAGCAGTTTTATGACTCGACAAGCCAGAGATTGGTGTTTCCCCTCTGCGCTCCTATTGACTACGTTGTTTACTCTCATGGGATAGCTGGTTCGGCACCATGGAGAGAGATTGGTGGGCATTGTGGTTGCCCCCAGAAGAAAAGAAGAGTAGAAGAGGTTATGGGTGGGTCATGTGAACTGACCTTCAACCCAGTTACTTCGTGGGGACTATTTGCTGTATAGAGAAGATCAAGACTCAAGAGTTAGGGAAAATCATTGGAGGTCATGTTTCCCTTCCTTAAGTTTTTCCTATCAAATTATTTGCCTGATTAGATTATGCTAAGGGTGGGATACTTTATGTTAGCAGTTGAATTAATTAATTTTATTTTTTTGTGTGTTTGCATCCTTGCCCATCGATTGCAGTTTAGTAGTTAGTTTTGTATTTGTCAGGCGTGATGGTAATGCCTGTTGATGATGTTTCAGAATTGTAATCTGTTCGTGATGAGGATGGCACAACTCCGAAGCAGATGTGGGGAGAAGTTGTGAGCTGCCCTGGAAGCCAGTCCAGTAGCTGTTGGAGTTGAGTGGTGTTTGCTGATGGCCAGCCCAGGGAGCTACTCTTCTCGACAACACTGACTTCGAGGAGTTGCACCAACCTTCACGAGATAAGAGTTTAATTAATTGAAACACTGTAAGGACACTTAATTTTTTTTGAAGAACGAAAGAAGTATGGTAATAAACGGAAACTGAAAAAAAAAAAATAATAATAATTATCAAGAATTTGCACATTGTTTAACGAATACTGAGAAACTAAGAACAGTAATTTAATTTGTAAAGAGAGCTTCACTAACAGAACAATTTTTTTAGAATTGAGAACTCGAGCCTCTGAAGGTTCCTGTGAGAACAAACCAGATAAAAGTTTTACATTTAATTTTATGAATACTTGTTGTTTTAAAATAAATCTTATGCAGAATTTAGATGTATGTTCAGACAGCAAGGAACTAAGAAAATTATTATTTTTGTGAAATGAGGAATTTATAGTTATGGTTTAATGGAAAAAGACAATTTGTAATTTTGAGGTAGCTCGATGGGGCTCGAGCTCTGTGAGGGGAGGGTTATGTCGCGGGTTGAAATTTTGCAGGGTTGTTGAAATCAAATTTAGGGACTTTACTGACGGGACTCTGGGCTGGCTGCTCTGTTCACTCGTCAGCGCAAGTGGCGTGACCATGTAATTGGGGCACGGGGCCGGCGCGGCGCGCTGCGGGCTTGCAGAATTTTGTTTGTTTGTTTGGCCGCGCGCTGGCGCAGCCACGGGCCGCAGTTACTGGGGCGCGCTGTCGTAACAAGCCGCGCGGTGTGGCCTGCACATCGGGGTAGAGGGGGGGTAGTCTTCCCAGATGTTCTAGTTAGTTGTTTAGTAAATTTGACTTCAATAACGAGCTTTTGTTATGGTAGGCGCGGCAGGGCGCGCGAATTTAAGCGCAAGTGAGTGGTGACTCGGGGCTCACTCAGGCGGAGGCTATGCGTCTCACCTGTGGTCACGAGTTGTTAGTTCGTTCGTGATGTAGGAATTCAAGCTTTCGGGCGGAAGCTATGGCCGACGCCAGAGGCCACGAGTCGTTTAATTTAAGTTAGGTCATAATGTAGTCATCTTCAAGCTTTCGGGCGGAGGCTATGGCCCTTGTCACTAGTCGTTTAGTTATAATTTTTAAAATGTAATGTTCGTTCGGATTTTAAGGGCAGGAGAGGCCCCTACGTTAGTTTTAAGTAATCGATCAAGAAAGGCTTTTCGGAAAATGTGAGTATGGACTTATCTTTGTTTTAATTTTAAGTATTAATTATGATTTGAGGTATTCGGAAGGACTAGGGAAGTGTTTAGTGAAGTTCTCTCATTCTCTCTCTTGTAAGGTCGTTCAATCGTTAAGGAAGTAAAGAAGAGTATTGTTTTAAATTTTAATCCCGATGTGTAAATGTTCGTCAAGAATGATGTTGATTATTTGACTTTAAGAATAAAATAATTTTAATTTAGTATTATGTTATTTTGCAAAATCTCCTTAGTTCAGCTCTCACCAGACATCCTGTACGGGATGACGAACCTATGATCCTAGGTACAGTAAAGTATTTTATGAAGTTAAGACTAGTTGATGCCAAGCGAGTTGTTTCTATGTAAAGAGCTACGATTCTCGCCCCCCCCTCTGAAAGTGGATCGTGACAGAAATGGCGGTGGCACCGGCTAGGTGCACGTGACAATATGAACATTTCGTATAAGTAATATTATATGTTTTATATATATTTAAAAAAATTGCTTATTATTTGAAAGCATGATTTTTAAAAGATTAATTTAAAAAAATTGGTTCGTGTACTTATGCACGCGCGTTAGAAGTTACATTTTTTCTTGACGTATTAAAAAAACTAACCTTAATTTTTTAAGTAAATAATTAATATAAGTATAGTACTAAAAAGGACTGGAGTGATATTATAAATACGGTTGGTAATGCATAAATTTAATCAAGTTAAAAATTAGTAAAATACAAAGTATTCCATATTAATATAAACATGTGTACTATAACATTAATTATTTAATTTGGTAAAATAATCGAGATAACTTTTATTTAACAACGAAAATCAGTAGATACGAATACACAATATTTAGTCTTATTTATTAGTTTTATTATTTATTTAATAATAAAGTAATAATATTGCAATAAACTTTACATACGGGAAACATAATACTCAATTATATTAATACACTTTAAGAATTTATAAACACAGTTTCTATCACCAATATTCACAGTAAATAAATCAATCACTAAAATCTATTATTTAAAAAAGAATTATAAATTTTATTTGTGTGTAGCCTTTTATTCATCCTGTAAAACGTTCGATGTATGGTGCCCGTGCATCGTAAAAATTCACTCTCATAATGTTTTCATAACGCGTCTTAAGAATAACATGTAAGTATAGCTTCAAAAACCTTTAGTTCATAAACGGAAATGTAATAACACTTATTTTTTTTATTAATGCTATCCTCATCCAGTGAAAACGAAAAGACAGCCACGCAAAAAACAATTGTTTTTTACGATAAAATTCACAGGTTCGATCACTCGAAATTTGGCTACGCAATTCCACAGGATGAAAAAATGCTACATTTAAATAAAAATTAAATACTTGCTTTTCAATTATGTATTTTAGTGATTGATATTGAATACTGGTCAATATCATTTTTTAAAAAAAAGCTTTATTTGTTGTGAATATTCGTGATTGAACTTGTGTATATAAACTTTTCCAACAAGCGTATTTTCAAGTTTATTGATATAATTGAGGTTATTTCCCGTATGTATAATTTATTTGCGCTTATAAATTATAAATATTACTTCATCATTAAAAATAATAATTAAAACTAATTTATTTGAATAAACATCAGGAATATTTATTGATTTTTCAGTATTAATAAAAATTTATTTTAAAGTTTTTAATACATTAAATAATTATTTATATTGATATTGAATACCTAGTAGTTAATTTAAGTAATTTTTGTTTCAGTAAATTGTGAATTAGATCTTAAATCCAAAATAAGCGTGACTTCTAACGCGCGTACGTAAGTACACACAATTATTATTATTTTTAATTATCACGGTGTTCTCGTTTGAAATCAGTTATTGGCGGAGAATGGCATTTGGCACGACTGCTTCGCATTCAGCTCGCGGAGTTATCGGGCGCGCGTCCGTCAGCACAATCGAACGTCCGGGCGACGGAGCGCCAGCGAGGCGTGAGCTCGGTGAGGAAGGGTTGTAGGGGGTTGGTGGGTGCGGTGTTGCGGCGCAGCGGAGTGAGTGATTGCCCGGTTGCGGGGGCCGGTCCGCGCATACCGTCAGACTGGAGGGTGGAGTGGAGCCGACACCCCCGGGTCTCTACGACGTCGTCCCAAGGGGAGGGACATCCCTCGACACCCTCGACACGTCGTCGAAACCATCCGTCCGATGACGTCGTGACACGGCGCGTTCGCAGCGGGGGCAGATTTCGCGAGTGGAAACTTGAAGTCGCGCGGGACCGGAATACGTGCAACAACCACGGCGGCGCTGACATCTGTGGCGGATGGCGCGAACAAAATGCTCACGAATCCAAAAAGCGAAAACAAATTCCTTTGTCGATAATCAAGTTCAAAACCGGGATTAGCATTTTTACCCCCAAGTTTTTTTGACGTGACAACGACGAATAAATCGATGAACGCCGGCTACACGCATGAAAAAGTGTCCCGTTATACACATTGTTCCGTTACGCTGTGTTCCGTTACGCTGTCGGCGAGTGCAGTAATAATAGGTTATGTTACAATTGACTAAAAAATTATGGTGATTCATATCATTGATAATATATATTTGATTACAGTTTATTTATATAAAAAATTGTTCATAATTACATTTAAACTTTATAGCTAAACGCCAGTTTTTAAAATTAATTACAAGTCATCTACACGTGAACTGTTCGTCGACTGTTTATAAAGTGAAGTGAAAAGTTAATGTGGTTTTCATTGCTTATTACAACAACAATTTCGGCAATAAAGGTCAATTATTCTTGCATTTTAAAAGTCCGAGTACTAGTATAATTTCAGGTATATATAATTTTATTATTAAAATAAAAATGATTCAATTTTATTCATAAGAGTATGCAATCATACATCAATGTTTTGTTATGACGTTGTCACGTTAAACTATCGTCCGTAAACCGATTTTACAGACAACCAATTTTTTTTTACGCTTTCATCGGAGCCGTTTTATACTATAGTTTTAAATTTCGGTCTGCTAATCAAGTGATTCAGTAGTCAGTATAGCTGCTCCGGCACTCTGGCAGTGATCTGTAGCTGTGGATGCGGAAACTACTAGTGATTTGCGTCAAGAAATGTAGGTACTTGAAAACACAATTTTATTGTATTTATCATGCTTGGCCTTATTTTGAATAATTCAACGTTAAATTTCGTGCCCGTATATTTGCAACATGAGAACGTATGAATAGGTACATGAATTTGCTCGTACTCTGGTGAGTACTGAAATACTCGCTGACATTTTTTTTTGCTTGTAGTATTTCTTGATTTTGCACGTGATTTTAAATAAATTCACAATATAACATAGAGGCTACGTTTTTAATAAGGTTTATTTTCTACTAAACAAGTCTTTGTTTAAATGTTGATATGAACTTGATGCAAATTTTTATGTCAGTCATAGCATGTTCTGAACGTATAAAACCATATGATATACAGTTTTGGATCAACATTTCGTGTGTACCCTTCGTCTTAAAACACTTTATTTATAGAAAGTTATTAATGGATAATTTAAAATGAGATTTTTATTTTCCAAAAACCACGGAAACATGAATATTTCTGGGATTTTGGGAAAACCCCAAATGTTTTGGACACAATTGGAAAGATTACTTTTTATATATATTACTTAGCAGGGAAGGAAAATACTCCCTAACGTTTTGAAAATCAAGCTATAAAATTCCTAACAAACGCGACAAAAATATTTCTTCAAACACCATTTTCTGAAATTTTGGAATGAAAAAGAAAATAAACTAAAACATTTATATCCGAAATAACATACATAGCTACTATTTTGCTAACTATAACAACTAAGGATGCAGAATGAAACTAACAATATATCAAAATACATACTTAGTATTTAATTTTATTTATAGATTAGGTAAGTCTTTAAATAACCGCTGAAACTGCATATTCTAAAACGTTACCCTGTGCAAACACAACAGGTCACTGCTGCGGTGTTTAGACAATTATATAGACAAGATATTTAGTGTACAAAATCTATGGAACACTTTCCAAACTTGAATGCAGAAATACCCACGCTACACCATTGGTACATTAATAATTTAATCCATACATACATGAATGAAGGAACAAAATGTTTGCTGTTCCAGTGTTGCATTATTTTTTCATTTGATACTCCATTATTTTTTGCAAGCGAACAATGTAAAATTAGACGAAACAACTCGTTCAGGTTACGTTATCTGTTTTGGATAAATATATCATGTAGTTAATTTTTTGCTTTTGTGGGGAAAATGAGGACCACCTTTTAATATAGCAATAGGTTTTTAAAAATGTTGCATTTGCCGAACATTCGTTTATTCGACAGTAAGTGACCTAAAAAAACACTAAGTGGCAGTATTTTTTTCCCGTTGATACTATTCCATATACGTACCTTATTATAACTTATATTACCTGATTTCAGGTTTAAAGTTTTTTTACATCTACACATTTTTTTTTTAAATATTTTGATTCAAAATCAAAAAAAGTTCCTGCTACGCATTTCGCACCAACCGAAGGTAAAGTTTTTTTTTTGTAATACAGAAATATATTAATAGACGTGGCAAAATCCGGAATTATTAAAGCCAAAATGTGTTCCTGGCGACAGATTTAAAAATTTTGAGCCTCTTTTTATCAATAAAGCATTTTGGTAATGACGTCGAAGGACATCAAAAATTTAAAAACCTTAGTGAAAAATCCACAGAGAATTTTACTCTAAAGAGGTTTGTACTTAAACCGATCACTCTAAAGTTTGTTATAAAGTCGTACTCAGCTGGTTTTGCATATTTCTCCAATACTTACTCTGCCCTTCCATTATAAAATATTTCTACTGAATGAATTAAGTTCACTTTGTCGTAAAGTAAGCATCCTGAGAAAATATATTTTATGTATTTAATGTCTGTCCTTTTACAGTTATATCAGAAAATTATTTATATGTACACACACACTCACACACACACGCACGCAAAAAATTACAAATTAACAATTTGCGATGTATAAAAAAGTTTGACATTTTTGTAAAAAAAGTAAAAGTTATAAAGTTTTACTATATCATATGCGCGTAATCATGTGACAGACTCTAAGGAAAGATTTAGCGCAGTAATAATACACTGCATTGTAATTTACTTTTGTAAATGGAACAAAAATATTCACGTAATCTTACAGATATTAGTCAGTTTGTACATTTACATAAAACAACTGTCTCACTTCAAAATAGTGTTCGCAGTTATACTGGGTTCGGATTATTACTCGTGCATTTATGCTTTGTAAAGATCGTAGGCATTTATGCTTTATGTTGTCCCAAGTGCCTCCAATTGTTAAATTTTAATGTATACCGATCCCTAAATAGCTTCTCAGTATTAACTGCACATATTAATAAGCACTGTAAAACAAAATAAATTCAGATTGGTGAATATTTGATTATCTTTTCCATAGTTTAAAACAATTATGTTTGAATGAAATTAAATTAAAATCTAAAATAATGTGCCAATTATCGTAAAAAATACTCAGTGTTATCTCGGAAAATGCTTTTTTTTTCTTCTTTTTTTTCAAAAATAACAATAGCCATGTGTTGTACAAATTTACAACATCTTTCTTAAAATATTATAAACTTATTCTTGCAACTGGTTTTCAAAGGAATCTTTGGTAAAAGTACATTTTTTCCGGTGTCGACTTACAAATCGGAGGAACATACATAGTTCAAAACATAGTTCTGCCATACTGATGTAGGTTTTCGGTGGTTTCCTGAAGTCACACCATACAAATTATCTGATAGTTCTTTACAATAGTCCGTGGCTTATTGATCCCCCAATGTGCCTCATTTGTATAGTGTAATTTCACCGTCTCTAAAGACATGTCCAAAATTGTATCAGATCATATCGGCGTATCTGCAGCAGAATTTGATACGCGATGATGATACAGACGCCCAATGACGAGGCAGCTCATTCTGTATCATCTGAACATGTCTCCAGTAGTTATATATAGTTGTTTGGTTTCTAGCTCCGGTGGTGACCTTGTCTCTCCAACCACAGTTGGCTACCGCCGGATATATTTTCTTACATCAATCATTAAGATGTGAGATCAAAAGATCTTAAAGATGGTGGACGAAAAGGGTTTATCGTCAACAGAGAAAGCCACGGAAGTACAAGTTGAAACGGCAGTTAAGAGGCTCTTGGAAGTTTCAAAACACTAGCGCTATCTTCGTATGTAGAACTGTTCCTGTATGCGAATATGAACCACGTAAACGTGAGGAGTGCAAATGGAAACTACTGGTATGGTTCTGCAGCTGTGTAGATCGCGTGGCGATGATGACAAAAAAAAAGTGAGCGAGTCTTTCGGTACTCGCCATTGATGTGTGAACATTTAAACTCGGTTAATGAGCAAATTGAAGTGTTCTCGTGTTGCAAATGAACGTATAATTATAAACTCGGACCTCGGTTACGAAATTTAAAGTAGAATTCTTTAAGAACAAATGCTGAGCGTGATAAATATACGCTAAATATGTTTTCAAGTACTTGCTTTTCCGGACGCGAATCACACATAATTCCTGAATCCGCCGCTAGAATACGCTGCCGGAATCGCATCTGTCGTGGTTTGCCACCATCATGCGCAGAGAGCAGCACGTTCCCCACGTCGACTATCGAACCATTCGATTGACAGAAATAAATTTTAAACTACTATGAAATGGGTTCGATTAAAGCGAAAAAAGACTTGAAAAAAATACTAAACCCCGGCTTTGGAAGTGATTTTCGACAAGGAATTTTATTAAAATACTACCCATATTGTTAAAATTCATTAAACAGTTAATACGATAATGTTTACCTTTCTCATTGTGAACTTTGGTTCGCGCCATCTACCATAGATAGCAACACCGTCGACGGTAACTTCCTGTTACACATTTCAGTGGCATTCAAGAAATTATCCCCACCAACTGACGTAAACGTACACGGAGAGTCAAGTTGTTGCACTTCAACAATAATCGGGAAACACCTCGTCCAATTCCCTCTGATGCGACGGTGAATAACCGACTGATCATTGAATCATTTTTGAAACGCGCGCTTTATACATAATTCTTTTCTACAGGGCCGATCATGGTACAGATACGGTGATCTGATACAAGTGTAGACGCGGCTTAATAACGTCGCATTCGATGAGACGTTAAATTTTTTCTCAGGGTTCAAGATCAAAGGGGTTCTAGAATAACTTACTAATATATATTATATATGTATATATATGTATAAGTAAACTGAACAAAATTCAATGTTGCGTCAAAGTCATTTTTCCACTGTTTTGTTAGTAAAAGTATATTTTTTAAGTAAAAAAATCCAAAATTTTATGGATTTTTTTATTACAAATAGATACCTACATTTAGAAGTACTATAATAAAAAATAATAGCTTAATGAATCCTGGTTTTTAAATGGGTGGGGAAAAAATATTTTTGCACCATTAATAGTATTCACGTGATAGTATGGACAAGACCAATTATGTCTCACTCGAGATAGGCCTCCAAAACTAGCAGGTGTCCATGTATTCATGCATACAATAGTTAGCATTGGGTCACATTTCTTCCAAATGATGGATTTATTAAGGTGTGGTGGTGGCGGCATTGTGGAAACATTTTTTTAGAGACTGTATTTCATAAAAGCTACTGTGTAAAACGACGAAAATTATAATTCAAACTTTACCTTTGCCAAACTAATGTTATTGTTGCAATACAACGATGGTGAGGTAAAAAAAGGTTCCTTGATCATCTCTTGACAGTTTCTTATACCAAGTATAAAACATATTTAAGCCATTAAAATAATGGGTAGGCCATGTCTTAATGATCACGTGGATTGGGAAAATCTATTTTGCTATCCAGCTGAAGGCCTGTGCCGTTTTTGTGGGTCATCCAAAACTTTGACTGAAATTTAGTGTTTGCATTGGGGAGACTTTGTTTGATTGTTTTTAACGATGGAGATTCTATTCACACCTACTAACCATCTTCAGACGTTATCAAGCGCCATTTCTGCAACGTTTTGGGCGTCACAATATGGAGTTGGTGATTTTGAAAAAAAAAAGTGATTTAGCTTCGCCACAGCATACCGTATCATGACAATTCCTAACTCCAGGCTATGAGTAAATTTCATAGGTACTAAAGTTCCAAAGAGGTCGGCGGAGGACGCCGATCAGTTGCTGCTCCACCGAGGTGTCTCCTCGATGGTGGAGATCTATTAGGTTAGGCAGGAAAACTAACGGTGGGGCAGACGGGTGAAGCTGCAAGTTAAGCTCGTTTACAGAGATAGAGAGAGTTTAAGAGCGTGAGAGAGAATAATAGAGAAATACTGAGAGAGAGAATAAGAGAGATAGCATGAAAAAGTGAGAGAGAGAAAATTGAAAGAGAATGAGAATGACAGAGAAAATGAGAAAGAGAATGAGTGAGAGAATGAGAGAAAGAGAATGAGAGAGTATGAGAGAGAAGGATTTACAGAGTGATAAAGAGTAACACAGAGAATGAGAGAGATTGAGAGAGAGAGAGAGAGAGAGAGAGAGTCTCCTCGGTTGGACTGGTGACGCGTAGCTTACGGTCCAGTGATACCCGAGAGTGAGTGATGCGTTCGCCGACAGCCTGGAGCGGGTGCTAGCTTGGATGCTGGCCTTCATTCAACCATGTACACACCAGTCGTCACCCACTATTTATGACGGGGAAGAGAGCGACAAAGTCGTCAGCCTCTTTTTCCACACATACAAAATCTTCTCTTCTGAAAGAGATTGATTGTTTGCAACGCATTTGAAACCGGTATATATTTCTGGAGAATAGCCTGCATACAGGTCTCAGATTTGACACAGAAATTGAAGACGTCCGAATATTTCGAATTCACCCCAAGGCTCATTTATTTTCGTAGAAAACAACAATGATTTTTCCGCAGACTAGCGAATATTATTGTCAGCTGCACTTGCGGGATATACCTAAGGGATAAATCTTCCTCCCTTCCCTCCGCAAAACAATGAAAATATATACGATACCACGGTGAAGTATGTTATTTTGGGATATTCAATGTGATCTGTTACACCTTCTATCACAATCCACAATGGCAGTGATGCATGTTGACGACGATAATGTCACAGTCTAAACTTTCATTTGTTCACGTAAGTTTCTTTGAATACAAAAATTCTCATTTTATTTTCAAACATCCTCCCCAAAATAAAGTAATGTATTCCCCCCTTATAATAGCGATTATTGTATCACGATGTTGAAGTATTTTTTGGTAACTTTTCTAAACATGTTCGGTTTTGCTGCAGCCTAAAAACAAATAACGCATGTTCTGTCATTCAGAAAAGTACGCAGAGAAACAGCGATCCATTTGCTTAATTATATCGAATTTATTTTTTCAGGTTTAATGTTTTTACGCATGAGTGTTTTCATGCGTCCCACAGATTTTAACTTGTCACTCATACTAACCAGAATGATTTCAAACAACTTTTATTTCCAGAGTAAAACCGATGATTGGCAAAAAAAAAAAAAAAAAAAAAAAATCTGAAGTGGTGGTACGACCACAGAGGGAACTGAAATAATTTTACCGAAAACGCCAAACCAAACGTTATTTAATTTATGTTGAAACTTTTTCTTGCGTTATAACTCTAAACGGTGCGCGTTATTAGCTGCTTAAGAAGAAAATTTTTTTTTGACATGATAACGTCTTATAAATCGATGAACGCCGGCTGCACGTACGAAAAAGCATGACTCATTGTCACGTTCCGCCTGAGCCGAGCGTGCAAGCGAAAGTGCGGAACAAGCTTTAGAGAGGCACGATCGGCTTGTGACGCATCTATCTCTCTTCCAATCCATCGGCCGATGCGTCCGAGTAGAAGAGAGACAGCGGCAGCACACAACCTACACGTGAACTGTTTTGTCAACTGTTTATAAAGTGAAGTGAAAAGTTAATGTGGTTTCCATTATTTATTACAACAATTGATGCAGAAAAGGTAATTAATTCTTGCATTTTAAGAATTTGATTAGCGATAAAATCTCACATATTTGTTCTTATGACGTTATCACTTAAAATTATCGTCCGTAAACCGACTCTACAGACAAACCTTTCTTTTTTTCTTTCATAAATGTCACAAATTTCAACCATAAGGCAGCAATTGTACACAACATCAGATGGCAGGAACTTAGTGTGCGATTGGAGGCTAACCCTATTATTTTTAATAACGGGAATGGCATTAAGATAAAATAAAAAACATTTTTTTCTAGAATAGTGGTTTAATTTAAACTAGCGTTAAATATTTTGCACAAATGCAAAGGATCTAGGCAGTAAGAAATCACTTCTCTGTCTCAACATAGACTGTCGCAGGAGTCGCTCCTTTTCTTGGTTTGTTAAACTGGCGCTCTTAGACATAAGACCCTGTCATCCCGAGGCCTTCAAGGGTGCGGATATAAATACGCCGTATACGCAATCGGGAAAGGCGTTAGGGCTCCGGCTATGACCAGAGGCTGAGGCTACCAATCACAGCATAGTCACCACCTCAGCCCACTTCCTCACTCAGCTAACCAGGCGGTTGGCTGTGTCCTTAGCCGTGTAGACATTTGTCATCATTGCTGGCGCCTACCCCGATCTAACACATCACGCTGGGACCCCTCAGTCACCCAGTGAACCCGTGGTCCGGTGGAGGCCTATCCAACCTCTGCTAGCTGTGCAGGCTAGCACCGGAGCTGTGTCGTCGCTCACCGCGTCTACTCTCAACGAAGCGAAGTCAAAACACGGGAGTTCTCGTAAGTGGGCAAACGTGGCGTTAGATGCGCGTCTCTCGGGGTACTCCACGCATTCATTCCACCCGTGTTCCTTTATCATCGCAACACTCCTGAAGTTCTCTAGTGACTCCGCTGTCGAGCATGTGTGAAACCCTTATTCACCGTTTGAAACTGTGGTAAACTGACAGACTTTACTACGAAGGATTACATTGAAGGAAACGAATAGTTCTTCGTAATTTCAGGTAAATGTATCTTCGAGAAAATTACGCTGGATTCTACATGATAAAGATAAATGTTATTGGTGTTTTTATAGTTCTTAAACCTAATGTTTAGACAACTTGTGAAAATCTATCGAAGATAATTTTTAATTAACATAAGTTGTTTCATTATATTTTATTGTTTTTGAGGTTTTAAAAATAAGTCATTTTCTATAAATATTGGCAAAGCAAGAAAATAAAAGTAATATTTTAGTTGTTTTGAAGAAAAAAAATTATAGACGATGAAGTTACATTAAAGAACACTGTTTATATTTTGTTATTTGATGCAAGACTTCCTTTTAGAAAACGTTTGGGGCTACTACATAGTGTACGTGGCGTTTAGGCATGCCCTGTTGCAGTCATATTCAAAGGTAGCTAACAACAGTTATGCATTTTACTTCATGCTATTTGAGAGGCAATTAGCAAATGGAATCTGTCAAACAAGTTCGTGAACATCATCCCAAATCACATGATCTAGACGCCGACCACATTCGATTTTACTCTGCAGTCCTTTGCCAGGTGGAGGGAGTACTACCGCCAAAAATTAGGAATTAACTGCGAAATAACTGTCGGGCATGCCATCGTGTGCACGAACGTGGTGCCATCTCAAAAGCCAAGAAGTAGGTGACTAGAAAATGCTCACACATTATCTATTGATCATTTGTATAAATTTTTTTTTGCGTGCCTCTTGCATGCATGTACTTGAATACACACGAACAGAGATGTTTGTGAGGACCGGATGCGGAAATGATCCAAAATTCGACCGCTTGCTTTGTGGGAAAAATTCTTCACGGTGGGAATGAACGTCAGTGCCGGAAAGCATCGTGGCTATTTCTACGGATGATAAAATGGAAAGAAAAGAAAAAAAACCCAAATCCACCGGCGAAACGTCGAAGCGCACGTTACGCAGAAGGGCGAAAGTAGAGGGCGGTTGTTTCGAAGCGGATTGGAAACGCGTCAGCGGTGAAAGGCCCCGCCAGGTTTTCGAGCGCCGCCTCCGAAGGGCCGATGTCTGGCCCCAAAGGCGCTCCTGCTCGCGCGCGCGAACACTCCTTCGCGCCGAACGCAGTCGAGTGACACGGGAACAAATCTGTTGTGGCGTCGGCCCCGCGGGCAACGCTCGCTGCAACGCAAACGGAAAGGGAAAAAAAAAAACAATTGGTTTTCTGTAAAGTCGGTTTACGGAAGATAGTTTAACGTGACAACGTCTTAACAAAACATTGATGAAATGATTGCATACTTTTATGAATAAAATTGAATCATTTTTATTTTAATAATAAAAGAAAAAAATACTTAAAATTATACTAGTAATCAGATTTTTAAAATGCAAGAATAATTAACCTTCCTTGCCGAAATTATTGTTGTATTAATAAGCAATTAAAACCACATTAACATTTCACTTCACTTTATAAACAGTCGACGAAACAGTTTACGTGTAGATGACTTGTAATTAATTTTAAAAACTGGCGTTTAGCTAAATATTTAAATATAATTATGAACAAGTTTTCATATAAATGAACTATAATTAAATATCTATCATCAATTATATGAATTATAATTTTTTAGTCAATTTATTAGCGTAACGGGACACAGCATAACGGAACAATGTGCGTAACGGGACACTTTTTCGTGCGTGCAGCCGGCGTTCATAGATTTATTAGACGTCACGTCAAAAAAAGAGGTACCGCTAGTGGCGAACACTTTACTTGAAATCTGCTTGCAGCTTGAAACCAAAGCCATCAATACTGCTTCATCGTATTTAATTTTTTTTATTATAAAATTAAACAGGTCCAGAATATGTAAGTAGTTACATTTGTCTCAGTTAAATTAACTAAGTTCATTAATAAATTCACATTGGTTGTGATAGTGATTTTTCTCTGTGTCTGAAAGAGTGTACAAGTTGGGACACTTAAGTGTTGATCTTGTGTTGGTTCTGTAACACAAATTTTTATTTCATTGCGAAGTATTAAATGGTATGATGTTCAAGTGGAATAAGTTGTTATATCATTGACCAACTTAATAAACACCTCATTTTGTGTACAGTTATTCTGTAAAACTGTTGGGAATAAAACATTACATTAAACACATATTTTGGTATAGCTATTTTTACTCATAGATTTCTTTTCTAAGTAACTGACAGCTATTCGTGTATTTATAATCACTATCCTAAATTTTAGCTGTGGCACTTCTTTACGCATCTCATAAATACAAAAAAAAATACGTATATTGAAACTGGCTAATATAGCCTTGTATCGTAAGTCCTCTGCTAGTTGTAGCCCAGCAGAAGCAGCAGTAGCAGAAACAGAACAGGTAGCAGCAGCAGTAATAGCAGCAGCGTTAGTGTTAGCAGTCCTAAGCGAGCTGCTTGTCTTCAACGACTTCGCTGTCAACAAGAAGAAAAAAAATAACTACTCAAATCTTTGGAACAGTTACAAAAAGCCTTCATCGCTTTAGCCTCTTTACAGTCTGACAGAGTACAGGAAATAGCTTTTCAACTTGGATTGCAAGTCTCAAACGCTTCAAGCATACGTCAAGCGTAATGAATTTATGTTGCAAGCTATAGCTTAGCACGATAAAGTTGTACGTCTCACATGGTTATGAACAGAGGTTTAGTAAATTTGAGTCATCCTCGCCATATGAGTGCATATAGATTAGTGTATGAAAACAAAATGGCGGGTAAAAATTGATTGAGATCGTTATTCGCCTCGAGTTTCTCCACGACCTATCGAAATGTCATTGAATCTCGCAATTACGTCTCCCTATCCCCCCCCCCCCCCCAATCACCCCCTGACTATCGCTCGCTCCGGCGGTAAAGGACAGTATCGCGTAACGACGCGACGTGCGTCACAGAATAAGGTCGCAGAGGGGGGAGGGGGGCTGTTTGCGTATCGGAAAGGTACACAAGAAGGGAAGCCGTGGATGCCTCGGTATATTACCTTTCTCCGCCGGCTGTCTGCAGTCGCGGTCTCTCTCCAAACGTTCCCCCCCTGCGCGTTTTGTGGGGCCGGCGACAGTATTAAATACCAGCCAGAGCTCGCCTGCTCCGTCAAAGGAGCGCGCCCTGACAGGGGCGGGTCTGTGTTTAAGTGCGACGCCAGCTGGTGCTTCCAGCGCGGCGTCGCCCCTAAGCGCTAGCCTCTGAACTGGCGCGGAGTCTTCTCGTCGTGCATACGACATCTACGTAATTTGAGCTTTGACCATAACATTAAACAGCGTAGAAATGAAGTTTGAGGTAAAATGCAAGTCCCTCGAGTGTACAGGATGTTTCATTCCCAGAAATTATTCCTGACAACACGTGATATACCCATTGATACTCTCCTAAAGATAGAGTTCCTTATGTTACTTTCGTAAACAGACGATACCTACTCGGGTATCTTCGATTATTTTTCAAATTGTGTGGTTTATTCTGAAGCCCTGCACAACTTAAGTGTGGCCAGGCAGACGGGCCCTTAAATTTGTTTCCTGTACGAACGATTCCAATACAAACTGACCTGTCCGCCCCACTCCTTATAAATTTCGTTTTTCATTTTCATGCCCTCGTGCAATCGGGACCAACAAAAAGATATATATATATATATATATCATATATAAATCATATATATATATATATATATATATATATATGTTTTACAACCGGTTTCACGAAACCTGCCGAAAAAAATATTTGACTTTTACCTGTACAACAGTCAACAATTTCGTAACCATTTTTTTCTTCAATTTTTTTTAATGTGACTGATAGCGTTAATTTTTCTAAACCCTGTTTGCCATTGAAAAACCATTTTGCTTTGTATTGCGTGATAATGATTATGATACTGATATGTAACATTCCTCATTGAAATCCAAGCAACTCAAATTTGTTATTAAAATACTTAAATTTTTTGAGAACAAATCAAATAAGCACAATAGGTTTATTAGTAAGAGATAATTATCATACAATTAAATATACTATACTGGTTTAAATTTTGAAATTCATTTAGTTCCTTTAACCAATGGGTTACCAAAATGTTTAAAATGAAACTCTTAGGTTAATTACATTCCAGCAGCATAATTTAACACCAGTTTGGTTCCATTATGATTCCTTTTAAAAATTACTAAAAAATGATAATATGTTATAAAAAGCGAATTACCAAATTTAAGAAATGGCAGGTGTTCTTAAAACATAACTGCGTCCCGTTCAAAAATGTCATGGCTCTATATACGGATAATTAGTTTGAATCAATGAAATGATTTATAGTAAAATTTTGGTTAGCAAGCTCAAAATGAGTACCAAATAACTGAAGGCTCTGATAATCATTGGCTGAAGCTATAATATTAACTTTAAAATAGGTCATACCCCCTGAGATATTAAATAAATTTCTAATGAATCAGTGACTTTCTGTCTCAGAAGTAACTAACGGAATGATTTTGATTGTGATGGAGGAGACGTTTTTACATATCTGCAAACTAATCTATGGTATATATAAGTTCTCACTATTTAAGATTTTATGCCCAGATTGAAGTCACAAAATGTTTCTTAAATACGCATGGATTTGCAAGGAATAAAATGTTTTCTTCTTTCACATGGCGGTGCATGGTTCTATCGTGGTCGAATGCCAGTTACATATTTATAATCATTTCTCTCCGTAAATATAATGTATGAGTCGGAAGTAACGCATTCTCTCACGAAAGAACACAGCGACCATAGTGTATTTTTTGCAACCATTAGGAACATCAAGAAAAATGGCTGACATCCATTAAAACAAAATTTGAAAGGATCATTTAAGCTAAAGAGTATTTTAAGGATCCATACAGAAACAGCTCACATCTTTTTTGAAAAAAAAAAAATGTATGAGGCAAGTGGAGTAAAATTAACTAGTAAAACCATTAATTTATTTATTTCTTGAAACTGAGGGAAATATAAATGAATTTCCTAACTGAACAGTTTCACTGTATGACTATTTAGTTTTTTTGTCTTAAAAAGTATGGGAGGTAGCCAGCATTTGACAGAAATTTTCGACTTAAGACGGACATGTTATAATTGTGAGGTATAGTAGGTTGTTTATAGGAGCAAACGATAATGACAAGATCTTTTATTTTACTTGAGGGGTTGGTGTACAACTGTTTATTTCTAAACGGGTCGCAAAAAATATATTGGGGTAGGATTGCAAAAACACAAATCGGAAAATTAGTAATTTGGGAAGTACAACTGTTTATGTAGTTGTAATAATGAAACTAAAAAGAGACTTTAATAATGAATGACGCTTGTTAAAAATAAATATTTATACTTTAAAAATTTGGAATAGCTTTTTATATATAAATGCAATCCTTTGAGGTTAAACATATAAAAATAAGTATGAGATGGCAACTAAAAATTTTGCGTGTTTATAATATGTTACATGCGTTATGTTAATTTCATTTGAAGCAACTGATATTTTATTATATTTATCTTACCATTATTTCTCACAAAATTTTATAATCATACCAGCATAAAAGCTATAAAAATATATGAAAAATAGGACAAACCATTTATTTGTTACAAACAACTTGATAAAAATTATGTGTAATGCAGCTAAATGTTGAATTACACACCAACATTTCCCAAAAGAATAATCTTCAGTCATGCGGTTTAAGGTTTTTCAAAAGGGAACAATGCATGATGGCCCTGGCCATAAAATCATACTGTACGCGGCTCACGCTTTTTCCAATGTAGAACAATGCGTTCACGCATAAAGAAATTCCCGCCAGACGGTTGGAAATGTTTTCGCCCATTTATTTTGATTTATTTGAGCGCTGTTTAAACACGTTATAAAGAACGCGAGGCACAGGAACGGTGAAATGTTAACTGAAACTGGAGGCTCTAAAAAACTTGTATTATTATTATTTGGTTGTTTTCTTCGATACATATTTTCTTTATTCTATCTCCTAAAGTAGCTGTGTTAACATAAATATATTTATGTTAACTTAAGCATTGAATTAGTTAAATTGGGTATTTTTTAATGTATTTTTGAAATGAAATTTTTGCTTCCCTATCTGCAGGGTAGCTTGGGAAACATTGAATTTTTATTAATGGGTTATCAAAAAATTTATTATCTTATAAAAAAGTTTTTCAAAAATTTGAATTCCAAAAAATAAAAAATAACGAATTAAAAGAAGGTAATTTAGGTTTCTTAAAATTAAAATAGATTATAATGTGTTATAATCATCACTACTCATGGTTCACCTTCAAGGACCTTTAAATATTTTATGTTTAGTAGATATATTACTATTGCTATTTAAGTAAAGTGAATGGTTGGAATGAGTTAACGAATTAAGTCTCAACTTCCCTATGACATAGACGTCATTAGGGACGACAAAGAATGAAATTATGTAAATAACCAAGAGTGAACTGATCTGGATGCAGAAGTGATGTAAAAGTTTTTGGGCGGGTAATGTCAGTACCTATGGAAGATCACCGTGAATCAAAAGCCCATCGCATAAGTTGAAGGCAAGTGATATTGCCACAATGATAGAAATTGTGTTTATAAACTTTTTTCAAATGTATTTTAAAGATTATTTATATAAGTGATTTTATGTTCACGTAGGTATAATTTATTTGTATTATTTATTATTACATTATTATATGATAGATAATTGAAATAATAAATAAATTTAAACATTCATCATTTTTATCTAGATTCATTATGAATTAAAATTTATCTCTTATTTTATTAGTTCAAATAATTAATTTTATACAAGTTTTTATATTACCACCGAATACTAAGTATTTATTTTAATTTTTTTAATTTAATTTAATTTATACTTTTCCAAACGTATTTATAATATCAATCCAGTCGTTTAAGTATTTTATTTCAATTAATTAATTGAATTTTACTGAGCGAAGTAGGTACAAGTTATAACGCGCGTACTTAAATGCACGCATGCATTTTTTTCCTTCAATATACAGACAAAAGTAAATTCTGTGTTGCGCATGTTTCTTCTAGCTGGTGCCCTTGTTTCGTGCCTACGGGAAAAACAATCAGACCGAGAGCTTTCTGACATTACCGCGTCCAAATTATCCACTCGTGAGCCACTCGCAACGGCCCGGGAAATTTTAAATTTTTAAGCGTTGGCAGCTGTTTGCGGCAGGGAAAAGCTGAAACCGGTCCGGACACAGCTTTAAATGGGTTTTACTGCTGCATGGGAATTTAATTTTTCAGGCGTCGGCCAACTCTGCACACAGGCGTCGCGGTCGATAAAGACAGGCCGACACGCTTAATGTGACCTCCGTATATGCTTATTTCGGAACCGGGTCCTAAAGGACTGCTATAGCTAAGTTGTCGTGCTTACGTAGGAGGTAGAGGGACTAAAATTGTCGATTTTCAAACAAGCTTAAAACTTGAAAATTACATGTGTCCAATACTGCGTACAGCTTTGTAAAGAAGTTTTCGATATCATATTCATCAACAGATGTTACTCTAATTTAAAACGCAGGATTTCTTTTCAAGGAATTAATAAACCAGTCTGGGCCAAATGTTTTGCTCCTTTACCCAGAAAGTGGAATATAAGGCATGTTGAATTTCAGTGCCTACTTGTATTCCAATTCAGTAAATCAATGAACATTTCTAGTTTCAGTATATCTCTACAATCTTTTCCAGCCAAAACAAAGCATTTCCTCATTATTTTATTTTGTTTATGTATCTCTATAATATCACATGAAAAATATTAAGCTCTCTGGAAACAAATTTTTATCTTGAGAGATATTACCTAGCCTAGCTTATTTTTCTCTTATAAATCTGCATGAGCCGATCAAATTAAATAAGTCCGATTCTATGGTACATATCAATGCATTGGCATAAGTTGTTTCGAAAACGAAAGGCAAATGGTCGTGGAATTAACTTATTTTGATGTTTACATATCAATACTGACTGTAGTTTATTTTACACAAACACACCAAAAAGCTTAAATGTTCGCTATAAAATCTGTGGAATAGACCAATAAAGAGCAAAGAAATGTAATTTACTCACATATGTCATACTCCGCTGCCATACAACAGTATGTCACTGGTTACTAAGATGGCGACCGTCGCTGCGCTGCTTCATACCTTTTTACGGCGCAATTCGATCACATATCGATCCCTCTTCCTCTCGGAAGACTTTCTCCAGCAATATTAAGCCCCGCTCTCGCTTGACAGTTTTAAAGGGTTGACAGTCCGATAAAAACTCTCGGTTAGACTCATCTACAGATTACACGTGAAAAATTTGCTACAAAAAAGTTTTAAATTTTTTTTTTTTGATTTACGTATTCGAAACCAAAATGAAATGCTGTATTTTAGGAAATATAAAATCTGCTTATCTGATTCGAGATTCCTACTCTCTCATATATGTGGATAAAAATACTTAACATATTTTCAATATGTAACATTTAACTCAAGGAATTTTACTTGCGATGAGGTAATTTGAAGGGCGTGCTGTATATTGATTACACTAACAATTCTATTATCAATAAAATATATTTTTATTTTTACTGATTTTACTTCAAACCGAGAGTAACTTCAAATTATTAATGAAACAGCATTAAAACGTGTAATTGGGAATCTGGGTAGAAAAAAAAGTTTGTTTTCATTTCAATTATTGTCCATCTAGCTGTGTTCACGACTTCATTTGCATGAACAGAATTTTTAACACCGGTTATTTATTGTAGTGTGGTGTTTAGAAAGTAAAAAAGGAATAAAAATTCTACAAAGAGCTGAATTGATAAAAACAAATTGGTATTTATCTAACAAAGTACAATTTAAAAATTATGGTTTTATTCATAGATAATATAACAATACAATTAAAATATTTTATTGTTTATAAATTTTTTAATTTAAAACAAATTATGGCTTTCCTCGCTTCAAAAATAAACATGTGAAGTCTTGGACTTATGCTGTTATTGTTTCAGAAAAGATATGATATGTTTATTTGTGTAGTGTTTCATGTAAATTAAAATAGGAAATAAAATATTTAAACATGTGTTTATTAACACATTATCAGTATATATAAAATTAAATACTATAAACGTAACACTCGATGTTGTAATGATTTATATACCTAAATAATTTTCTGTGTAAAAAAAATCATAGTTTTTGAACAGTTAGAGGTATCACAAAACTGACTGAATTCATTTTCTCGTGAAAGACTTTAATGCTAGTCACATTTTTTTCATTTGTGTTATTATATTTATTTTGGGAACATAAAATGACTTGTGGTAACAACATGGTTTCAAATTTTCGTAATAATTGGACAAATGAAACTTTGAAACATAGTCATTTATTTTTAAATTTTCTGGTTTCGAAGGAACATTCTACGCCATTAATTTATTGCTGAACAGTTATAGTGTCGCACTACATATTTTAGTTAACGTTCTTTTTATATCTCTTTCAGACAAATAAATATGTTAAAAATGAATGAACACACACTTCACAATATTTAATATTGATATAACACGTTACTCAGTTTTAGAATAATGTACTCACTTATCATATAATCCAGTAAAAACCAAGCAAATACCGAAGCCGCAGGGTATAAATATAAACACCAATATTGTTATTTAAAGAAAAGAATTTCTGACAGATTTTTTTTTAGCAACAATTTGCTTTAAACATTTTTTTTTCAAAACCTAATACGTTTTTATAACGAACGGTTGCATCACATTAAAAAAATTAATCTCTTAAAAATTTTCTAAATTTTGACATTAGTATTATATAATATATAAAAATAACATTTAAAATAATTTCACCTATGCAGGCAAAACATGAATGGATAACATATTCGCACACCCTAGACTATTTGGTGGTGGTCATGTACATGGAAATTTTTACAAGAACATGGTGGCTAGTTACCCAAATATATAACCGTTTTACATGAATTCACAGGTGACTTTCATAATACTTTGCAGAAGTGCGCCTTGGAGTGAGTTGCTGCAGCCACAACTTGAACTTCAGTCGTGGAAAAGGCCATGCCGGTAAAAAAACAGCACGCGCACATCCACGAACTGTATTTGTCGTCGGTGACATCATGCGAGAGCCCCATTGCCGCTGGACGGCCAGGTTGGTTAAATATTCATCTCGGTTCCTCTTGGAAATATTGCTCAGGGAACGACCTAGGGGGGAGAAAACAGGAAGAATAGGAGTAGTAAAAGGAAAAAAAGGGTAGGGGAGGGGCGAGTAATAAGCACTATGCTTCGGACGTGTTGCCCAGCAAATCTGAGAGACTTCCAGAACCACGAGGGAACATTTCTGGGTCAATTTCCTGAGTAGTCTCGGGGAAGGAGAGGGTTAGTGAGGGCCGTAGCCTTACTGGATCATCTTGATGTGGATCCAAAAGTGATCCGGAATGCCCGTGTTCCCCCTACTGAGAGAGTGCGTTCCAAACCCTTCCAGCAGGAGACGGTGTAGCTGTATTTCATTCGTAACCGCCCGGGGCGGATGATAATCTCTTACGCAATCGCGTTACTGCAGACGTCGTGGATGGCATCGTAAATTGTAGTATTGTCGTTTCCAGAGTATACTAACTACTACTCAGCATGTTGGTCGAGGCCAAGTTTGTTGTTATCCTACACGTTTTAGCATGGATTGTTGCTGCCATCTTTAGGGCGATAAACAAATGAAAGCCTAGTGCTCTGTCAAAGGTTTCATACAGGGCCATTTACAGCTGAGCTATAAATGGTCCATTCGGTTGGTAATGGTTGGAGAAGACTCTGGCCAATCTAGATTCTGCTTAGTAGATGCCAGAGTTTCATCCAGTTATTTTGTTTCAGAAATTATCTTTTCCATATGCAAAGACTCAATTCAGGTCGTAGGCTTTCTTGACCTGAGTATTAAATGCTTGTTGACTTTTGGGTTTTATGCCACATCCTTAGAAAATATGGTGTGCCATTTCTACGTACGTGGCTAAACCCAAAAGCCAAGAACAAAAAGTAGACTATCTATTGGATGTAAATGGTGGAAGTTTGATTATTTTTATTCCTTTCTGAAAGTTGCAGATTAGGTAAAGTATTAAAAAAACATCATTAGTCAGGGAATTTTGAAATTTTTGTCAGGGGAAAATCGGGAAAATTTTATAACAGACTAGCTGATGTACCTGTGCTTTGCCACGGTAGTCTACACTCAGAACCTTCTCTCACAGCTGAAGGGCACACCTCAAAGAAAAAAAAAATCAATGGCCATTGTCATGGAGATGCAGAAGGTATTAAACGTGCCAAATCTCGTTGCTATGAATACAAATAATGCTTCAACAATGCAAGAGCGAAATTTATATAGGCTACATTATCCGATACGACTCACGCGCAACCTATAGTACGTTGATGGTAATACGTCAGAAATTTTCGTGAAAGGTCCAAAGACAACTGCAAAAAGTTTCATCTCAACCGGATGATCGATGCGCGAATGCATTGAAGACGAACACACAAACATTAATTATAATATACAAATATAAACTGTAAGAAACATTGTTAACGAAGGAATTTGGAACAAAGATGGCAATTTTCTGCTCTGCCTTCTTAGAAGTAAAAATTATATAATGCTTTTGACGAAATTTTAAAATAAAATTTCTCTTTAGAGTAAACAATAATTACGATTTTTTTACTCCAAAAAAAGGTTTTTATAACCTTATTTTTTTCTGAAACATTACAAAGTTGTGTCCAAAACTTGTGTGCTCTTTGGCTTACATCTCAGAACAGGACACACCGCAGAAACATGCATTGGAAAGAGAGAGAGTAAAATGTATAATATGTATATTATTACACTGCACACTGAAAAATAAACTAAGGACGAGACCCGCTACAGTGGACAAGCCTACAGTCCATGCCCACAGTTCGCACGGACGAGAGCCACTCCCGAACAAGTTCCTAAGTAATCCGATGTTTGCCGATCGCTCGTATGTTTTACGGTCGTAAGGGTATTTTAAACAACGCTAACCTAACCTAACCAAAGTTTGATTTTAGTTACGACAACATAATATAACCTACCCTCCTAAAAAAAAAAAGAACCATTTTTTTAACTACACAGACCTAACCTAATCTTTTTTCTTCGGTGATGTTCGGAACTGTTCGGGTCGTGGTTTTTGGATTTCACTCCCTGTGAACCGCGGGCTATCCGCCATGGTGAGTCCCAGCCCCGCAGAGGTCTTCAATGTGCGATGGCCGACGGTTACGAACGAGATTCTGCATCAATCAACCCACCAGCACCATCATCATCATCATCTTGTATGGAAAAGGCGCGCGAACTCACCGTGATTTCCGTGACGACCGAGGATATCGTAATTGCGACGCGCCAGACGTTGGGATGTTCCCGTCGTGACCCTGGGGGTAGTCGTCGCTCCCGGCTTCTCGTTATCGCCGACGCAGCCTCGCCCCGACGGTTAACAATGTTCCTTGAGGGATTGGGCTCGGAATTTAGTGGGGGAGGGGGGGGGAGGATTCTCGACTGTGCAGAGTTCGATCGTTTTCATTGCCTAGCTCTTTGTTCTCGGGTCGTCCTATCACCCCCCCCCCCTCCTTTCGCGCGATTCCAGGGTCACCGGTCGCTGGGAGAATTTCATAATTAACTGTAGTTCCGTGCCGTGTGCCTCGCGCAACATTTTTCTTTAATAAAAATGCAGCGTTATTTTCCGACAAACATTGTCTGAGCTCTAAGTTTTTTTTTTTTGACGTGACATCGTCTAATAAATCGATGAACGCCGGCTGCACGTAAGAAAAAGTGTCCCGTTGCGCTCATTGTCCCGTTACGCTGTGTCCCGTTACGCTCATTGTACGCTTACGCCGCATCTATCTCTCTTCCACTCGATTGGAACAACCATCGATTTGAGTTTATCGAGGCACATTTAACTTGAAACACTCCCATTCGATTCCTACTTTTACTATCATCGTCCTATCCTTAACAGAATAACACAGATTGGAAGAAGTTAAATAGCAAACACGCATAAAAGTTATAGTTAAAATAATCTCTTCGTTAAAGTAATTAACATTTTGAATTAATGATTGCACATAAAAGTAAATTTATCAATTAAATTGTAGATTTCATTTCACTCCTTCTTTGTATCCATACAAAATAGTGATAATTTAATAAAAATGATTCAATTTTATTCATAAAAGTATGCAATCATTTCATCAATGTTTTGTTATGGCGTTGTCACGTCAAACTATCGACCGTAAACCGACTTTACAGACAACCAATTTTTTTGACGATAACATTGCACCCAATTTATAACAGCTTTTTAATTCAGAATGAGTCAGATTTCTACCATAAAACTTTGGCCGTGTGTTCAACGCGAAAAATAAACAAGTTGAAAACATAAGTTAAGGCTTATGGGCTAAAATGCTTTCCAAGGCTGTTATACGCTTTCGAAGTTGAAGCTTAATATAGGGATTATTGTATTTAATAGAGAAAGCATTTAAGACAAAACGTATGCCCGATGGGAAAGTATTTGATCCTCATTTTTAATGAATTACAAAACAAAATGCTGATACAACTGAATTTTTTTGATAAAAAGGAGCCTAAACACCAATTAAGACATTTCTAGCTTCAAAAATCACACACAAACTTTGTGGTGGTTTCAGAAGTTGTTTCTATGAAACATTAGCCAGACGTTGAGATGCATTTTGAAATACTTTCTTCATTACTTGAAATTAAATAATAGTTGTTTCAAAGTTTTCTAGCAGTACTGAGAGGAGCTTTTAACCACATATATTATATATGGTATTTAAAACTTTTTTTCAAAATGAACCTACAGCTGATGTCTGTAAGTCAACCCTATATGCATGTAGCTATTTATTTAAATCTTAGAATCAATTTTTATGGTTTTAAAAAGTTTTTCTTCTATACGAGTAATAAGAAAAATATTATAAAAACTTTTAAAAATACATTTTCTTCCGCTTTAACAGAGTCTACCTCAGTCACATCTAGTTGCAAAACTATAAACAATAATATTGTAATAAGCATGGAGTTGTCAGGAGACGGCATGTTGTGACGTAATTGAAGTAATTTTTTATCACCATCGCCATATTTTTCCGTTCCAAACATTGCTGAAATGTTGCTTGATAATGTCTGATAATGGTTTGTAAATATGAATTATAATCTCCGTCATTTAAAAAAATACTTAAATAAAAAAATTATGCCTGAATTATTACATGCTAACAAAGTGATGCCGTTTATTTTCTTCATCTAATTTTTGCACTATATTGGTTGGACGGCCGAAACGTTGTATGAAATGTAGTGTTTTAATTGTGGAAACAGTTTAAATCACTTTATTTTTTTATGGAAGTCACTGTGTAACATTCATCAGATGTTATAAAGAAGTATGTTTTTGAAATATTTTTTGGGTGTAACAATAAGGCAATGGCGAGGTTAAAAAAGTTAAAAAAAATACGTTACAGCTTCCTCACTCCTGACAATTAACTAGCTCCGTGGCTAAAACCCACTAGCCTGTGATCCTTATTAATCATGAAAAGGCTGAAACAGTCATCAGATCTACACGTGAATTGGTTAGGGGTAAAAAAAACAAAACCCCCGTAGAAATGTTTGATGTTTGAGATGTAGTACAGTAAATATGCATGGACCAGGAACACCGTAGACGCGCCTAGTATGTTCCCTTGGCACGGATGTGCCACCTCGCGCATGGAATCATGTGGGCGTAATGCGATCAAGTGTGTTTGGTTTCGGGCTTACCAGCTATCCCCTCTGCTCCCAACACCCCCACCCCCCACCATCCGCAACTCCCTAAGGGGCGCTAGGCGGAGCTCCGGTGTTGATCTTGCATCGCCGTCGTGTCTCTCAGGAGGGAGCGGGTTGGTGGCTGGGGCTACATTGTCGTCGATGCCGAGGGGAAAGCCTCTTTGTAGGAGCTTGGTTACATTTCTCCTCACGACCCCATCCTTTCCACCACACCTACCCCCTGGGCCAAGCGTCGTCACACCTTTGCTCTCTTTGGTCACCGAATACTTCCCTCTGGCTCTCCGAGCGTTTTAATAAAAGCTTCCGCAGAACAAAACAGTCACTTTTTTCAGAAACATAAACAAAAAACAATTGGTTGTCTGTAAAGTCGGTTTACGGACGATAGTTTAACGTGACGACGTCATAACAAAACATTGATGAAATTATTGCATACTTTTATGAATAAAATTGAACCATTTTTATTCAATTATCACTATTTTGTATGGATACAAAGAAGGAGTTAAAATAAATATACAATTTAATTGATAAATTTACTTTTATTTGCACTCATTTATTCAAATATGTTTAATACTTTAACGAAGAGATTTTTTTAAATATAACTTTTATACATGTTTGCTATTTAACTTCTTCCAATCTGTGTTATTCTGTTAAGGATAGGACGATGATAGGAAAAGTAGGAAACAAATGGGAGTCTTTCAAGTTTAATGTGCCTCGAAAAAGTCAAATCGATGGTTGTTCCAATCGAGTGGAAGAGAGATAGATGCGGCCCAAGCGTAAAATTAGCGTAACGGGACACAGCGTAACGGGACAATGTGCGTTATGGGACACTTTTTCGTGCGTGCAGCCGGCGCTCATCGATTTATTAGACGTCACGTCAAAAAAAATCCTTTTCGGCACAGACTACAGGCGTAGGTAGATTTCGAAGTACCTTTTTATTCTGCAAATGTTCTGGAAACTTCTATTAACTCTTGGAACATCTTAAGAACCTAATGCACATAAATGTTCTCCGATATTACATCATAATCGATTAAACATTTTCTCATATTCCATGCAGTAAAAATATTTTTAATGTTTTCAACTCAATGCATCAAGCATTGAATAGCTTAACGAAACACAAGAGCCTAGCAACGTAGATATCATGGTGCTCTCTATACATCTCTTTGGCCAAATACCTTTTTATTTCCTTATCGCGTAAGAAGCGTTTCAGTACAATGTTTCACAAAAACGTAGCATTAAAATTCAGTCTTGAATTTTTACTCTCACCGCGCCCAAATAAATTTCCGCTTAAAAAATCTTATTGAAGAGCTACATAAAAAAATCATCAATATTTGAAATAAAACCTTTCTTTTCAATTTGAATTAACATTTAAGTAAACGTTACTTTCAAATAAGAAATGTGTGAAACTTCTTGCTTTTTTTTAGTTATAGAGTTAAATTATTAGTATTTTTTTCATAGAACAAGAGATAATACTCTTTTCAACACAATAAATAAATGTTATATTCTTCAAATATTTTTTTTCTTGTATTAGAAACAAACTTGCACAAAGAACAATTAAATTTTATTTTAAATAAATCTTAAACTTAATGCTAGCAGATAAATAGGTAGTTTATGCAGCTTAACTTATTGTCCATGTGGAAATGTGGTCTCAGAGGTAGGTGTCTGGCATGTGAAAGTGACAAAAAAGCATACGAATAGGACCTAGCTCAATGCTACTTTGTTAGGACACAGTTACTCACAGCTGCAGTCCGAATGAGAAATATTCATGCCTCTTAGTTGAACTCATATTTACACACTCGTGAACTCGTAACTATAATGCGGTGTGTAATTTAGCTAATAAAATAATAATTCGTGACAAATAATTACCCATGTCAAACTAAAGCGTGAAAAGTATTATAACACCAAACATAATTCGTTACACAGCTAAAACAATACTCATATAACATTGTTAAAGAATAAACACAAACAATTTAAATAACAATACATACATGCAAGAACAATATTTTCTTGCGAATATGACCAGTGGAGCGGTGCACAACAATAAGCTTAAAACCCATCGTATTTCCCTCTGCCCAAATACTCTCTTTGTTCGGGGTGGCGTCAGGCGCAGGCGGGTCCCTACCGCCGTGCCCCGCCTATCCCTGCAGCATGGCGGGGTTTAACGTGAGCCGCACGCCATTACGTGGAGCCCGCTCAAGGCTGCTCCAGCGATCACCGACCGGGTCAGGCCCCGGAGTGGGGATAGTTCGTAGCAACCCACCCCCCCCCCCCACCATTAAAAAACGCGCATATGCAAGAGCGCGAAAGCTCAAAAGCGTGAGGGCGTGAATGCTGGAAAGTGCGAGCGCGCGAGTGCGCAGATGGCAAGAGCGCAAGTGTGCAAGTGTATAAGTATGCAAGTGAACAAGTGTGCAAGTGTGAACGTGTGAAAGTGCGCAATTGCGTAATTGTCCATCTGTGCAAAAAGCGCAAGTGTGCAAGTGCGAAAGAGCGCGAGCGAGCAAATGCGCAAGCCAGCAAGAGCGCAAGTGTGCAATATGGCAAGAGCGAAAGTGCGTGGATGAGCAAGTAAGCAAGATAGGAAGATAGCAAGAACGCAAGCGTGCAAGCATACAAGCTTTGAATATATATACTGTATAGAAGTCGCCAGCCCAGGTTAAAATTGCTAATACGGTTTTGAGGTAGTTGGTTAATTCACCGCCGCAATCGCCACCATCTCTAGGGCATCGACTTGTGGTGGTCCCTAGCGGACAAGTGTCGAACTCTTCACACACCCCTTCCCCCTCCTATTGAACGACCATGAGCTGCAGTGAATGATAGGTGGGGGTTGCGGGGAATGACAGCGGGCGACACTGCTGCGCTCTAACGTGTAAATAACAACTAAGACGATACAGGGCGTTACGGCAGCGCACTGCAGCGGTGAAGTTCCCAAGCTGCTCATCATACGCTTCTGAAAAACGTAGAGTAAATCCTATCCACTCGCGACTTCTATACAGTATATATATTTAAAGATACAAGCGTGCAAGTATGCTGCGTTATTTCTACCTTTCCCTGCTGTCTTCTCTACCGTTTACCCCAACACTAACCTAACTATTCTCCCTAATGGGATCGGAATTTTCGTAACGCTCGAAAATTTTTGCTCCCTCAGCAAAGAAGTTTCACTTCAAAGTAAATAATATATTGTTATAGACGAAACCTCGGCGTGAAAAGTTTCGCCCAGTACTGAACTTGACAACAAAGATTAGCGAACACGCACAATACACACACACACACACATATAAATAAATTACCGCATGTATGAAAGATCATCACTTGAGAACTGCTCGACCGATATGGTTTTTATTTATTTTTTTGTGTTCGTAATTTTCAATACAAGGTTTGTTTGAAAGAAAAGTTTTGGAAAATCTCACGAAAAATTAAAAAAAAATTCGTTCATTTCGAGAGTTCTGCTGTCACAGGTTTTCATAACAACAACAAATTCCAGATTTAATATTTCAGTGTTTTATCAACCCAACTTTTAATGTAATTCTTTTTCGTTTGCACCACAAATCATATACACAAAGACACCACACAAATTTTCCCTGAGCCTCATAAATCAAGTATTTTTTTTTTCTATTTTACAGATTTTACACATTCATCACCAAGCGTTGAAAAGAATGCTGAATTGAATTCATCATTTCATTAAATTCATTGGTATTTTAATAAAATTTTGTTTTTATTTCAAAACAATTAAAGAAAAGTTCCGATTAGTTATATCCCTTATCGACTAACTGACTGAATACATAGAATGAAAAAGGCATTGCAATGCACGTCGGCCATTAGCTGACATAACAAGGTAGTCATGTTAGTTAAGTTTAACGTACTATAATTGTCCCGAATTTAAAAAAAATTGTGGGAAATTACATATCCCCTATTGGGTGGGGGAAAGGTGTTTAATGTTGAGGAACCCGAATGGTTCGGAAAAACTTCGAATCGAAAGAGAATACAATTTTGAAATTTTCGAAATTTTATGGTTTTGACCCCTACTATATATTTCTATATTTACATACACCAGTCACCATGAAAATTAGTATACATAAATATTTCAACACGGATATTTTCGCGATATCCGTTTAGTTATAACTAACTCCTCACTAGATGGCGCTGCAGTGCATCAAATTCTAAACCGTTCAACAAATAGCCATGGGTAAAGAGAAAATATATGTATGTACATGTATGTTTTATTTCATAGTTCATAGACATACAAACAGCAATATTTTATTTCATTTCTCTATGTCTTCCACACTGTCATATACCGCTCTCCATTTTGCTTTAACTCGCGGACAATGTATCACACTGTGTTCAGCCCGGGCAACGCCGGGGACTTCAGCTAGTTTAATAATAAAAACTGGTTGTCTGTAAAGTCGGTTTACGTACGATAGTTTAACGTGACAACGTCATAACAAAACATTGATGAAATTATTGCATACTTTTATGAATAAAATTAAATAATTTTTATTGAATTATCACTATTTTGTATGGATATAAAGAAGGAGTGAAATTAAATGTACAATTTAATTGATAAAATTACTTTTATTTGCAATCATTAACTCAAATATGTTATTACTTTAACGAAGAGATTATTTTAACTATAACTTTTATACATGTTTCCTATTTAACTTCTTCCAATCTGTGTTATTTTGTGAAGGATAGGACAATGATAGGAAAAGTAGGAAACGAATGGGAGTTTCAAGTTTAATGTGCCTCGAAAAAGTCAAATCGATGGTTGTTCTAATCTAGTGGAAGAGAGATAGATGCGGCGCAAGAGTACAATTAGCGTAACGGGATCAGCGTAACGGGAAAATGTGCGTAACGGGACACTTTTTCGTGCGTGCAGCTGGCGTTCATCGATTTATTAGAAGTTTTCACGTCAAAAAAAGCTTTTAAAAGAATTATGCATGGCGTCTGTTGAAGTCATCGCTTTGCGTCTGAGAGTTGAATTATTTCGCGTGCAACCGTGGGTGTAAAAATTATTCGATATGATTATAAGTTATGTGAATATGTGATTCACACTTTCATTTTTATTTGTAACCACTGAACACAAATGGACGCCACCTTAAGTACTGAAGTTTAACGCAGCACTACGCTAAGGCTGACTGCTTCGCACGTGGGGGCGACAGGATGTTTGATACGCGTGTGAGATTCAACCTTGCTTCTATAAGTTAAAACTCCAAGTGAACTAGCCATGTGACTCAGGGGACAAATTCATATTCATCACACTAAAAAAATAGTTTTTTTACTGTTTTCATATGGACCCCACAAAATATTTTATCGTGACAGCAATACTGTATAGCCTAACATCAACATAACCATTTGTGACAAGAAAATCTTGCTGATACTAATAAGTCACTTGGTATATATTTTATGACAAAATGTTCCCGTTTTCATGTAAAAATAATTTGATGGGCCCATTTGTTACGGCATAAAATCTGATAAATTTGTTCAGTTCAATTTTATTGGTACACTCCGCAAAACTGGTTGTGGTTTGTTTGAGAGGAGATATGATATCCATTCAAGCTGACAACTGAATAATAGAGAAAAAAAACGATAAAAAAATAAACACTGTTTAGGTAATCATTTGATTACCGAGTAAAAAATATTCCTACTTTCGTATTTTTACGCCTCTGCATTTAAATGCTATGGTATAATAATGATAGACGGTCGCATTACATTACAATTCCAATGAACTGGGGGAGGCCGGTGTCTACAGTAAGATACCATGCCAGCATGTTCCAGGGAATCGTGGAAAATTGAAATTAGGTTTTGTGTGAACGGTATTATAACTCGGATCCACTTGAAGAGAAGTTTTACTTTTAAATTTCAACTGGCGTCAATAAATAATAATGTAGCGTCAATACACGACTTACAGAACGAAAAAATTGCCTTATATATATTTTTTATCCTATGAGAATGAGAATGTGAGTCAATTTCAATTTATAATTGTATTTTTACTTTAAACACTGTTATGCTTGAAGACTTTTAAATTATATAAAATGTCACAAAATGAAATAAAATTTACATATAGCATAATTTTTGAATACTTGGTTGTCAGACTTAAAGTTTTAATCGTTCTTTTTGGGGGGGCGTAAAAATAAGTAGAGTTGAATGGATCGCAGAGCAGAAATATTTATTGTTCAAATTTAATGATAAGGCATACTTCAAGACAAAGTTTAAATTTCTTTCAGAAAACTTGTTTAGTAGTCATAAGCCCCACAAATTTAAGTTTTTTTTTGTGTGTAGATAGAATGAAATAAATATATCTAAAAAAACCATTAAAAACCACATAATGAAAAAGATAGTAATATTTATTTTAACAATTTAATGACTGAGTTATGCCATGCAATTAATTTTATTAATTTGTATGACCTGATATGTATAAAATGTAACTATAGCAGCTTATTGTGTGAAAAGAATTATATATATATATATGTATATGTATATATATTCACAGAATTATACATACATATATATACATACAATTCTGTGAAACTCAAAACACTATAACGTGTCTACAAAATTAACAGTGTTTAACTTAAACATCAAATAATGGTCTAAAATACATCAGGACGCAACCGCTTAAGATTTATGAAACTATTTTTTGATGGTACAAATTATATATCCGCAATCTACAGTCTCGAATCAGACTTTAAATTCTACGCCAATAACGATTTTAAAAAAAAAGGTAGTACATGAGGCTACTTAACTAACACTTTTTAGCTTTCAAGCGGCATGGTCGTTAAGGTGTGTTCTCTCTTTTTTTTTTAAGCCAGGGTCAGCTAATCACTTGGCTGGTCAGCACGAAAGTGCACTTATAGGCTAACTTCAGGGGCAAAGTTGTACCCGCCTATCCTACTTAACGAACTCAGTGCTTCAAGTCTACCAACAGTGGAAGACAAAAAGAAGACAGAACATAAAAGATTAGAGTCAAAGTGTTACGGCATTCCAAAAAGCAAATGAATGAGCTGTTTTTAAAAGAATTCACAAAATTAATCAGATCTTAGTTAAAACATCTGGAACAACAAAGTTTATGTAAAAGTAAATATCTAAAACAAAATCTAAAAGTTTAACTTTATATGAACAAGATTGTTAGAGAGTAAATTTTAATCACTATCAGTTTAGGACTAAAATCTGTGCTACGTAATTGAATCAGACCTATCTTAATAAAAAAAATTGGTTCAAAATACAGATTGTGAACCAATGACATTTAATGCTAATCATAATTAGAAATATCGTATGCAGAAAAAAAAATCCTTAGAAAAATTTATATTGCGTATAGGTTTATATAATTACTCCATTATTAATATAAATTAAATTAATTGTGCTCATTTGTTGAACATATCTTTCAAACAGTTTCAGCTAAATAATATGCATACAATTTATCAATATTTTCACATAAATACATTTTTTTGAATGTTACATAAAATAACTAAAACTTAAAAGTAAGTTCCTAAACCATTTACGTAATATAAGTTAAAATTTAATTTTGAAAGTGTAAATAAACAGTAAGATCAATACTTGAACACAATAATAATAATAATTGACACGTTCACATTTATTTCCTTCATTTCTGTTTCATTTATAGATCCAAAACACGTTTATTACTTTTGTTATGATGTAAACTTATTTAATTACAGCGTAAAAGTTTCTTGCGTAGCTGAACGCGATAAACGATATATGTAATAAACGTGTGTGGTATATATATATATATATATATATATATATATATATATATACAGAGAGATATTAGACAAAAGAGAAATAATTAATCACGGGCTGTAGTAAGGAAACATTCCAGCATATTCCTGTATTGATGTCGGGAAACAGCAATAACTGAAATCGGGATACTGGATCGGTATTCTAAACCGAGTTCTCCGAAAGGTGAGTTAACTGCTCCAATCCGATCCGTATTCACACCGTTGAAAAAAAAACTATTAAAAAAATTAAAACACATAAAATTTTTTTGTTATATTTTAAACTTAAACTACACCACATATGATCTTCTGTGTACAGTAACTACTTCTCGAACTTAAAAGCACGTGATTATAATTTTTGCCCCCCCCCCCCCCCCCCCAAACATTTGAGGTCAAACGACGAAGGTTCAAGTCGTCACGACTTGTTGCAAGTGGCGCGAAAATATTGAAGGGGCGAGCGACAGTTCCTTGTCGGACGGTATTGATCGCGAAGTTGTCTTGTTAACCCTTCCTCCCACCCCCAATACCCCTCCCCTTTTCGCCCTCGCCCGCACCTTATTGGCAGCGCAGCCTCCGCCGTCCCTCTCACACCTGGTGCAGAATGGAGAGACGTCATAATTAGCTGGTTGATGAGAAAAACGCCGTTACCAGGTTGTGCACTCGGCCGGAAAAAAAAAAAAAATACGGGAACCGCTACTAGCTGGCGTCTCCCGACACAGGTTCGTTTCGGTTCGGGTCATGGAGGAGGTAGAGAATACTGAGAGAAATAAAGAATTTGGTGAAGTGATTGGGGGGGGGGGGGATTGAATATTTAGATCTTCAGACTTTTAAAAGTAGCTATTTTCTTCAAAAACAAATAATTTTTATCTAATAAAATATAACACCCGTTACACGCAAAATGGAATTTTACAAACTCCGAAATAGATTTTTTTAAGTTTTCACAACAATATTGCAATTTTTTATGCATGGTAAAGTAGAGCAAGAAAGGCCTATAATTGTTTTTAATCAGTCTACATTCATGAATACAATTAATGCTAGCATTAAAAAACGTTATGCAAACCTTTTGGAACTGTCACCAAAAAAATCATTATTTACGTAAATTTGTTAATGTTTAATGTAAGTATATAAGTTCATTATTGAACAGACAATAAATAACTTAATATTTCAATAATTTTTAAAAGATCTTGTCATAAGAAGAAGTATTTTTAAGAAAGTTACGTGAATACTTTCCAAAAAGCTTCGAAAACCCAGCGCTAGTAGATAATCATGATTATTATGAAGTTTTCATAATCTTCTATGATTCAGTGACCGAAAGAACCTGATAAAACAGTTTGAGATAAACTCATAAATAGAATTACTTGTAATTAGTGATAAGTTGTCATAGTTTCTGAATTTTCGATCAAATACGCTAATTTTTTAAACTAAAATTAATAAGTGTATTTGTCCTAACGTTTAGTAAAAACCGGTCAAGTAAATTATTCTGTTTACAAAAAAAATGAGTTCGTGGCCGCCACGCACGTTAGAAATAATATTTTTAAAATTAAAATCTTCAATAATGTGGCCAGTATGCGAGTGTAGAATTATACAAGTGCGTAATTTTCAAGTGTACAAATTAACCTAATCTAACCATGTTTTCACACATTTGCGTAACTGGGCTCATAAACTGGTAAAATTGCTGGGAGTGGGAGATTTACTCGGTGTTGCACGGACTAAATACATGATACTCAATACATGAAACATCACTACCGAGTTTCAAATCTTTAGGAGAAACACTTGGAAAACAGGTAATTTAAATTTTAAAGTCACATTGATTGCACAATCTCGGTCCATCAAGGCTACGCACCAGGAAAACAAAGATACGCCAATCTTCAGCTACATTTTGCTGGAAGGCAGTTTACCCCTAGGCAAGACGTGACGGATGCACCAAACGATAGCACATTACAAATTCAAGGAAACGCCATCTATTGACAAAGTTATAAACTAAAATATTATTAGCGCTTTTAGTTCGCTTGAAGCCGCGAGCTTCACTAAGCGGATGGGTTTCGCCAAGAAGGACAGTAAGTTTCCAGACCTTACTACGTGACTGTGTGGAGGACATAGATAAATGATACAAACTTACTGTTTGTGTGTCTATGACCTACCTCCTTTTTTCTGTTATAAAACTGAATAGTTACTTTTTTTATTACTTTAATTATAGCATTTCATATTTAAATGTAGTGTATGTCACTCTCCAGCCAATAAACTATCTATATGCAAATAATAATGTCGAACAGTTGCTCCGTTGCTTCGTGAAAGAAGGACAAACAGACAAATACACGTTAACATTTATAATATTAGTTGGGAAGTAGGGATTTACTCAGCCAAACATTATTATTCTGCTTGTTATTGCTCGGTGCTAACAGCAACCTCCAACGAGTACATTCCTACTAACGCATGGTATACATTAAATAAACTTTAACAGCACTGCCATTTTTGTTACAAGCTATAACGACGTATTAATTTAAAATATATTCAATTGCAAGATAAAGCTTAATCAAGTACACAACACAGGTTCTTAATTGTTAAAAAAAAGGGCGAAAACCACATATGAAGAAGTTTCATTAAAATAATATTCAATAATACACTTGAACTATTAAATTAAATATTAAAGTACACAATAAATGTTCACAATCGGAACAAACATGGCGACGAAATCCTGCAAGGAGTGTTACAATTGTATCACTCTCTACTCTTTTCGTTATTCTCCTCCCAACCGTATTTTTGTAACCCCGCGCCATCGAGCAACATTCGTTGCTTAGACACTCTACCGGCTGTAAAAAATCTTTCAATTAAAAAAAAAAAAAAAAAAGCTACCACGCAGATGCTTTGGCTGCCAGAAGAATTCATGAAATATATGAAGCAGGATTAGTAAACACGGACCGAAAAATAAAAGGGCATGGACGTGAAAAAAGTTTATAATTATACAAAACTTAGTTTTTTTTTTAACGCTCATTTCTTCACATTATAACTATACAGAAAAGTTTTTCCAAAATACACCAAAAAAAAAATCTTGCTAAGATACCTCGGCTTTTAAAGTAAATAACGCACCAACGATATAAAATTACTTAAAAACTCTAATTAAAAATTATTAGAAAAATTAATGCGATATGTGAAACAGAATATAAAAATCAATAATACTTTTGACGTGACAACGTCTATAAAATCGATTAACGCCGGCTGCACGCACAAAAAAGTGTCTCGTTACGCACATTGTCCCGTTTTGCTGTGTCCCGTTACGCTCATTTTATATTGCTCTTTGCTAACCTGAACCTCCTAGCATTGCGACCTAGTCCGTGGCGTGATTCTGTTTTCATGCATTTCAATGTAACATTTTCATTGCTCTTTGCTAACCCGTTCCTCCTAGCATTGCTGCAGAGTCCGTGGCGCAAATATATTATTTTTGACTGCATCTTGGTGTTGGGTAAGCCATTTTCCTTCACATCATCCTTGAACCACTCCCATTCGGTTCCTACTTTTCCTATCATCGTCCTATCCTTAACAGAATAACACAGATGGGAAGAAGTTAAATAGCAAACATGTGTAAAAGTTATAGTTAAAATAATCTGTTCGTTAAAGTAATAAACATATTTGAATTGATGAGTGCAAATAAAAGTAAATTTATCAATTAAATTGTAGATTTCTTTTCCCTTCTTCTTTGTATCCATACAAAATAGTGATAATTCAATAAAAATTATTCAATTTTATTCATAAAAGTATGCAATAATTTCATCAATGTTTTGTTATGACGTTGTCACGTTAAACTATCGTCACGTAATCCGACTTTACAGACAACTAATTTTTTTTGGCAGTGAAATCGTTTTTGAAAACTCCTAATATAATGGTATACACAATTACAATAATTTAATTTCAGACACTTTTTTTTATATTTTGTAATGGATTACGACATGTCATGTCAGCCAAGGGAAGGCTGTATTTTTACGTGTTACTGTTTCATTTCTAAACTCAAAATGACGTTATGTAGGTGTGTAGGTCAAGTTGTGATATAGGCAGAGGTGTTATAATAAATAATATTAATTTTTCTTTAAAATGTTTAGCTTTCAACTAACAACACACATGTGCTTCGTAACTGTTCTTAGCAATCACATTAAAGTTGTAAAGAAATATATATATGTAAATAAACAAAACAATGGTTATTATAACAAAGGTTCTCAAATTTCCATTATACTTTTTTCATAAGAAAGGAATTACTTACTTGAAAACATATTTTTTTTTTTTTCAGAAAAAATTTGGTTTCGTAATCACGCCATGACATATTAAAATTAAGGATTGAAACAAGCTCTGAACACCTCTTTGTTGAAAATCCATTTATGGTCTTAGTTATTTCTCTTAACTCCAAACTTTAATAGCAATATATTCAACTAACTATAATGTGTGAAACTTTGCTCTGTTTACCCTATTGGGTCTAAACTGTGTTCGTGGGCAGTCGATACAAAGGCTCACGATTTATGTTTAATTGTTTAATAGTAAATTTAGACTTATTCCACTGAAACAAATAAAAATACAGTAAAACGTATAGAGGGAAATTAATGTAGCTTGACTCACAGTATCAAATCTGTACAAATAAAACTAATAAGTAACAGAGTTTTTAGTGTAGAGAATTTTACTGGCGACTCTTACAGAACAAAATTTAATATTTTTAATTTTATATATGGATGTTATAGAATTTAATAAAATTCTTTTTTATGAATTTCATGTTACTTTATGTCAGATTTTATCTGAAAACTTTTAAAGGAACACGTTTTTGTAATGTACAATAGTATTTATTTATAATATTATTAACAGCGACCGAACCATAACCCAATTGTAATTTACGGTCTCACAAAAATTTTAGCTTCTGTTACTTTTCGACGGTAGGTGTTATGATCTCTGTTTTGTTTCAAAATTTGTCTCCAATCATTCACACAAAGTTATCTTCTCGCCAGAAAAGGTTTTCCATGAAATAATAATCATACAGTTTGCATAAAAAAGGTATCGAATGCACGAATTTTGTCATGATCAATGCAAATAACGGCCTGTAGACAAAAGTACATGTAACAATTTAGAAATTAGGATGAGACGAAGCCAAAATGTTACTGTACAACATTTCAACATAATAAAATAGCAGTTTCAACTACTGGGTTGCTATAATCCAGCATAAAAACACAGTTCATACCAATTATTTTATTGTAATGTGTCTAGTGGGTTTACTTCAGCGATATAAATATTTTCACTTAATTCATTGTTTCATTTTTCTCTTCTAACGCTACTCCTCTCTCTTTCCAAGAAGATGTATTTTTCATGATAATATTTTTGCTGCATAGACTTGGTCGGGTAAAAGATAGCACGTAAATCGTCGGCATGCGCTTTATTACTGCCGTAAAGAAGACGCCCAATAGTCGTTTTATAAACCAAAATGGCTTCTTGGTGTCTCGTGACCTTCCACCGCACCTTTAGTGAACGTCACCCTTCACATTATTCGAAAAGGAATTATTCATGCCAGCATACGACCTTTATAAAATGGGCCCTCAGATCTATGCTAGTCTGTCACTAAAGTTTTGACTGCGTCGTAAGCTGTTATTGCATAAAACATATATAAAAAAAATCCTGATCAAGAGGTGTCTGAAATTATGTTGAATGTCCTGAGGCAGGAGGGATAGTTAAGAATGGGTTAGTGGAGAAGTGAAAATAAATAGTGCTTTAAATTACGCAGCACAATATAGTTGATATTAGGCATAGTAACTAAATAAACAATACCTTTATTATTTTCCTTTTAATGTTAGGTGCCTTGGTTGACAAATGTGTGAACAATTAATATTGAACGTAACGTAAGTTTAGGAGCTACTGATCGCCAACGAAAGTTTTGCATGAAGAATGTTTCGTTAACTAGCAATAAAGATAACTCGGTAACGAAAATATCCACTAATATAAACTTCTCGTTTTCGGTATTATTTTTTCTTGAAATTGCTCAGTGGTGCGGGTAAAATTTATTTAACACCTAATTGAGAGACGTAAATGGCATCTGCCAGCTTAAGATAGTAGTTTTCCTACCTGAACGTGTAACCATTGAGTCTAATCGTCTGTTGGACAATGTTTGCTCGGCTGGACGATCCTCGAATATCGTGATGTGCGGACGGTCGCCATCCAGGTGGTTCGGAACCCCATTACATTTGCGTTAAGTGCGACACTCGCTGGTGCTTAAAGCGCGGTATTGCCTCTAAGCGCAGAGCTCTGAACAGACGCGCAGTCTTCTCGTCGTGCGCAGGTCAACTTTGATACTGGCCGGTAACCATAGCATTACACGGTGGAGAAATGCATGTATTTGAGTGCTCTCAAAACTCTATAATGGATGTTGCATGCCTAAAAATTATTCTGAAAACACGGGTTTTAACCACTTACACTCTTCTTACAATACAGTTTTTAAAACGGAATGCGTAAACAGAACTATTCATCCGCCCTAAGCGTATTCTTAAATGCTTTTCTTAAACATACACCACTCGGGTACCTTGAGAAGACTTGAAATATCGTGGTTTTAGATGTGTAACATCTTAGCTCTTGGTATACGGCATATTGTAGGAGTAATTTCGTGAATGGAACGGAAGTTGCATGGAACGGAAATGTTTAACCACTATGCTGCCATCTGTGGCGGATGGTGTGAACCAAAGTTCACAAAGCCAAAGTAAAACTATATGCTATCAACTGTTTAAATACTTTGAACAAGATTGACAGTATATTAATAAAAATCCTTGTAGAATACCAGCCCCTAAACTGGGTTGCAATATATTTTAAAATCTATTTCACTTTTATCGGAGCCGTTTGATTATAGATTTAAATTTTAACTCTGCAAATAAAACTAATTCTAGCGGCGGGTGCGGTAATTACATGTAATTATCGTTAAGAACTGTAGTTGAAAACAAAATTTTGCGTATTTTTATAACGCCACGGCAATAATTATATAAAAAAATTGGTTCTCTGTAAAGTCGGTTTACGGACGATATTTTAACGTGACAACGTCATAACAAAACATTGATGAAATGATTGCATACTTTTATGAATAAAATTGAATCATTTTTATTGAATTATCACTATTTTGTATGGATACAAAGAGGAGTGAAATGAAATCTACAATTTAATCGATAAATTTACTTTTATTTGCACTCATTAATTCAAATATGTTTATTACTTGAACGAACAGATTATTTCAACTATAACTTTTATACATGTTTGCTATTTAACTTCTTCCAATCTGTGTTATTCTGTTAAGGATAGGACGATGATAGGAAAAGTAGGAAACGAATGGGAGTGTTTCAAGTTTAATGTGCCTCGAAAAAGTCAAATAAATGGTTGTTCCAATCGAGTGGAAGAGAGATAGATGCGGCGCAAGCGTACAATGAGCGTAACGGGACACCGCGCAACGGGACACCGCGTAACGGGACAATGTGCATAACGGGACACTTTTTAGTGCGTGCAGCCGGAGTTCATCGATTTATTAGACGTCACGTCAAAAATTACTTTAAATTTCGTGTTCGAGTTCCGTATTATATGCGTATTTGAAACATGAGAACACACGAATTCGTTCGTTATCGAGGTTACATGTTACACATCTCCGGCGAGTACTGAAAGACTTGCTCACATGTTTTTTTTTTTGCCTGAACTCTGCGCACCGTGTTGGCTCCCGGGTATAGGCATAACCGTGCGGCGTGCATCCATATTAAACAAGCGAGCACGCAGTTGGATGCACGCCGGCTCTTTCGGCGAGGGTTTCTGGGTTCTAGTCCCGGTTAAGGCGTGGTTGTCGATGGCGAGTTGCTTTTTACTGTAACGCCCCTCGTGCCTCAAAATTATATTATTTTAATTTAATAAAAAGGCCTTGGAAACTGCTGGGCAAAATATATTAAGAAAATTAAAGATATTTACCAGAGGGGGCACGAGGCGGTGAACAAGACAAATTTCACACTCCCTGCACACAAGCAACTTGGGAGTTCGTGTATCGTTATATAGAAGAAGCTATATGATAAATAAATACACTACATAAATAATTTGGTCTATAGGTTTCCCTGGTTTATTATGAAGAGGTTTTGTTTTCGCATTATTTCAATATCACAATCAGGATATTAGCAAGTAACAAAAATATGGGGGCACCCCGAAATTATTTAAAACAACTCATTTTCAACTTTATCAAACGACAATTACATAAACAAAAAATTTGAAGTATCACACCAAAATTTGATTCGTCCAATGATTACATAGATAATTAGTTTCCTTGATTCTACATGTTCTTGAGGATTAAGTTCTAAAATCACTGCTCGCTGGTAGGCAACTCATTCTTTTAATGTAGTTCATAGATAGAAAGGTGGGAGATGTTTATTTTACATTATCACCCGGGTCTTCGCGGTAAGACGTCGGGTCGGGAAAGATCTCTTCTAACGTGACTCGGAGTTCGAGGTCCAGGACCACGAGCTGGGAGCAATTTGTCTCCCCATAACTTCGACCCTGTCAAACAGGGTGTGGAATCAGGGCTCCCGAGGTGTCTCGCGGCGACATCAGGATGGCGCGCACCGAGATACCGCGGATGACACGGAAGAAACCAAAATTTTTAGTAAAACAAAAAAAAAATTAAAATTTAACTAAACATGACTTTTTCTAATTACTTATACTGACGGGCTACTGTACAAATGTGATCACATCCCTTAAAGAAACTGACTACATCTCTTATGCACACGAATTCGCCATTCCCGCGAAAAGCCTCTTAGTGCAGAGGACGCCGAGAAGACGGTCAGTAGCCGAGGTCAGAGTACTGAGTGCCAGCGGTGGCGGGCCCTAGGAAAAAAGAGGGGGAAGGTTCGGCTGAGGGCCGAATACATGCGAAGGAGTCCGAGGCGGTCGTGACAACAACACGACATGCGCGCTCTCTACCGGCGGTAACAGGAAGCTACAAACAATCGACTTCTACAGGCCGCGAGAAGAAAACATAGTGCCTTATGGCGCCGCGGCGCTGCTTTCTAGCGGCGTAAAGGGGAACTAACTGAGTCGGTGAGCTGACCAGCCACCAGGTGTCACGAGCGTGTGCCCTGCACGCTGGCGACCAGGCCCGCGGTTACTTTTTCTGCCGCTAGATGTCGTGGAGGTCTCTGTAGGACACCAGGGAGAATGTCCTTGAAGCAGGCCATCGTCTTGGCTAGGTTCACGTCAGGTCACTGCTTCAGGCTTGATTTCTCAGAACTATGGCGGGGGGAGAGAGGGGAGGGTGGACAGAAGACGCCACTAAGCTGGGAACGGGGGTCCACTGGAGACCCGTTCGTGACGAGACTCGCTATTCTCAGCAGGCTCCTAAGAAGTAGCAGCTTGCAGCCCACAAGCTGCTCTATGCAATTTTGGTCATGCAGGTAAATAATATTACAAACCCGGGACGTGACTGCAGGCGAGAGAAATTTCAACCGGGCTGCCCACGTCCACATTAGACAGCAAAATATCAGATAGGCCCCTGAGAAGGTGCTTCAGTCCACTGGCACAAAGTTTAAACACGAGGCGTACACCGGCCTAACAAAGAGTAAATCACCCCCTTAACAACCAGATAAATTAAAAAAAATAAAAATTCCAAAAATAATTTAAAATTATAGTAAAAATTAAAAAGGTGTCGAAATGCCTAATTTCCGGCACATTACTGACACCATACAAAATAAAAACTGGCCAAAATAATGACAAGGTGCAAAAAAATAAATGGTTAGCGTTTCTGGTCGATGAGCCAAAAGTCCTTGATTCGATTTCTGGCCGCGATCTCGATCGTAATTTTTCACTTCTAGATAAATAACCGACTAACGATAAACGCACGTACATGCTTAAAGTACAACAATGTGGCAAAATATACCTCGTCATGCTTATGGTGGGACATAAAAATGATTCCGTGTGATTTGCACGGCATCTCTGATTTTCAGTGGCGCACCCTGGAAGGGAGGGGGGGGGGGGTTGGGGGTTTAAACCCCCTCCGATAATGTGAAGAAAAAATCTAGAATGGAAAAGTAAAAACATTCCCAGTCCCAGCAAAATAGGTACTATGGTCTATGGGCAGCGCTCAATATACCAAACTTTGTGAGATGTTTTCACGTCAGTGTATATATACATAATGGTGTAAGTATTACATTTTTAGTCTGCTACCGTGACTAACTGTAATTTTTTTTACAAATTAGTTTGTGTTCTATAAAAACTAAGAATTGTTTGTGCGCTACGTTTATCTCAAATTTTGCATAATTTTGGACTGTATTTCTGCAGTTTTAACTAGACATTATATGTGTGAATTTCATACCCTTGGTTTTTACTCGTAGAGTGAACTAAATTTGTGTGTGTGAATGCAGTAAAAAGCAAACCATCATTGTCAGTGATTTATGTTGCACAGAATGTGGACTTTTATGTATGCTATGATTCTCATGGTATTAAAATAATATTGATTTTGAGCGGTCGAGACCCTGGGTTTGATAAAGGTATCTTTGTTTGATTCTTGTCTAAAACAAAATTTAGTACCGTACTAAAAATTATTCTTTTGTCTACCAGCAGTATATTCAATAATTAGGTACCAAAACTTCTTAAAATAGCACCAATTTTCACCTAGAAATCCAAATTTTCCCGGGAGAGAACCCCCGGGCCACCCCTCTTTATTTTTGAAACCAGTGTTCCTCCATAAAAAACAAACTTCAACCCCCCCCCCCAAAAAAAAAAATTCCCGGGTGCGCCTCTGCTGATATTATTATGTCTTAGCTTTTTTTTTTTAACCTGTGAACATGCTGGGGAAACCTACGTATTATCATTGAATACATATTCAATGGTATTATTCATTGCTCCCCTCCCCCTCCCCAGAACCAAGGATCAGTCACCGGATATGTCTCAATTTCTCTTTTTATTTCGCGCCACTTCGGAGTCACAATAAAAAAATATATTTCCCGATATTTAAAACTATTTTATATAGTATCTCAAATGTCGCTGACATTATTTAAAAAATTCCTTAGACTTCAGTCCCTATCACCTAGGCGCCCTACCGGATGAAGGTACTAATATTTCTGCATCTGACTCGAGGCTAATGAACAGTAGATTTTACATCATGTTGTACCTAAAGTGAGAGCAAATAATTAAATAGTTTTTAAGTATTAAACTGTTGTCACAAGCGTGTGTTGCGCTGTTGTGAAGGAAAGCTTTCATGTGGAGAACACCAGGCTTCATGGAGGCAGTTAAAACTTTCCTCATTTTCATTAACGGTTTTATCGTCTATTGGGCAATTGCTGGGTACTGGTTAGCATCACGTGTACGCCGTGCCGAAGCGCAACAACACAGAAATCTGCATGTGATGCAAATTTGAACTACTTGTGCGATGGAAGTTGCTTTACAGGGGACTAATTAGGGGCGAACATAACATTCAGGCGATTTACTCGATTGCAGATTTTAAGAAATTTGCTATTCACCGTTTTTAGTGTCAATTAAGGACTACCATTGTTTCAGTTTTACAGGTTTTACTGTCATTTAATTTTTAAAAACAATATTTATAAAAAAAACTACACGGGACGCCATGTTTAGTGCAGGCTATACACAGACGGCTCCTTTTCACGAAATTCCGCACAGCGGATTACTTCAGTAACTTTATTCCACAGACTGACTGTGATTTACGATTACGGTTTGGTTCAATTTAGAAAGGACGTATTTGAGAGCCACGCTGAAGATATTTTTCCACATCGATGCTTATCACTCCTAATTTAATGTTTCACCATATTTGAGTTACGAACTAGTTGTAACTGAGCTAAGCCACGGGCAACGGATTTCACCGGAACGAGAAAGATAGGCTTGATTTTCGAAAGTTTGTGCCTTTCTTCCGGCCCGACGACTTACAACAACTGTTTTTTAAATAAAAGTCTATAAATATCTAACGTAAAACTGTAAAAAATTTTAAGATTTATATTTCTCCAGTCATCCACCAGAAACGAAAACTTGCTAATAACGAAAGCATTTGTTTTTTGGGAGTGTTATTTCACTCAATACTGGGACACATATGTTTTTACGTTTTACATAAAGAGGCTTCGGTACAGTTATTTTGCTTGACTTGACAATTTAGTTAACTGTCAATGAAACAGCTGTCCTGCAATAAGTACGGAAGTAAATGAGTTAATATACTTACGTGTTAGTGTCACGTGGTGAACTTAAATGTATTATCGCCTAATCAATTGTAATCAACTGAACCTGTTTTAACTGAAATATTTGTAGTTTTTGGTGGATCCAAATTCCAGTGGTCCCAAGGTAGTTGACTTAATAAGAGACTTGTTTTGAGTAAGTCGCGGAATGTTTTTTTAGTATTACTTTTATTGGAATACCGTGTGACTATTTCACAAGATCATGATTTTCTGTGCCCAATAGCAGTTACACACCATACATACTTGTTTTACCAGTGTTTTTTATTCAGACTGTCCATTAAAAATACCGAGTTGTATTATGAATATTTTGATACATAATTTGATACACTGTTGTGTGATTACTTGGTCATGGTTGCATGATGGTACTATGCTAATTTATAATAAATCAGAATTACATTGTCCTGTTGTTACCTGTACTATTGAACTTTTCAAGTATCATGTGTAATATCATACATTAATTTAGTTTTTTTTTGTTGTTTACAGGTATTCAAATTTTAAAAAACTCACGCAGCTGAGGTTTGTTGATTAAATATTTATTGAGAATAATTTTAATTACAATTGTTCTCTGAGTATCAGTACACACAATTTAATAGTTTGTTATCTAAACAGTGTTCACACAATTAAAGATTGAGAAAACACTTTATGAAAAGAACTAGCTGCCCGACCCGGCTTCGCACGGCTATACTAATGGAAAAAATCAAGCCACATCTCTTATTTACAGTAATGGTAAATAATAAAAAATTCAGTGAAAATTTATTACAATGCTGTATAATGTACCGGAGAGAAAATGAATAGCACCGATGGTTTCCCGACTCGTGCACGCAACGTACAACTGATGTACCCGTACTTCGCTACGGCAGTCTACAGGCAGATCACTCTTGCGCAGCTCATTATAAATGCCCCTCCTTGTGGGTACGCCACTGCCGCGCGATGATCTTTGCCATGGAGACGCAGAAGGCATGAACAATGCAAAATCATGTTCTCATGCAGACAAAGTACCCACTGTTGCCTGGTTTTAACCACCCATGGAATCTAAATTTCTGAAAATGTCATCCTGCGTAACATAAGGTACATTACTGTGAAGTTTCAAGTCTGTAAAATATATATACTTGAAAAAAATGGCAATTTTTTGATATTTAAAGTACCCACCAAAATTTCAACGGTGATGAGGACTGCATTAACAATGAAATAGTCGTTGCCATAGAGACGAATGAAGCATCAACAAAGCAACAGCCGTTGCCATGGTGATTTCCTACCCAAAAACAGGGAATTTTGATATATTACGCCCCCGAAACTCCCCTTGGGATCGGATTTCCGCAGAATCCGTTCTTAGTGAGCGTCTACATCACAAAATGAGTAGCTATGCTAAATTTCAAGTCAATCGGGTGTATAGTTTTAGAGATCTCGTGATGAGTGAGTCAAAGAGTGGTATTTTATCCCCTTGGGGGTAGAATTAATAAAAATCCTTTCTTAGCGGATGCCTACGTCATAACATCTACCTGCATACCAAATTTTATCCCGATCCGTCCAGTGGTTTGGGCTGTGCGTTGATAGATCACTATGTCAGTCAGTCAGTCACCTTTGAGTTATATATATTTAGATGATACCCAAGGAAAGCATTGTTAACAATTTGTATTTATTGCAATTGGCTCAATTACAGTGTTTCGTGTACATAAAGAAAAATACTTAGAGCTAGTTTTATTTATTGAAAGCTGTTAAATAAGTGATGGGTTGTAACACTTAATATGTTTTATTACTATTTGGTTCTATCTGTTAATGAAAGTTTTTCTCCATAATTGGTACTAAGGATCAGAAATAGACACGTATATTAACCATTCAATTGAAGCCTGCAACTAATTCGTAGAAGTTGCGAAATATATGTGATCATAAATTTAGTATTACTTCAAATATTTTGATTTATAATTATTCCTATAATTCTTAATGTAAAAATATTTTTTGTTTCACAATATGGTTTTAAAAATGTTATATATATATATATATATATATTTTTTTTTTAGAGCTGAGCCGATCAGGAAATTGGCCGATCAAGTTGCTTGCTGTTGATCTGGCTGATAACCGATACAGATCATCCTTTAAAACAAACCGTAAAACACTGTAAAGCATGATGGTTTCTTGTCTTCAAACTCTTTTTTTTTTTTTTTTTTGAAATTTTTTTTTAGCCATTCAAACCCATGTTTGAACATATTTAGTAGGTAAAAGTGATAATAAAAAATAAAACTAACTCAAAATAAAATTAGAACAAAATTAAATTAAAAAAAATAACTATTCACTTTAATTAGTTGTTTGACGCTATTGGATGAAAGGAAAAAAAAACAATACAAAATTGGATTATTTCACCTGGAATAAAAATAAAACTGTGGGATTAGAAAAAAAAAGACTTCAAAATGTAATTCGAAAACCTCAGTCCTTTAATACGTTTACATGTTTCGTACTTGCTATTTTTTTTTTTTTTTTTTCGTGACGAACTTGCAGCATAAAGTTTGTCGGTCAGTTTCTGACTCGTTCTGCAGAAGAGTCGAGTTAAATAAGCAGGTGTATAGTTTCCGTTGAACTCGAAACTGCTCGTCAAACCTTTTCGATTTGGCGAGATTTGATACGTTGGGCGGTCCTATTTCCCCTTCATTTATGGGCATTTGGAACCGGGAAGCCCACCTTCACGAACCCCATGTTAAACGAGACTTCCGCCTCACCTCCCGCCTTCGCGGAAACCCTATCACGCACATTTTACAAGACGCGGCGGGCGTGTGAATGACGAGGCAGTCTCCCCCATCAGCCACCTCGGGCGCGGCGGAGGGCACGCAGAATATGATAACAGGGGCGGACGACCCCTCCCGATAATGAGATATTCTAGACGGGTCGCGCGCTCCCGGGACGACGGAATTGGACAGCGATGAAAGACGAGGCGCGGACAAGGACGGAAGCCGACGCTCAAGGCTCGTGAGACAGACGAAAGAACCCGTTATTGCGCCATCAATTTAAATTCGTTCCGAAAAGAATGGTAAGGAAGGAAAGAAAAAAGAAATTTCCCTAAAATAAAACTCGGCTTTATATCAAACATAAAAAAAAAAGCGTATGGATCTTTAAATCAATAACATCAATGGCTCTTAATGTACTCTTTCGCTTCTTCTGATAAACTTAAAAAAAAATTATTTCAACAAATTACGGAACTAAACTCTATTATTTCAATCTAAAACAGTTTTTATTTTTGTTTATTTATTTTTGTAAGCAACTTTATTGGTAAATTTTATATTATTTGCTTGTGGTATTTATTATTTTAATGCTGCGCGACCACGATGTTTGCATATGTAGCTGTGTCAAAACAAAAAATTAATAATTGTTTCAAAATTTCTTTAAATAAATTTATTTGAAGTTATCCATTTATATTATTTATTTTTGTTTTTCGATATATTCATGCAGACGATTTCCCGCGTTTTCTAATAAATATACATTAAAATATGAACTCTTAGGATTTCAGGTTTTTTATGAAAAAATAAATAGTACAAAAAATGTTTATGCTAACACATTAGGTTTTTATATTATTCTGAAAATTACAGGCTTATAAATCATGAAAATTTAAGCTCATTGAAACTAATTAGTGGTAGATGTCCTCGGAGTCACAAAACTATTTAATATGGATCATGGAAGAATATAACAGTAAATAAAAATAGAAACATAACGATGTTGTGATGACATTTTCCGTTCTTGAACGAATTTAAAGGTATCGAAGTACAGTAATATATGTTCTTCGGATGTGTAAGCGCATTTTGAAGCATGTTCTTTATTGCAATCAGAAAAAAATGTGCTTTCACTGAGAAATCCAACGGTTATCATATAAGTTATCTAAAAGGCTGTGTGGGAGGGTCAAATCTGAAACGTGATTGAACACTGACTTTTTAAAATTTGACCACTTTAAAGCATTAATATTTTGACAACACATTATTTACATACACTAATCACTGCATATATTTATCAGCAAAGACTTGCAGGCATGCATAATTTTAATGTTTTTAAATTATTTTCTATGGCCATGCCTTTTAATGGAAATTATTCTGACATGAAATGATTTAGTTTCGGTATTTCTAGTAAAAGTTATAAAAAATTTTAGCCTTCAAAGAAAAACGCCTGGATTGATGTAAACCTAATTATAAGAATGTGTTTCAGCGTGAGTAGATTGAGTTTTCCTGGAACTTCACACGTATATCTGGTTTAAGGCCAAAAATCACCAGACCGAAAGGCACTAGACCGAAAGTCGTTTCTCCGAAATTTCAGTCAAAATTACTTTCGGTCTAGTGCCTGCTACCCGCAGTCTAAATAAATGCATTAACGCCTCAAGTAACAAAAGGATGTTATTTAAGTGCCTTCACATATACCTTTCCTCAATGACACTGGTCATTAAAATGCATCGAGTTAATGGGCTTCACCTAAAGCTCAAGTAAAAATAATTTAAAATAAATCGTAAAAAATAATGGCAAGCCAAAGCTCTGAAGATGCATTAAAACTAAAGTAAATGCAAACGTTATATTATTTTTTTAGTCGTAGGGTATTAGTAGCATGAAAAGTTTTATTGTTAATAGTTTTTTGAGTTTGTATTTTTGGAGTAAATGAAAAACCATTTTTATTATTTTTTTAATATTAGGTAATATTTAGACTTCGTTGAATAAAAAAGTCTACCATTGTTTAAAAACATTTTTATTAAAGTAATTTCATTTTTATCTAAAAATATTTATATGTGTATAATTATTGGACTACTGCAATTAACTGAATCACTGTTTACATCTACACGAAACCCAACTACAAAATGATAATGCTTGTTAAAACCAGCAGCTAGTTATTGGGAGAAATAATCTTGATTGATACATTAGTATTACGTAATTTTTTTTCGGAAACTAAAAATAAGTAAAAGAACTTATTTAAGGTAGAACATGTGCAATGCAGATATTCGTACTTAATTAGCGTTAAAATTAGATGCTCTCGAATATGTGCATTTCATTGTCAAGCAAACACATTTGAAGCTGCAATTATTTATAAGTAAATTCAATATTTTGTAAGGGTAAGTATAAAAAAGAAATATTTCACAGAGATATTTTCTTCAGGAGAAATGTTACTCAAATGTAGTGACAAACGTAAATGCTACTTTAAAGTTCTCTAAATAAAACATTTCACCAATCACACACACATGAATTGAGGAGACGTTGATTCTTCATCGATTCACTTCAATTATTCCTGTACGAGTTCAGCATTCATGTCTTTGAGCGACACGATTCACTTAAAAAGTTGTGATTAAATACGTTGTAGTTACATTAGAACATTTAGTTCTTGAGTAAACAAATGCAAGCACACCATCTCGTCTCCTGGAAAGAGAGAGAAAAAATCTACGTTTAAATAAATATATATTTTTGATATTTTTTTTCCAACTAAATCTTAGTATAAACAAAATTACACGCTCTTAGTATAAAAAAGTACCTAAAAATAAAATAATTCTCCAATAAAAATATTGCAAGATCCACCAAATTATCCTGGCATAGTAAAATATATTTTAATCTCGTAAGTTTAATTCCCACCGTAAATTTAAGTAGAATTCTTTGTCTGTATTCTTTTAGGTCGTACACGACCTAGAGTTATTCACATTAAAATTATTGTCTAATTTTAAGAACTTTTTGTGTTACTTTTAGTCTTAAGTAAAGCGCTATTTTTATTTATTTAATTACCCACAGAGACAATTTAAAAGTTTGAAATAATAGGATCAATAAACAAACTAGCCTGCATTAAACAGTGCTTGCACAAGAAACTCTTAAAAATAACATATATTTAAATGATTCTACGAAATAATTCCACTCTTTATTTCTTAAAGTGTGTCAAAAAAGCCTGTACCCAACGATTCCACAAAGAAAACGATATGAAACTGTGAAAAAGCGATCTACAATTTATTTTTGTAAAAACCTTAACAATAAAAAGATTACATTCAAAATGTTTAAAATTAATACGTATGTTTACTTTCCAGAATCCACCAGTTAATTCCTTTCAAGTTTCAAAAGTTCAGAAAAGTTGAGCAGACATCAGTAAGGACAATGCGGTAATTTTGAGTGCATGGTTCTTGATAAAAACGTAACACACCTAATTGTTTATACCATGAATTGAGATTAGGTCTTTAAAACTTTAAACATTTTTAAAACCTGTGATTCACTCCTAAACACAGTATATCACATGTGTTTAAATGCCTTATTTACATATTTTTGTGCCCTCTGTCTCTATGATTCTTTCATGATACCTCTACCAAGTTGTGGCCAAGATAAAAAAAATGGATCACAAGGAACATTATAAAGAATTAATATTGTTAGAAGCACTAACTTTACTTCCTAGTAGCTCAGTCTGCTGAGTCTCCCTCTTGAGATGTACATAGTTATAGTTACACATTCAGAGTAACCAATATTGGACAAATAATTATTTGTGAAATAAACAATTCGCAATAAAGTGTTGCCATTTTCCAATTTTTTTCCACGATATGTAGTAAGTCTCAGGTCAATGCTGCGCGTCTCACTGAAATTTGATTTTCGTCCGCGATTTGGGTTTATGTTTGTCTACAATTCATTTCTGAGTAGCAAATACTGAAAGATTTGCTGAGAAGATACTTTCGAAACTAATTTTTTGAACCTTTTTTGACTTATGAAGAAGAAATGATGCCAGGTACATTATTGTCTTTAGGACCTTTGGAAATTACAGAAATATGGTATCACTTTTCGTACTTGAAATAATTCATAAAAATTATGTCACGAAACGCAACAAAGTTAATCTGGTAATTCTTAGTTAAGACTAGTGAACAGTGACATATAAATTATTATTACTAAAAAATATAACAAAATAGGAATAACATTTAAATAAGTGAATAATAACACCCTGAAAAATTTACATTTATCTTTGTCAAAACAATACTTTTAGATAAGACATTTCACTAAGTATAAATGCGTTATAAGATTTGTATATTCTTTAAAAAGTGTCGATTAGTTAACAATTACATTATAAAAATATTAATTTTTAGAAGTTATTATTAAAATAATATTACCAATTTTATAATTTTCAATACGTTGAATAATACCCACTGCCTACATTGGTTATTTCTTAACAAATATAATTATTATTGAATTTGCAAACGATTGTGTGAAAAAATATCTTTAGAAATAAAAATATCGGGCATTTAGAAATGTCTAATTACAAGATAATTTACGACAAAAACATATATTTATTAATTACATCAATAATTTAACTACAAAAATTAATTACTTACCAAACTGACGTTTAACACTGTATATCCTTGAAATATATTTTATGAAGAAACATCGCTGCAGGTTTTCTGTACCAAAAATTTCTTGTAGAAGGCCAAATAATATTTTGAATGAGGAATAATGAAATTTTCCAGAATGTTGCGTGCAGTAGTCAGCAAGGACGGCATGGCACGTAGGGAGCACATGGTGAACAGCATGGTCCACAAGGAGGACATGGTGGGCATGGGGCACATGGAGGTGGGCATGGAGGGCATGGTGGGCATGGAGCACATGGTGGTGGACATGGTGGCCTCGGTGGGCAAGGAGCACATGGTGGTGGACAAGGAGGATATGGTGGGCATGGAGCACATGGTGGTGGGCAAGGTGGCCTAGGTGGGCATGGAGCACATGGAGGTGGACAAGGAGGATATGGTGGGCATGGGGCACATGGTGGTGGGCAAGGTGGCCTAGGTGGGCATGGAGCGCATGGAGGTGGACAAGGAGGATATGGTGGGCATGGAGCACATGGTGGTGGGCAAGGTGGTCTAGGTGGGCATGGAGCACATGGAGGTGGACAAGGAGGGTATGGTGGGCATGGGGCACATGGTGGTGGGCAAGGTGGCCTAGGTGGGCATGGAGCGCATGGAGGTGGACAAGGAGGATATGGTGGGCATGGGGCACATGGTGGTGGGCAAGGTGGTCTTGGTGGGCATGGAGCGCATGGAGGTGGACAAGGAGGATATGGTGGGCATGGAGCACATGGTGGTGGGCAAGGTGGCCTAGGTGGGCATGGGGCACATGGAGGTGGGCATGGAGGGCATGGTGGGCATGGAGCACATGGTGGTGGACAAGGTGGTCTAGGTGGGCATGGAGCACATGGTGGTGGACAAGGAGGGTATGGCGGGCAAGGGGCACATGGAGGTGGACAAGGTGGCCTAGGTGGGCATGGGGCACATGGAGGTGGGCATGGAGGGCATGGTGGGCATGGAGCACATGGTGGTGGACAAGGTGGTCTAGGTGGGCATGGAGCATATGGTGGTGGACAAGGAGGGTATGGCGGGCAAGGGGCACATGGAGGTGGACAAGGTGGCCTAGGTGGGCATGGGGCACATGGTGGTGGGCAAGGAGGGCAGGGTGGGCATGGAGTACAGGGTTGGCAAGATGGCGGGCAGCATCTTGGCATGTTGGTTGAGTTGCATGATCTGAAAAATATTGAATAAATGCGATAGTTTCTACTATGGTATGTCTGTATCCTTTAATTTTGTAAATTTTTCGTCACATTATAATATGAAAAGTTCTTAATATTTTTTAGATTATATTGCATGATAGGATACATAAGTATGTCCTTAGAATGGAGAAAAAATACTTTCTATAATACATTTTTTTTCAAATACATTAAAAATATAAATGAAAACCTTTTTTGCAGTATTATTTTAACTTTTTTAGATAACATTAAACTTAAAATAATGAGATAGATGAACATGTAAGGTTTTCTAACCATTTAAAATCACCTATAGAACCCAAAGGCTCGAATTTTGGTTTAAAATTTTATAAATAATCTAACTTATGTAAGAAATTTATTTGATTTAAACAAACTATAAGTGTCTTCAATAAATTACTGACAACTAGAATATAAAACCCCTCGAAGGTGCAAAAAATTAAATTTGATAATATAATATAGGCCTAAATATATTTTGCTAAGTTTAAAGAACTAAAACACGTTTGCATGCCGGATAACTATATATCTATGACTGACTCATGTATGTATACAGACAACCACTACTTGCTAAATATATCTTATTCATAACAACTGTTTCAAGTAATGGCAACCAAATGTAGGATTACAAAATTTGGAGGAAAAACATTATATCCTCCAAAATATTTGGAAATCTTAACCGAGAAGTTACGTTAGAGACAGGTCTGACCTGGAAAGCTCTTGACATAAGATCTCCAAAAAAATTACTGAAGGCAGATTTATTTAAATAAAATAAATGTATTTTTTGGCCAGTTGAGCAGAAACTCTAATATTTGGTTCCCACTGTTGCCATTAACGTTCAAGTCGTTTACGGTTGATTGCCACAGGAACTAGTTCCGTGAGACTTTTCCAGATAACGATTCTGGCAAACATCTTATCGACAGTTAGACTATGTGTAATCAATTGAAATATCTCTTCAAATGATGGCTTACAATGATGAAAGACAGGTTTTAAATTTTGGGTTGAAGTCAAATACTTTAATGGAAATCCTAAGTTATCAACTCTGTCGATGCTGTGTGCAAGGACCAGTGAAAATTCAGTTAACTCCAACGCCATTTTAACATTAGCTTTAAACAGAAAATTAAAAATGCCAATGGCCTCGAAATTCTGGAGACTTCATCGTTCTTTGGCTAAAGATGACGAGAAGGCCAGTAACAGGTTACGGAACAAAACTGTCACCCGATATAATTTTTTTTTTAAATTGAATAGAAATAATCATGTAAATTTACGTATATTTGTAATTTTTACATGTACTCGGAAAATGCTTTATTACTACAAAATAGTGTTTGCAGTTATACTGGATTCGTATTCTTACCAGGGAAATTTATAATTTTGTTGCCCTAGTTTGTACAATAGTTACAGTTATATCTGTGAACCTTTCTCTGAATATCTTTCCAGTATTTACTGCAAACATAATAAGTACGATACGACTAAATAAAGACGAATTTTTGGATATCCTATTATCTTTACCACGGTTTAACAAATTTTGCTTAAATGAATCAATTAAAATATAAAATTATGCGCCAATTTTCGTAAGAAATACTCAGTATTATCTCAAAGAAACGTATTTTACATATGTAAAAATAACCATAGCCATGTGTTGTAGAGACGTACAATATAGATATGTTGATAATTTTTTTTCTTTGCGCAGCACGGGTAGAGTCGTCGACTTCAAGAGAGCTTGTCATGCAAGTCGAGAAGGTTTGATCTCATCTATGCTATGCCTATAACTATGAAAACACTACGAGTAGCTTAGTTGTCACCCACTGAGACCGATCGCGACATTTGCAGGCAAGATCGCCACTTGTGATCTCCTGACTGCAAAGCCTAGAGCGCTGAAACAAGTTGCCAATATGAGAATGTTCGTAAAGTGAGAGGGTAGAAATGATAATTCTGTCTATTGATTGCGTACATATTTGTGGTGGGTAACCAAAAAACTTTCGGCGATAGCTTATTTTAATCCTTGTATAAATCTTAAACTGTGGAAGACTACAAACCCTTTAGACAACGAATGTACAAACAAAAATTTTGTTGGGGTAAAAATATCTAGAATAAATCCATTGGGTAATTTTTTCTTTTCAAAATACCATTCATAAATATACAACTTGAACAATGTTTTAATGTTAAAGATTAGTTTTTAATTAATAATATATAAAAAAATAATGTGAGCAATCTATGTATTTATAAATGCAAAACTATAATAAGTATAACATATTTTTTTTCAGTTAGAATTATTTTCAGAAATGTATCTTTGATTCCAGCTTTCCTTACCCGGTCTTGACGTTGTTCATCATGGTCACGTTCACAAACAATTTGTCATACTTCCGAAAATAATTTTTTTTACAATTTAGCGACCAAACGTGCCGTGCAACGGTCGTACAACGGTCATAGAGCAAATAAGTTCGTGTTTGCTAACAAACACAAAAACCAAATGTTTGCTGTGTGGCATGGAGGAGGAAATAATTGCAAAAGGGAAATACATTAAGCACGAGAAATTTTATATGTGAATCCAGTCTCATGGTAGACTGCACAATTCCCATTGCTTGAGACAGGTAAATTACACCAGGGGTCCTTTAAACATGTTTTCACAAACAAGCAATGCTTTTGAAAATTATCAACTTAAACGTGATGAACTTTCTTACTTAACAGTGATGCGAAACATTTAACATCAGTAACGAGCATATTCGTAGTAACTAAGAATTCGAAATTCGGACAAGAAATTTAACGTAGAATTCTTTAAAATAATGCCGAGCTTGATAAAAGCGTGGACATTTTGTTTTCAACTACATTTCTGGACGCGAATCAGTCGAAGCTTCTGCACCCACAACTAGGATTCACTCCTGGATCAGCTACGTCACTTATCGAATCATCGATATGCAGACAGAAATTTTAAACAATATAAATAAGGGGCCTCGTAAAAGAAAAAAAATAATAGAAAAAATTACTAAACCGGTTTTTGACCTGATTTTCGACAAGAAATTTTATCAGAACTTGCCCATTTTGATAAAATTAATTAAACAGTTAATACCTCAATGTTTTCCTTTGTCTTTGTGAATATAGGTTCTCAAAATCTGCCACAGATTGCAGCACCGCGTTTGTTAGACATTTCCGTTCCATGACTTCGGTCACATTCACATAATTACTCCTGCCAAGTACCGTATACCGAAAGCTAAGTTATTACAATTCAAAATCTTGGAAGACAAATTCAGTTAAGGGATTAAGTGATTTAAGCCCAGAAGTAAAATACAAACCAAAAACATGTTGGTGTTCTATGGTGGAACATATTTCAAACTGGGCTATTAAGGTAAATACATGTCGATAGATTATATATATAGTATAGATAATACTTTATGCACATTATAAATAATGTCTACGTTTTACTAAAACATTAGTACAGAGTAAGTACTAAAACATTGAATATTAATGTTTTTTACCGCTGCTAACTTACCGTTTTGAAAACAATATTTTCAATATATTCGTTTCTTTACATTTTTAATAATGTCTCTGAAATGATATCTTTTTTTCTGATATTGTTTCTTTACAGTTTTAAGATTATTATTACATTAAATGGTGTTACGTATTTAAAGAAAGTTTAGAATTTCAACAGCATTTTCAATAAGCACGAGGTGATTGGCCACTGCCTCGGCGGAACGCCTTTCAAAAATTCATACAATTTAATTGTTTGAATAATTTGAGCGTCCGGCCCGTTGAATCATGGAAATTGCAATGGAATTCCCTGACCTTCAAATGTTCGAGAGGACTTGTTTCTTCGACCTTCAGATGGGGGACGAGGAATTAGTTTCGATGCTGATACCGCAACATTCACTGAAGACCAAATACATCTCACAGGCAGGCAGTTTTCAAGCATTACCTAGTCAGGGAACAAGTTCTCGCCTTTGACAGATTGGAGAAGCTGGCAAAGGATACATCCAGCCAGAGCGACAGGCATCCACAACAGAAGTATATGCCCATGTACCCCCCCCCCCCAGTGGCAACGTGGCAACACAGAGCACCTGAAAGCCGATGTAAGTACCGCTGACTGGAAGTTTGCTAAGTCAGGCAAACAGGGCAAGTCAATTCCAGAAGATTAACAACAGCTTGGATACTGGCTAGAATGACTCGTGGGGCAAGATGAGACAAGTTGACAGCGAGGAGAAGATGGTCATCTTCTAAGTCACCAGCCCAACTGCAAGAACCAGTATGGGTCTGACCAGGAGCAGCTGCCTCCCATGATGGAATACTATGGTGAGGGCCACAGCACCAGCAACAACTGCAACAGCAGCAGCTGCAGCACCAGTAGCTTCAGCAACTACAGCAGCAACAGTTGCAGATACCTGTTGAAGCCTGAACTGTTTCTGTAGCAACTAGTTCCACCATGTTTCCCCACCTACAACTTGCTACCACCTGCTGAAGCTTTTCCAGTGCAACAAAGCAAAGAGTACTTCGAGCGTCAAGCACCGATATCACTTCAGCATCAGTGTCATTATCAAGCAATGATTGGAAAATGCAGAGTGCATCCTTGGCTGATCAAGCCAAGCAGCAAGAGTTAAACTAGAAATGATTGATGGTGTACTACCCCGATAGTCAATCCTGAGACCAGACAAGGTGTTAGATTTATGCATGCCTTGTAACAACTGTGAATCTTATCGAGTACACCTCGCAAACGTTTTGCTGAAGAAAAATGAGAGGAATTTATCTACAGTGAAAGCCAGTAAGACATCCTACCTCGCTTAAATAGTGTGTCCTGAAGTGCAGTTGAAAACGAATGGACAGGAAATCATGTATATTGTTATAAAGTGATGCTGAGGTTACATGCATCAATGAAGATTTTGTAAATTTTGTAAAGCATCTCAAATGAGTTGGCAAGAAGCTATATGTGATCCCAGACCTATGCATTAAGATCATTGGTGTGACATCAAGATCCAGCCCAGTGATGAACTGGCAAGTGTTATGTACATTAGCGGCCTATTAGGTGTCACGGTCATCAGAGTACTAGTGGTGAAATGGCTAGCTGAGACCCCTATCCTCGGCACTGATTTCAAAATTGAGATTAACGAGAAGCTTGACAATATTTGAGTGTGCTTGGCAAGGAGAGGAAGCAGTAATGGGAGGGTGGTGACAAATTGACACTAATTGAGATTTATGGGGGTGACTAAATGACCAAAATAGGGTTTTTTAATGGGGTGAATACGGGTGGTGACAGTGAATGACTAATTGAGATTAATGGGTTTTTAATTAGACCAATGTGTGCTCCAGAACATACATGATCTCCCTAATAAATTTCTCAAGACGTTTATTCTCTCAAATAAAGTGATTAAACTCTAAGTAAATTACACAGAACTGACAAGGGCCACCAGCGGCTATTAGTTTATTAAGAATGCAGAAAACCAATTTCAAACCGTTGTGAGGTTAGATGTCCTTAATACTAGGATCCTTTACTAACTCTTCTGCTCCTATATCTTAGCCCAAATCTGGGCTGACTTTTTTCTAATTAATTATGCAAGAAAATCTCACTACTTTAAATACAGCCTGAGAGTACTATGAGTATTTTTATTACCATAGTCAATGGATTAGGTTTTTTAATGTCAGAGTTAAGCTTCGTTTGCTGAAGAAGGCCTTACGGTAGTTATCGCCTTTTAACGATGGACTGATGCCGTAATTAGGAACACTGTGCCAAAACAATTATATAATTTTTCATCCTAATACAGTCATAGGTCTTAAATATGGCATCATAATGGTACTAAAAATTCTGTAATTCAGTACCAATCAAGCCGCTACTTTTATTATGTGTATCCTGTTTTCTCAGCGGGTAATACTTCTCATCTTAGGAGTATATTTCTGTAGTGAACTTTTTATACGAATAAGAACAGCACTCATTAGGTATTTTTCATTCTAGAGAGTAATATAATGACATTTTTTTTCATAACACTATTTAAATGTAAATTAACTCCTCTCTGGTATTCATATTATTTAGTCCGTCCACTTGGTCGAGAGGCTAGCGTGTTTGGCAGGTGGGGGAAAAAGGCCCGGGTTCGATTCCCGGCCAGGGAGGGGATTTTTCAAAACTTCTCCCTGGGTTCAGAAGTGTGAGTTTGTGATGGCCCTTTCACTTTCATCCCGTGGAACGCAATGATAAACCAAGGCGTATTCTTCTTGCCTTGGCGAGTACAGGGAAATCCCGGCTGTCATCAACGTCTCGATTGTCTGTTCTCGCGGCGCCTAATAATGGGTAAATCGACTTATAATAATCATTCATATTTAATATATTTTGGTTCGATATTCCCGAAAAAAAAAATATTTATGTGGCCAAGCCTTGGTCCTCCATCCAAACGAGCCAGATTAAAGAACTTTCACCAAAAAAAAGGAAGTTTGTGTGATAATAGCTACACACAATTTTCTACGATTATTGTAAAATACAAATATATTATTCATTTGAACTTAAGATGAACGGTATTAATATAGTATTTAGGAAAATAACTTTTTAAAATATGACTGATCAGTTAATTATTTTATAAATTTGGTTCTTAAAATATTATTTAAAAGAATAACCAGTTATGACCAAGAATAATTGTCAAATTTTTGGAATTCAGTGGTAATTTTTTAAAATAATTCTTAGTACCAAGTCACATATGCTTCCTTAACATTTTTTTATTTATAGGCCAAAATGTTTTTCGATAATCCTGGGAAATAAGAAAAAATATATTAAAGTGAAAAAATGTTATGTCATGATAGGTAAATAATTACAATTGTTTAATACATAAGCAATAAAATAAAAAATACTCGATCCAAATTTTAATAAAGAACTCCTACATTACGTTGGTAAACTAAAATAAAGGAAAACTCTTTTTAACATAAATTTTTGTATATTTTAATGATGTATGGTAAAAACCAATAACAATTACGCCTTTCTCGTAAAGAAAACAAGGAATATGCTCAGAAAAATGATATACAGCATTAGTAATATGGATTTAACAGAACACAAATTTCATATTCACGTGTGACTCTCGTTAAATATTCTGTAACAAACAGTCAAGATGCCAAAAATGAAATATTTTTTAACATCTACGGCATGGACAACCACACTGAAAAGGCCGAAAACATGGTGGACATGGTGAGCATGGCATACAAGGTGGGCAAGGTGGGCAGGGTGGGCATGCAGGTGGGCAAGGGCACGGTGGAGGTGGTAAACACAGTGGTGGCCCTGGTGGGCAAGGCGGGAAAGGCGGGCAACAAGGTGGGCAAGGTGGGCAGGGTGGGCATGCAGGTGGGAAAGGGCACGGTGGAGGTGGTAAACACAGTGGTGGTCCTGGAGGGCAAGGAGGGCAGGGCGGACAACAAGGTGGGCAAGGTGGGCAGGGTGGGCATGCAGGTGGACAAGGGCATGGGGGAGGTGGTAAACACAGTGGTGGTCCTGGAGGGCAAGGAGGGCAAGGCGGACAACAAGGTGGGCAAGGTGGGCAGGGTGGGCATGCAGGTGGACAAGGGCATGGCGGAGGTGGTAAACACAGTGGTGGTCCTGGAGGGCAAGGAGGGCAAGGCGGACAACAAGGTGGGCAAGGTGGGCAGGGTGGGCATGCAGGTGGGCAAGGGCATGGCGGAGGTGGTAAACACAGTGGTGGCCCTGGTGGGCAAGGTGGGCAAGGCGGACAACAAGGTGGGCAAGGTGGGCAGGGTGGGCATGCAGGTGGGCAAGGGCATGGGGGAGGTGGTAAACACAATGGTGGTCCTGGAGGGCAAGGAGGGCAAGGCGGACAACAAGGTGGGCAAGGTGGGCAGGGTGGGCATGCAGGTGGGCAAGGGCATGGCGGAGGTGGTAAACACAGTGGTGGCCCTGGTGGGCAAGGAGGGCAAGGCGGACAACAAGGTGGGCAAGGTGGGCAGGGTGGGCAAGCAGGTGGGCAAGGGCTTGGCGGTGGTGGTAAACACATTGGTGGCCCTGGAGGGCAAGGTGGGCAAGGCGGACCACAAGGTGGGCATGGTGGGCAGGGTGGGCATGCAGGTGGGCAAGGACGTGGTGGAGGTGGACATGATGGAGAAGATGTTCTGCAACAAGGTGAAAACGTGCAGGGTTGACATGGTCTTGCGCAAGGAACACACGGTGATCCTGATGTCCCGTTAAGTCCAACACTTTTCGATCCTGGTGAGCAGCAACAGCTGTAAGCAAAAAATATTTCACTTCAAATAATAAACTTTAATAGTCAATTAAGTATAATTATTGGTGAATTCCTAGAGAGGGTGCTCATCAAAATTTTTATTTAACTAATCAAATTCCGAAATTAGTATTGAAAATTTTTACTAAGTGTGTACACAGGGGAGGTTAGGGAATATATAACCTGAAAATCCTAAGAAATCCTAAACAATTATCATTCCCACCTAAAAAATGAAAAAAAAAATTGAAAGATAACTGCAAGCAAACATATTTTATCCCCTCCTCAGCCTCCCCCCTCTAAATTGATATCTGCGTATGTTATTGATTACTAATTGTCCAAAAAAAGCCTTTTGGTATTTTAAGTGTCCTAATCCATCCTAACTGTTCATACAAAGTACAGTATTTTTAATGTAGACGAACTAACCTAAAATACACTATCGTTTACGCCATTTAGCAATATTATTAAATGAATATAACATAAAAAACAGTTTACACTAAATTACAGTATTTTAATTGAAGACATCCTTACCTAAACTATTGTTCACACCAATTTTTAATATTTAATAAAAATAACTTCACCAAACGTCCACACTAATGTACAGGATTTTAAATGTAACAATCCTAACTAAAACAACCATTTACACGATTTATAATATTTTTAATTAACATTATCTAACTTAACCAACTGCTCAAACGTTTTAACAGTCTTTATAATTTAACCTACACAACCTTACCCCAAAAATATTTCACATTATTTTACATTAATTCAAACGAAGATAACCTAACTTAACCATCCTTTCACACGTTTTAACTATGTTTTAAATGTATCCAACCTAACATAAACAATTTCTCACATCATTCTACACTACTTTAAACGATGATAACGTATATTTTAGATACGTATATTTTAACACATATTTTAACAGTTTTTAAAATGTAGACAACCTAACTGAACAAACTGCTCAAACGATTTAACAGTGTTTTAATGTAACTAACATAACCTAACTACCTGTACACAATAGTAAAATATTTGGAATAATACAATGCAATTTTGAAGAATCGTTAAATATAATAACAGGAACTCAAAAATGCTATTTTCAGAATTAACTTTTATATTTTTATAAGAGCTATGACTCTATAAAATTATATTTTACCTTATTACCACCAAGTTTTCTGAACCTTTCTGTTAATCAATTTATAGATTTAGCCATGTTTTTCTGTGCATAGGTTGATTAATCTCTCTAACCTTTTTTTAATCTCTTGTGGATGCAGATCAGTATTATTTATTTTTAAACTATATTATTGGTAAAATAAAATTTTTCAAATAAAAATAATTTATATCTGTTTATAAAAAAACCTTAATTATAAAACAGTTTTAACTTTAATGTCTCTGTTTGTGTAAATTTTGATGAAGTCTTTTCAATTTGAAAAGCACCAATAATCTTAAATAAATGTATGTTTAAACACAGCTTTTTTATCGAGGATGAAATATTTTGTAGAAAATGTTAAACGAGGTGATATTTTTACATAGTTTGGAGCTTTTAATGTCGAAAAATAGCAAATTACGGAACACAGATACATTTTTTCAAAATTAAAAATGCTTTTTCCAAATAGTAACGATGTATCCTTTACAAATAATGCTTTAACCAAAGGATTCTTCAGTTTTCAGACTACATGCAGTGAGAAACTAGGCGCCAAAGGACGTCCATATTGTTTCGACGCCAACGCAACCTAGTGTATCAACAGATAAATACTTTTGTTTTGTCGGTCAATTTACTTTCCCTCCCTCTATTTTCAGGCAAATTCGTAATATTTTCAAAGAGAAAAAAATTTCTCTAGGTACTTTTACAAAAGAATCCTTTGTAAAATAATTTGGAAAGTTAAAGTTTGTAATTCTACAATAAATATATAACTTATTACAATACATGCCTTTTTTTCGCAAATACGGTTTTCGAGATCAAACTATTTCTTACGAAAATTGGCAGACAATTTCATATTTTAACTGATTTTCTTTAAGCATTATTTTTTTGAATCATGGGAAAGATAATCGAGTAGTAAATAACTTGACTTTATTTTTTATTGTGCTTATTAATGTGCACACACAATTAATAACTGACAAGCTAAAAATGGAATGGTCTACAAATAGCTTTAATATTCGAGGTACTGCGACAGCACAAAACATAAATACCCTGGTAAGTACCCGAATCTAGTATTATTAAGAACACTATTTTGTTTGTCATTCAGTTGTTTTCACGTAAATCTAAAATTTTACGAATATCTGTAAGTTTCCGTGAATGTTCCTTTTCCATTTACAATAGTAAAATTACAGTGTACATTAAAATTATTCATTTGGCATTAAAATATAAACATAAGTGGTTGTAGCCAGCAGGTAACCGACTAAGAAAGAGATTTATTTTTACTAAAAGATACGCCAAAAACCTCTCAAAATAACAAGGATGCATGAAAGGTAGTGAGCGACTAGTTCTTTCACGAAACGATGCGTCGGTTATTCTGTGATGATACTTGAAACTATTCAGAATGTCAGCTGGTTGACAACATTTTATGTTGCAGTTTTTAAGTATCCTTTAGGTTAAATGATCCTTTAAGGACCATTATGTTAATTTAGGTACAATACTCCACTTACCAAATGCTATGCTTCGTAGCCAAGATTTTAAATGCTTGTATATATATATATACATATATATATATATATAAAATCAATTGCCGCATGTATGAACTATCACCACTTGAGAAATGCTCAACCGAAATGGTTTTTTTGTGCCATAAATCCCTAAATCGAGAGATTATTGTGCAACTGCAACTCTTGCACGAACACAATCAACATGTAAAATTATTCAAGACTGCACTAAAAGTTATGCCTTCAGATAATCACAAAATAGTGATCAAAGCAGATTAAAGACCAGCAGGCGAACATGAAGGACGCTTCAATACACCGACGTTAAATTAAGTTTTCATTGAGGTTGTTGGCGACAATTTGGTGTCTCGCGACATTGTGAGTCGACGGCGTGATGGTAACCTTCAGCGTATCTGCGAAACCTGTCGTTCATATGATGCATTACAATACCCGCTGATTTTGCCGAGGAGAGGATGGGTAGAATTTTTTTTAACAAAATGATTAATCCATTAGCAGGTAAGTAACATTTTTGCTATTCTTTTTTTTAACAGATTCCTATTAAAAGATCTGTGTTTATTCAGCAATTTTGTTAATAATTGTTTTAAAAATATATTCCTAACTAAAATAATCATTTTTTGTCAGTATGAATAATTCATTAACATGCATTTATCAATGTTAATCACATGTTATTTTTTTTCAATGCAATTCCTTACTTAATTTCATTATTCATTTACACGCCAAGAAATAAACAGAAATGTCAGCTCGATGTATTTTTAAGCTTACGGTTTGATGATTCGTCGAAACGAGGACAATCAAATATTGAAATGCCGCATATTGTTTCATCAGTTCGCCGTTGATATGTATGCCAAAATCGAAACGTAACCAATGACATGCATACGATTAAATCAGCAAAAATTGCGTTCGGAAGAATACATGCATCTGCGCGATGCCATGAATGTAGATGGAAATGCAAAAAAAAATGACGGCAGACCTACCATTTTGCCAGCGACTTATGTTGGAAGCCCGATGCACATGCACGAATACGCGCAAGACGAAATTATCTACATGCCCCAATATCGTCGACCAGACTTATTCGTAACTTTCACTTGCGACTCAAAATGAATCTTAATAACACAGCTGGTTCCACCCGGTCAATCATCAAGCGATCACCACGACATTGCAGCACGAGTATTCTAGAGCAGAAACTCGAGTCGCTCACGGACTTCATTGTGAAGTATAATGTCCTCGGAGACGTGCTATGTTGGATGTATCTACTCTGTGGAGTGGCAGCAGAGATTTCGGCCTCATGTGAATATTCCCCTGTCGATGGTCGAGAAAATAAGACCGGTTGAAATTGCCGCCATAATATGTTCAGAAATTCCTGATCCTGATCCAGATCCAGAATTCTATGAAATAGTGACGAAAAATATTATTCATGGACCGTGTGGCGATCACAACCAGAAATCATCATACACGAATGAAAAAAACTAATTGTTCCAAACATTATTCACGTGTTTCGTTTGCTGACACAATCACACGCAATTACGGTTACCCCCTGTATCGTCGTCACTCTACAGAGGATAACGGCAGAAGGATAACGTTGAAAGTCAAACATAAGGACATTGTAGTCTACAACAGCTGGATTGTTCCATATTGGCCACTGTTTCCATAACATTCAAAGCTCATTGCAATGTTGAGTACTGTAATTCTGTAAAGTCAATCAAGTACATTTGCCAGTACGTCACGAAAGGAAGCAACATGACTATATTTTTTATTGCAGCTCCTGATACCAACGATAAAGTTTCTCAATATCAGATGGGAAGGTATGTCAGCAGCACTGAGACAGTTTGGAGGATCTTTCCATTTTAGATACACGAAAGTCATCCCACTGTGGTCCCTTTAGCTGTGAACCTGGAGAATGAACGAGTTTATTTCACGGCAGCAAATGTAGCGCAGAGAGTTGAACGATCACCAGCGACAACGCTGACAAGCTTCTTCGCAACATGCGCAAATGATCCATTTGCAAGACCACCGCTTTACTCGGAGATGCCGAGATATTTAGGCTAACATGGAACGTATCATCCAAAAAAATTCCAACTTAGGAAACACGGAAAGCCTGTTCCTGGATACATTAATATACAAAGAAAATATGGCTTAACACATTTTGCATGGAGTGAGTAAAACAGTGAATCCCGCCCTTGAATTTAACTCTGAAATACACAACGAAGCGTTGATTTCTGTAGAGGATTTGTGCATGATGATGCCCCGTAAAATGTTTAACCAAATAGGAATCCCAGAGCCAAAACTCCTCATGCACTATGCATTCAATCGAGAATTTGAACGAGAACGGCAATACGATAGAGATGCTTTGAGTCAATCAGTGCGAACAAAGCTCCCGCTTTTGAATCAGCAGCAGACAACCGCGTACGACACATTGATGATAGCAATCAACGACGGCTACGGAGGAATCTTCTTCCTCGATGCACCCGGCGGAACTGGCAAAACGTTCCAAATATCATTGATTTTTACTTCGATTCGCGCACAAAGTCAAATAGCACATTGTTAGAAGAAGGACGAACAGCTCATTATGCAACCAAACTGACACTGAATGTGCAAACGATGTGCAACATTGCCAAAAATTAATTAATGACGAAAGTACTACATCATTGCAAAATAATAATTTGGGATGAATGTACGATGGCGCAAACGAGAATTCGAGGCACTCGACCAAACCTTGAAAGATTTGCGCAAAAATCAGGACTTATTTGGAGGTACTATGATTCTTCTGGCCGGCGATGTTCACCAAACGCTGCCAGTCGTTCCAAGATCAACCATTGCTGATGAATTAAATGCTTGTTTGAAGTCATAGAATTTGTAGAGATACGTGAAAACTCTCAAGTTAAAAAAAATATGCGCGTCCTTTACAAAATGAAGAATGGGCGGAAGTGTTTTTTACAAACAGTTATTAGACATTGGCAATGAAAAAAATTCATATTGATGCTTCCAATGGCGTCATTTCGTTTCCAAATACACAACGTCAAAAAAAAAAAAAAAACACGAATGTGTTTCCGAATATTAGTAAAAATTACAAAAACCATGTTTGGTTGAGCGATGAGCCATTTTATCACCGAAAAATGAGGACGTAGACGATTTGAACTTAAAAATTCAAAGTTAAATCGCTGGCCAAATGCATTCATTTTAGTCGATCGATTCCTTTACCGATCCAGATGAAGTCACCATTTATCAAATTGAATTCCTGAATTCATTGTGTGACTAGGTCTCTGGCCAAAATAGGGTTATGCCTTTGAAACTTTTTTTATATAAAAAAATTATCTTAGTTTACTTATTTTTTTAAAATATTTTTTTAATGTCAAAATGTTTTTATATTAAAATTGTTGGTATAATTTTTTAATAAAAATTATTTATCCCAGCCTATTTACAGAGCCGGTGCAAGGTAAATTGACGCCCTAGGACCTAGGCGAAAAACCTTAATGCCCCGCCCACCCCCCCACCCCGGCGGACACCCAAAAAAATATTTTCCTTGCCTCAAAATACATCACGTAAGCCTAAGATTTTGTCAACAATCAAATGTAAGCAGGCTTGTGTTTTTTTTTTACTTTTTTACTTATTACTATTACAAATTAAAAAACAGGTCACCGTGGACTTTAAATAATTATTTATATCAATATAAACATTCCAAATTGTTACAAAAATCCATTTTCATCTAGTTTCAATAATCGTTAAACATATTTTATCAGCTGTTACGTGTCGTGCTGCGCCGCCCCCAGCTACTTGGCGCCCTAGGCGGTTGCCTAGTTCGCCTTTATGGACGCGCCGGCCCTGCCTATTTAATAACTTCTTGTTGTTTTTAATTCTATTTTATCTCTGGGTAGTTGCGCGAGAGTGCCGAGTAAGTTTCCTCGTGCAGGGAGTTTACGTGACAGTTGGCAATAAGGAGTGTCAGTTAACTGCCCTGTAAAAAAGACGCTGGCCGTAGTGTGTTGCGAAGTGACGAGCCATTCGGAGTCCGCGAGTCGAGGCGAGGTCTCGTTGTAGCAACTGTGCGCGCGGGGAGTCAAATGGACCCCCGACTGTTGGAGTGTACAAGGTCATGCCCGGGCGCGGTGCAGAAAATTTCACGAGACTTTGAATTTCGAACGATTAGCCTCGAGCACGTTTGTTCGGCTTTCGGGGACAGGTCAGACATATTAATTAAAAAGGTACCAAGAAAATTAAATGCCTTGTTTGAGATTAGTAACGAGTGTTTCTGCTGCAGCTGATGAGATAAATTGTGATTACAGCTGATCTGATTGTAGACGGTGGTGGTCTGGATAAACTAGAATTTATTTGCTAAGCGACTTTGAAGTGGCCAGAATGTTTATACAAATATGGTTACGCAATTTAATATTGTTGATAAAAATAAATTTTTGTATAAACAATCTTTTTTAATAGTTTAGTGTTATACCTATTTGCGCTTATTCTTGTAACAAATGTTTGCGTGTTACAATGAAATATTTGGGACTTTAAATTTTAATTCGTGTTCGTATGAAAACCAAGATTTTCGTAAAATATTGCGTCTAATAAAACAGAGTTATTATAATTAATAAAAATGGTTTTCGATTCTATAAAATGCCCACTTCGACAGCGTAATGTATTTCTCTGTTTTTTAAGGATGTGTTTTTTACATTATTTTTCTTAACACTTGGGCTGAGTTCATGCGCGTATTTTTGGTATCATGCTGGAGTTTGTTTGAGATTCTATTTCAATAAAACCAGCCGGATGTTGAGTTTGTGTTATCTACCAGGAGCAGAGGGTAGGTACCACAATTTTGATTTAGCAGGAATGCCCACGCACAATTTGCAGCTCAAGGTAAGTTCGGTGATAATCATGCTACGCAATCTGAACCAACGAAATCTACGCAATGGAACAAGACTCGCTGTTAAGAAACCGATGAAAACGTAATTGAAGCAAAGGTTAGTGTAGGAAATTTCAAAGGCGAGGATGCTCTAATTCTAATCTGATCCCAACCGTCTTGCCGTTTCTATTTAAGCGTGTCCAGTTTCCGGTTCGCCTTGCATTCGCAATGACGATTATTAAGTCACAAGGCCAATCGTTGGAAGTGTGTGGAATAAACATTGAAATGCAATGTTTTTTTTTTCCCAATGGCCAGTTGCACGTGAATTGCTCCAGAGTCGGTATACCATCGGCACTATTCGTTTTCTCTCCAGGCGGAAAAACAAAAAATATCGTTCATTATCAAGAGTTGCGATTAACGCTTTAAAACACCAACAAATCATTATCAAAACAACTAATGCTGCATAATTTCATCATTTCATGAAAATTATTTTTTACTAATTTTTTTTAAATTTCTTTACAATAATTTAAGAAAAGATTCGGTTAGTTTAATCCATTCTCGACAAACTGACTAAAACCATAGAATAAAAGAGGCATTGCAACGCATGCCGGATAATTAGCTAGTTTATTATAAATTATTATATGAAGTGGAAATCATAAAGCACTTTTCTGTCATTAAAAAAAGGCTGTAGTCCCTGAAAATTCACATGTGTAGTCGTAGGAATGCGAGTGTTCTAGCCTGTACTGCTATCTTTATAATTTAGTTGTTTTTGTACTGTGTTTATACGGACTGTCTTCATTGTGACGTCCACTGCTGCCTGCCTGTTGTCAGAAATTATGTCTATGTTGTTTCGAGTAATTTATCACACGATTAGCTCTTCACCCTATGGTTTATTATGGTATTACTGACTAAATTCGCAATGCAATATTGCGTTTAATTTAATTATTTATATTTCCGAAAAAATTCATCCGGACTTAAATTTATTATCTGGTAAATGTTAGCATATTTATATAATCAGATTTTTTTTCTACGAACGAATGCACTTTAAAGACATATTAATATTGCATATGCATATGAATACAACATAAATATTGCAGACTTTCACGGCCGTTGTCTGAAGTTGCTTGGCTTGTGGGTTGTAGCCACGTCAAAGGCGAAGATTTCACCGACGTTTCGGTCGACGTTGCAGTGGCCATCATCAGGGAGCTGTAACTGATCCCTATGGTAGCAAGTGCAACGTAGACAGAAACGTTAGTAATGTCTCTGCATTCTACGTGGCTATATTCCAGAAGCCAAACAACTGCAAGGACACAACATTTTCCGATACGTCTTAAATTTTATATTCTCAAAACTTAAAAAAGTAAAAGTGTTTCATAAAGACTTGTACCAAAGTGTGCTGTTGTTATTGACCCGAAAAGAGCTAGGAAACAGGTAAGGGTCCTACTCAAACAGACAGAATGTCAAAGACCTTAAACGTGGGATATTATAAAATAAGAGTTAGCGGTACTAGAAACTTAGCAAGAAACATGTGTTTACGTATAAACTTAAGATATTTAATAAAATGATAAAAGAAAGTAAGGACATGGAAAATGTGTTTCACACACCTAACATGAAAAAAGTTTGGAATGGGAACCACTTTATTTTTAATAAATTGCGCCCATCATGTGTTTACAGGTTAAAGAAAGGTTTGGGTCTAATTAAAGAAAAACTACTGGTACATTGCTGTAATTTTTTACACTTCATCAAAGTTTATTACGTTCATAATGTGTTATCGACAATGATTAACCTAATTTGAAGTAAAATAAGGAATTTTTACAAATATTTCATTTTCCTGTAAACCAATATTTTTGCTGGAAAATTTTAACTTTTCCTTGGCTCAACGTCATTTAAAATGTTTATGGAGTGTTGTAGAGACTAGCATAGTCATGTGACATATGCGTTCAACCCAACAATGGCCTAGGATGGATAACTGAGCGAAGACAATATTGTTTTTAATTTATACCAAATGTCCATCATCTGCTATCAGACACATGTAATTTTTGAATGAGCACACGTAATTTTTATATGATGGTGTTTGATACCACGTGAACAATCTCCATTTTCTCCCTATTTTGCTTAAGATTTTATTTTATTTGATTCTTATTCAAACATTCGTATCTCTCCAATTAATTTTTATAGTATCCCACATGGAATACATTTCGTCTACTACTTTCAAGGGACATTACAGCCCTTCCCTTCCTGTATGTCTGAACTCAATAGTCTTATTTTCAGGCAAATAATAACTGATCTAAGTTTGTGTGCACATTTATGGTACAAGTTTTATATATCTGAGCAGGCTAATTAATTATGATTTATCAAATACAAACTAAAGTTAAAAATTAGATAATTATATAAAGCTATAGAAACGTCTTGGTGACCGTTATCTCAAATAACGTTGCATATGAATTCACTAGTCCCGATTGTTTTAGGTAATAAATTGACGAAGGCAGCTAAGGTTTTTCAAAACATTACCAATTACTGTAGGCCTAAGCTACTAAGTTAAACATATTTAAATAGTGTCACCTTAAAAGTATATTGTTTTCTATTTTTATTTAATATTTGAACTGTTCAGCTTACGGGAAAATAAAGTGAAAATGTTCAGTTATTGGTTTGGTATTCGTCATGAATTTGTAATTATTTTTGTCCAAATTTATTTTTTGTCTAAAATAACTGTAGTTTAATGTACGTCTAATCAAATAAATCAGTGCACATATTAGCCTTTTTTTAGTTGTTTCTCAATATTTGAAAGCTCAAGGCGATTGAAATGTTTTTAAAATACATAAAATTATGTAAATTTTGTTCTTATGTTAGTAAATAAGAAAATTTGATATTTTGTAGATTTTTCGGGAAAAAATATTACGAAAATTACTGCTCTTAAGTATAAATTTTAATGGTAATTGTTTATCCATCACAGCGTCGTTTTTCAATGCCCACTGATTTATGAAAATATCGGTAGTGGGAAGACGTTTTTAATATTAGGACAACCACGAATAAAAAGTTTTTAAAAACGAGATAACAAAAATGCATAAATTAATTAAAAATCACAATAAATATTTAACACCAATTTTCATAATCTAACATTAATATTCATTGGTTTTTAATTTGTTTAAACAAAACGTTTTACTAGAATTCACGCCATTCATAACTACCACATTTAACTGAATTCAGTCGGAATAAAATAAAATACTCCATTTTGCGAGAGTTATAACATTTGAATGTTTTTTTACAGTATTGGAATTTTAAATGTCACTGACTTACAACAGCAAATTTTCCAAGACCTACTAACGAAACGAGAGTCCACTGATGTACAAGATAACGCAAGAGTTCGTTTAATAGCTTGAAAAGGAACTCTTTATAGATAGACTCGAAAAAAAGTCAATTTAAATTGAGTAATGTTCAAAATAAAATGTAAGTAACACATCAGCAAGGAATTAAATTTCTTGGCAGCCAAATTTATTTGCTATTAAATAAAGAGAAAAAGTGTGTGGGATTTCGTTCACATTTTGGTTTAAAATATAAACACATGGCTAGTACTGCACTCACAAACTAACTACAATTGTTTACTATAAATCAATGGTGGTAGTGAATTTTAATGATAAAATCATATAATATTAAAGTGAAATTCGGAGTTTATTACCAAATGTGCTTGCCTACCTGGCCTCGACTTCATTCAGTGCGTTTTTCAGCTTCTGTAAGGTGTTCGTTCTTCTCGAACTGGGACCTCGCCCGCTCGACATACATGGCGGGAAACCACTCATTGATTCACTTGCTATGAATTATGTCGATTTAAATGGCTTATATTCATATTTTATTGACAAATAACTTAAAATTTTTCGTAGGATGTTTTCCTTATTTGTGTAGTTGGTATACAAAGAAACAAAGTTAGGTTTGATTGGCAAAGAGAATACAGTGCATGGAAACTATCAAGGTGAAAATAATGGGTGCGTGAACTTACAAACGGGCGATAGAAGTTAAAATTACATGGCGTGGTTAAAAACTAACTTTAATTTTGCATGAAAATGATTAATAGATATAAAATAATAAGAAGACTAATGTGAATTATAAATATTGTTGGTAAATTATAAAACCATTAAAATAATTTTTTGTAAATAATCAGTATTAAATATTAATATAAACAAGTGTACAAACTTATTTATTTATTTTAATAAAATAATCGAGATAAATTTTAATCAATAATGTAAGTCAATAAATATGCCGAATGTTTATTATAAACTATAAGTATTAATTTATTATTAATTTATAATGTAATAATTTATAATTTATAAGGCAAACGAATTGTACATACGAGATCATAATCTCACGTATATAGATACATTGGAATATACACTTGAACAATTGTATAAATACAACTTCTATCAATAATATTCATAATAAATTAATGTTATTTTCTTAATTATAATAGAACAGTAGGTAGTATATATCAGTCACGAAGTATATGATTTAAAAGCACATAAAATTTTTTTATTTGTATGTAGATTTTTTTTCATCCTGTGGAAATTTAAATAAATGGTACGTGCACATAGTAAAAACCCCCTTTAATTATTTTTCAATAATGCGCATGAATAAGTGAAGATCACCGAAGGATTTGACAGGATTCCTTACGCTCAAAAGTACCGCGAACAAGCTTTGTAGTGCACTCTACTGGGCGGAAGCGAGTCGATGCTGCCCGGTGATCTTGTTTCGTGCACCGAGCTGGTCCTTTCACAAGCCGGAGATGAGCTCTACCCGGTCATCTGTTAACGCGCCGCGCAACAAAGGACCCGTTATCTGCCATTGTGCGGGCGTAATCCCGTCGTGAATGTGATGTCCGCTAATAAGACAGCAGGCGCACACAGGACGTTTCAGAATTCGTGGTACCTATACGTAGTTAGGGGGTGGTGGAACGCAACAAGACAGTATACACACTGGACGTTTCAGAATTCTTGGTATCTATACGTGGTTAGGGACTGGTGGAACGCAAACAAAACAGTATGCACACAGGACGTTTCAGAATTCGTGGTACCTATACGTAGTTAGGGACTGGTGGAACGCAACAAGACATTATACACACAGGACGTTTCAGAATTCGTGGTACCTACACGTATTTAGGAGGTGATGGATCGCAACAAGACAGTATACACACAGGACGTTTCAGAATTCGTGGTACCTATACGTAGTTAGGGACTGGTGGAACGCAACAAAACAGTATGCACACAGGACGTTTCAGAATTTGGGATACATACACGTAGTTAGGGGGTGATGGAACAAAACAAGACAGTATACACACAGGACGTTTCAGAATTCGTGGTACCTACACGTAGTTAAGGGGTGATGAGACGCAACAAGACGGTATACACACAGGACGTTTCAGAATTCGTGGTACCTATACGTAGTTAGGGACTGGTGGAACGCAAACAAAACAGTATGCACACAGGACGTTTCAGAATTCGTGCTACCTACACGTAGTTAGGGGGTACTGGAATTCAACAAGACAGTATACATACAGGACGTTTCAGAATCCGTGGTACCTATACGTGGTTAGGGGGTGGTGGAACGCAACAAGACAGTATTAAGACACGACGTTTCAGAATTCATGGTACCTATACATAGTTAGGGGGTGATGGAACGCAACAAGACATTATACACACATGACGTTTCAGAATCCGTGGTACCTATAGCCTACGTGGTTAGGGGGTGGTGGAACGCGACAAGACAGTATATACACAGGACGTTTCAGAATTCGTGGTACCCACACGTAGTTAGGGGGTGATGGAACGCAACAAGATAGTATACACACATGACGTTTCAGAATTCGTGGTACCTATAGGTAGTTAGGGGGCCAATGGAACACAATTGTAAGAGCACGTGTCGCCATAAATATTTATTACTTTTCGGAACGCAACCTTTAAATCGTACGAGGGCGCTTTACAGAAAAACGACATAACTGCGTAGCTCACAAACAGCCGTCGTCATCTGTGCTTGCGGAACTCCAACGAGATGGATGTGCACGTTATCCTAGAGAAGGCCTACACGCTCCGCACACACGGGCTTCCAGAAGGAAATGCGAAGGAAGCGCAAAAGGTTTCACCGAGAACATTTTCCAAAAGAGCGCGTGACAGATGCGGCAAATTTTCAGCGAAAAAAGAGATGTGTAACATCTGACCTCGGTTACGAGCAAATGCATTTGTTCTCACTTAGCAAATACACTTTTGTTACAGAACTTCGACACAACATTTCACGTAGAATTCTATAAAAGAATGCCGAGCATGGTAAATATACGCAAATAGTGTTTTCAACTAAATATTTTGGCGGAAAACACACGCAGTTTAAGCATCCGCCGGTAGAATTCACTGAGACGACTATCGAATCTTTCGATTTGTAGAGCGAAATTTTAAAACATAAAATAATACGGTTTTTACAAAAGCTAATAAGACTGAAAAAAACTAATCCCCGGCTTTGGACTTGATTTTCTACAAGGAACGTTTATAAAATGCTGCCCATCTTTTTAAAATAATTTAAACAGTTAATACTGTAAAGTTTCTTTTTGTGAACTTTGTTTAGCACCGCCCGCCACAGATGGCAGCACCGTCGTTACAAATTTCCGTTCTATGCGACTTCCGTCCCATTCACGAAATATTTCCCATGCATTGCCGTATACCGAGAGCTATAATTCTACACTTCAAAATAAGCTCGTTTGTGAATTGCAGTCGGAATGCAAAGTGTGCACTTTAATCATTCGTAACAACATTTTTTAAAATATAAATAAATTCGACTCACAACAAAATCTTAAACATTTCGTATTACCAACGTTTTTTTTTCCTTCTTCTTAGAAGTTGTATTATAAATGAGGCAGCGACAAAGAGAGATTAAGCTAATAAAACACGAAACGTATTAAAATTAATTTTAAACACTGTAGGTACCATTGTTTAAAGATCAATCAGAGATTCAAGAAAAATTTATAACCATCAATAAAAATTGTTAAGTACCTATTAACAAATATATACAGTTCGTTACATGAATTCGACTGCATCATTAATATTGAAAATATTTGCTACTAAAAAAAACAGCCGTTATAAAAGTAATATTTCATTGAGTACCTTTAACTTTTTTTCTTAAGAACAACATAATGGTTTTAGGTTAAATGCGAAAAACAATTGTTATAACGAACCATGTAAAAATATTTATAAAAGTGTCTGCATTGTGTACCTTCACAAAAATTTGTCTTACGGACCACATATTTTTTGAGGCAAGAAAATAAAATAAAAATCATACACCACTGATGTATAGATTGTTTCAAACAAAACTAAGATAACTTTAATTGTTTACTGAAAATAAGCAACTAAGACTGTGTCCTACTCGTGTTTTGCACTATTCGTAAATTCACACGAATAAAAAGATGGGACAGTGAACGAATTCTTTTTATCCAAAATATAACATTAGTTATTTTATTTATGTGAATACATTTAAGCAGAAATGGCGTAATCAGAATATTTAACATTTGATTGGCACGCAGCACGCACTTAAAGATACACAAAATGTAATATATAATGTATTTAACTATGTATAACCTTAAGAAATTAATTAAATAATATTTACTTTTTCATAAAGTAAAAATATTAGAAAAAAATATGAAGTACCATCTGCTAAAGATGGATTTTTACCTTACGCGTTTATTCACAGATGCTGGAGGTTATGGTACTATGGATATTATAGCTAACTCCAAACCTCTGGAGCTTTTTTTTTTCCGCTTCATATTGAAATGCGCTGAAGGCAGAAGTCAAACCACAACTCTCTCACTGCTTGAACGTGACGCCTCAGTGATCCGGAAATGCTGCGCGCGTAAAACACCCTTTGATCCAGTTAAACAAATAAAAATTGTTATTTGAATGTGATCTTTCATGTTCATACAACCGTAAGAGTTCGGTCGTTGATTCTCTGATCCTCGTTTTTAAAACATGACTTGTTTACTACATTTCTGTACATTCGTTAATGCTCATGAAAATAAAATGCTTTGACGGTGATTGCAGCACGTGATTTTTTTTTTACGAAGGAAAATGTCGGTGTAGGATTAAATTAATTTATCTAATGCGTATCTTTGGCGCTCATGCCACACAAAAAAAAAAGTAGAAAAGAACAGCCTGATGCAAGAAGCCTGTTGTGCAATTTGTGGAGTTTCCGGCGAACAGCTCCGCTAATAGTTTTCTGTCAATAACACGAGCCTCGCGCGGCAGTGCAAGCTTGTTTGGCTAAGTGAACGGGGAGAGGGGGGGTCGGCAGACACAGAAGGAGGAGGAGGTTAGTGAGTGTAGAAGTGGGGAGGAGGGGGAACCTAACCCCTGGCATGATCGGCGGGCGGGCGTGACCTGATTTGCCGCGCGCTGTTCTGTCGCTCCGCGCGGCGACGCCGAACCACAGTACACACGGACCGCGTCCTTAGCGGTTTCAAGTGGCTAGGTTAGTTTCTTCAAGTGTAAAGTGCAGCGGGAACCAAATTTCTAGCAAGACCTAAATGGATGCTAAATTCAGAACTGTCGCACAACGAAATTACTTTCATTTGCGAATATTTACTTGATGGGATAAAAAGGGCGAAATTTAAATATATAGGTTAGGTGAGAAATCTACCGGAAAAATTTGGCTGCATTTTGATCAAAACAAAATGTGTTGAAAACATCTTATACGATTTATGAGGTGATATGGGATATTTACACGTCACAAAAATATTATCCTACAGCGGCAAAATTCGCTGCGTTTGTAGAATTTCATTAAAGTATCCATACGCTCAGTGTTCTTTTCTTAATGATTTTCCTGCTGACCCTTCTAATCCCTATTAATATTTTTAATTCCAAAGTGTGTTTGTTTGTTTGTCCTCCTTCCACGCATAAACGGAGCGAAGGGTCGAGATTATTTTTATCATATAGATAGATTATGGGTGGGAGAGTGATATTGATTACATATAATTATGAAAACCAGTCCCCAAAGAGTGAGAAGGGTTACATTCAGTTTTATAATAGACAAATCATAGGAGGTAGGTCACAGATACACAAACAGTGAGTTTGTGTCATTTCGCTCTGTCCGCCAAACGGTCATATAGTAAGATCTGGCATATTCAAATCCTTCTCCTTGGCGAAACACATACGCTTAGTGAAGCTTACAGCTGCTAGCGAACTAAAGGTGCTAATAACAGTTTAGTTTAGAACATAGTCATAGATGGTGTTGCCTTGAACGCGCTATCGTTTGGTTCTTCCTTCACGTTTGCCTATAGGGGATACCTGCTTTTCAACAAAATGAAGCTGAAGACTTATATTATGATGTGTTCAGCCCGGACAACGACGGGTACTTCAGCTAGTACACAATAAAATTGTTGTTCAGTTCCAACTTCCAAGACGTATACTAGACTATGGATTGACTTAAGATCTTAAGGTGTATAGAAGTTTTAAACTTATTTTGTCATGACGAACGTGCAGACGAAATGTTTCGTTCTCATTCAGAATCACTCTTTAGCTCTTTATGCTGTTTAATATCATTTCAATCCATCTTCGAGAAGCTGAAAAGGATATTCGTACTTAAATTTTTATCTTGAGTCAAAGGTTTTTCAATAAAGTTACTCGATGATCTATAAATGTGATTAAATTAAAAAAAAATTATTTACTAACACACAATCCACCTCCTGAAATTGTCTACAGTAAATTTCGAAACGCTGGATAGCAATCGCCTCAACACGGAACCAGTGATACGTTTAACTAACTGGTAGGTTAATTAGGTACTTATTTCTTATTTAGTTGCAAAAAAATTGGTTAAAAATGTTCTTTATTACAATACAGTGGAACGGACTGTATAGGCCTACTCAGAAGTTTAGGGTTCTGGAGTAGGGATGCTCAATTCGAAAGTGATTAGTCACTTATTCGATTCATTCGTTTCGATGAAAGTTATTCGACAGGCTACACTTTAAGTTTATATTTATCACGTTTTGACAGAGATGACTGTCAGAAGTAGGTTGCCAGAAGTAGATTAGACGGAATGCTATGTATATGTGTAGCAGTAAGCTTTGAAACAGAAATGTTAAGTGTTTAAATCTCCGTAAATTTTAGGACATAAAATTGTTTCAACCAATGAAATGAAACGGATGAATAGAATAAAATACAGTTGAATTACGATAAACCGAGTTCATATATACCGTAGAAACCTCGGCTAGGCCAAACTTCTGTTAAAGAATCAGCCTTCATTATTAGCAATAAAAATATTTTCAGCCAGCAGAGCATTGAATTAAAAAATATGTGGATCCCTTTGATAAAGAGAGAAACATCCCTGCAGCACAAAACAATAGCCAATACTCAACCCACCATAACCAATCCGCTTTAACTACATGGTGCACAGCCAATGGGGAGACAGCTCGTCTGTCATTGGCTGAGCAAGATGTAGCCCTTTCTCTGATAAATACCCTCATTTTCCAGCCCCTTCTCTCTATTTTTCAGGTTTAGACGACAACAGCCTGGGGGCTAACTACAGCAATACTGGTTTAGCCTAACTTTGACCGAACTATACTGGAACGCAATAGTTCGGTCCTTAAGGCGGCCAGGTGTTTACTAATCTATGTAATTTCTCCTACACATCGGTAAACTTACACGATGATATGCCTGCTTGGTCAGCCGGGTATGTGCGGCCTTGGAGCTATACACTACACTCACACAACGAAATTAATTAGGCCATTTTTGCGCACACTCCACACGCCTCTAAATACAGACATCACGACACTCTCATGCATCAGTTAGCCAACTAACTGAGGGGAAAGGGTGACCTCCCCCCGCCTGACACCTACACTATTAAAAATAGAGCCAAGCAACATGCGACAGCTATTTTACTTCTTCTGGACCGTGAGCCACCTTTAATCTTAAAATCACACACATCGCGCCCCGCCGACGTTTCCAATGATTCGATCAAAGTGACGGGGTTGCACTATTTATATTGGCGACCACATAGCCAGTTATGGGAACGTAATAGTTCCCGGTATCGCTGTCACACGCTCCCGGCCGAGCATATGAGGAAACGGCGGCAGCCCCTTCTCAGTTGCACCTGTGTTTCCGTACCACGTGCGTCTCTGCCTGAGGACGGGAGCAGATAGCAGTTCCCGAAACGTCGCTTGTTTCTGTTTAGGTAAAACTATTGTATTTGTTTGTCTTTTCGTTTTGTCATGTTTTTTGTCTCGCTTCAACTGTTGTGCTGAATTATTTTGGGTTTCAATATTTTTGTGTTGTCATCATTTGTGGGGATTTTTTCGTTCTCTTAGTACATTTTTCTTTGTTTTTCTTTGTTTGTTTGCTGACCATATTCCTGTTTCGGAATATTTTGTGGTGTTCATATCCTTGTTGACAACAGCAATTGTTTGCTTAATTTTGTGTGTTTTTTGTCTTTTTTTGAGTATTTTTATTTATTTATTTTATTTATTAGTTTTTCTTCAAACAGAAAAAGTTCTTAGCAATGGCGTATGTCCAAAAACTTACATCAAGTCATGCACTCCCATTGCACAAATCTTTTAAAGATAACAAACTTCTGTTAGTAAGAAAATCGTTTCGGTTTTCAGTTGGCCGAGTGAATTATTATTATTTTTTTTTTAGAAGGGGGGGGGGGAGATTGTTTGTGTGATTTCTTTTCCAGATTTTCTGCAGTGTAGATTCTTTCATGTCACTCCGTGATTTTCCCAACGAGTAAATGACATATTTGGGGTTATTTTGCTTTAATATGTTTTTTTTTTTTTTTTTGCTGGTGATGGCACTTTAGGTCAGCTCTGATAGTACGGAACATTGGCAAATCGAGTCTCTACTGTAATCGATCTGCAATCGTTTCGATCTAAATCGATTATAATTAATCGAATATAAGTATGATTTTGGCCATCCCTAGCTGGGAGGAATCGGTGGGACGGTGCTCGCACTCGTGTTAATTATCCCACTTCGTCCCTCGGAGAGATTGGTTTGGGAAGAGGGGTGTGGATAAGGGGGGTTACATGTAGAACATCGAAGTTATACTAAGGCGGGGGGGGGGGGGCAGGGTGGAGGGGAAGGTTTACACCGCCAGTCGTGACACGGCACGCGAGTAGAGGATCAGTGCACACACTAGCCGGAGCTCAAGAGCACGGCACCCCATTTCTCCCCTCCCTGTGCCAATCGCCCAGGCGCTGATCACGAACCACTTCACTTCCCCGTGTCGAGACACGTACCGATGACTTGGAGCACAGGTAAGATGGCGCATGAGAGGGGATGATGACAATAATTGCACTGGGGTGACCATGAGAGAGAGAGAGAGAGAGAGTGAGAGAGAGTAAGAGAGAGAGTGAGAGAGAGTGAGAGAGAGTGAGAGAGAGTGAGAGAGAGAGAGTGAGTGAGAGAGAGAGAGAAATAAAACTTGGTCTGCAGGTGCCGATAGATCCAGCAGTTCACTTTTTTTTTCCTTCTTTGAGTTGAAAAAAAGAAAAATAACCAAAGTTCATTTTAACCAAACGTCAATAATATCAATTTAAAACTATTTAAAAAAAAAATATTTATTCAAACGGTTTGTAAGTTGATGATGATGTGTCGTTCTACCCATTATTGGGTGTCCTGAGCACAGGCTCATAATTTGAATATAATTATCCTCTGAAAAATGATTAAAATTAGTCGATTTTTGACTATCTTCTAATGACCTTTTTTTCCCCCAGAAATTGTAGTGGACATTGGTCAATTGAAGTTTTAGAATTAGCGTATATTGATATTGATTTTCCTTGAATTAGTTAAAAATGGACTTTCGCCTTATTTTTTTTTTTCAAACTTGAAACAAATAATTACTTAGTAATCTACCGGCGCCTGTAGGCCGAGACGAAAGATACTTCATCAAACAATATCTTAGACAAATGTTTTGAAATAGTATTTAAAATTTTTGCGATAATTTAGAACGGTATTGATACTGGCTTACAAAACGTCTTCTATCCGATACTTATGCCACCACTAGAAATAATTGTTATAGTTCCCAAATAAAATAAATAATTTCTAAACTACTCTCAAACATAAAAACACTTGCGGGCGAAAATTTTATATATTAAGAATGTTATTTTGAAGTTTTGATTTTTCAATAAATTTTTCCTGCTGCACCTTGGTCCCATTTTGCCCACTTGCGAACTTGGCCGAAATTTTTCATCTCTTTATTTTATGTATCAGCCTGGAAGAATTTTTTTTTTTTTTGCAAAATTACGGCATTTGTTGTGACAATAAAAAGGTGACATATGCGTGTATATATATATATATATATATATATATATATATATATATATATATATATATATATAATTAATTGAGCTGACGATGGTTTTTGGGGTCTAGTGACTATCCAACTAAAAAAACTAGGCTTACTTTCCCCGGGGGTAACGACTGCAGTGCGCAGTATCTCCTCGTAATCTACCTGGAACATTCTCCACGAGGTAACAGGGCCTTTCAGCGAGGGCACTCTTCAGATTGGACACCAGAAAAGTCCCCATGGTACTGACTGGTCTTCTTTCTCACGAGTTGGGTTTAATGTTAGTGTCGGAGATGGTAACAAACGACGACAGAAATCGCAAATACTGGGTGAAGCACAGGCCATAGTCTGAGGTAAGGAGTACCTACATCTCAGCGTTTATCTGGAGTTTTTCTTTCTCGGTAAAACTTGGTCAGAAAATAAATACAATCACAAAACTAAAGGTTTAGATGTAATGAACTAGCATAATTATATTAATTTTATTTTTAATATGTTGTGAACTGTCAATTGTTTTCCATATGTTTTAAAATGTTTTGATTACAATGATCTTAAAAATACTCTTACGAACGTGAGCAAGGCCGCGACACGTGCAGGTGCAGAGCTGGCTGGCGGCCGCCGCAACATGAGACGCGCCGCGCGCGCCTGGAAGATTACAAGGACTGTCGATTTCCCCCCTCCTTCCCTCCGCTCCCCGCGCGGCGCTGATAGCTAAGACACCTGACACCACACAGCTGCGGATATACGCGAGCCGCCTACACGTGTTTCGAGAGATTTCTGCCGTCGGGTCGGCGCGGAATGACGCGACTAGCCCCAGCCGCGCTCGTGATTTCTGGAAAGCTCCTGGACTGATATTTAAGCTGAGGACGTCGGCCTCAGGGTCCGTAGGAGTTCAGCTGGGAGCTGGGAGTGTTCCCGCGGCGGAGTTTCCGGGGCGATAGTGCCGCGGGTGCGGCAGAGTGGCAACGTCCTTGGACGAAGGTTCCAGGGCAGGGAGTGAGTGAGTGAGTGGAGTCTGGAGTTTCCCGCGGCGGAGTTTCCGGGCGATAGAGCGGCGAAGTCCCTGGACGAAGGATCCAGGGCAGAGTGTTCAGTTCCGGGCGATAGTGTTGCGGGCGCGGCGGAGTTCCGAGCGACGTGTCGAGCGGATCCTCGGCGAAGGCAAGTGCGTCGGCAGTGGCGGAGTGCGGCTACGGAGTCTCGCGGCGGAGATCCACGAGGGGTGCTGCGGCGAGAGTTGCGCCATAGATGCGGCCCAGTGAGGTGTGCGGATTGTAAGAAACGAGTGACTGGGGAAGCAACATTTTTTTAAGTGCATTTTATTATTTGCCATTTTAGAAAATATTTGTTAGTGAAATAAGTAGTGGCCATCAATAAAACTGTTTAGTGATAAAATATTTAATTGGGCTATCCTTTACGAACCTGCGATCGTAACATTACATTTAAATGAAAATGTCGCAGTGAAATTAAAGTTCTACCAAGCGAAATAATTTTATTCATTTCTCTTCTGCAACCCATCTTTGCCTTACCTGACATTCCAGGTACGCAGCATAGTAAAAAAAGTAATTTCTTCAGAATGTATATATATACTTTTTTATATCCGTAAGGAAAGAAGAATTTTCTAAAAATATCGGGAAGTGGAAAAAAATAGAAATTCTAATAATTTACTGTTGAAAGCCGTTTCATAAAGTTTAGATTGGAATTTGGTTTTACGAATATTTTTGTGATTTCTGTGAGACTTGAATTAAATTTTGTCATCGAGCTCATTATAATTACCGTGAAATTATGTCATGTAGATAAAACTCTGAAATTTGTTCTCAGAATTTTTTCGTTTGCTCGAATTACCATTAAATTTTTTTTATCTTTATCGCGTTTTTAATACGAAAACTTAGTTTCTTTATAACATCTATACTTTTTATATAGAATTAAAAGCTATATTTCATGAACCAAATTCGTTTTTGCACATCAGTATTGTGACGTTAGGAAATAAACATCAAACGCGATTCAGTCATACGGAATCGAAAAAGTCAAGTGGTTTACTGTGTTAATTAAAAGATATGGCTTTAATAAAGATCGCAGACTACGGCTTTAATTAAAAAATCTTCCCAAGTGTCTAACTCGCCTAATGGCTTCACAGCTGTGTCAGTCTAAGAGTGCCAGTCTCGCCACATATCTATCATTTATATTGAAACGAATCGTATAATTATTTAATATATTTATAATATTCGTTTAGATTTTCGTAAATGGTACGTGGACATAAGAAAAAAGAAGCCACCTAACACCTTATCATGTACCCATTTGTATGGCAATCATTCCAGATAATTATGTGCAAAAAGTAGAAATTATGTTTATTTTAATTTATATACGAAGAAAAAATAAGATATTTTTAAAAATATAAATAAAACATTACTTACATTAATAGAATAGTTACACAGTATTTATTGATTATTTAAAAGTAATTGTAATTTATTAATAATAATTATTTTTATTTTGTACTAGTATAAAGTGCTTGTTTCATAGAAGATTAGGTAATAGAACAAAACTTTTGTTGATTTGTTTCAAATATTAAATTATATCATACACCTAATCTATAAAAAACATTATAAAAATTTGGAACTATTCATTTGCTATCAAGACAAAATATTTTAAAAAGTCATTAACTAATGTAAATATATTTTTTAAAAAATTGCAGTTAATTTCGACAATACATCATATGTATGCATACATTTATAAACCAATTAAGAATAAAGAACATAATTGTATTTTTAAAATTTTTAAGTGCATCTCTCCAATCAAAAAACAATTAATCTCATTTCGTTCTAAATGATCATCAAGTACTCCTAAGAAGTTAAGCACATATAGGTTACAGAAGACATAAAAAATATAATTTAAGTACGCATCTCCGCGAAAAAACTGTTCGTTTTGAACGACGGTGAAAAATGATTTTTTTTTTTTTTTTCCAGAATTTGAACTCATATTTACTAACGTTTAATTTAGTTTCGCATAAGCTCTAACGTGGAAGGAACAAATAATTACGAAACGAAACTTCTTCGTTACAATGAACGGAAGCGATTTGTTAAGTGTGTTATGTGAAAGAAGGAAAAGTTATGTCTGAATGCGATAGTGAACAATGAAGTCATGCAAGAACTGCAAATACTGTTCAGGGGTATAATATTGCTGGCAGGCGCATGTTTGTTGAAAGGGCTTAGGTGAGGGATGAAAATTTGAAAACCAATCATGCTGAAGTAATAACTAGGAACAAGCTTCTAGAATACAGGAGAAGGAAAAGCCAAACACGACACTTGTCGGGGGGAAGGGCTTTTTCCTCTGTCCGAGATCTGTTAGCTGGCTTAAAACACTACCAATAAAGAAAACATGAGTGAAGGAATATAAAGCCACTTACATTCTCTATGAGTGTTTATTGAGTTTCCACTGGCAGTTTTGAAATATCTTGTTACATATAGAAAATTTTTCAAACAGTGAAAAAATATTTTTACTAACCCTGCATTAATTAAGTAAATATAATAACCACTAGGTATTTTCATATCTTATTAATCACAATAATGTTTTAGCCCAAATTATTAACAATCCCATTTAATGTGTCCTACGATAGAGTGGATAACATTTTTTTCCAAACATTGTATTTTTACACACCCTCAGTCACAATTCTGACCTGCTGTTAATTTAGTAATTAAAAATTATGTTAATACTATCAAAATTTAAGAAAGACCAATTCCAGTATTGAATCCAAAGCACGATGAGAAAATAAAAGCTTGTTCACAGAAAAAAATTCTGTGAAATGTTTTTTTTTCACATAATTAATCTAATCGCAAAATATATCCAAACAGTCAAAATAATGTTTAGATCGCTTAGTTTATTTCTGTATGTGAAACTTGATCATATAGTGCATATTTTCTAAATAAAATGTAACTGATTACTACTTTTCCCTAGGATGTCTTAAAATAGGGCGATATTATGTAACATCAATGTTTTTGTTGCAATTAAATTTTAAACGTATCAAACAATAGTTTGCGTTATAAAATATAATGTATCTCTGATTTAATCAAGAAATTCCAATAACATTTTTTTTTCACATTTTTCGGACTTATTAATGCAGCTGTATATAAAAACGTACATAAAATGTTTCTATTTTTAACCACAGAGTACAAATAGAAAATGAAACAATCTCGTAATTAATGCACTATGTGAATAACACAGCAAATCAGTAGAAACAAACAAATATTTCTCTTGGAATTTTTAATTAGCTTTCAGTTTTTACTCAAATGTATCGCACATATTTGTTTGGTGGAACTGTCCGTATCTGATAGCAAACTGTATGTCACTTGCTGACGATATTAATTAAAGCAGCGAAATCAGAGATCAAAGCAAACACAGGCACAAGAGATATTTTGCACCATATGAAGAGACGCAGCAATAAAGAGCTATATGTACCGTTCATTAAGTGTGCGATATAGCGCTAAAGTCACCAGGGTAAAAGGAATGTTGGTAATAAAAGTACCAACTGTAATATAACCGTAGAAGTGAAAGAACTCATCCTGAGTTACAACATGTGACTTTTTTCTGCTGAGGCTGTGCTTACAAGTTATGTTAAGATTTTCCCATACTTTATATTATTAATTAACATTCTAACTAACGAAAGGTATTTTATAGAGTATCATAAGCTCAATAGTTTTATACCTAACGAGGGTAAAAAATTAATATTTTTGAAGCTATACTTTTTAGGTGTGTTATGAAAAAAAATAAATTAAATGGTGCATTTTTACGCTGCGCGTGAACCATGCAACGAAATGTTCACACGATGAATAAATGGCTACATCCAAAAAAAAATCTAAATAAAACTAAAAATAATGTGTGCTTTTAAATCATATACTTTAGTGACTGATATTGAATACTGGTCCATATAGTTAAAAACATTTATTTCGTGTAAATATTAGTGATATAAATTGTGTTAATAAACATTTTCAAATGTATTTTCGAGTGTTATTTAAATAACTGAGATTATGTCCCAGTATGTATAATCTATTTTCTTTATACATTAATAATTACATCAGTATTATTTAATATGAATAAAAATTAGAATAATCATTTAGATAATTATTAGATTTTGAATATTGATTAAAATTTAAGTCTTTTATTTCACTAAATTAAATAAATAATTTTTTGTACGAGTTTATATTAATATAAAATACTGAGTATTTTTAATTTTTTTAATTTTATTGACTTATACTTTCTTTATTTTATTTATTTTAATTATTTGCATGAAAAATTACAGTAAGTTTTTTATCATACCAAATAAGTAAAACTCCTAACGTAACAATTTAAATTTTATAATTTAAGATGAAAAGGCAATACAATTTCTGTATGAATCATAACTTTGAGTTAATAAAGTAACACTAATATTGCAGCTACCAACTTCAGGGTAGAAAATTCCTATCGAGGGTCTTAGAAGTTATTCACTCTCGCCTGAGAGGCGTGTGTGCAGCTCCAACCAATCACAGAAGTCCATCTCTGACTGGCCTCACCACTCAGCCAACCAAAAGGAAATGGGCTCACAGGTGCAGCCAATCAGGTATCTCACACACATAGCCAAGAGTATTTAATAAAATCTTACTATAATTAGTAGACTGCTACCCTGGAGATGACGACTGAAATGTCGACCGAAACGTCCGTGAAATCTTCGACTTCGACGAGGCTGGGACCCACAAGACGAACAGACCTAAAGGGTAGAATGTGTACTGCCACAACACAAAAGAGGTGACGTCATCACTTTTAGGGCGGAGAGGCAGGTTCGTCCACGCGACCTCTTGCTCCATCACATCTTCCCCTCATCACTTACAGGACTGAAATGGCCCAGGTGACGGGAGTTTACGACATGTTTCCCCGGCACCAAGCAACGGGGAGGGTGGAAGGGGGGGTTAAGGTCATTAAGTGGAGTGAATTTGGGTCGCCCCTGACGTCACGCAATGGTCGTGATCGCATCGTTTGGAGAGAAAAAAAAAAGATTTTTTCGTGACGAGATCAAGGACGTTGTCGTGTCCTTCCCGTTCGTTTCTTTAAAAAGTCTCCTAGTCGACTGCTTTTAGAAAACAGCCGTCTCAGCGTTTCCTCGAAGTTTTCCAATTAAACATCGCGCCAACCCTGCGCGTGAGGTTCGCAAAGGGCGTTATTTCCGGGACGCGAGGTTCCGGGTTGGAATCCCTGGCAAAACCTACATTCGAGCAAGCTGATCCAACTTCTAATTTTGGGTTGGGCGAATCACCGAATATTTTCAGGTGCCATGGAATACATTCCAGCAAAATGGGTAGTCCAACATTAAAAAAAAGTCCCATAACGGCTATTTTAACGCATTTCTGACGTCTTGAAAAGTAATTATGAAAACTATGGTTTAAAAAAAAATTTTTTAGAGTACTGAGTTTAAAACATTTAAACACAAAACACTAGCACTAAAAATGTAAAATAGTACATTTATACAAAAAAACATTCACCCTACTGCAGAGGGAGGGTGCAGACTGGAGTAGATTTTAGTTTTAAGTTTTAGACTTAAGTTGTCACTGCAGTTTTTTTTAGCTATAGCAAGGATTGTTTTGAGGAGGGCGTTAAAAATAAGGGGGGGGGGGGGGGGGCTGGAAACGCCTCTGACTTCTGTGGAAGTAAATTAAAGTTATGACTAGTTTGTAAACAACCACTCGAATCTTATTGGCATGAAGTGAATTAAAAAAATATATATATAAACTTTACTTCTTAACTCAATACCTTAACGAAGTATACCTATGTCTGAGATTTTCATACAGAAGCCAATTCGTAACTTATTTGTCTTATAATGCTATACATGAACTATCTTAACGAACTCATCTTTTAGGCATTATCGATTCAAATTTATTAATTACTTATCTTCAGAAAGAAAATTATTAGCAGCAATTGTAAAGGAGTCAGAAAATTTTTATTCTAATAAAAGGCTTTAATCATGGAAGTAAATTTAATCTCATTTTTATTCAATCTCTCAATAATGATACAATATTATAATTATATTAAAATAGAGTTCATTATTTGAAAACGACCATAAAAAAATTCTCGTAAGTCCAAATAAAACATTAGCTTGGCCTAGTAAGCTTGCATGGTATCTGTAAACGTTTTGATGTGGTAATCTCGTGACATAGGCTACAGTGAAAATGTTAGAAGCCAATGGAACTTGCCATTAGCTGCTCTGCGGATAATTCAAAAGCGGAACGCAGATATGGATTAATAAAGCAAATATAGCGTTAACAACACGAAATGATTGTTTACGATGCAATTAGCACATGAATATTGGTTTCCCACAAACCAGCATATAAATTTGGTTGCTGACCAAAACTTTATGAAACTGTCTACAGGTCGTTAAAACGACTGAGGGTTTAAAGAGCACAAAATATATGTTCGATGGGCGAAAGACCATGAAAACAAAATTCAAGCCTATTATCCCCACAAATTATCGTTTGATTCGTTTTGTACGCAATGAAAAATCGTCGGAATTTTTATTTGACTTCGGTGTATTCAGACCATGAAATATGGCAAAAATTATAACTGTTTGATATATATAGGCTATGTTTCTTAAACAAAGAGCTTGATAATGATAATTAATGGTCTAAAGTCTACGTTAGCGAAATTACCCGGGTGTAAGTTAGAAAAATAAAAATTAGTATCATTAATTTCAGTAAAAATGTTTGCCAATACTGATGTCATTATATTCATTAAATTATATTTAAATATATGTAACAAATGGTTTATGTAATATGCAGATGATCGTTGTCGGTTTTACGTTACTGTATTCGATATACCATACATATTTTATCAAACATATGTCATACTCAAATTGGATGTATCCATAAACATGAATAACACTTTTTTACAAATTAAACTAGCTTAAAATTTTTTAAACTACCTCATAAGCCAAACTTTAATTTTTAATAATCATTGATATGATTATCAATTCACTCAAGAATTCACACCAATGATTAGTCAAAACAACTCAGGAAAAGGTTTTGAAGCACCCGTATTAAATTTTTTATGCAATGCAACCTAAAATGCAGTTAGGTTTTACAACTAAGTTTCTCAAAATAGTAGAATGTATTTAGTTTATTTAAAAAATAAAAAAACAATAATACAGTATTTTATAGTGAGCTGAGAAAGTGGAAATAAACTGACAATGATTATGATAATGGCTCCGTGCGTCAAATTTAACTGCCACAAGTCCTTTTTTAATCAAATTTATGAGACGTCATAATGAATTATTTGTGTTCGCTAATAAACATACTAACTTACAGACATACGATGGAGAAACCAAAACAAAAATATTATTAGAATATAATGTATTAAAGCCATATCGAATTAGCGGTAACTTTAAAGTTTTGGTAAAATAACCAACATACAAAGTTCCTCAAAAATAAGACACACTATCGTAGGTACATTTTATGCGAGTTAGGAATTTACTGAACAATATCGATACTATTTTTGCATATATAATATTGTTACCAGATTAGTAAATTAAAAATAGAAATTTTCACTGTAATGGCTATTGCTTCTTGATTTGAATAAACTGTGGTGTCAGTATTGATTGTTATTATGAAATGAGTAGAATTGTAAAAATTAATAACTCGTAGGTGAAGCGGAGAGAACCATGTTAGAATTTTTTTGACTTGAAGAGGTCTGTTCGCTCATAACAGTGATGGTCGGTAGAACTTTCTTGTGTGACAAAATACCGACAAACTTGAATCGCTAATAACTACTAGACTAATAATGCGTCAACAATGTTTGAGCTCACCACGGAGAGATCGTGTCTGCACGTGTTTGTCGAGCAGTTTTTTGTGTTGTCTGTGACGTCATAGAACCAGTTTATGTGCATTACGCGTGATCAGCTTTGTGTAAAGTTATAAATTTCTGTATCGTGGAAACGCGTTTAGCTAGGACATTGTTTCGGGTGTCATTGCTTGCGGAGCACTACTAGGACCAAAAAGTGAGAAAAATTAAAGATGTCGTCTAATATGACTCGTAAATAAGCTCGGGATTATATAAAACGCGATTCAGAGGTAAGCTCGCGTTGAAAGGCATCCAAAAGGCCTCAGAAGTCCTGTGTCGAGCGAATGCGAAAACTACGGCCGCGTCTGAAAGGAAAAGAAAAAAAAAATAACTGCGCAAATCGATTACGTAGCTGACCCATCGGGCATGCAGCAAACGTCTACGGATTATGTGCAGGCGTCGCGGTCGTTTGAAGACAATACAGAAAACAGTGATAAAATACGAAACAATTTATGTTTTAACCCCAACGTTTTCACAAAAAATCTATGGCACGGACTCTCTCTCTTTCTCTCTCTTTTAACACTACGCGTGCACTAGCGATAAACTTCCACTTAACTTTCATACGTAATTTTAGCTTTCTAAAACTTGGGTTGCCAAGGCGTACCAGGGGTTTTGGGGCGATGGGGGGGGGGGGGGGGGGGGGGTTGTTAAGCCCTCACGTGTAAGTGGGTTCCGGGAGTCCTCACCGGGAAATTGAAAAACAAAAAAATACCATTAAATTGTTTGTTTCTTAAGATTTTTTTTTCAGTCTATTTTCAACAGATCACAAAAATAATTGCTAAAATAATTCTCTAATCACCCTGAAAGATTCATTGTTGTTTACTTTGATTTAATAGCCAAACCATTTGCAAAGTAGATATCATTAACACATAACTCGAGAGAATGCCTATATATATATATATATATATATATATATATATATATATATATATATATTTTTTTTTGATTTATCGGATGTTATGCCTGATCTATTATCCCGTAAGTTGGTAAATTAGTGATAATTTTTACTTGTAAATGGGGTGGCTGTATGCTGGGCGGTTGGACAGTTCTGGACTCGCCCCACCCCGAGTCACCCCTGTGCCTGCGCCAGTGGCGGATCCAGAGGTTCACCTCGGAAGGGGCACTCTAGGATTTCAGAATAGCAAGAGAAAAAAGTCTTAAAATTACTAAATTTGTATTTAATCTACTCACACTACACGTAACATCCAACCACCAGATTTTATGATTCTACAAGAAATTTATTTATTATATTAAAATATTTTATTGGTTTCAGAAACAATCATTTTTTGTCGGCAATATTAATGTAGCAGACAACTGGTCTTTCCGGGGGGGGGGGGCACTTGCCCCTGGTGCCCCCCCCCCCCTTGGATCCGCCACTGGCCTGCGCGGACCTGCTTGCGAGAGCACACGCGTGTCGGAACTTGCCGACGCGACGGTCAGGCATTCCTGGGGAGTGGAGACACGGATCAGATCGGCCGCCGGGGAATATTGGCGGAATTCCTCTCTTTGTGCGTCGGGCCAGACGCCTCGAGCCGGGAAGATGAGATCTCTTCCTGCCGAGATAAGGAATTGTGAAAAAGGGAAGCGGAGGGAGAGAGAGAGAAAAAAAAGTTCGAACCTCCTTTGCGATTCGAGATTTCGAATAGCTTTTTTTTTCCTCGGGAAGGGGAAGGGAGCAAACGTTCCTACGCTACGGATATTAAAATGGTGATCGGGTCGAGTAATCACAACAAGTGTTGAAGGACGTAATCTTCATCTCGACCATGGGAAACCCGCCTGTACGACAACATTCATTACCTAGGTATGAATTTAAGTGAACTTAAGTGATGAACAGGGGTTTATCGGAGGCTTGCCACGGGGAGCTTAGCCTCAATAGAGAATTTTTTTTAAGGGCAAAAGTATTGTTAGGAATTTAAAATTTTAAAGTGATGCTTTTTTTACGATTTTACCTCGAAAATGGAATTTTTGTATTTTTATATTTTTATTATTATTTTTTGGCAATTTTGACAATTTAAAGGTCAAGGTCATCCAGTATAGACTCCATGACGTCACAATCCAATATGGCAGTCGACAATCAACAATCCGGACTCAGGACCCAGCGCCCGGAGCCCTCAATATATTTTATTTTTTCCTTATTTAGTTCTGACGTTAAGATAAGAAAGTATAGTATTTCATCCGACATAAAGTCGTATATATGCAATTTTGAAAATATGTTTTGAACTGTTATTCACCCACTGTTGCTTACACATTAACAGAACTTTAGGTTATTTGTTTTGTTTTTTTTAACTTCGTGCAAAAGTGTGCAATTTTTAAGAAAGTGAATTAGTGCAAAACATTTGGTACAATGCACGCAAATGAAGCCAGCGTTCGCTGAGCTCTGATGGAACTTCTGCTATAGCATTGTCCCAATTCGGACTTTACGCTCGTCTATACAAGCTGAGTCTGAATTCAGCTGACATACACGAAAAATAAATTAAGAACATATGTACAATTCACGGTTTAATATATACTCAAATTCACTTTTTTTCAATGATTAATAAGTAAGTTTCATGTTTATAAACATGAAATTCATCTCTCTAATACGTAACGTAAGTTAACCTGTTAATAGTTTAAAAGCTTTCATAAATACGGTATTTCTGTTTGCAGTTCTGTCATATGAAAGTGACTAGGGGTTGAGTATTCAAAAGAGGCAGGGCCAGGGTTTTCAAGATCGATTTTCAGCAAGTTCCGTCACTCTAATAGCTCATATACGAACATAGTAAATGAGGCGATAAACATAAAAAAAATACATATCGTTGGTTAACCAATTGAAGATAGGTAAGAAATAATGAAATATTGAAAATACACATATTTATATTAAAGTAAATTAATGTTTGAAGTTGGATCCGAAAACTGATTTGATACCAATAATAAATAAAGAATTATAAATTTAAAAACTAAGCTTCTGGATGACCAAAACAGAAAATTCTTCCCTTTCTTATACAACTTCGAAATCCCCAGTTTTTCCTAGAAATACTAGTATCAAAATATTCAGAACGAAAAACAATTTTAACTGCGATAGCTGCTACAATTCGGGGGCACAGAATTTTAAGTATGAGGGTTTATTTCGAAGAAAACATTTAAATAATAATGAAAGGTAATTTTGACGTGTGGACTAGTAATCCACATTTGAAAACCACATAATACTTCCACGTCAAAAAAATTAATCATACATATAACGAAAATATTGGTTATAGTGTGCCGGAAATTAGGCATTTCGTCACCTTTTTTAATTTTTTCTATAATTATAAAAGTTTTTGGGGTTTCTTATTTTTTAAATTTATCTGGTTGTTAATGGGGGTGATTTCATTTTGTTAGGCCGGTGTACGCCACGGATTTAAACTTTGTGCCAGTGGACCGAAGCCCCTTCCCAGGGGGCCAATCTGATATTTTGCTGTCTAATGTGGACATGGTCAGCCCGGTTGAAATTTCTCTCGCCTGCAGTCACGTCCCGAGTTTGTAATTTTAATTGCCTGCATGACCAAAAGTGCAAAGAGCAGCTCCTGGGCTGCAAGCTGCTACCTTGTAGAGACCTGCTGAGAATAGCATGTCTCGTCACGAAGCAGTCTCCAGTGGAGCTGCGTTCCCACCTTAGTGGCTATTTCTGCCCCCCCTTCCTCTCTCTCCACCTCACTTTAGTTCTGAGAAATCAAGCTAGGAGTAGTGACCCGACGGGACGATGACCTGATGCAAAACCTTCTCCCGGGTCCGACAGACACATCCCCGACATCTAGCGGAGGAAAATGTAACCGCGGGCCTGGTCGCCAGCGTGCAGAGCTTACCCTCATGACACCTGGTGGCAAGTCAGCTCACCACCTCAAGTAGTTCCCCCTTACGCCGCTAGAAAGCAGCGTCGCGGTGCCATAAGGCACTATGCTTTCTTCTCGCGGCCTGTAGAAGTCGATTGTTCGTTGCCTTCGTTTCATTCCGGTAGAGAGCGCGCATGTCGTGTTCTTGTCACGCCCGCCTCGGACTCCTTCGGAAATCTTCGGCTTAGAACCGAACCTTCCCCCTCCTTCCTAGGGCTTGAGCGCCCGTTTTAATTAGAAGTCTTGTCCGCCACCGCGGGCACTTAGTTCTCTGAGCTCGGCTACTGACCACGTGTTCTCGGCGTCCTCTGCGCTAAGAGGCTTTTCGCGGGAACGGCATTTTCGGTTGCACAAAAGATGTAGTCAGTTACTTAAGGGATGTGATCCCATTTGTACAGTAGCCAGGCAGAGGTAGTTTTTAGAAAAGTCATGCGTAGTTATTTTTTTTTATTTATTATTTAATTTCAAAAATTCTGGTTTCCTTCGCGCATCCGCGGATTCTCGGTGCGCGTCATCCTGATGTCGGCGCGAGACACCTCGCGAGCCCTGTTTCCACACCCTGTTTGGTGAGTAATCCTTTTTTTTCCCCAAATTCCCGTTGTTGGCTTTCGTGCCAACTGTGTATGACTGTCTGGACGCAGGTCTAATTCGTTTTGAATTTGAGCTGTGTTTCAGACAGGGTCGAAGTTACGGAGGGAGAAATTGCCCCCGCATGATCTTCGGGACCTCTAGCTGATCCCCCCCCCCTTGTTAGAAGAGTTTGGCCGGCAGTCCGAGGTCATCCTGGAAAGACCCGGGTGATATGAGATATATATATTTTTTTCTTAAATAGAAGTAACTAAAACAAAGATACCAGCGAGCAGTGTTTTAAGGACGTCATCCTCAAGAATCTGGGAAATCGAGGAAATATATATATATATATATATATAATCGTTGGGAGCTATATTTGAAAGTTTGTTAATGTATTCGTTTGATTGTTTGGTTGTAATATGTATTGTTTTAAATAATGCCGGGGCGCCCCTTTTAATTTTGTTAGTTACTAAGATTTTTATTGTCAGGTATAAATAATGCGAACATAAAATTCCTTAATAATAAACTAGGAAAACCTATAGACCAAGCTACCGATTTTGTGTATTTATTTATCAAATACCTTCTTCATTGTAAAAATCCACGAACTCCCAAAGTTCCTAGTGTGCAGGGAGTATAAATTTTGTCTTGTTCACCGTCTCGTGCCCCCTCTGGTGATTAAGGTAATATTTTCTTAATATTTTGCCCTGCAGTTTCCAAGGACTTTTTTGATTAATTTAAAATAATAATAAATTTGGGCACGAGGGGCGTATCAGTAGTTCAAATAAACGTTATTCAGACCTTTCCATCTGAAATAATTCTCTGTTATCTATCTATCGATACTATAATAAAACAGTAGTTTTTTTTTCTATCTGTCTGTCTGTCTGTTTCTACGCGGTGTTCTACGAAATTACTGTACGAATTTTAATGGGGTTTTCAAGTTAACTTGAGCGTAGCAGTGAAAGAAATATAAGCTTTATTTCATCAAAATCGGCTCAAGGAAAGAAAAGAAATCTTAATTTTATGACATACAATATAATCATTATAAGAAGCCATTAAGTTTTGCTATTGTAAGGAACTAAGTAGAGAGTAAGAAAAAATAAAATCCTGACAGTTTGTAGTGTCGCCATATTTGTTTCAATTTATCAATACCCTTTTTGCAGAAAATCATGTTTCATAGACACATAAATAGTGACTGTGTGTCATTTCTCTATGTCCACGAGGTCTCGCTGTGTCAATTTTCTCCTTGGGGCGAACCCGTCCGCTTTATTAAATAAACAGCTTTTATCGTTGAATGATTTCATGATTTATTTCTGCTCTCATAAAAAAGTTAGTTTTATAGACATTCAATAGGTGTCTCTCTCTCTGAAAATCAATCTATGAATCATTACAAATTTATTTCCTTTATTCATATCAGGATCTTTGTTTGTTGTGGTTGCATTTTTTTCTGGTAATTACAATATGTAAGGTTGTGTTTGGTTGCAAGTTTGTGTTTTATTATTGTGTGAGTTTTCGGGTTGGTTTCCATCTCTTCAAGCTGCCAGCAAAGATAACAAATAATAGCTGAAAGGAATGAGTATGTGAAGTAGGTTTCATTGTTTATTATGCACCAATGTTACACATTATCTATTTTCCAATTGGATACAACCAAAACATTATGTTTAAGTGTTTATCTTTTGTTTTAAAACTTGAAATCTGCATAGATTCCGAGTACATGTTGAGAATAACTTCATACGCCTCCAACAACACAATTCAGATAAGGAAATTGATACGAATGACGAATGAGCAATCAATAGTTGCCTTTCTTCCATTCAAGATATCGTGTTTTCAATTGGGGGCAACTCCGTAGTGAATATGGCCTTCCTGTTCCCTAAATTCTACCCGATCAACCACGCCTCAATCGCGAATATGTTGCTGAGACTAGCTACAATACTGCAGCATTGACCACCACAGTAAATGACCAGTGTGGTCGTTTCAATCTAGAACAAATTGATATATTTCAAACAGTCATACGAAACGTACTTCATAATGAAGGGAAGCTATTTTTCTTGGACGCCCCCGGTGGTACTGGAAAAACCTTCGTGACAACAGCAATTCTCGCTGAGATCAGGCGACAAGGTAAGATTGCTCTGGCAGTGGCTTCATCAGGAATTGCAGCTACTTTACTCCCTGGTGGATAAAAAGCTAATGCTATGTTAAAAATTCCTATCGATTTAGACACTAATGAATCACCAACATGTTCGATAACAAGAAATTGTGATATGGCAAAAGTGTTACAAGATTGCTCGCTAATTGTTTGGGATGAATGCACGATGACGAAGAAAAGCAGTTGAAGCTGCGGACAGGACACTACGGGACATTAGGCGCGATGAAATGCCAATGGGGAATGTCACACTACTCTCTTCTGTAGATTTTCGGCAAACTCTACCAGTTGTAAGTCGAGGGACTAGAGCCGATGAAATCAAAGCATCACTGAAGAATTCTTACCTCTGGCCTCGAATAAAAAAACTGCAATTAACAATTAACATGAGAGCACAGCTGGGTGGTAATTTTCATGCGCAAGAATTTTCCGGTGTTCTATTAAAAGTTGGAGTAGGTGCCCTCCCTTAGCAACACGGTCAGGTGACGCTTCCAGAAATACTTGGCCGAGTCGTATCTTCAGAAGGCGAACTCATACGTTCGGTATTCGGGGATCTGTCAAACATACAACATCAGGAACATATGTGGTTATGTGAACGTGCCATACTCACTCCAAGAAATGACCAAGCTGCTGCAATCAATGAAAATGTTTTAAACGAACTGAATGGGGCTGATTTGGTTTACACATCGCTTAACATCGTCCTTAATCAGGACGATGCCAGTAATTATCCAGTTGAGTTTTTGAGTTCTCTAACTGCAAGTGGTCTTCCTGATCACAAAATTGTTCTCAAAGTCGGTGTTCCAATAATGCTTCTGAGGAACCTTACTCCCCCAAAATTGTGCAATGGAACCCGACTTAAAGTAACTGCTCTACAACGAAATATAATCGAAGCTGAGATTCTTACTGGATGTGGCTCAGGTGAAACTGTTTTCATACCACGCATACCGATCATCCCGAATAACTTCCCTTTCGGGTTCAAGCACACAAAGTTTCCAAAAGCAGTTTGTTTCGCGATGACAATAAAAAAGTCTCAGGGTCAGAGCCTTAAGGCAGCTGGTGTAGACTTAAGATCTGATTGTTTTTCTCAGATGTATGTGGCTTGCTAGCGGGTCAGTTATGCAGACAATCTTTACATTCTAGCTCAAGACGGGAAAACAGTAAATGTGGTTTACAAAGAAATTTTATGAAGTGTCTTCCCGTCATTACATTTGAAAGTAGAAACATATTTACCCAAAATTTAGGTAGTAACATATTTTTATTGCAAAGACTAAAATAGAGGTGAGAAAAATTATCATTTGTGAACATAAGAAAACTACTACAACTGTATCAACTGTTATGTTATAATGTTTAAATTTCTAAATGGTGCAAGATAATGCAAAATTCCATGCGGAAAAAGTCGTGGGCAGCAGCTACGTATGGTTATAGATAGGTATAGGGCTATGCATACTGATTTTTCATATGCTGCATGGATGCGAACATGTAAGAATAATCTACCTATCCTACTATAGTAAAACAGTATTTTTTTTTCTGTCTGTCTGTTTGTACGCGGTGTTATACACAACTACTATACGAATTTTAATGGGGTTTGCGTATAACAGTCATTACTTAATTATTTGCCTTCAATGCAGTTACCTTATTTCACGTCCAGCAAAGCGGGCAGGTTCGGCTAGTTTGCAATAAAACAGTTGTTCAGAGACGTACACTTTAGACTATAGGTCACTTAAATGTTTTCCACTTATTTATTTATTTATTTTTTTATTGGTGATGAATCTCCAGTCAAAGTTTGTAGGGTTCGGATTCGGTCTCACGCCGTGTAACAGAGGCTCTCGCAAAATCTCGCAAGTGGAATATTCGCCGAACCGCAGCTACGAATCGGCGGGCAGGCAAATTCAATCAATTTGGGAAGGGGGGGGGGAAGAAAACGAACACAAGCGAATATGGACTGCTCCTTTCTCTCCACTTCTTCCCTGAATGACGGTTGGTTGGGGGGGAGGGGGGAGGGGGTATGTGTGACAGGTTGGATTGAGAAAAGGGGGAGGGGAAGAGTATGAGAATAGAGTGAGCGATTCCCTTCCTCTTTTCCCCTCCCCCCGGGAAACAAATGCCACAGTCCGAACCCAGGTCTCCAAAGTGTGGTGCACGTAATTGCATTCCAGTGTAGCGGCGACGGGCGCATCGTGTGCGTGGGCGAGGGGTTAAAAGAGGGGCGGGGAGGGGCCATGGGAGTGGGAGATAGTCCATTCAAAATTTTTTTTTTCCGCCCTGACGACCTCCCCGCTATCCGTTTCCCCGCTGACTTTAATTACGGACTAGTATGGACAGCGGAAGAGCGTTAAAGGGTGGAAGTTTGAGTGTTGAAAGAGGGGAGTGGGGAGGGTGGTAGTTAGGTGGCTAGGAGGGGGAAGGTCAACCCAGCCGAACACGGAATTCTCCTCGGAGAAGCGCTGTTCGTCCGGCGCGTGTGATGTGAGCCCGGTCTGTCGGACAGTCAGAAACCAATCGATTGCTAGCACGGAATTCTTCGATTCACATCTCATCATCGCATTTTATCCTGATATTTTTAATACATTTTATGTAAATGTGTAATTTTTTTTTTACTTTTTGGTTTTTAATAAATTCAATTAATTTAAGCACATATAGTGTAGAATCTACTCTTATAAAATAAATCCTTGAAAAAAAAAATATATATATAAGCGGTCAAACGTTGGAACGTCCCCATTCTCGGTGATAGGTAAAAACGATGTATCCGTATCATGTTTATTTCAAAGCCATATACCTTATTTATTTGAATTTAGAGATTAAGGGACTTGAAAAATAAGATAGACGATGAGCTTTCACAATCGCAGGGGAAGGAAATTTGGACGTTCACCTTAAAGTTTGGTAACACACACACACACACACACACTCTCTCTCTCTCTCTCTCTCTCTCTCTCTCTCTCTCTCTATATATATATATATATATATATATATATATATATATATATATATATATACACACACACTTTTTTTTTAATTTGTTTGAACATTGAAATTGTGGAAACGTTCAACAAAAAAAACGTGATCAATAATAATACTGAGAAAAGAAATGTACAAATATTTATCAGAAACACTTTAACATGTACATTTTTTATACATAGAGAATAATTGGCTAGTTCTCACGAAATGGAGAAACATTAAATTTTAAAATAAAAAATATATAATTTGCTTTAATGGACAACTTTTTATAAAATACACAGTACACAAGTGCCTTACCTCAACTATGTGGTCCCCAACATTTCTCAATTTAATTGAAAATATTTTGGACATGAAAAATAACATTTATGAGGGAATGATTATATAGGTGAAGGAATGAGGTTTTTTAGATTATTGCTAAATATACATGAAATTTAAATAAAAATCATAAACGTTTTCTTTAATCATAAATTTATTTTTACAAAAACAATTTTTTACATTTTTATAAATATATTTCTTTAAATTTACTGAGATCTTCAATATTGTATTGTTATTCCCTCATTAATAATTTTTATGAGAGGATGATAGGGAATGATAAATTCGAATATAGCCTACAAAAAATTGGTGTGCATAACCTCAAATTAAAATGCAACTTAAGGCTAGTTGTTTGCTCCTCAAAAATGTAAAACAATATAATAATTATTGAAAAATAAAAAAATTACCTTGTTATAATTTAAGGTGAAGGAATGATACTTAAAAATGTAAAATTTAAATAATGAAACGAAAATTATTTGACTGCAATACATCTATTTGCGCCGTACAACAATGCTGATCTGGTTACATTGGTAGTACTGCCAACTACAAAATGTTATAAGCGCGTTAATATACTATCTGATACAAAAGTACAATGCAAGTGTTAATAAAAAATTGTGGGAATGATATTTTTTTTTGGGGAAGGGGGGGGGGGGGGGGAAACCCAGATAAAAATTAAATTTTATAAAGATTTTGTTAGTCTTAAATAATGGAAAGGATATTTACTGTAAAATACAGCATTTTTAAAGAAACTAATGATATCAAAATAGTTATTATCAATAAAACAAAATAAATTAATGATATAATATCATTGTAATATTGAGAATGGGACACGATGAGGGAATGATGTTTAAAGTATTCAGTCAACTGCCATTTTTTTATTTTGAGATGAGTACACTAAAATTAACTATGGTTCGAGTAGCTATAATGGTACAGTTTTCGTAAAAAATACAAAGCTTATGACAATGTTTATAACACATAAAACTGAGTGTGGGCACGATTTTCGTAAATTTCTGAGAACCATTCAATTATAAGCAATTTAAAATCATACTGGAGGCGAATAACTTGAGGTAGTTCATTTTACCGCAAAAGTGTGAACATTTACAAACACAGCTTTACTCTCTTATTCACGCTTTCGCTTTTCAATTTTTAAAACTGGCGCTCCTGGGCGGCCATAAATTCCAGGAAAATTTCTTTTTAAAAAGTATCTCACAAAGCACTGTGAAAAGAAACTTCTTTGAAAGCGTTCCTGTTTTGGTCGTATTCTCGGCTTTGCATAAATGGGAAAAAAATTTATTTCATTTAATTTTTTTTTTTGGTTCTGTAATACCATTTTATTTTTTGTGTGTTTTATGTCTTTGAACAATATTTTTTTCTTTATTAAACCTTATTTGAATATTGCTGGTCACCAAATCTTGCTACCAAAAAAAAACTGATTCACTATATTCATCATCATCGTTACAGAAATTTCCTTCATAAAATAATCCATAACGATTTTTAACTTATGTAAAAGAATAAAATCATACGTGCATGTGTGTAAATTTGCAAATAAATTATTTATTCCTTCTTAATGAGTTTCGTGATTTTTCTGTGTGGTTATCGGCCAGCTAGGTTGTGGTTACTGCTACGTTGGATTGGTATCTGTAGGAAGACCAGACCAATGAATGATCCCGAAAAAAGGAAACAGCTCTTTCGACAGTTACTGATGGCCATCGCATCCATGCATGTGATTGATTAATATTGCCTCAGAAACATGAACTCAGAACTCAGGCAAGGTCGTATAGCTGGCACTGCGTGGCTGAAAGCCACGGGATCTATAGCCTTTTTGTATCAGGGAGATATGAGCTCTCTTTATGTTTTCAATATATGATAACGGCATCCTCTTCTGTTAAATATTTTGTATGTGAAAAACTACAAAATTCAAGAGGAAGAAGAATTCATCAAACGATAATCCATCATTCTACCGTCGCATTTTCGAATTTCATTAGTCAAAATTTCAGTGGGAGATGAATTACAGATCATATTTGTCAAAAGAGTCAGCTAGGTTTTTTAGAGAAGAAATATAAATGGTGTGGTTATGGACTCATAAATACAAATTTAAAGTGGTAGCATTTGAATGACTTATAATGATAAAGAAAATAGAATTAAGTTTTATATGATTTTATTATTAAAGGTAACTAATTATTCTCACCAGATTTTAATAAAAACTGTAACTGTTCATCTCTTGAAGTGATGACGATAAAATTATTAAATAACTTATTAAGTGTTAGAGTCTTAATGGTGTTTAAACTGTAGGGTTATTGAGAGAGGAAATGCTATATGATGTTTTGAAAGAACGAAAACTTTCAAGAAAAAACATTTAACTTAATGTAATAAATAGAAACAGACAGTTCTTTGTGGTATGCATAATTGAAGAATAGTTTTGAATAATATATTGTTGAGTAGCCATTAAATAGGTTTATAAATAGGGATGAGGCAGGGCAAAAAGGACTTTATCGGTTTGATGGCTAACCGTAGTTTCCGAAACAATTTTATTAACTGTAAGGTTTATACAAGAGCTGAAATATAACCAGACCTATAATTAGTAATTTTTAAAAAGTAACCTTTATAATATAAATTATAACGTAGAAGAAACCATAAATGGAAATAATACAAATTAAATGAAACTAAATTGCGTAATTCTCGGAGTGAGAAAATGAGAAAGTTTGCAGTGAGGAATTAGAAATAATTTTGAGTCGAGTTTCGAGTTCTATGGACTATAAGTTACAAGTAACATCCCTACAATATATATTGTTTTTTTTATCACGAACGGAAAATAATAGGGAATTGAGAGCAGCTGTGGCCGAGCCTATCCGTATGGGGAAGGGAGCGGGAGTGTTAATCCAGGTTTACGAGGTGTTCCAGGAAGGAGAGAGAGAGAGAAAGAAAGTCGCCGTTGTAGTGAATCATTCTTCACGTCCTTGACCATTTCTCAGACGATATCAGGAGGGATGAAGATGTGTTACGTGCGCACGAAAGGATGCGATCGGGAACGGAACGGTGGAACGGTGAGTAAAAGTGATGGATGGGGCCACAGAAACAAGACGTGTGTTAACGATATTCACCCATGTCGATCGAGGTAGAGAAACGTAGTATTGTTAATAACTTACAGCAGAACTAATATGGATTACTGAACAATTTGTATATTTTATATGTAAATTTTTTAAGCAGTTCGATACGCAAAGCATTGTTAATAGGTGGTAGTAGAAAATATTACTCTCCAACGATGTTATTTTCCCTCCAAAGTAGTCATGTCAACATTTTAAATGTTTTCTCAAAGAAATAAGCCATAATCACGTAAGATAATTGTAAATAGGTTTAGAAAAACTCTTCTTGAAATGTTTTTCGATTAACTTAATTTTAATCTCACGCCATTTTTAGAACAAGCGAGCAGAAATATCTTCCTGCTGGTTGGATAGAGGTCGGCAATGTTTACGAGGATCCATGCAAGGCATAAACTAAAATATGTCAAAAAATAATGAAAGCAAATAAGGGAAAAAAAACATATTTTTGAATACCTTTTAAAGTTTCCATCGTGTGAGCCGTAAGAATTTTACATATAATTTTGTTCATAACGTTGGATTTTTCTCTCGAGTATTTATATATACATATTCCAAAATTATGGGATGTAATAAATTACTTACTTTTTTAAATTACGTTTATAAGATCTTACATGTATTTAATATTCACGCATGAAAAACATGAAATATCATTTATTTTGAACAGCTGACTGTCTCATCGGTGTTAGAAGAAACTTTAGGTGCTTGTGAGTAGTCTTTTGCACTGGCAGTTGTTTAAGAAGTTTAACAAATGGTCCGGTACCCAGCTGTATAGGTACTTGTCACGCGCTAACACCTGTACACGTTACGAACACACCTGACGCGATCTCTCTTATGTAGCACGAAGGCAGGGGACATGTAATTTAGGTTCACACCTCATAAAATTCACCAATACTCCCCCAGGCATATGATCCCGTTAGGGTGTGGTCCTGGTTAGGAGAAAGATAGATCTTTTACATGCCTGAAATTGTTACCAGTGCCCAACATGGGTTCCGAGAACGGGGAAATAGATTCGCCATTTCCAATCGCGGCATGCACAGGCAGGGGACAATCCGTCCAGTTGCGAGACTCCCGAAGCCGACACCAACGTTGGACCGTAACAAGTCCTAGTCGGTCGATAAGACATCACTACCCTACTGAGACAGACAATATGCCCGGTCTGAATGCTACCCCCCTCCCTAATGCCACTGTCAGTATCGCCGCAAACACACCACCCAGCGTCAACCGAGAAGAACCTCGAGTACTGAAGACCGATGGGGCTGGAACCCAGTAAGGCCCGGTTCTGATCAAAGGCAGGACCTCGGCCGGTCTTCGCCCTCACCATTGGCAAGCGGTCTCTTCGGAGTGATAACAAGAACTCACTCTCCCTGCCCAAGAGTCCGAGAGGCAGACACTTTTAAACCTGAAGGAGATCGTGTACATATTTACGTAGGTAACGCCCGGCATAGTGTTCTTCTGTGAAAATAAAGGACGTAAAACGAGGCTAGAAGTTCGTCAGTTGGTGAGAGAAGTTTTTTGGTTCACATCACCCGGGGAGGAAGTACCGTCAGTAGTCAACTTCCACCCCACCTACACACTCCCCACCAATACTAGATGTGGACATTCGTTGAACCGGAGGCAGGCCAGCTTGGGCCTGCTGCACATTCGCGCATCTTACCCCTCATTGGTAAGTTTAACAACGGCGGCATCAGGCTGAGTCATCCCGGTGCAAGAACGGTTGTGCTTTAAATTTGAAGTGTAGTGAAAATACTGAAAATGAACCTTAACCCCGTAACTTTAAAAAACCGATATTTACAGTACCCGAAATTGGTTCCGGTCCGGGGGCCTAGAACCGGGGAACCGAGGAACCGAAGAACCGATCTGACCCATCCCTACTGTTCATATTTCATAAACTACGTATTCCTATTTATCAACGGGTCATATTTGTCAAAAATATTTCGCGTGATAACATAATTTTAAAATGGAAATTTTTTACGGCCTATAGTCACAGTCGTAACGGAAATAAGTCTGCAATTTATTAGAACTGTTAACAGTTAATGCAAGAAAAAAAAATGTTAGCAAGTCTTTCAGTACTTGCCAGATATGTGTAACGTCTAACTTCGGTAACGAGAAATTCATGTGTTATCATGTTGTAAATAAACTTATAATGTGAAACTCTGAAACGACATTTAACGTAGAATTCGATAAAATAATACCAAGCGTGATAAATATGCGCAAAATTGTGTTTCAACTACATTTTTGGACGCGAATCACAATTATTTTCTGCACCTGCTGCCATAATTCACTGCCGCAGTATTCTATTTACAGACATAAATTTAAAACTATATATGAAATGGCTCCGATTAAAATGAACAAGGCTTGGGCAATACTGAACCCCGGCTATGGACCTGATTTCGAGAAGGTATTTTACTAAAATACTGCCTACCTTGTTAAAATTCATTAAACATTTAGTACTGTAAAGTTTCCTTTTGTCTTTGTGAATTTTAGTTCGCGTTATCCGCCACAGATAGTAGCACTGTGGTTACACATTCCCGTTCCACGTGACTTCCGTTCCATTCACGAAATTACTCCTACCAAATGCCGTATACCGAGAGCTAAGAAGTTTACATCAAAATTACTCATAATTTGTTTTTTTTTGTTTGTTTTTTTAAGAAAAGCAATTTTTACTGACCATCCAATAATTCTCGTCTCTGTAGACTAGCTGGGAACGTTGCTACCATTGCCCGTTATCAGTTACGCCTGCATAAGAGGTAATGCGGCTTCCTGGCAAGCAGTCCAGTGTTGCGGGTTGCCTACTACGGCTGGTTGCTAACGTTCGGGACTGCTTTCCCAAGCATGGCCTGGCATTAGAAGTCTTTCGTCTTTCAAATGACGACGTCTGCGGTGGCGGTGATTGAACGAAATACCACAACGACGTAATCACGATGTAAAGATCCGTCGGGACGAGCAGCAGTCATGGCGAGAAGAATTTTACGGTAAAATGTCCAACAATGCATTTAAACGAAATTTCTAAAGGTAACGAGACATCTAAGATAAAAATGTACCAATTAGTGTCAGTGATCATGGGCATTTAAGAAATATAAATATGAATGAAGAGATGTGGACTCAGTTAACCAATGGGTTACTTGTAAATTAAATATTTGGTCAATGAAATAAATTTTTATCATAAATACCTTTCTATTATAGCTGAAAAAATCAGCAGAAATATTATAAATATTTATATATATACTTATTTTTAACATTACCATTGACAATAAAGGCTAGTTAAATTCTTAACACACACACGAAAACGCATACAATATAGTTAACGATAAAGCTAATGAACAGGAATTAACAATAACTAACAAGAAAATAACACACAAACACGTACAAATCAAACATACTTTGGAAGTGTGTAATATTACATAATTGAGAATAAAGACCAACAATACTTATAAAGTTTAGTATAAAACGAAGGAGTTAAGATATCAGATATAAATATAAACAATTTAGAAATCTATAGATGTGTCAGATATATATTAAATAACATGTTTTAGGGATAAGCAGTTTCTGTAGTAATATATTATGTACATATACAGTGTAGTGGTCAGCCAAACCACCTTATAACAAAGGGACCCAAGTTCGAATGGTTCTTTTCGTCACAAAAGTAAAAAAAAAAGGAAGCTATCGAAGTTTATCACCAATCTCTCCTCTATGACTCCACAAAAAATTTTGACGTGGCTCACCGATACATCAAAGAAGTAATTTTTTAAATAATTTTGCGTTCCTTATTCTTTATTTTTGCCGATGATTAAAATTGAATACATAATATTACTATGGTAAATAATTTATAAAGGGGTTTATCAATTCAATAAATGTTTATTGAACACGTTTTAAGAAATGTTAATATTTTTAATAATTTATACATATTTATAAAATAAATATTAATAATTCATTATCATTTTTCTGGCATGAATTAATTTGATGTAAAGTTCATACCAGCTTTATGCTGAATTAAGAGAATTTTTAGCGTATTTTCGGAGAGTAAAGTTTTAAGATAGTTTTGAAACGTTACATGCATGTGATATCCATCTCACAAGATAAAGTGTAAATCCAAGTTCTTTATCTAATTCAGTATGGTTATAGTTTTTAGTAACTAATTCGAAGGAAAATTGATTCCTGTGACAACAAAATGTAAATAATCACTCACTACAGTTGTATTCATAAAATTAATGAAACGTGAATTAAATTTTTTTAAGAGTTTGTGTAAAAATAATTTAATTAAATAGAACAGTAGTATTTTAGTAAACACATATTGGTGCGGAAAATGTTGGCCTATCGTTATTTGTATGCCAATATAGAAAGAACGTCAAAAAGTGGTCGTGTTTATGGTCAAAAGTGGAATGAGCCCACAAGTGGACTTGTTGTCTCCGAGGCATAGATGCTTGTTGGGCGTGGTTCGGCTGGAGCGAGCACTCCGGAATCGAACAAGGCCGCGTGCTGCGCGAGGAAACACGAGCACGCCGTAAGAAACTGTTCCGTTTAGCCACACGGCTGCCCTAACGCCATTATGGGGGGGTTACGTCTATTTGCGCGCGCGCATTTGAGGAGCGTTGTCGCGCGCCGCGGGGTGGCGTTGTTAACGCAGCGGGAACAACTCCCCCTCCCTCCCCTCCCTCTTCACGAGCAGCGTGGGTGAGGAGAGGTAGCTAGGAATCGATTATCTCGCACCTCACGATATCGCTCGACCTAGCGCACTCGATCTAGTCGTGTGCGCGCCATACGGTCCGCACGTTTACAGTGTCATGGGCCACGAGACTTGTCAACACTGGCTGACAATTATCCGAATAGAAATATCTAACTCAGTTAGTGTAAATAAAGCCTTTGGCGTTTGATGAATCAATAGATAGCTAGTGCTTTCTTGACTTGTAACAACTAGCTCTCGGTATACGGCATTCGGTAATTTCGTGCATGGAGCGGAAGTTGTTTACAACGGAAATGTGTAAACACAGTGCTTCGATCTGCAGGCGAATTGCATAAACCAGTATTAATAGAGACAAAGGGAGACGTTTAAGTATTAACCTTTTAAAGAATTTCAACAATACAATTAGTATTTTAATAAAATTCCTTGTTGAAAATCAGGTCCAAGGTCGGGGTTTGGTATTTTTCTTTTCGCTTTTATCGGAGCCATTTCATTTTTTAGTTTAATCTTTCGTAGCTACTCCGGCAGCGAATTCTAGCGAATACTAAGTCCACGGCCTGAGTGAGGCGGGAGACAGGAGGCGACGAGTGATCGACGTATCGCGTCTTCGAGATATCGAGCGCTCGATCGAGTCTCGAGAGGAGCGCACGCGCGCGCTGCGAGTCGCTCATGAATTAAACAAAAGACGCCCTGGCGGATTAATGGAATTGTGAATAGTAATGGGGTTTCGGTTACGGCGCGGTAGTTGCCGACGAAGGCTTGAAGCGTGCAGCCCTAACTCAAGGTGTGCATACTTATAACACGTGCGTCGTAGCAGATAAGAGCGGCCTCCTCGGCGAATCTAACAGCAACAGGAGTCTGTCTCCCTTCCGCCGAGTCTAGACTTTACGTATTGGGAACACGCTAAGGGCCCAAATATTTCAAAACTAAATCAAGAGAATATTTAGCGTCTTTTCGGGAGAGTTAAGTTTTAAGATAGTGTTGAAACGTTACTTGTAGTACATGCATGTGATATCCATCTCACCAGATAAAGTGTAATTCCAAGTTCTTTATCTAATTCAGTATGCCAAATCTCATACAAATCCGTTCAGAGATTCCGGCGTTATTGAGTACAAACATAAACACAAACTTTCGCATTTATAATATTATTGTGAAATAAAATTTATTATAATATTGTTAGTTCAAATGTGTGTTTGTCTGTTCGTCCTATCACGCAGCAACGTAGCAACGGGCAACATGAGTTTTTGCTCATAGAAAGTTTATGAGCCGGAGAGTGACATAGATTACAAATAACTATGAATTTCCTTTCCTTAGGGGGGTGAAAAACGGGAAAATAAGTTTTTATAATATACAATCATAGGAGGTAGGTCATAGACACACAAACACTGAGTTGTGACATTTCACTATTTCCGTCACAAGGTCATATAATAAGGTCTGGACATTTCCTATCCATCTCCTTGGGAAAACCCATTCTCTTAGTGAAGCTCGCGGCTGCCAGCGTACTAAAGGTCGATTCACACATACCCGTGACGTGACAGAGACGAGGCCGGCACGTGATGCCACAGGCGCGCCTGAAAATATTCTTCTAGGAAACTGGGTGTTGTTGTTCACACTTGCCCGGCATCCGCCATTGACAGCGCAGACAGTGCTCCCACCGTCGCCTTACCGTGACCGTCAGATTAGTCCCCGCCGATATTTACTCATTTCACGGCCGCGTCACTGGCTGTTTCAAAGTGACAGTATTCTAAGTTTAAGGTTTTTTTTTATTTGAAGTTAAAAATGAATGATGAAAAACTTATCGAACTAGTGCGCAATCATCCAGTACTGTATGATCTATCAAACCCAAAGTACATGGACACAGATTTTGAGAATAAAATCTGGAGCAACATAGGAGAGGAAATGAAAACCACTGGTATAGCTTTTCTCCATTTTGTGTCCTGTTTTTTTTTTTCAGTTTGACTTCCAGTTTGCTCAACAGAATGTTCAATGCATTTTCAGACAGTCTGAAGTATTCGTGAAACTTCGCTCCATTGTCCATCAATCCCTTGTAAAGTGTTGCAAATTCCCCTTCCGTTCTTCTCTTTTTTCCAGGCTTCATGATCCCACTTCCGTTTTCTCACTTGTTGCTCCTCCTCTTCATCCAAAACAAGAGCAACCATCCATAAACCAGCTTCTGAGCAGTTCGTCATTTTCCGTGGTATTTCTTGCAATCGAAAACACTGACTGTTACCGGTCACGCCACGTTCAAGTGTGAATAGACGTCACTGTGAGATCACGGCCGTTGGAATCACGTGCCGGCCACGACACTGTCACGTCACGGGTATGTGTGAATTGACCTTAAAGGCGCTATTGACCGTTTAGTTTAAAACTTAGTCAATAGATGGCGTTGCCTTGAATTCGTAACGCGCTATCGTTTGGTGCGTCCGTCGCGTCCTGCCCAGGGGTTACCTGCCTTCCCAATAAACGAAGCTGAAGATTGGCGTCCCGGTTTTGCTGATGCGTAGACTTGACGCACTTAGACTGTGCAATCAATATGATTGTAAAAATCAAAATTTCCCGTTTTTCAATTTACGACCTACAGACTTGAAACTCGGTAGTGTTTTTCCTTATATTGTGGTGTGTATACCCCGGGCAATGCCTGGTACTTCACCTAGTATGTCAATATGTTTATCACAAACCTTTTTTTTTTTGATATTCAAGCAGGTAATGGAAAACTTTCCTTAGGCTTTATATCATTAGCCTATGATTACATTCCATTTCTCTACATTGAGAGAAAAAAAATGATGATTGTAATTTGTTTCACAAATGCAACAGCGAATCGGCTAGGAACACGACCGCGTTATTAAATCCTGGCGGGCAGCATATTGCCTCGAGTTATTACGCTGTTGGCAAAGCGCGTTTGCGCGCTGAAAGGGAAATTCGAATCCTCGCCTAATCCGGCTCAGGACGCTGGCTCTTGGGGAAGGGGAGGGGGCAGCTCTAATACGGCGCGCCGACCACATCCTCGTAGCGAGCAAACCCACCCCTACCCCTTCACCATACCTTACATGTACGCACGTAATTCCCCACGCAAGACGCTACGCTGATTCCGACGCCAAATACCCACCTCTGAGCTTCAGCGTGTCTCATCTCGCATCCTGAAATTACATACACTTGTAAATTTCTACATTTACACGAGAAAAAAAATTGGTTGTCCGTAAAGTCGGTTTACGGACGATAGTTTAACGTGACAACGTCATAACAAAACATTGGTGAAATGATTGCATACCTTTATGAATAAAATTGAATCATTTTTATTTTAATAATAAAAGAATAAATAGCTACTTGAAATTATACTAGTAATCAGATTTTTAAAATGCAAGAATAATTAATCTTTATTGCCGAAATTGTTGTTGTAATAAGCAATGAAAACCACATTAACTTTTCACTTCCCTTTATAAACAGTCGACGAAACAGTTCACGTGTAGATGACTTGTAATTAATTTTTAAAACTGGCGTTTAGCTATAAAGCTTAAATATAATTATGAACATTTTTTCATATAAATAAACTGTAATCAAATATCTATCATCAATTATATGAATCACCATAATTTTTTAGTCGATTGTAATATAACCTATTATTACTGCACTCGCCGACAGCGTAACGGAACACAGCGTAACGGAACAATGAGCGTAACGGGACACCGCGTAACGTAACAATGTGCGTAAATGGGACACTTTTTCGTGCGTGCAACCGGCCTTCATCGATTTATTAGACGTCACGTCAAAACAGGTGTTTTAAAGCAAAATAGTGTTCGCAGTAATACCGGATTCGGATTCATACCCGGGCATTCATACTTTGTGTTGTTTGTAAACCGTTTCCCGAATAGCTTTCCAGCAAAGTCAATTAAAATATAAAATTATGCGCCAATTTCCGTAAGAAATGTTTAGTATTATTTCGAAAAACTTTTTTCGTATGTGCAAAAATAACAATAGTCATGTGTTGTACAAAGATACAATATATTTCTTGTGGTATTACAAATTATTTCATTGGCAACTGGTTTACAAAGGAGTATTTTGTAAAACCGCAATATTTTTCTTCTTTTCAGCGCAGCTCTGCCCCGCTAAGCTCGAGAGAAGGCAAACTGCTCGCTCCACACGTGGCGTACGTTAACTGGTACGGAAATTTCGGGAAAATTTTGTATTTTTTAAATTATTTTTTACAATGTTTTCTCTGTATTGAAAATAAATGCAATCATTCAAGATTTGAATGCATATTTGGTTAAAAAATAGTAGTAAAAGTTATCAAAAATGAGGTGAATATTGAACGCATCTTTATGTAAGCACGAAAACAAGGTACATCTAAGCTACACAGGCTGGGCATATTTGCTATTTCTGATCATACTTTGACGGAAAAAAATTGTCAATAAGGAAACGACATTGTATGAATTATTATCAAATTACAAACCTTCTTCAAAACTCGTGCTGTGCCCCAAAGCGAGAAAATCCGTTCGCTAGGTGCATATATTATCACTTATATCTAAATTAGTGCGTGATCGTCTCAAAATAACTTTTATGTGTATTGTTTTTGTTTATAGTTCTCCAAAACAGATACGCACTATGGGTGACTCGGGTGAAATTAATAGTTTTTATCTGCCGGCGCCCAAGCAGTGCCGTGCTGCTATATTCCGTGCGTGGAGTCACTAAGCAGAACGTATGAGACTGGCACACACTTATTGTAATCTGCAGCCCGCTGTAGAACTGGAGATGAGAATTTCAATTGCGACGGCCGAACGTACTCAATTAAAAGACGAAAAAAAATTTTAATATTTTCATGCCATCTTAAGTTTGTAAAGGCCTTACTTCAAATGCAAGAAACCAACAGTTGACAGTTAAAGATGAGAAACAAGGAATTACAGCATAGATTTAAAGTTTAAACTAAGGGAGAGAAATAGGAGCTGAAAGTAATCATGTTGCTGTCAACAGTGTGAAGGTATAAATAGTTTATATACTATAGCATATAGTTTAATATGTATTTATTTTCTTTATTTTGGTGTCTTTGAAGCGTATAATAGAATTTAATGGAATGTTTAAAGTTGAGAACGGAAAAAACACTACACTTCAGCTAGTATTTTGGGCGTCTAAGATGACGCAACAATTAGCTGAAGAAAGTAAAAGCCTGTCGCAGTTACCATGTAAACATGCAAACGTGGATAGCCTACAGTTCACAGGGTAGAAAGCCACAACCACAACCTGAACAATCCCGAAGTTAACCGAAGTTTAAGGTTATGTTGGGTTAGTTTCAGTCAGTGTAGCAAATACTTGTATTATGGCATTTTTCCTCGAGCGATCGGCTAACTCCGGAGAACTTTATAAGTGGCTCTCATCCATGTGAACTGCATGCTTTCCCAGGGGGGTGGTCACGTCTGCATTTTTTACATAAGTATGCGATGTTTTTTTCTTCAGCTTATTGTTGTGCCGTATTGGTCACACGCCCAAAAACATTGGTTGAAGTGCAGTGTTTACATCGTGGAAAAAGTTTAAATTACACTATTTTTTATGAAAGTAGGGTTCTAATTTGTACTTACTAAACATCTTCAGAATGTTATCAAGCACAATTTCCGTCATGTTTTTGGCGGAACAACATGGCGATGACTTCAACCACGTCACAACATGTCGTCTCCTGACAATTCCTAACTCCATGGGGCTCCCCCCTTGTGTTTACAAAAGACACTCCGTAGACGTCATGGTAAATTGTTTGCATGCACTGCCGAGGTGAGTTACATTTGCAGCGGCAGCGCTGTCGGGTGTTCCCCCGCGACAGATGAGCCAAAACACTCAGAGAAGAATCATTGCGACTTCTCCTGTCCTGGCGTGTCGTTCTCATGTATATTTCAGTGTTTACGTCCTATCCGCAGACTTTCCCATTTGTTTCCAGCCCCCGGCGTAGCCGTTGTTTTTCCTTTTTTTTGTGTCCAGTCACCATCGCGCTTTTCTATTTCCCTAATGCCATACGTCACTTTACGCACACGAGTTTAAAAAGATGACTCGGTTTTGAATGACAAACTGTAGATAAAATTTTTACTGTAAACACATTAACAAATTTAAAAAAAATATATATCTATACAGAGGCGTGACATTTTTTTTTCGAATTTGTGGCAGGGTACACTTAAAAAAATTATTCTGGTTCGTTCCTAAGATTTTGATGGAATATATTAACTTAAATAATTGTGTGAAGGATGTATCACAATAAAATTGTATCTCTCTTACCTTATTTGTTAACACAAATGTAAATGTATAGAAATAGTACAATATTTGTGTAGTTATTTTCCCGAAAATTTATAGTAATATTTATGCTGTTTAAAGCTAAAACATTTAGGCCTACGTGTTTTTTTTCCAGAATAATTTGTCCCATGATCATAGACCTCGTTTTATTTTTCTTGAATATTTTTTATTAATATATCACTATTATTAGTTATATTTTTAAGTAAATTGTTTCAATTGGTGTGCAAAATGTATTTTAATTAGTTTTGGTTAGAAACTTCCTTTACATGTTTGGGATTCATTCAAAACATTTTCTACAGGTAGAGAGCAAACAGTTGTGAATTTGAATGAAGTTTTAATTTTATCTCAGGCAATTTGGTAAAACCTTGTTATTTTTCACTTCGTACGATTCCTAATGTTTTGAAGTTATTCACCTGAAAAAGCAAACTTTTTCACAGGCATTCTAGAGAAAAGGAAAAGGTTTATCATCTAAATCAAATGCATGACAAAACGTATGCAAGTAATACTACTTTCAAGTAGGCATGTAAAGATGAATAATAAGATTTTTTAAGTGCTCGATAAAATAATTTTTCTAGTGCTCCACATTATTTTGTGATATTTTATTATAGGGATCTTTATGGCAAATCATTGAACATAATGTAACTTTTCATTTAATCTTAAAGTATTAACTGTTAATGTTTGTGTGTCATTACTTTTTAAATTATTTATATAGGGGCTAGTTATTTACTAAGATTAACCGTTAAAGTTGGCTATTGTATTTTTTATTTTTTATTATACGTTTTAATGTTATATAAACTTGGTATATAAATTTAATCACAAATATCTACGTATTAGCTAAAATATTTAGAAAGATTTGATAAATAATGTCTAGTTTTTTTTCTTCTCATTTTGAAGTTAAGATAAATCAAAACTGTGACAGGAATATGCCGCTACTAATGTTTACATGTATGACTCCACTAATTTTGAAAAAGAAGTATTCTTTATACTGCTCGTTAAATAACCCTAGGAAATAACTGGGTTTTATTTGTGATGAACTATGAAGAAATGAAACAACTTAAGATCATTTTAATTTTCGTCTCCAAAACTGGAATGTTGGAATAGTTTAAATATTTGAAAAATACAATAGAAAGAATAATCTCACAGTAATATCATCATGGTATTTTTTTAAATGCCGCCAACTAAAAATCAAAATATAAAAACTTAAAAACCAATCATGAAAAAGTTTTGAAATTTTGCATTAAATAATGGAAAATTACGAAATCTTTGATAAAATCGTCGTTTAATGGAGTTGTCTTCGTTCTTATATTGAAATAGTACAAATGGCTGCATATCTCAGATATTAAACTTTACTTTAAATTCGTTGATATGGCTTCATAAGTATCAGTGAATTTCTGCTTAGTATTGAAATTACATAATCTGACTTATGCCAGTTAATTCTACTGGTCTTCTATTAACATTCATAACGCTTTTTACTTCATTGAAGCAATTGAAGTAATTTAATGTCAATAAATAAAATATAACCCTTAACATTTAAAAATAAATATATTTAAAATATAAAGCAGTTATTTATTCATTTATTATATAATAATTTCTTTAAAATATACTATTGAACCTGAATATTATTTGGTTTTTATTATATTAGGTTTTATTTCAAATTATTAAGCTGTTTATTCTTTTTTTTAATTTTGACTTCTGATAACAATATTCTTATGAGTTTTCAAACTAAAGCAAAGGAAAATCAAATTAAAAGGAATAATTATGCCCTGCAATGAAAGACGCCAGAAGAAATGTATTTCTATAAGGTTCATAAATACATAGCAGTACCCATCCCATTCGCCAATTTCAAAGTTAAAACGGGAATTCAAATTAACGAAGACGTAGAGGCGAGTTTTCCCGAGGATTTCTTGGTGACGTCATTCAGAAATCTCATTAAAAGTTTTGACTCGGATTAAGGATCGTTATTAACTATGGAAGGCGGTTCCACGCCCCAGGTACTCCTGCGACGTAAATAATAAATAAAATGTTTGGTTTACTTACAGTGCGAATGCCATCCTTTTGTTGGAGTATATACTCAACAAGATTGAATTATTTGCTTTAAAGCAGACAGTTAAATGATTTTAACACTTAAGAAGAGGACTCCACTCAAACTTAAGAAAACTTCATCTTTATGGTACAAAATTATTATTTCCCGAATATTACGGCACAAAAACATTAAAAATTAATTAAGGAACTGTAAATAATTGATTTTGAAAGAGTAAATGCCTATTTACAATTATAAATACACTCGTGGCAAATAAGTGTTAGCAAAAGTCTCCCATAAGTAGATAAAATACCAAGATAAAAAAATAAAAACCAGTTGAAAAATTATTTAGAATTAATTTGGGAAAAAATCGTATCATAAATATAAAACTCTGTATAAATAAAAAAAAATGACCAAAATTTATTAATTTCTCTGTTTCTTAAAAGTCTTTCAATTTAAACAAAATAATTACATAGTAATTGTGGAAAGTAGTAAAGAAAAAATAACTGAGTAGCTCACTATGAAATTTGCATTATTTTCGTCAAATGCGATAAAAAAAAAATGTAATTTTATAAATCATCTCTAATCACTATGTACTCTTAAAATGTAAACTCTTTACAACAATACGCATCAAACCAACAAGTATAATCCCTGCTTTTGAAAAAAAAAAAAACAATATCTACTGTTCTACCTATGATTTAAGAAACATTTTGCATATGTGGTTACTTAATATAATCTTGTTTGTAATTGACCACGAAAACAACCCTGACATGCCTAAAAAAAACTTTAAATGTTGATATTACTTAGCTTAGAGATGTGAATTTGTGTTAAAAGGAACCAAATGCAGTGCAGTACTTGGAGAAACACACCAGTTTTTTGACAGGAAAGAACTCAGCTATAAAATATACCAGATCACTACTTCAGCATAAATTGTTTGGGATAAATTTTGGTCTTGTATCTTTGCCTTTCAAGTGGCACATCTTTGATGCGCAAGGCTTTCTAATATGCAACTCACTGTTTATGTTTCCGCCTTATGCCCGTATTAGTTAAATTGAAGGGCGTGAGGGGAGGAAAGCTTACATAAGAAACAAACCCTGTGCATTAGCTTTAAACGCTCAACAAAATTATAAAGTAAATAAAAATAATCAAACTTTTTAATTAGACAAAAAAAATCTGTCGTACTTATTTCTGCATCAAAAACTGCATATATATATATATATATATTCAGGTTTTGGAACTTACAAATTAACTTAACTGCACGGATATTCAAAATTAAGTTTAGATTTTATAATTCTGACTACTTCCATGTTAGCTACTTAGCTGTTGAAATTCATGTGTCACAAATAAACGTGGCCGGCAAACACGTTTACAGCAAACCAAAATCAGGTAGCTTTGCGACGTTTAAATCGGTAGGCGTAGTAGCACTTTTAAGTACTACAAAAAATTTATTGCACTAAATTAATTATTTCCTGTATTTTAAGTTAGGGAATATATTCCTACGTCTGGGGAAACAAGTTTGATAACTACAGCCCAATTAATAAAATACAGTTTTATTTACTAACTACAATTGACTCTATTGATTAAATTACAACACTTAACATTTATGTCCACAGTTTAATCACTCTCTTCGTCCAGTCCACAGTTCACTCCTCCCACTGGAGCTGGGCTCGACAGTGGCTCTCACTACTGCTCGTCTGTCACCCCGCACCTCTGTCCCACCACACTGCCTCGCACTGCTCACTCGTCCGAGCCGCGACACAGCCCCCGACACACCAGTCTCCGCTTTCTCTCACTAAGAGAGTCACTCGCCCTCTTCATTTCACTGTCTCGGAGGCTGGCATCGCAGTTTTCATACCCCTAAGGCCCCCCCCCCACCCTCAATTTCTGGAATGGTCTCGCACCCCTTTGACGTGTCACGTCATCAGAGTCGAGCCGACGCCCGGAGCTCCCAGAACAATCACCTACTAGTTACGCCACTACGTGCGGTGTCCTCCGGGATCGCGTATAATCCTCCTGAGGAAGGAAGGGGGGGGGGAGCAAGATAGGTGGTAGTGAGGACGGCCGCTAATCCGATGTGTCCAGCTAAATGGGCCTCGCCCCACCCGCTGGCCAATGGGCCAGTTGACTGGCCAGCAGTCCTACTGGCCTGCCTCGTAGCCCCACCTCCAGTATGTTCAAAAAAAATATTGCATGAAATTTATTGTTTTCTGTTCCTAATAGAAAGTTGTTCTGAATTCCAAATATGAGTATCACCGATTCAATTTCAATAGAATTCAATTGACTTACCGATGCACTTATATATTTTTTATTATTAAAATGAGGAATTTGTACTTTAAACATCATCCAACGCGTGAAAAAAAAATATTGACTACTATGATATTGATGTAAGAATTATAAAATATGGACTCTGCGTCTCTCGCCACATTCGCAGAGAAGCTGTTTTGGGATATTTTCTCCAGAAACGAATTTTCCATGTTGTTTCAGACGGTGTCGAAATCCTGTCTAAAGCAACTTTTGCTCACGATGTTAATTAATCTTTGATAAATTTTGAAAAAGAACGACAAACGCTGGGCGAATCCTGCAACGCCAGACCCCAGTGTATGGATTAATGATGGAATCACCAGAAAGTGATTGGTGCGATGCAACAAACGCAACGGGAGTAAAATTAACTTCCTAAGGGGCCAGCCTTAGCCACAGGTGTATTTAAGTGAGACGGGATGATAAATGCGACTTTCGCTGGTGCTTTAGCGCGGTGTCTCCTCTAAGCGCAAGGAGAAACCGCAAGGTTATATCACCTTGTCGTGCACAGGGCAAATATGAGATCTGAGTGGTTACCACAACGTTATATGGAGGAGAAATAAAGATAAAGGTGAAATGCAAGCCCCTTGAGTGATTTTAAGGATATCTACCGGACGTTTCATGCTTAAATATTATCCCGAAGCCTCGTGTTTTAGCAATTTTTAACTCTACTAAAATATATATAGTTTGAAAACGAATAACGGAAATATAACTTATCATCTGCCTTCAGCGTTTTATTAAATGCTTTTTTTGCAAACAGACCCAACTCAAATATCTCGAGAAGTATTTAGCTCGATTTTGTCTGGAGCACTGCATACCGCATGTGTGCCCAGGTAGGCGGGGCCTTTAAATAATATGTTGGACCCAGGACACGTTAGTGACGTCTGCGCGATTAAATTTGCGCGCGCGACAGATTTTCCGATCAAAAATATTTTCTGTTTCTGTCGCGTCTGGGGTGCGATTTTTTTCTGAAATGAGTGCCAGAACTTTATTTTCCAATGATGTTTTTACTGGATCATAGGGTAAACTACATATTATTATTATTCGCGTTCTATTAAAGGTTTTGTTAATTAAATTTACGAGTGTAATCTTTTAAATGTGTTCACTGACAAGAGTTTTGTTTCCCGAATAAATTTTAATTTAATATATTGCATTCAAACGTGTCCATCAAAAATATCTCTAGGTACACATTGATGACTGACGTATTTTTGGTGTAAATTTATTGGCAATGAAACTTTCAATATATGTGCTATTTTATTTTTTTGTTTCACGTGGGTAAAAACCGCTTGCTCACGATAAAGCGATGTTCTGCTGTCTCGCGATGTTGTGATTCCCGCTCTAGCACGTGACGCGACTTATCGCGAATTTCGCCGGCTCCGGGCCCAACTACCAAACCTCACTATCTCGTTTCCACCCGGTAATATCGTCGATGGCGGGGTTAAACCCCTGGCCATTCGCTCATGATCCGTCGTGTGAGCGAATTTCCATTTTAATTATTTCGTCCAGTTCTCTCGCTGTTTCTCTCTCTCTCTCTCTCTCTCTCTCTCTCTCTAACCTCCCCCCTCCCCCAACTGTTTCGAGAAATCCCATGTGGTTCAGCGAGCACGGCCGACCATTCGGTTCAGCGCATGCGCAGCATATGCTCAGATCGAGAATTCTGCGAATAATTAGAAGAGCTCACTTGCAGGAAGGTTGGAAATTTATTTTTAGGTAGATTTATATTTTAGCCGTTACCTTTGTGTGACTCCTAAATTTTTTTACATAGTTTCTTCGTATCATGGTCAAAAGACCCTAAAAATATCTTTAAATAAAAAGTTTTTATTTATATATACATCATTATTTAACATTTATATGGACATGGTAGATACAATAATTTTTGCACAAGTAACTTATCACTGAATTCATTAATAATAGTATAAACTTGCTGAATTACTAATAAATAAGGAACTTCACTGCCGAGTTTCTAGTCTGTATGACATACACTTGAGAAACGGGAAATTTTAATTTTAAAAACCCATCGATTACACAATCTCGGTGCATCAAGGCTACGCATCAACAAAACCGGTACGCCAATCTTCAACTTCGCTTAGTGGGAAAATAATAACATTTACAAATACTTTGAACGGATTCGATAGTGTGCTTACTAGGGCCTTATGAATTAAATTTATTGTTCTCCAACCCTTGTTTTTTCCACCCCTGCAGTTATGGCTGGCTGTATAAAAATTTATTTAAATAAAGGTTTTTGGTATTATCTCTAGGAATTGTGTTACGTTCAAACGGATGTGGTATTAATCATATTATGGGAGTTGAAAAGATTTTTCTGTTTTTCAAAAACCTTATCCATTTCTACCCCTCTGGTCGGATATTGCCCATAAACGAACTCGACCGAGATTTTTCACTTCTATATTTTATGTATCAGTTTGGAAGTGATTTGTGAAAAATTACGGCACTCTTCGTGTTCCTTAAAATGTGATATATAGGGGAAGGGGGGGCAAGATGGGGACGCTAAGAAGAAATTGCCTTGAAAAAATAATGGTTGTTGCTAAAATGGCGACAAATATTTCTACAGGTGCACAAAATGTCAGGCTATCTTTGTAAACTAAAATGATAGTTACAGATTACTCACTGAAAACAATGGCAAAACATTTACGATCTCACGATAACACCCCATCTTGCCCCATACATGGGGCAAGATGGGGCATAACTTGGGGCAAGATGGGGTGCCATTATTTACACATGTCACATACATAAGCAGTGTCTTCGTCCTCATCGTCTTCTCCAGCACATGCACAGTGAGCCCACCCTTGACATTCTATACACTTAACCCACGCTTCCGTTGATTCAGAAAACAAATGACCACAAAAAATACACTTAGCATCGTCAGTTTCTTTCACTTCAGAACCTTTGTCCTTTTTCTCTTTGGGTGGGCATACTCTTCTTTGTTGTCATCATTCTGTGCTCTAGGTTCAGCTTGTTTTTGCAAGAAACAGCACGTTTCCCAGTTTGAGCTTTCAGGTCATTTATATATGGCGATTCAGTTAAAATAGCAGTTTTCCCACGGCGCCGATCACTAGAATTGTTCCTTTCTTTGCCGAAATGGGGAAACGGCATTGTATCTTTTGGGGATACTCGACTCAATGCACCAGTGTTATTTTGTACAGTGGAGAACGAACAGCTAGGAAATATGCAATTCTTGTTTACTACAGGATTCGAGGACTCTGGTATGCTATCTTTTTCAGTGACATTATCAGGCATCATTCTGTCAGTAGTTTTGGACGAACAACTAGGAACAGAATTATCCTTCCATACTTGAGAACCCGAAGATTCTGGTATGCTGGCTCCTTCAACGACACTAGGCGCTGGTCTGTCAGTTGTTTCGGAAGGCAAGAAATCACTATCCTGAAAGACCTCAGGGTGTATTGGCCATATTCCCGTGGTTTTGAAACCATTGATGGCTGTCGTCATTGTGGCTTCTCGTAGAAAAGCACTTCCAAACAAGCTGGCTATCTGATACATTGTGACAACACGCCCTGGGTGGCATCGCAACCAATGGTTACTGCAACTTCATAATATGTGCTGAGTGGCTTCATGAATGTAACGTCCAGTGGCTGGAGGCGATATGTGCAGTGCGGCGGGAAACAGAGGAGGATAACCCCGTTTTCTCTTGCTAGATAAATTAGTTCAAGATTTTTTGTTTGTGTAGAATGGCCGTCAAACAGTAATAAAACACGATTATTTTTGGAGGCGTTAGTAAATTGCATAAACCGCTTGAACCACCTTACGAAAATGTCGGACTGCATCCAGCCTGATGGATGACATTCGGCCCAAGTTCCAGGTGCAGACCCATCCAACAGTTCGTCTTTCATTCTCTGTCGAGGAAATATCATCGGTGGCATGTAAACGCCTGGTGCACGGAAATAAAGTTCTACAGTTACTGTTTGTCCTCTCTCTGCCGATTTTAGAGCTCCAACTTGTTTTCTTCCTTTCGAAGAGATGATTTTCGATCTTCACTTTGGCACTGATGACACACTTGTTTCATCGCAGTTGTACACTCTGTCTGGAGTAATTTGGTATTGGTCATACAGCTGTCCTAATAGTTAAAAAAGATTGGTTTTTACTAGACTATTACAAACGAGCAGGTATGGTTTTTAAACCTATAATATAACTACAACTTATCAAAAGCATTACTCTTGGCATGACAATATTTAGGAGCTTTTAAGGAGCAAGATGGGAGCAATGTTAAGGGGCAAGATGGGGACGTCCCCATCTTGCCTCAACTGTAGCATAATACTTAAAAGAAGTATAATAACTTTACAGCTTTTTTAGTCAGTTCCGCGGTTACAGTATTAAATACCTCAAACACAATGTTATTCAATACAAGCCAAGAAATATAACATTTTAAATCGTGGCTTACCTGTTGGCCTTGCCAAAACCAATTAAAATAAGATCAAAACAGTGAGATACAATAAAATGGCCACCGAACACAACTAAATACTCCAAGCTTACTAAAATCTTGTACGCCGAGCCAGCGTGACTTGCTCTTCGATATTAAATCCTTTCCCGTAAGATGGCAGCACCATGCAGACAAATAAACACCTGCCCCATCTTGCCTCACGACCCCATCTTGCCCCCCCTTCCCCTATATATATATCACATTTTAAGGAACACGAATATATATATATATATATATATATATATATATATATATATATATATATATATAAATTTTTGAGCAACAACTTCAATAGGTAGCATTTCTTCAAAATATACCTAAACTTACTTAGAAACAGATTGTGATGATTCGGTAAACACTGAAAAACGATCATAAATATTGTTTTTTTTTTATTCAGCAGGTTGATAATTTTTTTTTTTTTTTGAAAATAGTGTCTCACAAAAAGCAGCCTTAATACTGTGGCTGGTTTAGTATATGGCATGATTTCTTACTATTTAAAAAACAACCAAGAATTCCACATATAGAATACTTTCACACACGCCTCTTTGACGTAGAAACTCAGGAACATCTCCCCGCCTTAACTAATGGCTGAATCCACTTCTTGGGTCAGCGACACCTGAATCGCGCCCAGTCGGGCCCAGCGGCGAGATAGCACGTGACGAACGGTGGGGGTTAAAAGGGGTTGATAAGGGGGGGGGGGGGGCTTGGTCTCATCCCGCCCTTTCCTCGGACAGAGCACCGGGCCCTTCAACTGCCGCCCCGCTGTTTATCCGGAAGGGCCGTTCCTCAAGGTTGACGGTGATGAAACGCTGGGCGGCCCAAGGGTTAATTCAACCCTAAATGCCGGCGCTTCCGGAAGGGGGGGGGGGGAGGGGAAGAGGCGGAGAGAGAACAGTGAGAGGAGGGGATGGACATTGATACCCCGCGTGACCGCAGCAGGGAAATAAGACCATCCTGGATTGCCGCGGGGGCTTGAATGGTCACTGGCGAAAGTGGTTGAAAGAGGGAAAGGTAATCTAAGTCCTCAGTAATTACAGCGTATGAGTATCGGTTTACCGGCCGGAGGCTGATTCGATTCCTCCAGAAAAAAAAAGTTTGTTCTTTTAGAATTAAAGTCCTTAGAAAAACAGTTGTCATGGGCATCACTTGTAAAACTGCAAGCCAGAGCTTTGCACAATCTTAATTAGGTAGTAATCTCTGTTTTTGCAGTTTCACAAGTGATATCGTTGACAACTGAGATTCCAAAAAATTTCCTTGTAAAAGAACAAAAATTAATTTTCTTCCAGTATCGGTATGAACAGGAATTACTAGGCAAGATGAATTTGCAAGGCTTAACCATAGCATTCTCCAGTATGGAGGTGCATGGAACAAGATTCAACCCGAGCCCCAGACCCGCGGTGGAAAATATCCACGTATTAAAAGTACGCGACGCGACCTGGATTTGAATCCGGGAACCTTATTAGCTAGAAACACTGACCACTTAAAAAAAATGCATGTTTGACCCCGCTGCAAATCGAATGCAAATCGCCGAGGTGTGAGGAAAGTGATATGACCACCCAATCACCCTGGTCTCCTATTCTAAAAGATCAGCTGTACACTGTTTGAAAATACATTACTTATTTTGCTCATCTCAACAAGAATGCATCTAAAAAAACTGAGATAATATTAGTTACAGTCAACTAAATCTTCGTGGGAAATTCATAGGATTGCGACTTTTGAGTTCTGCGACTTAAAGTGAACAGGGTTGACACGCACTTGGAAGGAAAAAAATTCCTGAAGGTCTCGCCGATACTTCAAGTTGATTTTTGTTTACTATCAATGCACGAATATATACGTCCGTTTACGAAGATATACGCAAAAAAATTAAACGTGTTATCAGTGTTCGTAAATTTTAGGATTTTTTATTGTGTAACTATTAGCTCTTGATATTCGGCAATTGGAAGTCGCATGGAAAGGAAATGTGTAACCACGGTGCTGCCATCTATGACGGATGGCATGAATCAAAGTTAACAATGTTAAAGGGAAACTTTTTAGTATTAAAGGTTCTATGAATTTCAACAAGGTGAGCAGTGTTATAATAAAACTCTTGGTCAAAAATCAGATTCAAGTCTTTTTTTTTTCTTTTTTATCTGGGTCGTTTCATAATGTAGTTTAAAAAATTAGGTCTGCAAAGTAGACGTAGCTGCTCCGGCGGTGTCGCCTCTAAGCACAAGGCTCTGAACTGCTGCGCAGTCTTCTCGTCGTCACACGTTAACTGTGAAAATTTGAGCGGTGACCGTAACATTTTTATGGTCGAGAAACGAAGATAAAGGTGAAATGCAAGATCCTTTAAGTGCTTTCAAAAATCTGCACTGGTTGTTTTACGCCTAAAAATTAGTCTGAAAACATGCGTGTTCAGCAATTTTAACCCTTCTAAAAATACAGTTTAAAAATTTAATCTGAAATCAAAAGTACTTTTCGGCCCTCAGCGAACTGTTAAATGATTTTCGTAAGAAGGCACCACTCGGATATCTTGAGTAGTTTTGAAATCGCGTTGTTTTTCCTGGAGCTCTGCGCGCCGTGTGTGTGCCCGGGTAGGCGGGCTGCCGTGTTGTGGAACCACGCGTTGGGCACGGCCCACGGGGCAACAACCACCCGGCCTTTTAACTTATGGCAGATTTCCATTATGGTACTTATCCGCCTTTTTCGAAGAGGCCAGGCGGAATACTGTCATTATGGTAGTCTTCCGATATGGTATTCTTCCGCGCCCCCCTACATATGTAGTTGTAACATTTGTCTCTAACAAATAAATCCGTACACTTCTAGTGGCTTCAGTTCTTATTTACTCAGGTAATAGAACTGAGATATCTTTAAAAAAAATTCTTTAATAACTGGAATTAGGTACAATAGCCTATCGCCTCGCGAGGGTCACGCTTGCCCGGAGGCAAGTCCCAACTTGCATCGCATCAGCGTATCTGCAGTGGAGATGCTGCCAATGTTTATCAACCAGTCACGTTACAGTGTTAACAGGAATACTGTGTTCGGATTCTTACCCAGTTCCTCCAATAGTTGAAAGTTATTTGTAAACCATCCCCTCCTGAACGGCTTTACAGTAGCTATTAACTGCGCACATTAATAAGCATTATGTACAAAATATAAAGTCCAACTATTGAATAATCAATTTTCTTTTCAGTGGTTCAAAAAAGAATAATGCTCGAATGAAACATAAATTAAAATGTAAACTTATGCGCCGATTCTCGTAAAAAAATGTATTTCATATCTGCATGATGTACGCAGTTACAATGGATTTCTTGGAGTATTAATAACTATGTATCGGCAACTGGTTTACAAAGGAATTTTTTTGAAGTGACGTCTAATAAAGCGATTAACGCCAGCTGCACGCACGAAAAAGTGTCCCGTTACGCACATTGTTCCGTTACGCTGTGTCCCGTTACGCTCTTTGTACGCTTGCGCCGCATCTATCTCTCTTCCACTCGATTGGCCTATGCGTCCGAGGAGAAGAAAGAGAGCGGCAGCACACAACTAACATCTACCCGTGAACTGTTTCGTCGACTGTTTATAAAGTGAAGTGAAAAGTTAATTTGGTTTTCATTGCTTATTACAACAACAATTTCGGCAATAAAGGATAAACATTCTTGATTTTAAAAATCTGATTACTAGTATAATTTCAATTATTTATTCTTTTATTATTAAAAAAAAGTAGCATCTGGCGGCGAGTGCAGTAATAATAGGTTATGTTACAATTGACTAAAAAATTATTGTGATTCATATAATTGATAATATATATTTTATTACAGTTTATTTATATGAAAACTTGTTCATAATTATATTTAACTTTGTAACGTGTGTACCTGCGTACACATGCAAAGCATAGTACCCCTGACTTTTCACTGCATACCACCCACGCAACAGTGAGCTGGGCAGGCTTCCCCCGAATAGACGAGACTATTCTTCTTCCAGCTCGTCAGGGAAGCCTGCGAATATAAAAGCGCATGCGCCCAGACTATCGAGATGTCGGTGGTCGTCTCTCGGGGCGTGCGCATCTCTCTCGCGGGCTGTTGGCTGGGAGTTCCCTGCGACCTATTGGGTAACTGAAGGCTGGCAGCACGTGTGGGATTTGTGTGCGTGCTGGGGGCGGCCTAGCAGCGCCATCTGCTACCGACCGCGTCCCGCGGGTGGCGGATACGGGAGCCCAGCTCGAGAGTTGCAATCTCGCTGGGGTGGCTGTGAATAACCAATAGCAGTCCGCGGACCAATGGCCGGCCTGTGGAGTCGTTATTACGGCTGTCGGTGTGAAAGGTAGCCTGAATGCAGCTCGGCGCGTGGCAGGGAGCAGCTTCGTCGGCGAGGCACCACAGGGGAGCTCGATGTGCTGAAAAAATGCGAAGTGTAGACGAACTGCGGGCTGGAACTTGCGTGGCTGTGAACTGCTGCGCGCGCAACGGAATTTAAATGCATCGGAACTCTGAAGGAAGACATCAGGAACCTTCAGCTGGGGCTGCTGTAGCTGTGGCAGCAGTAGCCTCGAGCGGCGTGACCTTAAACCGTCTCGGGGATTTTGGGTGGCGAGTTTGGTTCCCTCCCCCCACCCTGGCTTGAAAAGTACTGCTGTTGACCTGAAGAAGGAAGATGAAGATGGCGCAACGTCAGGCTGCCTTTCGCTCCGAGAGCCAGCAGTTCGAGCCGGTTTACTGGCTCGTCTGCCCACTTCTGTCTTAACTGTGGCTGCCTGGGCAGCTGTGGCTGGGCTGACGTGAAGTCGCCCGCCCCTGGGGGCGCATGCGCCCCTGGCTAATAATAACCCAGGAGCTCCCAACTTAAATGCGGGCCGCAAGGCCCAAGCACCCAACTCCACCATGGTTGATTTTTCAGCCCCTCCAACTCTTCTTACCTGGACCCTTCTTCCTCTTGTCCAGTAGTTACCTGCTTGCGTAATGCATGTTATTTGATCCCCGCATGAACCGGCCCAGGGTTTTCCCTGTGTCTATGCAGGTTTTACCTGGGTCACATTAGCTAGCTTTTAAGCTAGGCGACCAATGGGGCGTCAGTCATGGCGCCAATCGCAGCCATGGCTGGCCAGTAAACCCCAATAAGCACACGATGCACGCGCCCTTGTCCTGCATGGTTAAAAACCCGCATGGTAGAGTGTATAGGCTTCGGCCTGAGACACATTTAGGTCCTCCCCTACACACGTAGAATTAACTTAAAATCTATCGAGATGCAGAACAACTGGGACATCAAGCGGGCAGACTGCCTCGCTGCTCCGACACCGCTCGCCGGCCTACACCGTCAATCGCCGCGGAGTTGCTGCCGCCCGAGGACCGAGAAGACTTCGACTGGGTGAGACCTCTCCGAGTTGCAACCCAGGATATGGACAGTTCATGCGGAAGCGTCGCTGTATTAGGCATAAAATCTTACCGAACTGACATTAACTCAAAACGAAGGTCCAGCCACAAGGGCAAGAGGGCGTGCGTTAGCAACTTCCGTGAGGGCCGAGCGAGCGGATGTCTTGGCACAATCCCGACACTATCACGACACAATCACCACCAGATTACAACACAGTACGGACTTTAACTCTACCGCCGGTAACGAAGAATTGTAGACACCAGAAACAGCGAGCGGGATAAGTACTTGTCCCTTACTGCGGCGATGTGTAGCGAGCTTCTTTTGGTAGCGGCGGAAGAGTAACAGAAAAACGAACCGCATAAACAGAGACGAATGGGTGTGTGTAAATAATTATAACCACTTGTATTAATGATCTGATTTATTTTACGAGTAATATTTAGTAATATTAAGATTTTGAATGTTTAGTGTGACTTTGTATGTTTTCTAGTCTTAGTAGTTTAGCTTGACGGCGTATCGGTCGAGGCGGTGACGAGCTCATGGCTCCCCAGAATTAAGGGTATTGTTTTTTTAATTGTTCTGCAATCCATCACAGAATGATAATTCATATATCTTGTGTTATAGTGGGAACTTGCATCAGGAGTTCGACTACACAAGAACCCGACTTATTTACTTTTTATGTCAGTTTGAGAATCAATGAAGTACTTGTTTGTGTTATTGAGTTTGTCAATAAATTGTTATTGGAATGAACTTAACTTAGCAACTAATTTCAGAACCACCCGCAAACGTTCTTTTTCCTCCTTTTTAGGGTTTTCCTGTCCTTAGTATAAAACCCGTGACCACTTTATAGCTAAACGCCAGTCTTTAAATTAATTACAAGTCATCTACACGTGAACTGTTTCGTTGACTGTTTATAAAGTGAAGTGAAAAGTAAATGTGGTTTTCATTTCTTATAACAACAATTTCGGCAATAAAGGTTCAATTTAAAAAATCTGATTCCTAGTATAATTTCAATAAGGTATTTATTCTTATATTATTAAAATAAAAATGATTAAATTTTATTCATAAAAGTATGCAATCATTTCATCAATGTTTTGTAATGACGTTGTCACGTTAAACTATCGTCCGTAAACCGACTTTACAGATAACCAATTTTTTTGGAATAAAATTAATGTGCCTATAAATATATTTTTTCGTTCAAAACGTCTAAAATACTACATAACAAAGGTATTGGTCAATAGTTTGTGACTAAAATTCAACTGTCAATAATACTTTAAGAAAATATATACCGATAAATGGTTGAACACACAAAATCGGTATACAACCACTCACTTACTGATACACACATAATTAAAATATTATATGTTGTAAAGCAAAATTTTTTAAAATATTTTAAAAGATGGTTTGAGCTTTATTTATGACATGTTGGAATGATAATGCTACAGTTACTAAAAACTGAAACGCTACAAAACTAAGCAAAAAATATTTTTGCAAAACTCCGTTCCCCCGGAGAAACCCCCGGAATGGCCACCGCATGGGGAGCCCAAGAAAAGAAACGGGCTCCCCATTTGGAAGCCACCTGGAAGGTTTTTTTCTGTTCCACCCACCGTTTCTTTGGTAGCCTGACTTGTTACAAGGGATTGTATTCCTACCAGAGAAAATGCCACCATTTTGTCTGGGCAATCCGCCTTGGAGGAGCCGGGGCGCGAACCCGGGTCCTACAAGTCACAAGGCAGGCGCTCTACCCCAGAACCAGAGCGGTAGAGCGGATACTTGCAGTCTTCTTAACATTGACATGATGTTATTCCACGAGGTTACTGTAGTTTCATGTGTCATCAACATGTGAGGTAACAACTAACTTCGGTAACGGCAAATTTATGTGTTCTTATGTTGTTCGTTCAGCATGAAAAAGTAATTCCATAACAGCGAAATATAATTAGTATAACTAGTCTGGAATTTTTTTAGTTGATTTCCTGCAAACAAACTTACTGTCCCGCTGTACAATAATTATATAGAAATGTAATCTAGTAAAAAAAATTTGTAAGAGCTTGCACTACCGATGGTCAAGTTATTTTGAAATAAATGTTAGATATTAAAAGAGTGTGTTTAGTTAAAATATAAGTGTGCTTACAAGCATGCAGTTATTGTATAACATTTTATTTATTTGGTTTTAAAGTTTTGAAGTTAACCTTGTTATATCACTTTTGGCTTTTTAAAGGTACAGAAATGTTCTTTCCTGCGTATACTAGTTTTGTACAATCATTTGAGTGCTAACCTCGTCATCTAGCTGTTGTCGGCTGCCGCCAGTTATATTTTCATATAGTACACGTAAATATGCGAAACGAGAAGATCGCGAAGATATTGGAGGAAACAGATTTTTGACAACAGAACAAAAAAAAAAGGTTCAAGTTGAAATGGCTGTTAAGAAGACCTTTGGACTTTTCAAAACACTGGCGCATTCTTCGTTTGTAGAACTTTTTCTGTGTCTGAGTGTACATGGGAAGTGGGGAATGAAACAACTGGAATGGTCCTGCGGCTACGCAGCTTGCGTGTCGGTGATAGAGTGCAGTGATCGGGAAACGCCTCGCCCACACGGTCTGTTTCAGGTGTCAAGTTTCTTCTCTCTGATGTGACGCCGAATGTTCGACTGCTGGAGGGATCATAGGTCCGAACCGATCATTTCATCATTTTCGACACGCGCGCTTGGTACAGAACTCTTTACCACCGATCGTGATACAGATACGGTGATCTGACACAATCGCGGACAATGATTAAGGCCGTTCTCACAGAGCAACTCGGGAGAAACTCAATGGCGAAATGATTTAAAAACATTTTAATGGGATGCGCCATTGCTGGTTTGGGCAGGGTCAGTGATGATCAACTTCACTTTTTTCTGAGGGCCAAACATAATTTTTGAAACTTACGAGGACTTGAAACAAAATAATAAAACATATTAAATGACTTACAACAATTTTTGACTTTTACATAATTAAACATGAAAAATATCATAATTATACAATAACTATGGAACACAATAAATCGTTTACATGTTCCTATTTCTGCACTTTAAGCATAAATATGTAATACATTATTAAAGGTGACATTAATGTACAAAAAATATACATTCAGATTATAGGGGAGTATTTTTTACAACTTTTCTCAGGCTGGATTATAAAACAGTGCAAAATTAACAAATTAAAATAGAGTAATAAAACATCTCAATCGGATGAAAATGTGATGAATGCATCGTATGAGTAGGACTTCTTTAAAATGGTAGAATTAGCAATACGCAGTCATGAGGTTGATACTTGTGTCTGTGAAATATTCCTTGGTTATGTCTGTTTCGGAGATTTTTTTTTGAAGACGTGGAAACGATTGTGAATAAGCGAGTGATACAAATTGTGTGATCTTTATTAGTAGCTTGGCCATACTGAGAACAATTGTTTCCCTGTGAAGTCTACACTCGCTGAGCCAGTGAGAAAACTCTTACTCAAGCAAATTTTTTCTTCGTTGACTATCAGCTATTTAACTCACTAAATTAAACATAGGCTTAATTTATCCGCAAGTTAGACGCCAGGCATAAAAATTAATGAAATAACGTCATCGACTCAATTACTCTCTACTGATAGACTGTTCAAAATCAACTTCATTCGGCAAAATTTTTAACTGTGCCTTTTAATTTAGTCGAAAGTGAGATAAGTTGAGACGGAAAAAAGTAAAACTCATTGAAACATATCCAGAACATATTTGGCTGTAGCCATTGATACAAAACATCATTCCGCCTTTTGACTGTAGTGGTATAGTGAAACCATATTAAGTCGATATTGAAACTGGATGAACAATGATTTAAGCCCGTGTTTTTCACACTCTTTTATTAGCTTCAACTGTAACTAAATCAAACGATTTATGCAAGTCGATTATAACGTACTTCTAATTGTACTGATTCAAAAATGTTCAAGTATATGTAATCCAGATGACTATACAATAATTTGGTACCATAAGCGTGCTTTTTTTTAATTTTTAAACTATAATACGTTTTTTTTTACAAATAAACCTTGGTTTTGACACTCAATCACTATTAAGAAGTACATTTATAGCTTGTCTCATCAATTTATCATGCGAGTGATTCCAACAGGATACTCGTTGATTACTCACTTGTTTCGGTTCGAGGATTTGATATAAAATGGATAATTATCGATGGCATCAAATAAAATTAATATAACTGTATTATCAATTCTTAAACATAAAACATTAACATGCAAATTTTTTACGTTGTACCGTAATTCCGAGGAAAAAGGCCAGTTTAGAATTTGCATTTAATTTTGGTAGATTTCAAAGAAATGCTAATTACCTATTTTAATGGTTTCCATGGTGTGACTTCCGGGAAAATTATATATAGTTTTTTTGTTTCATGACCCATAGAAACCAGAATAATCATCAACATAAAATTATGTATATATATGTATATATATCACATTTTTATGAACACCATAGCCGCCGTAATGTTTCACAAATCACTCCCAAACTGATAAATAAAATATAGAAGTAAAAAATCTCGGTCAAGTTCGTTAATGGGTAATATCAGAAAAAAAGGGGTAGAAATGGGTTATTTTTTTGAAAAACAAAAATATGGCCTCAACTCACACATTATGACGAATATCGTATCTGTTTGAACGTATGACTCGTACGACTTGTAAGAGTAATACAAAAAAAACTTTTGTATAAATACATTTTTGATACGACCACCACAACTGCAAGGGATGGAAAAATTAAGGGTTGGAGGACAAAAAAAACCTAACTCCCTTGGTAGGCATATCATCGAAAATGTTCAAAATTATTATAAATTTTATAATTATTATCTAAAATTTTTGTCTAAATATTTTTGATAAAAATAACCATTTCTGCAAGGGTTCAGCGATAGAGGGGTAGGATTAAAAACTAACTCAGTTCCCTGTGTAGTGTGTAGGCACACTATCAGAAATCGTTAAAATTGTTTGTAAATATAATATTTCTTATCTAAAATTTTGTCTGGAAAGATTTTCCATAATACAAACCATTACTACAAGTCTTTGAAAGAAAACTGGTGTTGAAATAATAAAATAAATAAAACTTCCCTACCATCAAATTCATCGAATTAATATTTATTTTAGTTTAACTTTGTAAATATTGTCATAAACTTTTGTCTAAATTAAAATTTTATGTAACAAACTACTGCTGCAAGGGGTGGAAATAACAAGGTTAGAAATACGAAATAGTCATTACTATCAAAACCGTTTTAATTTATTGTAAGAATCCTAAACCTTATTTGAAACATTTGGCTGAAACGATCTATAATGAACGAAATATTACCGTAAAACCAGAGGTTGAAACTAAAAAACAAAATCAAAACTTCCCTAGTATCTGATTCGTTCGAATTTATTTGAAACCAATTTAATATTATCTTTAACCTTCGCCGAAAGAAATTTTTTTGAATTGACAACGTCTAATAAATCGATGAACGCCGGCTGCACGCACGAAAACGTGTCCCGTTAAGCACATTGTTCCGTTACGCTGTGTCCCATTATGCTAATTGTACGCTTGCGCTGCATATATATATCTTCCACTCGATTGGCCTATGCGTCCGAGGAGAAGAAAGACAGCGGCAGCACACAACTTACATCGACACGTGAACTGTTTCGTCGACTGGTTATAAAGTGAAGTGAAAAGTTAATGTGGTTTTCATTGCTTATAACAACAACAATTTCGACAATAAAGTTAATTATTCTTGCATATTAATAATCTTATTACTAGTATAATTTCAAGTATTATTTTTTATTATTAAAATAAAAGTGATTCAATTTTATTCATAAAAGTATGCAATCATTTCATAAATGTTTTGTTATGACGTTGTCACGTTAAACTATCGTCCGTAAACCGTCTTTACAGACAACCAATTTTTTTTATACGACCAAGTTTTAGTGCAATGGATGAAAACTAGTGTTTGAAGGAAAACAAAATTGTATAACTACCTTGGAAGGCATACTTAAATTCGTTCCAAGCTATTCAATGCTACATGCATGGCGTTAAAATCATTCAAATTATTTCCACGGCATGGTATATGAGAAAATGTTTAATCGATCATTTCAGAATATTAGAGAACATATAGGATGTTACAAGGTCTTAAAATGTTCCAGGAGTTGATAGAAGATCCAAAACATTTCCAGAAGAAATAAGAACTTCAAAATGTACCTACGCCTGTAGGCTGTGCCGAAAGGGATTTTTAATATTTAAAAACTGTCTCTTGGCCACAACTAAATGTTATTTGTTTAAAGAAATTTCGGTCGACTAGAAACCATTAAAAAGTTGTGTTCTTACAAACTTAGCTGTTGTATAACTTTATATTTACAAAAAAAAATGCATATGATATTATATTGATAGTAAATTTCTCTGTGGCAAAGTTAGTTCACAATTCTCGAAAGTAGTTTCTGAAATACAAGAGAACAATTTTTTCCGTTTAGTTAAGTGTCGTTATCACACATATATATAATTTTGTCAAAATAAAAAAAGAATTTCGGAAATATATTTATTAACAACACGCATATTTAAAAAAAAATTATTGTTGTTTAAAAGTAAAAATATTATTTCATGTGCCGCAGAAAAGGGGTTTTCAGCGTAGGTACCCATTCTGAGAATGAATTTACCGAATGTCATGTTATAAAGTCATAGGGCCGACCGAGCACCTGACCCGCCAGCGAAGGTCGACCTTACCGCAGTGCCTCGCTCGGGGGACATCACGTGGTGCATCAGCAAGCGGCTGGGTGCGAGCCGAAGGTGCGCACATTGCGGTCGCACGAGCTTTGTAATTAGCGTGGTCTCCCTTTATACCGGCGTCGCGTGATCAGTGACGTCACGTAGGAGGATGTTCATTTGTTGGGTGGGGTGGTCGGGAGGGGTGAAGGGTGAGGGAGGGCAAACACGGCCATTCGAGCAGAGCGCAGCCAATTACAGGGGCGTCGTGAAAGCTAGGCGGCAACTCCGCGTCAAGGAACACGAGCCAGAGAGCCAGTTTCCCCCTCCGGCAGAAGTTAAGGGTATTGGCCACGCGAAAACTGATTACTAGAGACCTGCAAAATTCGCGGATTCATTCGGTGATAGACTAGAATTCAAACACATATACCTCTTAGATAATTTTGCTATTGGCTTACTGTTCATCTGGACGAATCTCAACCAGTTATAAACCCTCAAACAAAGAAGGATCTGATCACAGACAAACCAGCTGAGACGACTTACAAGTCGGCAGCCAATGAACTTGCGTTATTTGCCCGAATGTACAGGGGTATGTGCAGTCTATCCTGAAGGCCATCGAAACCGCGAATTTTGCAGGTCTCTGCTGATTACTTTCTACTAGACACCAACTTCACACGGCTAGTTAAAGAGATATGTAAGTCATCCTCTATTTTATTTTTAGTTACTCAGTAAATATACATTAAGGGTGGTATTCCAGGACGTTCGGGTATGGTAGCGAATAAGCACTGCCTTGTTGGGATACAACTATAACCTATTCCAGAAAGGAAACAAACCGGCCACCGATTTAATAAACGGTGCCTTGCGCAAGGCTATAAACTCGTTTCAGAGCATTCTAGCGGACGTTTAGCACAACCATTAATAAAATTATTACAACAAAAAATATTAGAGGTACCAGCACCATTGCCCAAAAAAACAGAACAGCAATTCTAATTTTCTTAATTAATTTTCAAGATGTAATATTTCTTGTTATGACCATTTTGTGTACTAAATGTATTTCAGGGTAGTTTCGCTATCATTAGGTTTAATTTGGCACACCAACACGCTTGGTACGACACGTATAGATATCTCTATTAGTACTAAATGCAAGCTCGCAGAAAGCTATCATTGTGGAAGTTTGTATTTGGTTTTGGTTACAAATATTGCTATCTTTTATGGATCATTAATTTCGTTTCAGATAAATAACATTAAACATAGTCTATGTCTATTTAAAATAATATATATTTATTAAAGTGAACGTAGTTTTGAAATAGTTCCAGTAGTTTCAAAATTTACTTGTAGTTAAAACTCATATTCTATGATTTAAGTAGGTATAGATAAACACACCATATATAAATATATATCAATGATAAAAACAAATATGTAATTAAGTAGGTATTAGCAATGACTTTTAATCTGGTAAGTTAAAATCCTGTAATAAATTTACTGCTAATTTTGGGAAGCATGAGAATGTTAAAAAAGTTATTTTGACTGCTAATAAGTAAAGAAATATTCAAATGTCAGTTTGATTTATTTTTATTTGATGAAAATAACACTTATTGAAAGTTTTTTTTATTAGAGCAAGTTTTCAGGGAATTATTAAATAATAAGCTGCTTTCTACCAAATAGCCTTAAAAATCAGGGTTGCATGAGATTGGTTGAACGTAAAGCGATATTTGTGATTATAGGTCTTGCGAGAAACTTTCGAGTGTAACTATCACTTTGTCGGCGTGGTATTACAGGCATGGTACAATTCATGGTTGGAGTTGGCGAAGTAAAAAAAAAACTGAACCTTAGTCCCCAATCACATTAAACGAGTTTGTCGCTGACCAATTTTGATGGACTGTTTTACAAAAAAAAATATATATATATATATATATATGTATATATATATTGCGTAAGTATTTCTGCCATTCGTTAGCACATTGTTTTTTTCGGAATGTACTTAATTTTTAAATTTTTTTTAAGCAAACTAAAATCTAGTGTTTGGAAATTATGTTCTTAATATATCAATTTATTCGCAGCTCTTTTCCATTTTGTTATTTAAATACGTAAAATGAAAAATAAGAGCATTCTGTTACACCAACCATTGGTCGATTACTTAGGCTTTAAGAACTATTCTTTTAGCATATATATATCGCATCCATGACTAATAATTACATACCAAGTGTTATTTTCTGCACAGGACTCCAACATGATCTTAATAAATTCTAATAGAAATATAACAAGAGTGAATTGTATTCAAATTGCAATCCAAATTCGTTATATTTTTAACATTATGTGACCAACTAATTCATTCGCGTGGACAGAATAATTCACAAATATTATTTAGACAGAGAGAAATGATATAAAAATTTCTGCTAGACCTACAACTTAAAAATCCAAAATGATTAAAATTTTTGAACAGGATTAAATAATAATTTATTAAAAAATAAGTCTTTACGTAACCTTTATAATTTGTACTTAACAATGGAGGTAGAAGTTATGATAATAAATAATTGTGAATTTTAATTATGAAAACAAAGCATAACCATTCTCAATACCCACCAAGTAAAAAAAAAAATACCTTTCGGCACATCCTACAGGCGTAGGTAGATTTAGAAGTACCAATTTCCTTGGAAATATTTTAAAAACTTTTATAAACCCCTGGAAAATTTTAAGATCTTAATGTAGCCGAAATAACATCCTATATGTTCGCCAATTTTAAAAAAAAGATACATTTAACATTTTATCATATTCCATGAAGTGAAAATATTTGGAATGCTTTGAACTTAATTTAATGCATCCACCATTAAATGTCTTAACGAATTTCATAGTATGCCTAGTAAGGTTTTCGTGCAATTATTTTTGATCTTCAAACACTATTTTTCATCCCTTGCACTAGTACGTAGTGGTATACATTTTTTGTGTTCTAAGTTTTAAATTAATATTTAGATAGTTATTAATAAATTAAAAAAATTGATACTAAAATTTTTTTTATTATTTAAACCCACTCTTTTTACGGTAATAGTTCATTTGATTAAAAATCGTTTGTAGCTACACTATTAAATCTGTTCATTTTTTTCCCCCTTTTTTTTCAAATTTGTACCTAAAACTTTTATCTGAAATAATTTTACTTTTATTTCCAATGTAATTATTGTAAAACACCTAAACTTTATCCAAAATCTTTGGCCGGAACAAATTTTGATGAAACGAACTATTACCATAAAAACATGAGTTGAAATTTAAAAAAAATATATAATTTTTTGTATCAAATTCGGCAGAAATAATTAAGAACTATCTTAATATTAATTTAAAACTTTATAAAAAATATTATACGACCACGTATTAGTGCAAGGTATGAAAAATAGTGTTCGAAGATCAAAAATAATTGCACTATTACCTGACTAGGCATATAGTGAAATTCTTTAAGTTAAAAACATTCAAAATATTTTCATTGCATGGACAATGAGAACATGTTAAGTCGATCTTTTTTTGATTATTCACGTAAATATAAAATGTTATGTCGGCTGCATTAAGTTCTTAAAATGTTCCAGGAGTTTATAAAAGTTAATTGAATTATACCAAAAAAATAGGTACTTCGAAATCTACCTACGTCTATAGGATGCGCCGAATGGAATAAGTTAAGATTACTCCTTTCCGTGACTATGTAAGTTTACTGTTTGTATTTGAGGAAAGTTTGGTACTAAAAATGTCCATGTGGCACACCAATACGATTTCTGCTGAAACACGTGTGTCTGCCATGCTTTTATTTTATATGTAGCCTTTTTTTTATTCTGTGAAAATTCCGTTGCATGGTGCGCGTGCGTCGTAAAAATTCAATGTCAACATTTATTAAAAATACACCTTAAGAAGTATAAATATCAATATTTAAAAAAAAAAGTTTTTGTCAGATTTTTTGTAGATATTATTTTTAAATGATTTTGTTTGGTTTTTCATCATTTAAAATATTTCAATTTTTAAAATTAATTTCTCAACTTAAAAATTACATAAAACTACACACACACACATATATGAATGCAATATCAACTGATAATGTAAATGGCCCTCGGATTAGTTTCAAAAGTAACATCTGGCCCTAAGAATGAGTAAGTTGGCCACCACAGTTTCAGAGCATCCCCATTGGTGGACGACGTAGCCCGCCGGGCCTGATGGAGGGAAAGTCCGGCGCCGGTCAGCTCCCCCCCCCCCCTCTCCGCCCACACTTGTTAAAGTGAACGTCGACCGCAGAATCGATCACTGGTTTCCCTTCACCCTCCCCACAATTTTCCCCACACATCCGCCCGCTTTGTATCGGCAGGACGCAGACGTAACGAACCGCGTCCCAACTTTGACGTCACAGCAGCTTCACTGCCTTCCGATCGCTTGGGGGCAGAGAGGCGCTCCGAGGCAAAACGTCACAACGTGGTCACACGTTCTTCACCTTCAATTACAACTTTTTTTTTTTAAATTCCATGTTGTGACTGAGAACCGACTTTGTTCTCCGTACGTTTACAAAAGATTCCTCTGGAAAACCAGTTGCCAAGAAATAGTTTGTAATACTATAATGAAGATATTGTAACTTTATACAACGCATGGATACAGTAATTTTTGTATATATGAAATACTTTTTCCGAGATAAAACAGTTTATTTCTCATGAAAATTGGCACATTATTTTATATTTTAAATCATGTTTCAATAAAGCATAACCTAGTTAATAATTATACTCTATTTGTTTTTATCGGGCTTATTAATGTGCGCAGTTAAAACAGGAAAGCTATTCAGGTAACAGTTTACAAATAACTTTAATTATTGGAGATACTGGGACAACACAAAGAAAGCTTAAACAACTGGGTAAGAAATTGAACCCATTATTACTGTGACCACTATGTTTTGTGATACAGCTTTTTTTTCGTGTAAATGTATTTCTATACAAATATATTCTATTTTACATGAATATTTCTGTTCCATTAACAAAAAAAATTACATAGAATCTTCTTTGTGTGGTCATCCCATGAGTTATTTATAAGTGTTATTTGTCTTCCGCGTGATTGTAAAAATTCAAATAGTCCGTTAGATGAATTTACACAGCCAACAGTGTAATTTGCGGCGGTGACTCAGTAGAGAGTAACGAAAATTGCAACGAATATGAGTGAAGCGCGATGGAGATATATCCGAAAAGACAAGGTATATATAAGGTTCAGTAACTTCTTATATTTGACTGGCACTATTCATTCAAATACATATTTTATGACAAAGAATTTTTCCCTGTAAAATCTTTTGTTGCTAAAGCAAAGACAATTCACTAGCCTCCAAATTAGTGTCTTCTTAAGAAATTAAGTGTTTCGCCTTGACTATTTATATAAGAATGAATCATGTAAAACATAAAACAGAAATATAACTTTAATGGAGTGAGTAATATTCAACATTTGTAAGTCAAATATAGCTTACAAATTTATTATCAAAATATAACTAAACTAATTTTCACGCAGAGAGAATCAAACATTTTTGAAATCAACTGTTGATTTTAAACGTGAAATTTTTAAGAGGAAAATTTTTAAACTAAATTATTTTCCTTCGTCAGCATCGAGTATTGAACCCGAATTCGTATTATTATGTTATATAAATATCCCGTGACATGTGGATTTTACAGTTATTTTGTCATCGTGAAAATATCCTAAGATATAATTTTTTAAAAAAGGATGAATTGTATTTATTTGATTTTTTTACAACACCTTTGAAATTTAGGTATATTAATGCAATATTTCAGTAGCAATAAGATGCATTGGAAAAAAGCAGAACATGATTTCTTTAAGAGAAACCATTTGATAGTTACAGTAATGAAAAAAATAACTTATTTATGAACATTCTCATTAGTTTTATTTTTATTTTCCAAACATTTCTAACTAGGTTTCAACCTCATTTTCCCTCTTAATTTTTCCGCTCAATACCCTTAAGTAACCGACGAAACATGTATCTGAGGATAAGTTTATTCAGAATCCAGTGTCAGAATACCATATATATAATAAATATAATATATATGGGCACGTATTTAAAAAATATGTGAGTGAGTACTTGCCAGTGACGTGTAAACATCCAACGTTGATAACGATAAAATCATGTGGTCTTATGTTCTTCAGATTGCAAATTAACCTATAATACAAAAATTCAGACACAACATTTAACGTACAATTTTTTAGAATAATGCCAAGACTGATAAATAAGCTGATAAATAAAACAATTGCATTTAAAATACCAATATTTCTGGATGTGAACCACGCGCATACTTTCTACGCCCGCCGATAGAATTCGCTACCTTAATCGTAAACGTGTCTTTCCACAATCAAACGCGGATATAAATTAGCAGCACGAAACTATTGGAAATTTTAAACTATTATAAATGGTTCCAATAAAACCCCGCCAATAGAACTTATTTTTGACAAAGGATTGTTTTAAAATACTGTCCATCTTGTTAAAATTTACTAAACAAGTAATTCTATAAAGTTTCCGCATAATTTAGAAATTATACTTCTATGATATTATTAAAATGCTAACATGAAATATTTTAAAACAAGTGTTATAACACTAAGTATATGTTTGTACATTCGTTTTCGCTTAAACGACTGTAATCCCTCTGTAAATAATTCCTGTGAACAAACCCTAACCTTATTGAGCTGATTCATCATTATTAATAATTATATTGTTATGCTATTTAAAACGTAAAAATAAATCCAGTTATGAAATTTGAACTTTTCTCCTTGAGGTTATAAAACGCGCGCTATATCACCGTGTGGCAAGCCTCTTGGAAATTTATAAGGAGTATATGTATATAAATAATCATGGTAAATCCATTTTTTTAAGTATTTTAAAACTTGAGATCACTTTTTGTTAAGACTTTTTTAGTCCACCAAATATATTCCGGGGTGGTTTCACTATCATAAAGTTTCATTTGGTACACCAATGCTTTTAGTGTGTCCCCTTAATGTTTACGAAAGTAATTATATACGTGTTTATGTTGCTACTTGAGGGTCCGCCATATTTTTAACACATTTCCGTTCAGTGATTTTCACAAAATTAATCCACAAAATGCCTCATACTGAGAGCTAAATTATTTACACATCATATATATCGTTTAAAGTGTATACCTATATACAGCAAGACTAGCCGCATGTTTCATGATTGATAAGTTTTATAGTAGTCTACTATTGGTACACGAATCACTGCCATCCTATGTGGAAGGAAATGGTTCCTAAATTGCTTGGCCAAATAAGATAATGGCTTCGCTTGCACGCTACCGCCCATGACAAGAATGAAACCGCAGGCGTTGGCAAACCTTTTTGCAATTTAAGGATATTTCATATGTTTCTCGAAAATTATCTTCTCTTACAGATGTTTAGATCTTAAAAGAAAAAATCCAACATTAAAAGTGGAATTTTTTTGTTACCAATTTTTTTTTATTTTGTCAATGCATAGAAATAAAATTTATGTAAAGGAAAATGTCGAAAGCGTAAATTCATTGTTTGAACAAATAACATTAATATATACAAAAAGATCACATATTTATAAAAATATACCTACATTTAGTTCTTATGATTTATATTAACTTTTATTAATAATAGTTTTATATAATTTTTTAAACAAAAAACTAAAGAAACTATTTCAAAATGAAGGAAAAAATTCCTAAACATATCGCCTACATAATATTCCATTATTAGCGTCTCAATTGTTTTCATTAAGTATGATCAGTTCAGGTTAGGATTTTTTTATGGAACGAACACATAAACTGGTTATCAGCAAAGATATACTGAAAAACACCCTCTCATTATGCAGTAAGTTTGAGATGTGTTGTGTCACAGATGAATGTGAGGTTACAATGAGTAAAAAGGGAAGTAAGAAGCAAGAAGATAGAGCTATAATAACAGCATCGCAAAACACAATACAATTAACACTGTCTGAGTAAACACCAGCAAAGACCATTTAATGAAGCGAACACTAAGATACAAGCTCTGTAGTTAATGTTGACTACAATAAGATGATACAAAACCTTTTGCACAAATGTATTTGCACAAGTAGCTACTAATATCTCTGGTGTTACCTTCTACATCAGTTTAGTGTTATCAGTGAGAAAAATACTTTACGTCAGACAAAACATTTTAATAATTGAAACGTGTTTGATTTTTAAACAAATTAAGAAGTATTTACTATAAATTCAATAATATTAAAAATAACCTTAGGAAAACATAAGGAACCATTAAATTTATATAAAAATAAAATTTGATTCAATGGAAAAAATAACATTCTTACTAAAATATCAAACATTGATCATTATAGTTTCACCATACAAAAAATTAAAAAGCTATAACAAATAATAATAAAAATAGTATTATAGCAAAATGTCTTTAAATATAATAAACAACCCACTTATTCTAACAAGGCTAGCTAGATGTTACTAAAAATATTTAAAACCTACATGTTTGCCTTGTAATGAATTTGTGAAAATTTATTTATTTGGAAATCAAATGCACTTTTTGCGTCTTAACTTCTAACAAAGTTGTTAACTACCAGTAAACAGGAACGTTATAAATTATTAGTGTTCTAAAAAATTTTCATGTATAAACACTCATATGTTTGGGCTTTGTATGGGATAATTTAGTTCACACGTTGTGGAAGAGAACAAAAAAAACTAGAGCAAAATTATCTAGTTAAAAGAAATTTTTTAGTTTTATAATATAGTGCTATATCTGAGCTTGCATTTTGCAAGTTTATTTCATTTAAAAAGAAAGCATTCCTTAAGTTGAAGTGTAAATTAAGTGACAAAATTAATTTATTTCTTAATAATTGTCCGTACAGTTATGTTTGCATAGACAGAGTAATTCACAACGGTTACTTAAATGCATATAGTCCACCATTATTATTTATAATTCGGTACACAAAAGTTAAAAATTGATTAAAGTTTTCCTGTACAGCAAACGTCTTGATTATTTTTAGGAGCAAGCGCAAACTATAATTTAGTGGAATAACTAACTTGGAAACATGCTGCGTGTATTTTTGACTTACCATCTTACTCCCAAATTGAAGACGCCATAAAACTTATTTTCAAAAACCACTTAAAACCCTGCAATCTCAAGTTATTGCAAATGGCCTATTTATCAACCTTAAGTATCAATTGTCCGTTCATTTTCATTCTCTACTGTATGGAACTTATTTATCAATTTAAAATTGTTTTAAGTTATTTTTACTTTACATTCAGAATATAATTAGAATACTCCATATTTACTTTTGGTTTATAATTATTATGTTTTCATAACCATCTGAGATACATATAAAAATAACATAAGAACAAATACTTGTTTAAATTTCTAGCCAATAGGATCAGCAGTGTTTGAGTTAAACATTTTTGTACAGGAAGATATATAGATAAAAAATTATTTTAGTAACGTTTTATTCAAATACTTAAATTAACTAACACGAAAAAAATTCATTTATAATAATTTGGAAACCACAGAAAAAAAAATCAATCTTATTATTTTTGAATTCACTATACTGTAGCAGGCAATATTCGTATTTAATTCAATCCCATAGCGAGTAAAACAAAATACCTGGAATCCAGTTCAATGGGTCGTGTGTCACGCCGCAGGTTTTCGTGAATCCAGTTAAAACTTGCGCCGGTCAATTATACGCAGGCTCCCATTCCGAGCGTTCGACCGCAGGGCAGTTTGCAGTTGCGGTGAGTATACATTTCGCTGCGGGAGGGAACAAAACTTCCATTCGCAAATTAATCTCCCTACATTTTTTTTTTCGCCAGCCACCACATGATATTTATGAATCCGTATCTCGCATCCATTCTCACTGGGAATATACGTACACTATATATATATACACATTATATATACATTATATATCGTAAGTCACAGTTTTACTGACAAACTTCGCTGCATGTTCATCCCGAAAACATAGGTAAGACAGATAGGTAATTTTTTTTTTAAATTTCTCCCAAAGGCTTGAAACTGGAGCATAAACAATTTTTTTTAAAAATACAGGAGGAAGTATTTAAGATGGAACGCTGAGAATCTGAAAAATGATAAACAGAACAAATTTCTATAGCCACTGCAAAAGTTTTATGTTTATTTCTTTGAAGTAAACGGGAGTAACAGAAGTTAAAAAAAAGTATGGAAAATTCTGGTGTTCTACATGTTATTTTAATGAATTTAATTTACGTCAGCAAGTTTTTCCACTTTTTTTTCTGTTGTTGTAGAAGTTTGTTTAGACGAACATGAACAAGGATGCTTCGTTATCCAAGTTAAATACTTAGTCAAATGTTTGCAATAACAAATATTTTTCAGGCTCATTTAAAAAAATTATATCAACGTTGAGTAGCTCTTTTCACCACGAGTCATACACTTTTTCATCTTATTTTTCCGTGTTGAACACGCAGCTGTAGTTTGTCGGTCCAATTCTGACTAAACCTAAGTGTTACCAACCGTGCTGTTTCTTACACACGTTTAGCAACGAAATAATCTGTGTTGTATAATGGAATAGAGTGAATTTTCCTGAATGTATGTATAATCTCCCTAAGCAGTTTAACTAAAAATATGTATGATTTTTGCCGTCACTGTTGAAATAATTTATGTGCAGAGTCACAATTTGTACATTTAGTTTATAAATTGTGGTAAGTGTAATGATTTATTTGAAACTTATTATTCCCTTTAATAAGTACAAAAATGTATTAACACATTGCTATTAGTGTGTTTTTATATATAAAAAATCATATTATTTTATCACTCAACCAAAAAAAAAATGTTTATCAGCAGTTTACTCAGATATATATTGGTCAAAATAAATAAATCATGGAAAAAAATTCTGGTTATTTTTTTTTCCATTTTTATATTTTGTGAGAATACAAAGAAATTTAAAAAAAATTATGCCATATAACCAAGGTTGTATTACATACCAATTGTGAATGAGAAATACTTGAAGAATACTTGCCACTATCAAACTATCAAAAGAAGAAAATTAAAAAAAAAATTGTGACTTTTGTAATATTTATCCAACACCAGCTGTATCGCAACTTTTCTCTCCCATACGAACAGTCACTCCCATACTCCTAGTTCCGAGCTGCAGATTGAGTGGTACTAAGTTGACACCGCTACTTTGCCTATTTATGCCTCTTTCTTATTCCGTAACTTGCTTCTTCCTGACTCTTTTTCTTTCCTTTCTCTTGCTTATTCCTGCCACTTGCTTTTTTCTATCATTTGCTACTCTCTGTCTCATTTTTCCTCCTGTCACTTACTTATTCCTAGCTCGTGTTCCTCCCTGGTTATTGATTCTTCCTAGCTTGTGTTTCTACCTGTCGCTTGTTCCTTCCTGTCACTTACTTCTTCCTGTATTTTACCTATTCCTGTCACTTTCTTCTGCCTATCTCTTACCTATTTATGTCCCTTGCTTCTTCCTGTCTGTGGTTTGTTCCTTTCTCCTGCTTAATCCTGTCACTTGCTTCTTTATGACTCTTGCTAAATCCTGCTTCTTGTTGCTTCCTTTTGCTTATTTCTTCCTGTCGCTTGCTTCCTTTTCCGGTTAATTATGTATTTCTAACATTTTCTTCTTCGTGCCTCTTGCTTATCTGTGTTCCAGTATATTATGTACCTGGTTATTTAACTGCATATTATTCCTTTCCGTCACTTGCTGTTTCCTAGCGCTTGCTTCTTCCTAACTCGTGTTTCATCATGTCTCTGGCTACTTTCTGTCGCTTGCTTCTTCCTGCCACCTGCTTCTTCCTATATATTAACTATTTTTGTCTCTTTTTTTGTTCCTGTCTCTCGCATATTACAGTAGCTTGCTTTTTTCTGTATCTTGCCTATTTCTGTTCCTTTTTTTTCCATTCTTTATTCTGTTCCTTGATACTTTCAGTCTCTGGCTTCGTCCCTACCCTTGAATGTCCTTCTATATAGTCTTTTCCCGCCATTTTTTCTGTCTCTAGGTTCTTCCCATCCCTTGATGCTTACACCCCGTTACTTATTTCTGTTTCTTGCATCCTTATATTTCTAGTATTTTTCTATCGCTTAATCTTGATCGTCAATGAAATTAGTAAGAAACCGAAATAACTATGTATCATGGTTTGCAAGGTTCATTGTAGTTAGTTTGTAATCCTAATCGATCGTTGGCCACCACAATCCTTACTCGGGTCCCAGTGGTTGCTTGCGTCAAATAACCTTTATTTCTCCAAAGTGACCTTCCCTTTCTCTTCGAGGCGGCCGGCCCTGCGGTCGGAGAAAGTATCGAATCACTCCTCCCGATCGTTATTAATTCCCCCGGGCACCGCCAGGGTCGCTCCGCTAAGTGCAGCACTCTCGGCCGACCAGTAACTCTTCCTCGGTCGGTCAGGACGATCTTCTGCCAGAGGGTTTTGCCCTTCCGCCGCTGGCTGCGCGCCGCGTTTCAAAACACAAGCACGCCGGTGGACGTTTGCACGTGTCTTCTGTGCATTAGTTCTGTGCGTTTACAAAAGATAACTTTGGAAACTAGTTGCCAAATATAAAATTGTGATACCACAAGAAAATATATTGTAACATCGATCAGCACAAGGTTAGAGGTTTTTAGAGGTAACACTGAGTATTTAGTACAAAAAATGGCGCATAAGCATACTTATTTAAACCATAGAAAAAATAATAGAATATTTTAACAATTTGACTTTTAATTTGTTGTATCATGCTTATGTGCGCAGTTAATACTGAAAAGCTGTTCAAGGAACGGATTACAGATACCCTTTAAACTACTGTAGGCAGTGAGACAACACAAAGCATGAATTCCCGGGTAAGGCTTCTTGCATGCTATCCGGTTCCCTGACGGCAGAGAGTTACGTTGAGACGCATGGGCGCGTTCACACCACGAACACCCGGCAGTTTCGCCGTCCGGAAACCTGAATGACTCGCCGGATCACCACTTCAATCGTCCGGTCACCGTACGGCGAAATAGCCGGATAGTTGCGTAGTAGTTTACCGCGCAGTATTGGTGCGTTCACACTTCCCGGCAGTCCACCGGTTGGTTCCGTCTGGCGACCTTCATTTCGAGATAAGTGTTGTTGAAGAGTTATATAAAACACGAGTGAACTTGACGCTGACTGATTTTATTGTACTCGTGTGAAACATACCATGTGTTGTTAACTTGTATTAAAAATAAAATGGATGACGGAACCTCTTCCTTAAAACTATAATGTTGAAGTAAAGACATACTGTCGTAAGAAGATAAGGTGCACAGAAAGCTGGAAAAAAGACCAAAGATAAAAAAAAGAAAAGGTAAATTAAAATAAATATTTATTTTTAATTTTTGGTTATGTTTTATATTGTTGAATTTACTATCCACAAAACCAAATTAAATACTTGCCTTTTTGTTGCAGACATTCTTCACAAAGACCACCAGGATTTCCACTGGCGTGCAACCATACAAATGGAAAAACTACGAATGTGACAGGAACAAAATCAGCCAATACAACTGATTTTAAAATACTGTACAGGCGAAGTACCAAGAGGAGAGCGTACAGGAGATGAAGGTAGCTCAAGGAAATACATTGCTAAAAAATACAACGTGAAGCGCTTTAGGAAAATGAAAGGCATAAAAGTAATACATGTATGACATCAAAGCGAAATTAGGTGTTTCCAAAAGTCGTGTTCAGCGCGTAGTTAAAAAAAATACATCGAAACAGGTGAGGCTCCCAAAAAAAATAGGGGTGGTGATACACGTAGTAAGTCTTTTTCATCGAAAATAGAAACTGTTTAACCCCCCCCCCTCCCCTTCCTCAAAACTGAAAGCCCCAAAAATTCGAAAAATCGGAGGAAATTGTATTAAAATTAAGTCATTATGAACTAAAGTGTCCGGGGCATGGTGGAAAATTTACCCAAAGACGTCTTCTCCATCAAAATTGGGGGGCAGTGGGGGGAGGAAAATGCAAAAACCCAAAATTTCGAAACATTTCAAATTTTTTTTTAATATATACTTTTTTTCGATTTGGAGTGTTTCCTAGCCATTCGGGGTCCTCAAACTAACCTCCCCCCACAAGGAGTCAAAGCCCACAAAATTTCGAAGTTTCAAAAATTTCAAAAATCTATTCTCTTTAGATTTTGAGTGTTTCCGAGCCATTCAGGGTCTTCAACATACCCCCTCCTCTAGGAACAAAGCCCCAAAATTTCGAAAATTTCAGAAATTTCGAATATCTGTTCTCTTTAGAGAGATAAATAGAGATAGAGGGATACATAGATATATATAGATGTAGATATAGATAAATATATATGTTTAGATATATGGATAGATGATTTGTATATGTGTAACTACTTCAAACATATTACAAAACAAAACTGAATGAGGCATTGCAATGTATGCCGAGCATTAGCTAGATAATGGAATCTTTTCAGTTTTTTTCTATAGTGCTTTATATAGTCTAGATTACATAAAGACCACCAATTTATATATATATATATATACTGGTAAATAACTATACACTGGCAGAACAACGTCTGTCGGGATCTGAAAGTGATATAAAATATTTTGCACAATTGACATTCAAATTAAGAAGACAATTACTAACTACATCTGACTTCGAAAAAGGTCTCCCCCACCCTGTGTTCAGCCCGGGCAACGCTGGGTACTGCAGCTAGTAATATAATAAATATCACATTATTATAAATGTTGCCCTATTTAAATATCACAGTGTTATAAATATCACAGTATATAAATATTACAGTATATAAGTGTAACAGTATTATAAATGTTACAGTCTTATAAAAGTTCCTTAATGATTAAGGAAATCACCCCCTTAATGATCTTGGCTTTATTCCTCGTGGTCGCACACGGGACTCGACGCTGAGAGGAAATAAAGCCCCTGATTCTTGCGGGAAGCGCAGCCACGTGTATGGCCATCATCCGCGCCTGCTCGCTTGGGTGAGCGCCAGTCGGCGACGTTCTTTTGTTCCCTCCCTCTTCGCCGTCGCGTGTCCTGCTAAGGGCGTATTCAGGCAAGCGGGAGTCATCCGCCGAGACGTCACCAATCGAACAGCTTTGAGCTAGACAGACAGGAACCTGCAAAACAATAATTTTAATTTCAAAACGTTTCAGACGTTTTTTTTTTGACATTACATTTTGTTAATAATTTAAAGTATGAATGCTGAAGAATGAAAACTGAAGTATGAATGCAAGTATTTAATAGTGAAGTCATTGGTGTTTGTTAGATTAATTATTTTGATATGACTACAACTTTAATAATACTATCAAAATACACTGTATTGTTGGCTTTGCAAATATCTCACTGTGTGATATTTGCCTAAGCGAACGCAAAATTTTAAATTTTATAACATAAAACATTGAAACGTTTTTGCAGTGACGAGGTCTAAACCACTTCAAGAATTAACCCTTGAGATTGTAAACCCCACAATCTACCACTTTGTAACCGAAACTATTGGGACTTAGGAAGGAGACTATGCCTTATCAACATTGTTTTTCCAGCTTTCTTAGGTATTTTAAGACTTGTGATTACTGTGACTATTTTAGTCAATCAAATATATTCCACGGTAGTTTCACTATCATAAAATTTAGTTTAGCACAACTATACGTTTAGTATGTCCCCTTATGTTTACGAAAGTAACTATATAAGTAACTATATAACTATATAAGTTTATGTTGATACACCTGGGTCCACCGTTATATCATTGTGACACATTTTCGTTCATCGACTTCCGTTCGATTTTCACAAAACTACACCTACCAAAAACCGTTTTCAGAGAACTAAGATGTTTACTCATCAATAATATCATTTCCAATGGGAAAAATAGAATCGAAGGACTGCAATAACAGAAAATATAGCCTTGATTGAGATTACTTAATAATAAATTATAAACATTATCGCTGTGTGATATCTGCAAGCACAAATATTCATTCAAATCATCTGTAACGATCCTGAAGAAACATGTTCAACACACTTGTAACAGTTCAATTACCCCAGGTAAATACGCCAGAACACAGCATATAGGGGCAAAATTATTAATTTATATATTTGTGTAAATAATTATTTTTAAAAATTTGAAATACGAAAATTCAAATATATTTTATTAAATTAAATAGTGTTATTGCTGTATTATTAACAAAATTAAATACTATCAGTTCAATTGTAATTAATGTCATTAAAAAATATTTAATCTTCTTGAGTGAGCACTATTATATGATTGTTACTTACTGAAAGCAGTTATTGAGAGTATTTTAATTTTTACACGTTTTAAAATTAACTTTTAAAACAGAAAACTAGCATTTACATTTTGTTTAATGTAAGTTACTGTAATTTTATCACTATTAAATAATTGTTATCTCAGTATGTGTTTGATTTGGCTTCTAATGTTAATAATTAAAACTTTATGTATAATAAATTTATTTAATTTGTACATAATAAATGCGTCATAAGTTGTGATAAATATTAATCTCCTTGAATTGAGGACTCTTCGATAGAATTTATAAAAAAAAACCAGCAAAATGTAAAAATTATCAGGTGTTTTTCACAAGTAAGAAACCGTTGCAAAAACAATAAAAATTCACTACTCAAATTCATCAGTTTACTACAACTTTAATACTAAGCATAAAGTTAAAGCATATATTTTGTTTGTCCTACACAAAAATTTAATAAATGTACCGTATTTTATTTGTAATATTTCAGTAAAATAATTCTGCAGCAAATTTTCAGAGTATTTTTTTTTAAACGTACTTAAAGTTTCAATGTTTAGGTTTACTAACAAAAAAAGTTCAGTGAAGCATGGAAATATGTAAATTAAATTTTAGAAATGGTTAACTCATGAATAATTTAAACAAATACGAAACCAGTCCCATCAAGCTATGATTCCATAAATCTAAATAACAGAAGATATTTTCTAGAGTGATGAAACGACTTTGCTTTTGTTGATGACTCTATGAAAATAAAATAAAGAGGAAGAATGCGAGGAGTTCGGAAGAAACTGGAGATGTGCGATTATTACAAAATTAACTCCTCATCGCCGCTTTCCGAAATTGCCTTTTCTTCACGCCCCTCTCCACAACCCAAAAAAACAGTATCGCAGGCGACGTGTTTCGCGGCTCGGAGCCGGAGCAGACGCCAACTTCTCGTCTTGTTGCGAAACTTTCTTCTTGTTCTTAATTTTCGGGCCGTTCTGCGCGTCCTCACTTCTTCCATTTCCCCCCTCCCCTTTTCAACCACACAAAAGTACAACCCCTGCTGCTATCAGAGTAATGGGTTCTCCGCACGTTCTCTTCCTTCTGCCACTTTCTTTCACTACTTTTTTTTTTCATCTTCTTCGTGTTCCCGCTCCAGGAGTTTCCTATATATGATTTATAGCGGCCCACCTGCGGCGCGCTGAATGAGTGTTCGCGCTCCTAAATACTGATCAGGACCACTTCCTTGTGTGGAGACCGCGTTCCCTCAGCTTTCGTCTTCCACTCTCCGAGCGTTCGCGCCGGTTTTCCTTCTTCCTTACGTTGCCTCCGTCTGAGGCATTTGCCAATCACTTAACTTCTTTCGTGTAGGAAAAAAAAAAGTTTAATTTAAAAAAAATGTATGTAAGTTCAAAACAACATATTACTCAGAATTTTTATTTTTTTTTGTAATTTTACAAATTGGAAACCAGTTTGCCAATAAATGATTTGTAATACTACAAAAAAAACTACTCTAAATTTTCACAAAACATTGCTATGGTTATTTTTGCATGTATGAAATACCTTTATTTTTTGTAAAAACAGAATTTTTTTATACAATGACCAATAAAATCGAATGTTCAAACGATTGGCATTTGTTTTTTAATCATGCATTTGAATGTGAGCAGTTAATTCTGGGAAGCTATTCAGGGAACGGTTTACAAAGCGAGATAACACAAAGAATGAATTTCCTGGCAAAAATCCAAACCCACTAGTAATGCGAACTTTTTTTTCAGCCATTCAGTTGCTTTCATGCAAATATACGAATTTGCTGATTTAAATGGTTACTTTAAAGTTACATTTACAAAAACATGTACACTGTACATACATTATATGAAAATAATTGGAGTTAGTGAGTGCCATGTTTGTTTGAATTTTAAATTTAAGCTACAATATTTTTTTGAGGAAAAAAAACAACATAATATTCAATAATTTACTTGAACAATAAAACTAAACAATGAACACTGAAGTTTCACAATTGCAACAAACATGGCGACGAAAATACTTGCAAATAGTCTTTGCCAGGTTTGCACAGTCGCTAACTTCAAGCAAAATGTTTCACTGCTGTATAACATGCAATGTTTTTGCCTAAATTGTTCTTAACGGTCTTGGCAAACTGTCCTTTAATTGGTCTGACTACCTTATTCTTTACTAGCTGAAGTACCCTGCGTTGGGGTAGTTTTATTTAGATCTCTTGTTTTGGTGGCCCAAGGCCAATTTCGCAAAATTTTATCAAGCTCGAATAAAAACTGTAGATTTTATATTTATAGAAAATAAACAACCAAACAAAATGCTGTTTTAAATATTGAGAACCTTTTAATGCAAAGCTTGAGGTTAAAATATGTGTTCCGTTTGTTCATCTAGATCGTTTATAAAAGTAGAAAGTAAGTATGTCAAGTGTCCAAAATTTGATTAAAAGTACCTAAATCCATCTTTTGGGGGTTAGGGAAAGGATGAAATTATGTTTTCTTCAATATCTCATGTATACAGTGACCTTCCTATTGTTTTGAAGTTCGAAAGTGCAAAATGTTATCAAGTTTAAAGTTAAACTATCGATTTGTTTTAAAAAACACACAGACACATATAATTTTATCATACCCCTCTCCACAATCGAATGCTCCACTCCTAGGCTTGGCACTTATCGTTACGCTGATGAGACCTTTCCTTGACTTACCCCAACAACTGTGTGTAAGTTTCACTTTAAAAGGTTTATTTCCATGAGTTTTTGTTCTTGAAAACTTTTGACGTGACAACGTCTAATAAATCGATGAACGCCGGCTGCACGTACGAAAAAGTGTCCCGTTACGCACATTGTTCCGTTACGCTCATTGTACGCTTGCGCCGCATCTATCTCTCTTCCACTCGACTGTTTATGAAGTGAAGTGAAAAGTTAATGTGGTTTTCATTGCTTATTACAACAACAATTTCGGCAATAAAGGTTAATTATTCTTGCATTTTAAAAATCTGATTACTAGTATATTTTCAAGTATTTATTCTTTTATTATAAAATAAATTTATTCAATTTTATTCATAAAGTAAGCAATAATTTCATCAATGTTTTGTAATGACGTTGTCACGTTAAACTATCGTCCGTAAACCAACTTTACAGACAACCAATTTTTTTCAATAAACTCTACATGAATTGTTATGAATCATGGCACTTGAGAGCACTTATTTAAAAGTTTTAATCAAACTTCGCAGCATTAAATATACCTTGCTAAATAAAATGCTAACCATAAAAATTTAAATATTTTTTCGTGCAAGTAAAGACAGTTTATAACAATCAAAATAAAAGTACTGTGCAGTTTACCAAAATGATCGAAAATTTTAAGATAAAACAAATTTAACATATGACATGCCAATGCTATCGCTAATTAGCGTTCCATGCAATGGTAAATAAAAAAAGGTTGATTATAGAATACACATATTTGCTATTAGCGTTATGTGTGTTTGGAGTGTAAGAAATATTTATAATTATACTAGTCAGAGGGAAAACTATTTTATTGAAGATAATGATATAACGAAATAGCTCTATATGATTACAAAGAGCTATCTAAATTTTTTTTTTACTGTCACAGTGTATTAAATCTCATTAAACTGAGTTGAAAAATATATTATTTGAAACCACAGCGCAATTGTATTTTTATTGTTTAGTAAGAATACTTATACAACTTTGGCTTGTATCCTCAAGTAAAAGAACGCTATTATGTGTAATATTTACCATCATAAATGTTAATTAAGTACTGAGGCTAACATCGTGTGCCATGTCCGGCATCCCGATATTAACGCGCTGATTTTCCGCCACAGCCAGTTTCAAATATTCATTACACTAATTAGAAAATACCATTGGTCAACTGCTATGAGAAACCTTCTGTGGTTCAGATAAATAAAAAGAAAAATATATATTTTTAAGTCGCTACTTACTGCACGCTGCCATACGAATCGTTTGGAGTATAAATTATTATTACATGCTTCGTAAAATTAACTAAACTCTTAAAATACCTGGTATGAATGAGAAAATAAACATGTTGTGAAACTTATGCAGTTTCATTTAAGACCCAGAAAGAAAAACAATTTTAAAACCCATTCAATTAAAAAAAAATACTAATATTACTTTTTTAAGAAGTGGTTATCTTTCTTGAATGAACTTAAAAAATTTTTTTTCAAGTTATCATAGCATTTTCACTGCACAAGTAATCAAATTTATTTGATTAAAAAATTATGACACATAAGTCGCCAACGAATGGTTTTCCAAATTAATAGCATGTTTGATATTTTTGTATTTACTATCATTAATTAAAATATTCGGAATTGTTAGCAACAATTTGGAAGTATAATATGGACAGTAGTTGACACAGTAGCTAATAATTTGGTGCAAGGTATGGTTTCTAAAACATAAAAAAACAACCTATAATTCTAAAACTACGACCGACACTGTTTTTTAAATTCAGAAACTTAAAATTTTCCTGTTGACTACTTTCAGATTGACTTTTAAGTCTCCAACACGGTGTAAAAGTTTTAGTGTTAGCTAATGGTTCTGCAAATATTCTTGAAAATACTATAGGTAATTTGACTGAAATGTTTTTATTTTTAATTTTTTACTAGCCCTTTGCTTTAACAAGTTCACCATCTACAAAATAAACCTCTGAACGTAAAAATTACGCTATTCACATGTCACGTGATCTCGCTTGATCGTCACGCGCGTTAGTAGTGAAACTTCACAGACTGGTTGTAGTTCTACTTCAGCTCACTAACGGTGCTGTTTTTTTTTTCCATGTGTGTTTTCGGCCGGTTGCATGGTATCTGAAATACGATACATATATTTGCGATTTGCGAGGCTTTATTGCTAATAGTATCACTGTACACTAGAGATTCTGTTTAACGTATGTGTTTTAGATTTGACACAAATATTAAAATTCAGTTTCTAGAGTGTTAAAGAGGTTTCAGCATAATGTGAGAATTTGCAATTGACGTATCTGCAGCAAAAAAAGCCTCATCACGTACAATGTCTGGTGTCACTATAGAAGTGCAACTTGAACAAACTTGCAGCTAGATCATTATAGTTTGAGTAACGCTCTGAGCGTTATACTTTGTTTCGCAACGCTACTTTTCGTTATGCTCTGATGACGTCATCGGCTAGAATTATCCTACTGCCTGAGCACAAAAAAAAACTACGTTTAGGTTATTAAGTTTTGATGTAAGTAATTTCACATTAAACTCACTGGCATGTGTATTGGCGACGTTACTAAATCCTCCAAAATAAAACAATTTGCGTAATAAGTGGTATTATAGTTGTTTGATCCCTCATTCAATGGCTCAACCTTGAACTATTTTTTTAATATTTTAAAGGAAATATAATTACTTTCAGATAGTAAATATTTCGTTAAAGTATTAAGTACTTCAGATAACTACATGTCTGCTCACAGCGCGATATGAGAGCGTCTGGTGCCGAGGCTCTAAGGACGAAAACAGCTCGCGCATCACACGCATCTTCGCCTCTACGCACCAGGCTTCAAACTGGCGTGACGTCCATCCGTTGATGACTCCCTTCGAATGGGTTTTAAGTGTCTACCCTACAATTTTAAGGTGGAATATTAACGCTCAATTACCACTACCCCCCCTTGCACGTACATATACCACTCAATAATAATTCGTACTTAACACGACATTAAAAATACCCATTTAATAATTTTTCGCCATTCAAACAATACATGTCAAACAATAAACCATAAATCTAAGCTACCATAGAAAAATCTAATGGCTCTTACATGCCATTGGTATTCGGACACCTTTAGTTAATCTCAAACAGTATGTAATAATTGACAAATTAACACTAGGATTTCTGCAAGTCGTTTGTTGGCCAATCCAGGAAGCTACCGTAGATATTTTTAATTTTTCTTTAAAACAATCTACAAGGTTAGCGATTTTTGAGCTACGGAGGCAGAGTGGTCAGAGCTGTCTGCCTCCCACCCAGGTGATACGGGTTTGATTGCCGGTGGGGTCACATCCAAATTATAGCACGCGAGGAACGAGGCCGACATTGTATAGAGATAATCCTGTTCCCGCTTAAGCCGTTTCATACGTACGTCATCTTTGCTACTGCAAATTCCCTGCTCTATACATCTATGTAGCCTATACCTTGCACTTCGCGAGTTACATGATAATTTTCATTTGTCTTCCTAATTTTTTAACTTTTATTTTTATTTATTTTAACATTTATTTATTATTCTTACAAATGTACGAGGTAATAAGATAAATTTGATTCAAATCAAGTATACTTATGAAAATACACTTGCGTTAAGTTTTTTTTGTATGATCATATTTTAAATAATACGAACGAACAAAGATAATATCTCTGTGTTCGGTCTATAGTCAAATGCTAACTTAAGGAGGATGGAAAGATACCTAAGCACGTTATATTGGTGTCAACAGTTGTTTGGCCTCAACAATTTTATATCGTTTGATTTTTAAGTTCTAGATTTGTTCAAGAATAGTGTGTATACATATATAATTGAATGAATTATTAGCTGCTACAAATAGTTTACACACTGAAGTCATAAGCCTTTTTGGCATTTCAATAATTTTTTGAAATTTACAACTGTAATAATGCGGTCAAGAGACACTAAGTAAGCTTTCTACATATCTGAATGTCTTAACGAAGGCAAATTAAAAAGATTAAATCAAAAAGGGTTTTAATAGCACACAAATGGTTGACAAATTTATGGTTACTTTGGTTTACTATCCATTCCCCTTAAGGGGTACTTGATGGCATTTTATCAGCTACCCTGCATTGTTTTTTTGTGATGAAGTCATTACCACTCTCTGTTTTTACTTCTTTCTTCTTTTTTCTACTTAGAGTAACCCCATATTCGTCTGTGATACGGTACATAGCACACTTATTGAAGAATGGCAGGGCTGTATCCATGCCTATCTTTGCTGAAAACATGGTGTAGTGTTCTTCTTTATAAAAAAAAATATATCCAGTAACTCATTGTACCTAGGTGACAATACTTTAGTTTCGACAGAATACTGCAAGATAACATTTTTCCTAAAAAAAAAAGACTTATTTCCGTTAACACGCAAATAATTTAATACAAAGTCAAAATTTCTTTCATTATAGATTGTATTTATGGACTTATTAAACTTCTCAGCAGTAACTCTTTGCTACCCATTAGTTCTTACCCTATTATTCTACGTGAATTTTCTTAAAAACTTTTCTCGTTACAGCTGGGTTTTTCATCAATGCAATTGTAGACCAAAATTATATAAATTTACACATAAACTACGTGCCTGGTCACGTAAGTTTTCATTTCCACCCGAAAGATTAAAAAAATAATATTTTATGTACCAAATTAAATATTAATTCGATCATCGTTATTGGGATTTTTATTTTTACAATTGTTAATGTTGCTTACCTAAGTAGAGTATGGTACATGACATGAACTTTAAAAAAGCGCTCAGATACGAAGTTAAAGAATGACATAGGGCCTCAAATTTGTATTTTTATGTCGCTGTTTTTTATGCCGTCTGTAAGCAGTTCGACCTAGCCAGAAACCAAATTATAAATACGTATTACCAAGGTAACATACAATTTCAGACTTTCTATGCGTGTTTAAAATGATTTCTAATCATTGTGTATTCCTCCAAGATCCAGAAAAACCCGTGTTTTTAGTTAAGTACTTTTAACCGGATCCCGCTATTTCATCTCCCGTTTTTTGCATATTATTCATTATAACAATATTACATATGTTAATGGTAATACAGGTAAAAAATAACATTTACAGACATCACAAACGAGGTTACATATGACAAATTCTGAATGTAACAGTATAAGTTAAACTACGTATAAAAATGCTGTATTTTAAGACTAGATATTAAACGTGGTGTGAAAAATCATTCAATTTTAAGGTAGTTACTTTCACTCTTCAGCAGTGTTCTAAATCACCAGACATTTTCTTCCGGGAATTCTCTCTCTCTCTCTCATTTCGACGGACCACAAAATTGGATCTGTCAAACAAACGATGCCCAATCCCGGCTTCCGTCACGCATAGCAAATTAACCACGTGACCCTAATAACGTCTCGCGACCTGAAGAAGATGGGTTTTGGGAAATAGGTTGGTGGGGGAGGGGTGGGGCATTGAATACGTGGCCGAATGCAGATGGGCTTCATGACGTATTACGATCGCGTTCCAGAGCCTTCGTGTCCGGCCTGGTGGGATTCCTTTGATAAGATGCGTGGGAGGAGGGTAGGTGGGGGTGTTTTATGGGGGGGAGGGGAGAGTTTCTCATCCTCGGACGGCAACGCTGCCCTCCCATCAGCGGAGCGGCTCACGTACGCACTGACGCGGGAAACGGATTTTCAACTGCTGAGTAAGTGCACACGCACACACACACCAATACACTCACGGACAGCCCCTGCCGCGTAGGCAATATCCCTTGCACCTTGCCCACTCTCCCTCAATTACCCCGGCTCCTTCACTGGAAGGAAGGCGTCGGACGTCCTTTTTCTTCTCCTTCTGGAATCCGAGAGAGCCTCAGTGAGTAAACTCTCCGGTGTAAAATGTCCGCGGGCCTTATCGGCGAGTTGAAACTCACCACCTGGAGGTTCAGGTGGAAACGAACGGAGGTCCACACGACGTATCAAAGTGATCAGATTCCGACGACCCGTCGACAATTAAGGAACACGGGTTGGGGTTCTCCGCCGTTAAAGTTTGAACCGTCTTACCGCTTAACGGGCGTATGTCTCGTTCCAGACCATTATTTCATGTTTAAGTTCCGCGCGAATACACGTGCAGTCTTTTAGAGTGGCTGAACTTTCACGAAACTGAAAAAAAAAATGTATGTAGAGCATAATTTTTGCATAATTGGCTGGCAAAGTTTTTGTGCAGTATGAAGAAAAATAATGAAATTAAATATAAAACGGGAACTTTAAAGGTTTAAAGTCAAATTTACTGGCTGCTATGTGGTATTATTATTCAATTTATTTCAGAAAAAAACACAATTATTTTATTTTATCTGGCCTTTCTAAATTATCAGAATTTATATGATTTTAAAAGACTGAAAATTGAATAATTATGTTAAATTTTTTTTTTAAATCATACCACGAAATATACACCAGCTTTATCTTCAAACCAAAAAGATTCTCAATTATTTATTCAAAATAGTTTTTCGTATCCATACTGCACAAAAAAATTAAAAATTCAACGTGCCATGCTACTATGCAAAAAATAGGAACTATATATAGATAGAGACCTGAAAAATTCGCGGATTCATTTCGTGATAGGCTAGAATAAAAATACATTTGCCTTTTTACTGCATCAGTGATTGGGCCACAGTTTATCTGAATGACACTCGGCCAATGAAAAACTTTCAACAAAAGAAGTATCGAATCACGAGCGTCCCAGTTAACATGTTTCGCGAGTCAGTAGCCAATGAGCAAAAGTAATTTTCCCGAGTGCATAGAGGATCATCGAGTCTATCCTACAGGTCATTGAAATCGCGAATTTTTCCTGTCTCTATTTATATTCATTTTGTTTTTTTATTCGGCCAATTTATTATTTTACAAGTTTAACCGTGTTAAACGTAAAAATAAAATAGTGTCCTGGAATGGGATACACATCCGTAACCACTGTGGTCCTACCTCGCGACAAGATTGGTAGCCCTGCTGCGGCGCTTCTCGGGCAACAGCCGTGTTCTGATTCCACATTCCATTGAGAACATTCGTCGAAACTGTGAAGTTAAAAATTCACTGCTTCAGTTTGCCATGCAACCCCGAATAAGCCCCTACTATCAGGATACGATTAAAATTCCTTTTTTAAAATCCCTAGATTGTTTTTGATTCGCAAACGAGCTATGTGTTCCGATTCATGAAATGGTTATTGAGAAGGACCCAAAAGTAACTTGTCAAAAACTCATTGTGGTAATGGAATTACTTATGACGCTGATAAAATAGTGCAGAAATAAACATATATTTTGAAAAAAAGAGTGCTCCAAATTAAAAAAAAAAAACAAATCGTCATCTTAACACGTTTTGTAGCCATAAATATCATTTTTATGATAAAATTACTTTTTATTCTTTTTGATTTTAAGTACATTTTTAATAGGTTAATCATTGATCAAGAAAAGGTTTTGCTACACAAAAGTCATCCTTTAATTTGTATCGTTAAATAAACGAGTGGAAATCGAAACACGTTCCCTTTTTTTACCATAATTTTAAATTGTATGCACTTCATGCTACCTAGCACCAGGCTAGCAGACTGGAACCGATAAAAGCAGGAGGTTGCAAAATTTATAATAGTGTACAATACTTCGTAATGGCTACGTGAGGACTGAATCTACGGACCGATTGTAGTCGACCATTACATACACCTGCGTCGCACGACGTACGAGATGAAATGGTCTCCTCCCCCTCTTACTACTGTCCTTGCTGCATGGAACAATCCGAGCATAAAACTAGTGTTCTTTCTTTACTTACACCTCATTCCATTTGATCGAAATTTCACACATTGACAATAAAGTTTTGGTTTCTTATGGTCGTTAAAAAAGCGATGGGTCATTTTCGATTTATAGGATGTTTTTATAGGCTATCGCGATGTTTTTGGTTACTTAAAAGTTTGTTTTTAATAATTTTTTTTTAATGCAACTCTATCCTTAAATTGAACACGGTCGCCGCTCGTGTGCTGCGGGTTGCGTGCAGCGTGTTTGGCGGGCTGCGTCACGCCTCTTTGCAGGCGCTGCGCCCTAAAACCCCATCCCTTTCGCAACAGCTTCCTCTGTGCTTGCCCTCACGGGCTTTGCAGTGCGTCTGCCATTATTCCCAGCTGCCGGCAGGCCTCGCGGAGCGAAGCGGGGGGTGGGGGGGAAGGGGGGGGGGGCAGCACAATTATTTTCTCCCGCTTCGTTCGGACGTCTGTAGGAAATGTCCTGCCAGAGAAAGCAATACACAACTGCGAAAGGAAAAAAATAATAATAATGTTCATCCATCAAAAAATATTTGTTTTCTCAGAAGGCTACGTCGTAGATTACATCACATTTTTTTTAGTCCAGTGATAAAACGAATGTTATATTTCAGTGGTAACAATGAAACAATTACGGTTTGTAAAAAAATAGATCAATTTTTCAAAGCCCTTGTACACATTTTTTTAACCAAAAAAATGCATAGTATTAGTAAAACTGATCCATGGTTTTAACTTTTGTATGGTTTTCTGTTAAATGGAAGAATTTTTTTTCACAATTTAACAATTTTAATTAGACAATTTCTTGAACATAAGAAATTTAAGTTTTTCACGTTTTCATAGGAAAAAATTCAAAAATTCAAAATAAGAAACAAGCCTAAATCAGCTGATGTCAAACAGGTAAACCGAACGATGAAACTAAACAGGTATTATGGACAACACAACAATAACAGCACAGACGAACACATTCTAACTTTAATATCAGATAGCACAAAAATTCAGTTGAATGAATTTAGTCACGAAGAAATAATAACACCACAGACGAACAAAGTGAGATAACAACGGCGAGAATGTTTCAACAATACCAATGCAGACAGACAAAAAAACCTGGAAAACGCATTAAATATACGAACACGATGATGACTATAAACAGATATTATGGAAAACACAACGATGACAACACCATAGAACACGTTAGGTTTCCTATGATGAAACAGTTGCGACGTTTCGAGAACTGTATCTGTTTCCATCATCAGCCACAAACAGTCTGATGACAAATAGTGTCAAACTACAATGGCGTATGCACAATAAATTGTTTTAAATTAAAATTCTCTATTGCATGAATAATTTAATGAACATAGACAAAAGTATGTATTTACGAACCCACTACGAACCCAAATTACAATAACGAAATTTAAACTCTATTTGTTGTTGAAATTCTTAGCGCCACCCATTCTTAATAAACCATATTGTAATGCCACTGTCTTTACTTTTATCTTGAAACGCAACCGAATAGTAATAGTATAGAAATGTGATTCATCACGCCATACGTGATTTAAAGTTAAAAACAAAAACCGATTAAATTACTTGTTTGTAAAATAATAATAATACCATCCAATTTAAGAGAATAAAGAAGTAAACTATATCCGTTATTATAGTTGACATGTATTTTCAGATATAAAATACACTTTCCTATATACATTTGTTTCTTAAGGGCTCTGCCTGTTTTCCTCACTCACATTGTGTGCATATCTTAAGAAGGAACCTCGTGATTTAAAAACTGCTCAAGATATCAGAGTCGTATCTACGAAAAACATCTAAATATACAACGAGGGTGTATGGTTCTGTTTACATATTTTTATGTAAACCTGTTTTTTTTGAAGAGTGAAAGTGGTTAAAACTCGCATTAAAAAAATTAACATGAAACGCCAGGTACTTACTTTTGAAACGTTTCAAGGTACTTGCGTTAAATATTTGTCTTCATTTCTCCGCCATTTAATTTTATGGTTAACGCTTAAATCGTACAGTAGTCTTATGCACGAAGAGAAGATCACGTGTTGGTCCACAGCCTTACGCATAGAGTCGATATCGCACTAGGAACAAAAACGAGTTCCGCAATTATCACTAACACAAATACAACCTCTGACTAGGTTGGCGCCTTGATCAAGGAACAGCAACATTGAGCTAGCTTTTAAGAAAAAAAATTACAGACTAGTGGTATTTAAATTTTGCGTGAAGTTGAAACCGAATCTGCCGCTTAGAACTATTTTATATCTAGAAGATCATGCAGCATACTAAAAGGGACGCAGGCTATAGATCCAAATGCGCGGAATTCCCTATTACGCGGAAATGAGTAATGAAGACTCCTCGTAGGTAGAGAGTTTAGGACGATGTTGTTCGTAGCGCAAGGTTTACCCTGCAATTTTTTTTAATGGAACAGAAATAATCATTTAAAATTACAAAAAAAATATATTTGTAAATTTGTACACTTGCATGAAAACAACTTTATCACCACAACTCGGGCATTTATGCATTTTGTTGTCTCAGTACCTCCAAAGTTCGAAAGGTCGTTTGTAAAACCGTTCCCTAAAATAATAACTTTCCAATAATGCGGCAATTTTCCGTAAGAATCATCTCTAATAAACTTATTTCATATACGCAAAAATAGAAATGGCCATATGTTGTCCGAAGCTAAACAATATCTTTCTCGTATTTCTTGGAAACCGGTTTCCATAGGAATCTCCTGTATAAGCATATGAATTGTTTTTTTTTTTGACGTGACAACGTCTAATAAATCAATGAACGCCGGCTGCAAGCACGAAAAAGTGTCCCGTTATGCACATTGTTCCATTACGCTGTGTCCCGTTACGCTCAATGTTCCATTACGCTGTGTTCCGTTACGCTCATTGTACGCTTGCGCCGCATCTATCTCTCTTCCTCTCGATTGGCCTATGCGTCCGAGGAGAAGAAAGACAGCGGCAGCCTACAACTTACATCTACACGTGAACTGTTTCGTCGACTGTTTATAAAGTGAAGTGAAAAGTTAATGTGGTTTTCATTGCTTAATACAACAACATTTCGGCAATAAAGGTTAATTATTCTTGCATTTTAAAAATCTGATTACTAGTATAATTTCAAGTATTTATTCTTTTATTATTAAAATATAAATGATTCAATTTTATTCATAAAACTATGCAATCATTTCATCGATGTTTTGTTATGACGTTATCACGTTAAACTATCGTCCGTAAACCGACTTTACAGACAATTTTTTTTTCTTTGTGTGTAAGGGAAGGGCGAGCTGGCCCATTGCCGACCGCGGGGTCGCGCGGTGTTTCGATATTAATTGCACGAACGAATGGTGGGAGGGGGAGGGAAGGGGGTCCAGCGCTGTTCATTAACTGCCGAAATGGTCGCGGCTAGCCGGGCGCGGATAGCACCGGCCCGACCTTCGAGGCAGCGATCCTGCCGGCGATACGAACAAACACGCCAGTGCCGTGTTCACAACCACCTTATGCATTTGTTTACGTGCATCCGAATAATTGTAGCAAACGTAGGACCACAAGACGCAATACTGGTTTCAACAGTATTTTTTTTACGTAATTATAATTTTTTTTCGTTCTTAAAAAAAAGTGAAAATGTGCTAGCACACTGCCGTTAAAAATTAAACAAGTGAGCCAGAGATGTGCAAAGACACGTGTTCTCGTGTTGCAAATACAATTAACTCGGACACGAAATTTAACGTAGGATTCTTTAAAAATGATGCCGAGCGTGGTAGATGTATACGAAAATTGTGTTTTCAACTGCATTTCTTGAACGTGAATCTCACATAATTTCGGCACCCGCCACTAGAACTCGCTGCCGCAGCAGCTACGTCAACTATCGAATCATTCGATTTGCAGAGCGAAATTTTAAACTATATAATGAAACGGTTCCGATAAAAGAGAAAATTACTTGAAAAAAAAATTATACCCAAACCCATCTTGTAAAAATTCACTAAGCATATAATACTATAACGTTTCCCTTTGTCTTTGCGAGCTTTAGTTTCACGCCATCCACCACAGATGGCAGCTTCATGGTTACACATTTCCGTTCCATGCCGTTCCATTCACTACCAAAATCCGAGAGCTAAGATGTTACACATAAAAAAAATTCAATACTAAACGCCAATGGAATTTTACTTAATATTACTTGTATTACAAGGTCATTACGTACATAAATCCCATACTATGATTAAATAACGAAAAATATTTTTTTTGAAGATTAAAATATTGAAAATTGTTTTGAAGCAGAGATAGCATTTCTCCTCTTTACATTCCTATGTCTTGTGACGTGTCTGTGTCACGTTGTATTTGGTTTGTGGTTTTGGTTGTGTTCTGTGCGTCGCCAGCGGTGTTTGTGGCGTCATCTAGTAAATTGTGCGCGAGTTGAGCGAGTGTAGTTGATGGTGGCCTGGTTTGCCATTTCGAGCGCGACAGTTGACTGGCTGAGTAGGACAGCCAGTTATGATGTTTCTGGCTGTATGTGTGTGTCAGTGGCCGGTGGCGTTTTGCACAAGGGATAGTGCGTCGTTTGGCCGCTAGGATCGTGACTTGAGTTGTGGCGACCGAGATTGTTGGTTGTTGTCTTGTTTTGAGAAAATGGGGGAGCGAATCTCTTCGCCATGAATCTGGCCGCGAAAAGTCGTTGGAGACATTCAACTGAGTGGCGAAGTCAACTGAAGATGTAGACATGTTAAAGTGGATGCTGGCAGTTCTGTATTCTGTGTGGCACGACTATAGTTATCTTCATGTGCAAAATCGGAAAAATACTGCGGTTTGTACAGCATGTAGAGATCGTCTGCGCCTGTTCAGTAAATTTTTTTCAAATTAGATTTTTACGAGTGGTTGCATTTGGTTCACGACCCCATTATATTTTTTTCGTGACAGTCATGGATGGATTTCTACTTGGTCCGTGAGTGGTTGTCTAGCCTCGTGTAACTTTGTGTTTAGTCGTCGAGTCGTAATAGGCGGTGAATAAAATTTTACTTGCGATTATAGTGAGGATCTGCGTAATCGTTGTTGAGGCATTCTATACTACCAGCTGAAGTTTTATTTTTTTTCTGGTCAGTGATGAAATGGCCAGTGAAGAGAAGGAAAATTACCAGCGCCATTAACAGTGGCCTACATGTTCTCCAGCTTTGAGATATGTGATTGGGTGCTCAAGCCAGTTGGTGTTTTAGCCCATTCATCCATTCAAGAATTTAATTTGGTAAGATTTTTTTTCCCTATTGATGGGTGCGTGCTTCAAACTGTAAGTTACATCTTTCTTTTATTTTTACGAGTTGGTGTAGCACCTGGCGGTTGATCATAATTCAAAAAAAGAAATCAGCTAACCTGTATTCATATGATCTACACATCGGCCTCGTACTGTGCATTAACCTTTCATAGGTATTAAAGAGATATTTATCTGACGCTACTTCCTAGTACCTGGGTGGAGAGATTTGGAAATTATTATTCTCCAGAAAAAAAGGACGGTTAACTTTTCTGCGCCTACAAAATAAATTGAGTTCGAAATATTTTATTGCTTGCAATATTTAATTGCCTTGTTGAGTACTTCTTTTGGTAAAGCACACGAGTTTTATATGTGTTATTTTTCAAGATATGCAAATAATCGATATTGGCCAAAGTTGGGATATAGAACTAGCCCATTTGTATATTTTTTTTAAATAAATATTTGTTTTTGTGATAAAATTAATTTGTTGAAGTTTTTTTATGAAGTTTTTCTTTTGATATTCTGAGTAAAAGAATAAGAAGCATGAACTTATAAAATCTAGTGTTATAATTATTCTTAAATTCAATTTTTTTACATTATGTGTATTTAATAGGTCTTGAGACATGCCCATTGAAAGCGCCCAATTACTTCCCCAATGCTGTCCAAGAGTAGGGGCGCTCTACACCCCATGTTGTTCCCGGCCAGTGCTCAGACTCAACTTGCGGCACGCTGTCTCCCTCCAAAAGCACAGAGTGGAACGAAGCGAGATCGAAGTGGCCGATTGGTACAACGTCAGGGTAAAAGCGCGCGGTGGAGCAGGAACCAAAGACGTAACAAGTTCCCGAAGCAGGGGGTCGTTCTGTAAGAGTTCAAATACGCCATCCTGACAGCAACGAAATTTATCTCGGATGGCGATGAAAAGGCTAGCAGCTACGAAACGGAACTTGTCGAGGGAAGGGTTGTACAGAAGGACCTTTACGAGGACGAAACCTCAGAAGTGTAATTACCTGCTTTCAGAGCATCAAACAGCAGACATATATATATAGGAGTTGCGTTAATTGTGGGACTTGACTCTTTCAGATTTCCAATTAGCTGCGAACGGATGTCTAGGGTCGAACACTAAGTAACTGAAAAGCTTAAAACTCAACTTAAGTCTCCTCAGCATTAACTTTATTACTGAAGTAATAAAAATTTACAAAAGAAAGAAAAATGCAAAGAGATAGTTGTTACATGTTCCATTCCATTTAAATCAATAAATACGAACCACATAATTGTTTTAATACATTAGGGTAAAACTCATTCCCCATGATTTAATTATGGTTACTGATAATGTATAACTTAAAAAACTGCCAAAATAAGTGTAAAATGATAAAATAGATTTTTTTTAAATTATGTAATTTCTGCTAACTTCTATTTTTCACTGTAAAAGTTAACAATATTGTGGCTCCGCTTTCATTTGATTTGGAAGTTATGTGTATGGTATGCATCATTATTTTACCAAGAAATTATTTTGCGTGATTCCAGTGAATAAAAATAACAAAAATCACCGAAGTTGGTTTTATTTATTTATTGCCCTATTTTAAGTGGCGAAGTTAAGGCGTACCGCCTTGTCTTACACTTAACCACATACTTACATCTTTACTAACTAGGTACATGCAAAGCAAACCTGATAAATGTTATAGCCTACACATACCAAAAATGTCACAAATACATTTAAGTAAAAACTGAATTAACATATCAGTACAAATATGAAAAAAAAATTGCATATAAGGTACACATGAGCTTCCTGAAGTATAATATATTATAGGCATATTATAAAAAGGCCTTGTTTTAAATATATCTAAAGCTAAATATATAAAGTTTTAAATATATTTAATAACCTAAGTATTTATGTAAGAATTAACGAAGACACAAACAATTTAAATATATATACCAATGCATTTTCTTATGATAAATCATACATATAGGTACACGTACATTCACACATATTCAATCACACATATCTGATACCACAGCTAGACCTGATTATTGGAGCCAAGAAAGTACCTAAATAGTTCTTAATTTTACGCAACCTGTATATTTAATTTTTATTTCCTCCTTTCCCCATCGGACGAAGAATATATTAATATTCCATCAAATAAATAGCAGAAGACATGAGTGATTCATTTAAATTTTATTTATTTTAAAGTAAATAAAATTAGTTATCTAGTAACTGATAATCTGTATCATTAACTTTCAGATTTTTTTTCTGTGAACCTAAGGCAATCATGACAGACGAATGAAAGAAATGTTTCAATTATTAGCTAACAGGAGGCTGAACTTTGGGCGCTAGGACATTCTAAACGTTAAAATATTTTGAATTTTGACATATTTTTGTAAAATCTTTTATATCATGAAAGTTCAGAAGGAAACTTCCAATCACATACTTACAACATAGGCACCCATAAACTAAGTTTTGTTAAAGTTCTTAGCTTGAACGGCCTGTGTTCGTCTCTGTGGTGAAAAGTTAACCTAACCAGGGTCAAATCTCCAATCCGAAACTACGTCACGATACCACTGATAAATACCGAGGCAGTCACAAAACAGAAGTACATCATAAGCACGTGCGCATGATCTTGCGACCTTACTTTTAAGTGTATATACACATATAAAATTTAGAGAAATTTTAAATATTTGTTTAGTGGCAAACCAGAGCCGGTCTCACCTCACGAAACACGTGTCACGCCTAGAAGAAAGCAATGATTGACGCCGTGAGAGCAATCTGTCGGAGGTCTATGAGTTTGTAGATCGTTACTCCACGACGCCCAGCTGGTCAAAAAAAAAGGTAGAGCAGGGAGGGGAACAGACGAGGTTGGGACGGCGGCATCGCATTTTTTTTTTTTACATTTTTTATGACGCGCCGGTGTCTATATCGGGTCCTCCCAGAGACTGTAATTTACTGTCGCACCGGCGCGGCGGTCTGCGGCCTGGCGGGAGGGGAAGGATGAATTAATACTAAGTTGGCGGACGTCCCCGCCTGGCGGCGGTGGGGGTGGGGGGGATGGCGCGTGGAGTAGGGGAGGGCAAGGCGCCTGGGCAACCCTCACCTCCCCTCCGAGGCGAACCACCCCTCCGGCGCCGGGCGAGAGCGGAGAGGGTGCGCGCGCATCGATCCCCTGCTCCTTGCCGCGTGGCGGGGAGATGAGGGGCGGTAGGGGAAGAGGAGAGGGAGGGGGACCGTGGGACGCGCGGCGCAAGGCCCACCCCGGCGTCACTCAGTGCTCGCCAGGACGCCGCTCGCGACGGCCAGTCCCCGACCTCCCCGGAACCAGAGCGCACGCACTCGCGCACGCAGGGCCCCTGCCGCGCGGGGTCTCGGGCCGGCTGCCACCTCGCCCACCGACCCCGGTAAGCTCCCGCCGAGACACACGCCACCACCCTACCCTCCCGCTCAAAGCCCATTCACAGTTATCCGAACAATTTTTTTTGTTCAATAAACCGTTTAAAAAATAACTGCCCTTGACTGCAAACACAGAAATGCTTATACGCCTCGTCGATTTTGGCACAAAAGTCCATAACACCCTATTGGAAATACCACGTAAAAAAAAAAACAAGTACAGTAGTACCTTGACTTACGCTACCCCACCTTACGCAATTTTTTTTTTTTTAAATCTTCTCGTCGATTCGTTCGTCTTTTGTTATAACGTCTCGCGACTCTCCATCCTCCACTCCGTCCGCACTATCGTTTAACCTACGACACGTTCGTACGTGTTTCACGCGGAGTAAACGCGTAGCTAACAAATTATTCTTTCGTGTTGTTTTAATATTGTGTGTTCGTTACGAAGACTTCTACGTCAAAATAACGTCGGTTTACGTAGTTATTTTTTTTTAAGTTTACGATCCCAATTAAACATAATTTGTATCCACATGCAAAATTTATACCGACTTACGCGAATTTGACTTACACGATTATTGCTCGGATCTACCTGCCGCAAATGTTAAGGGTATTACTATATTTATTTTTATTTTTGTTAATAAACATTAGAATAAGGTTTTTCGAAAAAAAACAGGTTCATGTTGGGAAACTTTTGACACCATCACGTGATCGAAGCATGCATAAAAGCCACTCGGCACACGTCAATGTTGTATTCGCCAATAGGTGGCGGGACATCGAAAGCAGAATCCAAGCGCGGCTTACGCAAATGTTTAGCTCGCGACTGTTGCTAGGCCATCACTTGGAGCTCGTAAAAAAGGGAAATGAGACATGCAACGCAGAATCGAGCAAATGAAGGAAAGCACAGAAAGCTGTCGGAACAGAAGAAGCAGGGTTCGATACTGGGTCGTCTGTAGTTATAACCAGCTGGGTTACCACACCGTCGCTTTACATTTTTAGCCGCTTAAACTCACCTACTCACTGAGCGGCATGGCGGTATTATTCTACTGAGTCTGTTCAAATTTACTCATATTTTCTATGGGAAAGTATAAAAGATTAGCTGTATAAGACTAATATTTTAAGTATGCTTAAAAGGAACTCAAAAGGAATAATTTCAAAATTTCCATCATGAAGTGATTATTTAAAACAAAAATTATGTCAACAGTACACCAGCAAGGAATAAGTTGAAATGTAATTTAAACTAAAAAAAATTGTTTCAGATGGAAAATACGCATTTAATTATATTTTTCATTTTATTTTATCCAGATGGGAAATATGTGTGATTATTATTTATCATTTTTTCTTCATCTGTTAACATGACAAAGATTTCTTACACCCACCTTCTGACTTTTATTTTTATTGCCATGATCTTAGGTAGGTTTAGAATAATTTTTACTTGAATTGTATGGTTATCCATTTGTAGATTCTATACGATAACGTAATTTTTATTTTATTTGCAAGGGAATTTTTGAGATCACCTGCTATTTATAATACAATAACGATTTGACTAGACCATTGGCTTACAGTGAGTAGTGTAGAACATGGGTTTTCAGCTGCCCTCAATCGAGTGAAGTGGGGGGGAAAGTTAACTAGTCGGCCTTATTGCATTGAGCGAGTTCGGTCGGCAATCTCGCCCAGTTTAATTGACCCCGTTTATCATCACAGCTGTCCGATGGGCGGGAGGGACGAAAAACGACTGTGATTGTGGCGGTTCGTCTTTAAGAGCTTTCATCGCTGCTGCTATAAATTCCCGCAAATCACATCGTGTTCGTTATTTTTTTTGTGCATAACATTGTTTTATTGCAATAAGTAATTAGAAAGCTATAAATTTGATGACTCAATATAAATGCGTTATTTATTTTATTACGTTCAGAATTTATAGGCCAGTTTGTATTTCAATCTAGGACAGTTATATATTTGCGAATTAATTAAACCTATTCATCTGCAACACGAGAAAATCGATCTTATTTTATAAGCTTTAGAGCTACGTGTTGTTAATGATGAAATTTTAATTGTATATACATTTATTTTTATATACTTTTGAATAAATTTTCATACTTAAAATTGCTGTAAATCCTACTATAGACTTTAAGTTCAACATGTCTTCTAGAAGAATAAATATAAAGCACGCAGTGGAGGTGTGAAAAAAAATATATATTTGACCATGATATAATATCCAGAAGGCTAAGTTTTTTTTACGTCTTCCTTGTGACGTAAAGTATACACATTCTTCCGTTGCGAGGATTTCTGTAAAGTAGCTGCCAATACGTGAAGTTGTCCAATTCAGATGACGTCATGGTTAACGTAAGCCAATCAGGAGCGCGTTGGCTTTGACAGCTCGGACAGACATCTCTGCGCAGTCGTCATACGATCCGAAGAACTCCGAAGCTACAGAGAACCCTCACGAATGTCTATAAAAGTATTTTAACACAGTTGGAGACAAATTTAACTGTGAATTTTGCATAAAATTGTAAACATATTAATATTTTAAGAGTATTTCAGAAAAATAATATGATATTGAGAGCAAAATACATTTCAAATAGAATTTATGTTTGTGTACATGCAGTTTTTATGGTATGATTAAACTATAACTAAACCGATCATTTTCCTTTCACCAAGATGAAACGGATACGAAACTTGGTTGTTCAAACCTGGCTCTTTGCAATGGATGTTTTCACATTTACGTTGCCCAATGAGTGTTCCTATTTGCCCCACAATTACATTTAATAAATTTTATAATTTAGTACACTTATGCATGACTGAATTTAGGTCTTTATCTGTCACGTCTGAAAAATTATGTTTTGTTTTCCTTATTAAAGTGATAAAAAAATATTCCATCATTTCTGTGTAACTACTACACCGAATTTATAGCCTATAAACTATTCTTGTGAGAGATTGCTGCAACGAGAATAGAATTAAAGTAATTTTTCTTCGCTGCTCTGTAATTTATGGTCATCCGGGATCTGAATAACTGCTTGCCATTCGTAAAAACCTGTGCACTCGTGACTTTCATATTTTTCTTTAAGCGTGACTACTTTCAAGAAGTAATTTATTTCAGTATCTTTACGCACCGAGACAAATAAATTAAAATTTAATCGGTAAATGTTATTAATGATTAAGTGTTTTCTTTCATATTGTGCTTCGTTTATTTAAATTTAAACAGTCTTAGGCATAATGATAAGGCAAGCCAAATATGCATACTTTTAATTAGAACTGGTTTATAGTAAGCAGATCGAATCAGATTTTCCATTTCAAAATCCATGTTTAGTTAACTAGCAGCTTCAACTTATATTAAAGAGGTAAATTAACTATTATTATTTGTAAGAATAATTCTTCTATTTCTCGAATATTTATAATTGCAGCACGCAGAAAGTAGTTCCAGCCATTCCCATGTATATTTGTTTTGATAGATCTTTGGGTGAAAAAACTAATTTGGTGAATATATGAAGTTTGTGTGATCTGATTTTTTTTATAAGTTTAATTATTACTATAGCTTCTGTGTTCTCTTCATAGTATTATTGTATTAAAATAAACATGTTTGATAATTTAATTATTTGCGGGAGTTTTGGTGTTTTGATAGTATTACAGGTTGATAAACCAAAATGTCTGCAAGGAAACTAGCCAGTTTAACAATCTTTACAGCTTTCTGAATGTACCACTATCCAGAAAATATTCATGGAATACTTGTATTTTCCGGTTTGGGTGCAATTACCAAATTTTGAAAATAAAATAGTTACTAAAATTAAACTGTTATAAACTGGAAGGGTAATATGGAGCGAAGAGGAAGGTTAGGGTGGAATTTTCTCGACGGTGATAGAATGTCAGTGTAATGGATTCAAGCCAAGCATCCCAAAATGACTAACATTTATGAGCACTGAGTGGTGAGGCATCCACTATCACGCAGTAAAGCCAGTCATGTCATAAGCCTCCCTTCGAAACCACGTGACGTGCAAAATTTAGATAGTGCATTCATTTTCACCCTTAGAGCAAGCCACCACAATTCAGACACATTTCTGGGAGCAGCCTTAAAAAAATACAAAACTTAGGAAATTAATTTTTCGCATATTTTTAACATTTGCACACACCTGTACAAGCTGTTCGTGATCAATATATATCCTTACAAACAAATTATTTACAACAATAAACGGATATTTAAAGAAGGTTCCAACTAGAAGAGCCTTAATGTAAGTTAAAAAATATATTTTTATTTATCAAATCGTTTTGTGAAAGACAAAACTAATTCTTGGATTACAAACTTATATAACTATAATGGAATATATCATATTCAAAATATTTTTTTAGGGCTCATTTAACAATACATATATATAAATATTTTTTTAAAAAAGTACTAGAGCTTTATCTCTAAAAATAAACACGTAACAGTATGTTGCTGCATCGATCCCCGAAATTTTGCTGTATCGATGTGAAGGACGTTTCTTGGAGGACGGTGGGTATTTTTCTCGGGGTGCTCATTTTCCTCCTCGCCTGTTCATTCCATGCATGCTCTTTTCTCATGTCACCACACCTTGTCGTATTCAACGACGTTGTTGTCGATGAGAAGCAGAGAACATCCCTTCATTGATTCTGTATCGTTCAATTATACCCTTTTGTCTTGAGCAGAGAATCATCTGGCTTTCCTCGCCCCCTTCGCTATTTCCCCATTTGACTGAGAACTCAAGCGGGCTTTGTGCCACTATCTTTGACTCTGTCCGAGGCCACTAAGTTACACTCTCAAAGGTCTGTTTACGCTGGACAAGTTAACAGGCGCGTGAGTATGAAGCACTAAAAAAAAGTCTACTTGTCCTTTGTAAACAGTCGGTCGAATAAATTGCCAGCCGTTACGCAAGTCGGTTGGTATAGTCCACGTCGTGTAACTTGTCTTACACTTGACTGTTCACAAAAGTAGCACATCAATGGTAACAGTGTTTTCTTTAAAACAACTTCAAGTATTTTTCAGTTTCCGTTAACATCCACTGCGTGTTGATTTGCAAGTGACGGTTGGGAAACGGGTATCACTGGTGCTATTTTCAAAAACTCTTCAAATTTTCGGCAAGTTACACGGCACAGGCTATACATTTGGGCAGCGCAGAGAACGTGACCACTCGCCTTTCAACCCACCGCAACTTTTTAGAAGTACACGAATGCACGAAGGCGCACGTCCGCAAAAAAAATCGTTCTGTTACCCAACGCGTTAGGTAAACTGAATGGTTACCATGTATGTATTAAGGGAACTTCGTTAGTGAACGGAAAGTGCACGTTAGAATTATTTTTGGACGATTCCCGAGGTGGCGGAATATGATGACATTAAAGAAAAAAAATGGTTGTCTGTCAAGTCGGTTTACGGACGATAGTTTAACGTGACAACGTCATAACAAAACATTGATGAAATGATTGCATACTTTTATGAATAAAAATGAATCTATTTATTGAATTATCACTATTTTGTATGGATACAAAGAAGGAGTGAAATGAAATCTACAATTTAATTGATAAATTTACTTTTATTTGCACTCATTAATTGAAATATGTGTATTACTTTAACGAAGAGATTTTTTTTAACTATAACTTTTACACATGTTTGCTATTTAACTTCTTCCAATCAGTGTTATTCTGTTAAGGATAGGACGATGATAGAAAAAGTAGGAAACGAATGGGAGTGTTTCAAGTTTAATGTGCCTCGACAAAGTCAAATCGATGGTTGTTCCAATCGAATGGAAGAGTGATAGATGCGGCGCAAACGTACAGAGATTAACGGGACACAGTGTAACGGGACACATCGTAACGGGACAATGTGCGTTACGGGACACTTTTTCGTGCGTGCAGCCGGCGTTCATCGATTTATTAGACGTTGTTACGTCAATAATAATAATTGTGGAGAATAAAAGTATGTATACATGACCCATACAAATACACAGTAACCATAAGGATAGTTATCTTAAGGATGGTTGCTACGATATACATGTTCCTGAAGCCCGGCCGTTGAAAGGAGGTTGAGTCGGAAAGAGGAGGGGGTAGGAGGCCGAATCCCTGGTGTCCCATCACCATGGGTGGGGTGGGGTGGGGGGTTGAGTTACGAAAAATATTTTATTCTTGTGTTTGCCTTGCTGGTAGGACAAATTCTAGTCAGTATAATTCATCGGAAACCTTACAAGCAACGCAAGTTTTACAGATCACGTTTTCAGTTATTGCCACGATAACATTTAGTTGTAACATATATCTTTAACCATGGGATCTATAGTTACTTGCTGCTACAGATAGTTTTTTTTTTTCACTCTGCGAAGACATTAGTGTTTGGTATTTAATAAATTTTTCTGTGGGGGAGGGGGGAGGGTGGATGGCTACAAATGTATTATTCCTGTCAATATACTACAGGTCTCAAAAAATTATCTTTATTGCTTAACGAATGTCATTTTACAATATCAAACTACAAAACATCGTTTTAGCATAAAAACTATTGTAACACATTTGGCGTATTACAAGTCCTATTTTGCGTCCTTTAAGGTTTTAAGTTCTAAATAGCTGTAAATTTATTGCTGTTTAAAACTCCAAATATATCTATTCTCTTTACGTTCCTAAACATGAAAAATTTCAATTGCATTGTAAATTTTCCATAAATATACGACGTTTCACCCAAAACAAATTAAACAAATCGGAAATGTACCGTATGTGTATGGTAAATTCCTTATACACTAGCGCCACCTTTCCCCAGACCTTTTCCGCCCTTTCCGCGCCCGGTCATGTTTGCGTCCTCCGGCAACACGATGAGGGTAAGGCAAATACAAATAAAAACTTTGCAGGTTAGTCAGGAGGAAGTACAGTTTTGTTTTTCCTTTGCCTCGAGTCACAGCAGTGCATGCTGGCCTATAGCGTGTCTCATCATTATTTTGCAGTGAGCATTTGAAAAGGTATTTATACTTTCTCTCTCCGATGCACGATTTTTGCCATTCGCAGTGTCCTTGTATCGGTGTGCTCTGTCGCCAGATATTCGCCAGAGACCACAAAAGTTTTGGACAAAAACATCGTACGGTAATATATATATATATATATATATATATATATATATATATATATACATACATATATCTGAAACATTGCATTTTGAAATCAGAATTATAAAAATACATTTTCCTGCTGTATTTCACCAAGAACATCATACCATTATATATATTTTTAAATTGTTTATGTTTCTTAATGGAAAGAGGGTTTTTCGATTTTAATTTTTTGTATCATTTAATTTTTTAAAATGTTGGCACTTTTGAGCACAGCCCTTAATTTAGTTTGTTATTAATAGTGAACGACTGCTATAAATACTTTTATCGCGTGAAATAACAATTTGTGTTGCCATTGAATAATTTTTTATGCTGAAAAGATTTCAGTTTTAATAATACCGTCAATGGGTTTTGGGAAAAAAACTAAATAGGAAAAAATAAAATGGAAACTTATTATAATGAACGATGGTGCACAAAACAATATTTTCGGTGTTGGCAAGCCGAGAAGTCTGAGTAGTAGAGGTGTAAAAATAACGAAAAAAAGCGTACCCGTATGTATTCGTTACTATAACAATCAGTAATCGTTACTTCTGATACCGCATAACATGCAACGAATCGAGTCGTATTGCGTACGCGTACAGTATGACATCGAGTAAATAATAATAAATAGAAAATATACAAATAAAAATATTTGATAATTAACAGTTTTTGTTAACCAAGAAACAATTAAATCTCATTAGAGAGGCTTTATTGTATTATCTCTTTTAAGATAATAAAAAAACGTGAAAATTCGCGATAGTAAAAAACAAAAACATACATATTTCTAATTTGTAAAAAATACTTTCTTTCGTTGTTTCTGTTCCAATCTCAAACTTTGTCTACACCTTTAATAAACAGTAAAAAAACTTGGACGACGAATTTCCAAATTATACTTTACTTAATAAACAAACATGATTCTTTGTAACGTAAATTCATCGAATATGCGCGCGCATGCGTGAAACATACGAAACATGCGAGTAACGAAATGCAGCCGTGTGTAACGTTTCGTTACTCGTATATAGACGGCGCACCCGTTACTCAGTTAACGAATACGTACGGTTTGCTACAGCTCTACTGAGTAGGCGCCATTCGCTCTGCAGCGCAGCCCAAGAGGAGCGAGAGACAAGACAGAGCGAAGCGCACGCCCGACCTTAAACAAGGCGCGCTTGTCGGTTGGCTGGTCGGAGGGGGGGTTATGGTGGGGGGTTGGGGGTGGTGTCTGTGAGGAAGACGTGTCGGGTTCGCCCCAACGCTGGTATCGACCTGCAGCGCCGACGGGCCCGCGAGCCACACCCTGATTGGGTTTCTAATTACCCAGCAGCCAGGAGCGGCCGTTCAAGACGGCCTAGAGCGGCAAGGAGGTGCCAGGGAGCATGCCTGTGTGTGTGTGTGTGTGTGTGTGTGTGTGTGTGTGTGTGTGTGTGCTGGGGCGTATTTTAGGGGAAGCCTTCTTTTCACAGACGAGTGAGCCAAACGTCCGATCGTGCATCTTCGGTTTTTTTTTGTTCGGTTAGGTTAGCTACATTATAAATATACTTTAAAACATTGTGGACTGTTGATTTGGTTAGGATAGCCACATCAAAGATTCTCCTAAATAAATACACCTGTTGTGGTACGGAAACAAAAAAAAAAGCGAGCATGAACTTCGGGGAACTTCGGGTGTGGCTCTCTCGTCTGTGAAATGAAGGCTTCCCGTCTTTTAGCTGGGCTCCTAACTGGAGGACGAGATGGACGAACACATATTTTTTTTTTCCATTCACAAACATATTCTCACTTCGTATTCTTTGATGAGGGAGACTACAATTTTCGGGCGTTGCGAAAATTCCGATCGCACGAGGGGAATAGTTAGGTACAGTTAGGTACGCCACTCCGACGCATGCGCTTGCGGTCTAATGGGAAGACGTCAAAAGGGGAGGGGGGATAGGTACGTAGCGGAGAATGCTATATGCTAGTTGTGACGCATAGACTGGGAGACTGCAGGGGAGAGGTCGAAATGACGCAGCAGTGATGCTACGGAATTCTCGTATCGCCGATTGTGTTTGCCTAATCATCAGTTTTCGTAACGGCTAACTATTGACATTACAATTTTTTTTAAAATAGTTTTAAAGTAACTACCGTTTATTTATTTATGTAGAAGAGAGTTATTGAAATGTGCAGTTAACTTTATAAGTTTCATTAATATTTATGTAAATAGTGTGATTCAAATGTTAGCTTGCAAATTTTTTTTTTTTTGGTATGTGAACACTGTGGTTTGTAATGCGAAAATGCCTTCTAAGATGGACTTACACGTGTTTTTTTTTCTTACAATATCATACGTTCTTTGAATGATTCTTGCAATGAGGTGGATTGATATGAATTACTCATTGCCTTGTTTAATTTGGATAATCTTTGATCTTCGCTGATTTCCAATATTACATACACATTATTTTTATGGCACTTTTTCAATATCGGAAAAATACTCAAGTAACAGATTTTGGACATACGCAATTGCTAGTTTGCACAGTATGTTATAGAGAAAACCCCTAAGAACGGACAAAGAATGATTAATACACAAAACACACAGCCAATATCAGCCGATGTCAAGTGTTAAATCTATAGACAGCATAGAGAATCCCGTAGAAGGAATTAGAACTATATCAAGGCACATACGAACACCGCGGGCTGACAAAGACGAGACAGTTGTGACAGCCTCCTCTTTCCAGCGATAGGTGTGATTAATGTCTTCGGCTGACACTTGTACGGTCTGAGGCTGAATTATAAGTATTTAAACACTTTTTTATAGGATTACTTCACATTTTTACATATAAATATTATCCGAAATAAAATATTTTTGACGTGGTATCGTCTAATAAATCGATGAACGCCGGCTGCACGCACGAAAAAGTGTCACGTTACGCACATTGTCCCGTTGCTCTGTGTCCCGTTACGCTCATTTTACGCTTGCGCCGCATCTATCTCTCTTCCACTCGATTGGAACAACCAACGATTTGACTTTTTCGACGCACATTAAACTTAAAACACTCCCATTCGTTTCCTACTTTTCCTATCATCGTCCTATCCTTAACAGAATAACACAGATTGGAAGAAGTTAAATAGCAAACATGTATAAAAGTTATAGTTAAAAAATCTCTTCGTTAAAGTAATAAACATATTTGAATTAATGAGTGCGAATAAAAGTAAATTTATCAATTAAATTGTAGATTTCATTTCACTCCTTCTTTGTATCCATACAAAATAGTGATAATTCAATAAAAATGATTCAATGTTATACATAAAAGTATGCAGTAATTTCATTAATGTTTTGTTATGACTTCACGTTAAACTATTCATCGTCCGTAAACCGACTTTACAGACAACCAATTTCTTCCTTAAATCGTTCGATCTGAATAAACTCTATGCACAAAAACACGAATCACCGCACCATCACGCCTGATTCGCGAGCTGCGCTGAGTAGAAAGGAGCGAGAGCAGCGGTTGTGACCAATTTGCGCGGGTTCCCTTCCCCGTCAATACGCTCGCACGTGACGCAAACTCAAGGTCGTATCAGCGAGTTGTATATATACGTTAAATAATGACGCCACAATTACGTCTCTTAACGGGCCTCCCTAGTAAAAATGTTTAGCGCGTTGGGCCACTGGCCACGTGCTACGGCCAGTGGTTGGGCGGGGCGATATACCTGAGCATGTCGCCTGCGCTGCGGTGGAGGGGGGAGAGGGCGTTTCAGCGAGGGGGGCGGAATAATGGGAGGTTGGAGGGGAAGGCTCTTTTGTCATTGTGTGGAGTTCATTTGCTGCTCATACCTGCGTTATCTGCGAACAAGATCGTGGCAAGAAAGGTGACTGTTTTTCCCTTTCGCTACATTCAACCAAAAGGATAATGTTCTCGCATTGCCTTGCTTGCTTCCTGACAGTGTTTATTAACTTGAAACATTAAATTAGTTTTGCGATCCAGTCCATATCCATCAAATGCAAACAATCGTCAATTCTGTTTAAACCATGTATTTTTATTTTTTAATTAATGTTCTACATAATTAAGAGATTTACATACATTACAAAAATTGCTGTCATCAACAATCGATGCGTTAACTTGTGTTTTCAGAAAAAATTTGCAAAAATTATATCATTAAAAAAATTTCCAACATTATACTTTCGAACTGACATTTGTGTGATGAATGGTTTTGCACGAACAGTTACCCTTTCATTCATAAAAGTCTTCCGCACCGCGACGAGAAATCACGTCCTACTAATAGATTGAGTAATAAAACTGGGAATAAAATGATGAAAATAATATTAAATATTTTTACTGTTAGACACAAATCAACTTTTGAAATCGCAATAACGACAAACAAATTTTTAACTTACTTCCTGAAGAAAAAGTGCATGTCAAACTCACTTTAAAATTCTGTAAAGAAAAAAAATGTCAGGAACAAACAAGTGTTCCCACCAACGACGCATCGTCAACTTTGTATTCTAGGGTTCACGTCGTATTTAGTTACATTAAATATTACTGCATAATATTATTTTCTGGCACTTATTACATGTTTAGCATTTTATTTTATATTTTGCATATTTTTTAATGACTTTAACGTTGCATAATATGATGAATAAGTATACACGAATGAACTGGAATCCCGTTCCGAGTTACATACAGACTGTTTACTACGAGCAGTGTAAATTTCTTAGCTGTTGCAACAATGGCCTACAGGTGGATTCAGACTGCAGGCTTAGTCAGTCACGCTGAATCCACCTGAGTTCAGATTTTATCGAAGACAAGTGCGGGTGGTATGGAAGAACTCAGTGTGCACTGACTGTTGTGCTCAAGGTGTCAGTGAAGTGTATAACTGTAATCACGGGCGAAAATCTGTAGGATTCCTATGAGGCCCGCGGGATAACGTGAAGATTTTGCAAATGCAAGCGGGCCCCCTCAGACGGACTTTTTTATTTCAGGGAGGTTCGGGCCACCCTGAGATTCTCCCCTCCTCCCGGAATCTACGCATGCAGCTGGAATTAATTTACGTCATTTGGTGCTGTATTTAGACTGTCAAAGAAGATACGAAATATGGCTGCTTTGATAATTGACGATAACTCCTTTTTATTGTGAAATAGTACCCATCTACAAAGAAATCCCTAAATATACCACCATTACTGTTGGGAATTTTCTATACAAACTATCAAAATAATTTTGGTTTCGTCACTGTCACTAGCTGTTATTGTATCATACGAAAACATGTAGGTTTTGTGTATTAATTTACGGTATTCATCTCTGTCAAAAAAAAAATCTTTTTCGATAATAGAGTGTAAGCAAGGTAGAATACAATGGCTAATTTTAAAATAAAAATGGAATAAAGTATTTTTTGCTTGCAGTAGTTAAAATTGTTGAATTAATTTAGTTGTTTGTTTAAAAAAAACTTTCTAAAATCAAATAAACTACCTACTTCCTAAATAGATAAATAGTGCTTTAAGAGTTCACACGCTTTCATAAATATTTAAACGCCAACATTTCAAATGTAGATTTCACATAATGATAAAATCTTATCTATTTTCATGGTCACGCCTAATGGAAATAATAAACAACAATTCGTCATATATGTTTTTTATGCTTTTAATAACTACTCTACACATGAGTAAATTTCAATATACATAAAACTGAGGAACTCTGCATTACATTTTTAATCTGTGTACGACACTAACAGAAATTGAACCATAAAATAACATTTTTATTTTTTAATTAATAAGTATTTCATCAACGTGAGCTATGCTTTCATCTCAATGAAGCCACTCTACATTGAGGAAGTGCACATGTATTCAGTCTTAACAACATACCCTCCGGATCACAGAGTAAACGAATGAATGGAATTCATAACATTACGCAGGGTTTTAAGACATATTTTCCCTTCTACTCAATTGCAACTTCTCACTTAGCGCGTATAATGGTTTCAGTAAACATAACATAAAACATATTCGCCCCATATACAGTAGAGGAAACAGAAATGTTTGGAACACTGTAAACTAATTGTATTGTCATTTCTGTAGTCGCTCGAAGCGGCAAACTATCTTTCTTTGTTCAATAAAACGAAATATTAAAACAAACAAACAATAACATTACGTTCAGACAATTCGTTACGTGAAGTGAATGTAATAAAATACACAAGACAGTTACACACATCATTACCAAAACACAATCCCATAAAAATCATATAATATTACATGTCGACTTAAAATTATTATTATTCACCATGATAATTTATTGCGGGTAGCCAGCAGCAAAGGGACACAATTTTTAATCATTTAATTAACTTTGACAAAACTTGTAAAACCTGGCATGAGCAAAGTAAGCTAATTCACAATTTTATTTTGCGTCAAAATATTAAACATCAACTAGTAATGAATTAAGAGTATGCTTCGCTTGGTAGAACACCGAATATAGTCATCTCCAGGTATTAAACTGAATTTTGAAAGAGGGACTCAAGTTTCTGAAGAAGTTGTTGACTTTCCTGATGATCCATCGACAGTTCGTAAACGGTCTCATCGTCGGGATGTCAAGCTTGGGACCTTTTTCCTCACCATAGACCCGTGGTCTGTTCTGCCACTCGCACAGCTATCCCAGCCTATACGAATAGCCGAGCGCTACTACTCCCGTTGCTTCTATCATGTTGGAGCTCGCCCGCAGTCGTACTTCCCTATCCAGCCTGCGTAATACACGCGTCCTACCTGCTAGCCGCCAAGAACACGTTCGTTTGTGAAAAAGCCTCACCCGCCAACAATACTAACTCATTAATTATAATATGCAAAACATAAAAACATTACATATGCGATAAAACAAAATTTGCTGCTGTCATAAGCCAAAGAAAAAAAAATCTATTTGAAATACAACATAGACAGATAAATCTAAAATAGAGTTATCGATAGTAATGTTTTAATAAACAGAATAATATATGTCGTATTACACTAAATACGTGATTTTACTGACAACCGAATTTAAAAATAATAAAAATTACTTTTTTTTCTTTTTTAAACCATAACCGCATAGAAGAAACAATACTTTAGATACAATTTTTTGTATAATCATACGACAGGACTAAAATTACATTGTACGTAATAAGTATTTGCTTATAGGAATTAATGCTGCAGAATATACGAATAGATTCAAATGCATAGAATTTAATATATTGTCAAATTGAATTTGAAATGAATTATCTGTTTTTAACTACAAATATAATTTTATTATATCTCACTTTCATTCAAATTTAAGAGTGTCATTTTCAACAAAAAAATAGCCACAACTTCACTTTAAAATATTTTAACTTGATACTTATATTGTATAACTTTTGATGAAATTAAATGTTAAGAGGTTCATTTAAGTTTGTAAGGAAACATAAATATAACGTTCAAAATAAATAACAAAAGTTTTGTCTAGTTAGGAGCTCCGCGTCATGCAAATAAAGGAAAGTTAAACTTTTCAGTATACGGCAGCAATAATTATAGAGGAAAACGTTATTTATTCATTACTTTTAATTCCCGTTTGGAGAAAATAAATCGAAAAGTGCTATACCGAAAGTATAAAGTTGAAGTTCAATATTGCTTGTCAAGTAAGTTCAAGAACAAAATAAAAAAAAAATTTGTTTTCTTGAATCTACTTTTTTCAGAAAAGTATACATACATACAAAATTATTTGAAATAAAAAAAAAATTTAGTCCTTGAGTATAAATTAACTGAAATATTTTTTTAGTTAGTTAATTTTTTCATGCAAAGAAATATTTAATTGCTAAAATCATGAGAACATAATTTATTACATTTATGTATTCCAAAAACTTATGTTTAAGATCAACTATATGCTATTCAATTTGCCCAAGAATTTTACTGCAATAGAAGAGCATTACAAAAACACAATTTAACTAATGTAGGTATTATCACAATACGTTATGTTCATAAACTATATTAATGGGAAACAAATATTTATCCTTTAATGATATGCAACTTTTTCCTTTGAGGTAAAAATTGAGGTATATTTAATGTAATAAGTAAATCCTCTCATAAAATTTACTGAAACTAATATTCTTCATTGTCCGTCATATTATGATTCCAAACAGTTTAAATCAACTGAAACATGAAATAAAATAGTACGGTTAACCATGAGGTGTGTAAGAAATTAGAGATTGCTTTGTAAAATGTTTTAAAAATTTCTCATGATATATTGTGATTATTATGTTCGTACATAATGTAAAAAAAAATTCAGTACATGAAATTCAACACATACTTTGTATTGCAAGTTATTAAACATATATTTTAAAAACACATGTGCGTATCTAAGTCGAATTGTTATGTAATACATTATGAACATTACCGATACAACTTTCCTTCCAAATAACTTTCACCCAAAGATAAGGCCGCGGACAAATTATACACACTGGTCGCACGAGGAGCTGAAATAAGTCATATAAGAAAGCCGGCCGGAGTAATTCTTTTCAAGCCAAAGCTAAAAGTAATGGATGTTGTTTGTCTAAAGCAGGCAGTGAAATGACATAGAAGTTTACAGAATAGCCATATAAGATCTTTGACGCTTCTTATCCCGTCAGTGGACTGTACGCGAAGAACCAACTGCATCATGGCCCGCCGCCAGTTTTATACTTACGTATGAATACACTTGTAATCGTTCGTTTGTATACTTATGTATGTTGCCGACATCGATAGGTATTATTTGGCAGCTCGATGTGGATTTATTCGAACACGTTTGCGCTAAACACGACATATTTTTACATAAGAGTGACATCGCGCACTGAAAAAAGTTGCAGGTAACGCAACAGTGATACAAATATTACATAGTTCGAACATTTTCTGGAGCACGACATTCACTTTGGGTAATACTAAGCTACTTGATAGGTACACTTTACCCGCTTTAAAAGTGATAACTTAAAAAAAATTGTACATGGAAGCAGACTCAGCCATATGTTTATTGCTGTTGCATTTGTCATAAACCTACTACATTCAATACGGCCTGCAAGTAGAACCCATGCTTTTTTTTACGACTTGTGTACAAGCTGTGGTTGTAAAGCGAATTTATATTCTTAGTTAACTAACGTCTATCATAACTAGAGACCCGGAAAATTCGCGGGTTCATTTCGTGTTATGCTAAAATTCAAATAATTATACCTTAATGCTGCTTCTGTCATTGGTTCACTGTAATCTGAAGGACTGAGGGCCAATTAGAGACCCTCACTCATAGAAGTGTCGAATCACAGGCCGCCCAGTCGAGACGGCTCATAAGTCAGCTGCCAATGAACAGTTGGCATTTGCCCGAGTGTTTAGAGGATATTGGAGTCTATCCTGGAGGTCATTGAACCCGCGAATTTTCCGGGTCTCTAATCATAACATATTTGGAATAAGGCTACCTCAATTTTTTTTCTAGATTGCTATATTGTTATATATAAGTATTACTTCAACGGAAATATCTGGTAATAATTAATAAATGAAAAAAAACATGAAATATTAAAGATTATTTTTTTTCAACAACAAATAATTTATGGTTTACTGCTTTGTGTACTATATAAAAACAGAACAAGCTTTCAAAATTTCACAATTTCTTTGATTATCCGTTATAGTTATGATTTGTTTTAACTCATAAATATTTAAGTTGATTGCCAACGTCACGAGTGTACAATAATTTATTTCACACCGCTCCGGGTTGCAGGTAAAGTAACAGGCGTGCAATTTGATGAGAAACGCGTTCTACATATTCAGGCCCTTTAATTGAGCGTGACGGACCATGTGCCAAAAATGTAACAATTTATTATAAGTAGGTGAAGTATTAAAAAATAAAGAACTTGAATGCAAAATAATGCATCTAACAAAAATAATTTACAAGGTTCTTTCGTGGATGTTGTAATGTGTGGGCAATATTTACTTAATTTTGGTTTTTGGATAAATTAATTGTGGTTAGTAAATTTTAATAATTTTGTATAATTGCTGTAAAAAATTTATTTGCTGCCCTTATTAATTAATCGAGCTGTAGAAATAAGTTTATCTGAAAATTTACGTCATCTTTATTAAACATTGCCACTAATTATACTTTTTAACTTCAAAATGGTTTTTGAATTTTGTAATTAATAACGTACCATCCATAACTACATATGTGAACGATCGGTCACTGACCCTATCTTCAATCCTCCTCGTGACTCCTGCGCCAGGAGGAACATTTATATACTTCTGACTAGCTTATTTAATATAGAACTTCCCTAGTTTAAACTTTTTTATTTATCATTCCACGAACATTTTTAAAACAGTGCAGACAATCAGATATCTATCCAACCAAAAAGCATAGCAAAATGACATTTAGTTTTCAAAATACGATATTTCTTTTAATTTAAGATACATTTTATATAAAGCTACATTTTAAAGTATCAAAACTGTTGTAAATAGTTAATCATTTGGTTAATACCAGTATAAAATTTTTCCCCGGCATTGTAAGATGTGTAAAATAATTTTGGAAAACTAAAATAATTTTAAAAAATATTGGGTAGTATAGTAATTGTTTTTTTGAATTTTTATTAAAAATAGAAGGAAGAAAAATGAAGTGTATTTTCATGTTAACAGTTAAATATAAATTATGTCGAATTAGCTAGCGAGACTGTAAAGCCACCAATAAATAGTTTTTACGACAACTTTCAATGTGTTGATTGATCAGTTTCAATACTTTATTTCGTAATACATGATCTAGTATGGTAAGCTTTAGGATATTTGTAGTTTAAACAAAAGCGATGTTTTAGAGATACACGAATATAGTCACAGAGTAAGTCGAGCACATGGTACTGTGGCGAGGCACACTAAAAGCAATTCTGAGAATTTCTTTCGGTCACGGGATTATCTTTTGTTGCCGGTTGTGGGTTGTCTCCCTTTCACGCACGCACGCACACACAGGTAGCCTGTCTCCCCTCCGGGCACGGGTTCCCCCACCCCGCTACCAGAGCTCTGGGCTGCGAGCTGGCTTCGCCGAGCGGCAGCACGAGACGGTGGAAAACTTTCAGGATTTGCAGAAATTGCGGAAAAGAAACCTCGGAATCCAAAGCGATGACTATATGTTTTAAATACATGAATTTCTTCAGAAAAAAATTATCTTTTTTTCTAGACTTCTACTTTTTTTCTGTCATTCTTCTAAGCAGTATAAAATGGCCCCAAAGTTGGACAAGTTGGTGATTTTTTATTTCATATTTTGATAGAAAAAAACAAAAATGTAAACATATACAGACAATTCGTGTAGTATCTTCTCGTGGGTGAAAAATTTTCAGATTAGTAGTGTCGATTAATAAAGTCCCATCAATATTTTAAAAACATAGTGTTCCACTAACTTCTGATGCTACTAGGGAGGCCCCTTAAGAACAATAGTTGGGGAATTATTAAGGGTAGGACGATATAGAACTTTTCGTTACGGCACAAATTTATGTTGTGGTACCCGTGATTTTAAAGGCTTCCAACAACTTTTCTATCTATAGATAGGAACAGGAAAAATTCGCGGGTTCAATGACCTCTAGGATGAACTTTATAGTTCTAGGTACACTCGGTCAAATTTCGCCCTCGCATTGTCTGCTGTCTTGTGAAGGTGTCCCAATGTAGCGGCCTGTGATTCGACACAGCTTCGGTTGAGTGTTTCTCACTGGCCCAGAGTCATCCAGGTGAGTTTTTAGCCAATAGCAGAGGCAGCACTGAGGTATAACTAGTATATGGATTTCCGGCTGTCGTGAAATGAATCCGCGAATTTTTCCGGTCTCTATCTATAGATAGATACAGTGATCAAATCAGTGAGTGACTGCCACGCCACTAAAGTCCACCACCGCTCCTCCTTGTGGGTACGCCACTGCTCGCGCTACATCAGGCCGCTTCTGTCCCTCCTCGTAGGTGCGCCCCTGCTATCCAGCTAAAGCACACCATTGCCCCTCCTGTTGGGTAAGAGACAGTCTGTAATCGTAAGCCAGTCATTGCCCCACATCGCCACTAACAAGGTCCTAAATAAGTGAAACTGTATAAAAGGTTTAAAAACAATCGTGTGAAAAAAATGAAAGTATTCAAGTAAATATCAAGGAGAGTAATTATAAATCCAAATTTTCTCCCTTAGGTTAATTAATATAATTTTAAGAAGACTAAGCTATTTGTATTACTATTTTACTGGAAGAAAACATTAATATTTTACAGAAAAAAACCACCGAGAAAGAATTAAAACGTAGATAGTTTTATTACAAAAAAAACAGTGTTGACAGCCACACACGACTGCTGCAGAGAAAAAAAGTACACCCTTAAAATTAAATATGCTGCAAAAAAATTTAAATTGGAACAAACATGGTGACGGTAAACCAGCAAAGAGTCCGACTATTGCTTATCTATTTAAACACCCGCACGGAGTATTGGGGGATGAAAATCAGTATTGACTGGTAAAAATCTGAAGGAAAAAAATTCGAATTAAAATAATAAATCTTTTGGGGTGCAAATAGACCCCCTGCCCTCTCCCTTACCTGAGGAATCTTTGCGCCAAATTGCACTTCTTTTGGCCGCTCCCTCTCTGTGCTACACGATGGACAGATATGCGAAGTCTCTTCTTTGTTATATATAAGACAAATGTATGTAGGTATGTGTATGTTGTATGTAAAGTATACCCCCTTTTAAAAAAATCTATGATCTTGAAATTTTTAAATTTTGCACATTTTACGATCAGGACAAAATGTAGTTCACTATCTGCCCTAGATTTCGAAACACCTCCCCATCCCTGTTTCCCACAACTCAGAATATAAATTAGTAGTACTTCTTGATGAAATTTCTCGTATTCTGTGTTCAAAATAAAAGGGATATTACGGAATGAATCTGGTTTAAAAAATATGACTAATATTCCTTAAAAATGCAAACTCTTCCTGCGTTAAGTTCCCGGAAACGCCGAGCACTTCAGTAAGTTTCATACAAACCAAAATTACTTCGCCTTATACGAAATTTGTGCAACTTCGATAGAAATGTTGCTTGATCAAGTTCAGTTATTCAGTAATTACTTTGACCCTGGAGTTATTTCCAGCAGCTAACATGCTTGCAACCAACCAAAAAAGTATTAATTTATTTTCAGAACCCCCCCAAAAAAAATTGTTGTAGAGATTGACGCCGTATTCATAAATATATCATAAGAGACGTATGAGAGGTGAAGCTATGATGAGAAAGCAGCGACGGATTTCCACAGTGAAATTAAACGTCGTACCTGGAGAGAATCTCGCTGACTTAAGGGGGTATTTTCCGTTCCAGGTCATTATTTCATATTCATAATTAACACGGTTAAACTTGTAGAATTTTTGTGTCACCGAACGTCATAAATTTTTATAAATATATGGCATACTTTTGCATGATTAGCAGTCAAAGTGTAACTTTAACATTTCTTTTGCAATATAGATAAAGAGAACCCAATGGACTATATAAAAGAAAATTTTTGGATTTAAAGAAAATGCTGTTGTCTACTGCGTGGTATAGTTTAAAAATCTTTAAAAAAATTTAAAATCTGAGTATATTAACAGGCTAATTAAATTAAATTTTTTTTCTAAATTAAACCAAACCTTATCACATGGTAGTCAGTAAAATTGACTATAAACCTAAAAAATTGATGTTTTACATTACATTTCATTTTCCTTTTCCATCTTTCACATAAAAGTTACAAATGCAACTTTACCCTCCAGTTCTGCAAAAACAGTATGTGATATATACTTTTTTTTTCGTTCTGTGAAAGTTAAGCCACTAAAAAAGTCGGCAATTTTATTAGTGTGTCACGTAAATATAAAATGATAACCTATAACAGGGCATACATCCTTCACGTCTTCCACTTTTTCTTCGTGCAAAAGACTCAGGACTAGCATTGCCGCAGAATCCAGCACATAACATTTTTTTCTCTCTAGATATTTTCACAAGTTTTATCTACGTCTTAAAAATAATTCCACTAAGTGAAAATTAACGGAATGTTAGAAACTGCAGGGCCGCTCTCGGCAGGCCCGGTGTTGCTGCGAAACATGCTGTAGGTATACTTTTCTGTACCAGTTAAATTTTATTTTGGGCCGCGGGGTTTTCCGGCAATATCCCCCGTGGCGCCGTTAAAGCACTTTCTAGAAAACGACCAGGAACCAGGTGCCGGCCATGAATTTTCCATGGCTCTGCAAAGTAGCACTTAGGCAGTACGTGAACGTTCTGGAACACCACCTTAAGAAAGAAGGATGGGCTCTATCGCCCTTTTTTCCCACCCCGTTCCTTCTTATTTCTTGCTCCCAGATAGTGTTGTTCAGGATCCTCAATAGATACTTAAATAAAGCTGAGTCTGGGCAGAGCCAAATAGTTAAGAAGATGTTACTAGTTAAACGCGTCTAAGTATCCATTTTTTATTCACTAAAACAATAGGTAAAGTCCCTTTGAAGTAAACGTAACAAATCATAAAGATTAAAATCTAGGGGAAGAATAACAACATTTTTTTTTGTTTCTTTATACCTTGCTTTAGTTTTTAAAAAAATGGTTTAGAATATGGGACGCCTGAAAAAAAGGACAACACAAGTTATAACATTTTTTTAAAAAAAATTATTTTGACAACCCCTATGGCGTTAAAGGTATATTGCCCCAATTCCGTTTGATTTCCATTTTAGTTGCGCTTTTGTTCCCTCAGAGGTGTGGTGCATCATCCTTTATGAGTAATCATTGCGAAAAATAACTGATACACAGCAATAGCAACATGGAATAGCGTGTAATTTTTAACTAAACTATATTACCATATTCCCCCCATAAAAATTTTTTCTTTCTAGACATTTCCTTCTAAGAAAAAAAAACCTTCAGAAAATAACGTAATATTGTTTTGTTTTACATTAAAAATTATTTTGAAATAAACTAAAGAAATATTTTTTTTTACAGAATATGCTTAGTACGTAACCACATCTCGTTGAAATAAAAGTTAATAAATATTTCATTGATAAAAATTATTTTTTTATTTATTTTGAAATTCAGATGATTTATCGATATGCAGTACGCCGAAACTCATTAGTTCAAATATGATTATATAAAAACATGAAAATACATTTAAATGACTGCAGATCGTTGATTCGGAAAAAAAAAAACAAATTTCCGCTTAACTTATTTCAAGTATTCACGTATAAACGTTGTAAACAAAACATTGAAAATAACATACGAATAATAATAATACCACTACATTCTAACCATCAGTAAGAAACAAAATTATGACACGCTTTTCAGTAAAGTAGTAACGACATGCCCGTGACTCGATGGGGGAAAAAAATTCTTTCTAATCGGAAAATACTGTCGCGACCACGAATTTCGTCACACTGGCGTCACAGCTGCGTCAAAAGCGATTTACTAGTAAATCGTTTAATTATTGTCGTGCTCGTCGCGATAATGTTAGTGTCATTAATTCCAGAGAGGCAGGAGCACATACCGTTATGCAACCAAACTTCGTTTTCATTGGACCGTAGGTAGAGACCAGAAAAAAATTTGGATTCGTTTGGCGTTGTGCTAATTAAAAAGAACAAAAAGGTTCTCGCCGAAGAACCAGCCAATAGAAGAATGAAACATTGGTAGAGAATACATATGACTTTGCATTTTAGCCTGACGCCAAACGAAAGACCTGATACCTAGGGGCAGGCATTTTTCGCGGAAAAAGAAATATTAGCGACCATTAGACTGCAACAAGGCATATACCCCCACCAGTGGTTTCTTCCTTTTGATTTTCGGCCGTCTGCGAGAGAAGTCGTTACTTTATTTTGACCGAGCCACTCAGAACGCGTTTGCATCCGCGCTGAATTACTGTGGATTCGTGCTGTGACAATCTACGTGTACCTGAAGAGAACTCACCCAATCACGAAGCACAGACTTTGCGACACGGTTTTAACTTTCAGCTGGTCTCGGAAACCTTTCGCGAAATATGTATCCCCGTACTGATATAATATTTTATAGCAACTGTTACATCTATTGTATACAGTGCTAAAATGTGCTAAATGAAAACAGTTGCATAAACATAATTTTACCATTATTTTTAATAGACTGTATATTAATATTTCTAGAAATGAAGTGTATCTTTTATTTTATGGACATAGACCTGTTTCTAACTTTTTTTTAAATTTATGTAGATAGAAATTCTTGTGGGAAAATGCGCGGATTCATTTCGTGATAGGCTAGAACTGCTTCTTCTGCGATCGGGCCTCAATTTATCTCAAAGATTCTGGGCCAATGAAAAACACAGAACGAAAGCAGTATCGAATCGCAAGCATTCCAGTAAACAGGTCCAGCAAGTCAGAAGCGATTGAGCAGGTGACATTTGTTCAAGTCCTTATAGTATTGTGGACTCCAACCTTCCATCCTAGAGGTCATAGAATCCGCGAATTTTTCCAGTTTCTATGTATGAATTGACATTCTCTATATCCCGGAGACTTAAATCTATTTGGGGTCCACAAAACAAGAATAAATATATAAATATGTGAAATATCCGAGTCACAATGTCCAAGCACATGTTATTATTCTTTTTTTTGGCTCTTGAATCACGATTTATAATCCCTGGCGGAGTGCATATTTTTTTTTGCGAAAAGATTGAGAGAGTAGCCGTGTGTTAAAACATTGTGGCGTTGTGTGTGAAGCGTGATTGGTTGAGTTTCTTTCAGGTGCATGTCCACCGCAGGCACACGAATGACCGCCTTTCATTGCGGAAGCAAAACGCGTCCTGAATGGCCTGACCATGGTGGGGCAATAGTCTCTCTTGCAGACGGCCGCCAATCACGGGGAAGAAACTGCCGACGCGAGCATATTCTTTTGCAGTCTAAAGAGCGTTCAGATAATTTTTTTTTTGTCCGCGAAAAAAAAATGCATGTCCCTGCTAATCGCCATCCGATGACGGAAGCATGAAAGGCCACAGTCGACGCGCTTGAAAAGTCTGGCGGCGGCGATGGTTGGAGTGTAGCGCCGCAGTTTGCCGCCAGGAGCGCTGGCGTCGCGTCGATCGGGAACTCGCGTCACGTAGGCGCGGGCAGTAAAAAAGAAAGAAAGAAAGAAACCGCGGGTCCCGCCCCGCACACTATCGCGCGGCTATATGGGGGTCGTAAACTCGTCTGGACAGGCACGTCTGGTTGGAGCTGGCGTGACGTTCCCCTTTCCCCTCTCCTACCACAATCTCTCTCAATCTCTCTCTCTCTCACTCCCTCCCTCACACGCACACACACACACACACACTACCATCTCCCGGCCACAGGGTTGTCAGATAGTGCCAGTGGTACACGCGTCCTCCTGCCACCGCTGTCACGGCAAAAGTGTTTGCAAAACAACTTCAAGTGGCTCTCGGTTTTGGCGAACAAACAACAAGTGAAATTTTGAGAAATTCGTACCAATGTCACTACTTTGGAGAGCTACAGAAAAATCTGAGACAAGTTGTATGACACAGATTATACTCGTGCCCTTTTTTGAGCCGTCTGTACCCTCGTACGTCGAAGCCATAATGGTAGGCCTACTCGAATGCACCACCATCAGAATTTTATGAAACATATAGCCTAACAGCGTTAACTCAATAATTTGAAGTCACTGACTGTTCAGGACACGTAGTTATTTTAACATTACCGAAGCAATGAAAAATTTACAAGTTAGTTTGTCGGGTGGCGTTCTACTCTTCAGGTAACTTCAGGACTATGAGATTATTCCTGAATTTATTTACTGCTTCTGATACATACCTATTTTGTTACGAGAAATACCCGCACGGAAATATAGAAATGAACGACATTCAAAAGCTAATGACCTTCTAGTTTGACACAATTGCACTATTATTTTGAATGTCCCGTACTATTAAATAACACATTATTGAGTCTTACCTATTACCAGAATCATTTGCAAGTGGAAAACGTGGCGGACCTTATAGTTAGACGTTGGGTATCTTTGGAGTACTCCTCCCCTACCACTACTTACCAACTCATTCCGTCAATACTTCATTCACATCTCATCGAACCCTCATAATATATTATGCCACACACACACACATTTCCCCTTTGAAATACTTTCAGTAACTCTCGCATCCATAACATAATCACATCATAAATACTATTTATTATCTTTTTTCCCCCATGAGGTCATCATTGTGCGTCCTTTTTGATAAATGAGCATCTTTTTTGATGACCACGCGTCCAAAATGTGCGTTTATTTTATGAATTTGCGTCTTTTTAGTTTAATGTGGGTCATTTTTGATGACTGTGCGTCAAAATGTGCGTCCTACATAATGGTTATGGACTGAGCTCAACCAATACTTGAGAACTTGAAGAACTAATGGTCCAAAGATTTTAGGTCCTGTAGATAGCATATTTCAGGGACTCCTAGTCATTTAGAATGCATATGTGCGTTGAGTTTTGATCACTGTATGACTCCATGTAAGAATCTGATAGGTCTCTCTAAAAATTCATAGACAAAAAAACTATTGTCTTTAAATAAATGATTGAAAATGGTTGTTGTTTTGAATCACGTATTGATAAGAATTGTTGTTCTTACTGTATTATACCACTCACTGCGAGTATACAGTGAGTTCCCGGTGGCAGGGATCTCAGTTTACCTGTATCTTTGGTGAAGTTTGGATCGTATGGTTTTAGTCTGGTGAAAACGTTCAGTGACCATTCTTGAGAACTTGATGGCATCCATACCATCAACTGCAGTGACATCAAATATCAAAGCATCATCAGCTGGCGGTGATTCATCACCAAACTGTGCATACTGTGGAAACGACGCAAACTTGAATTGCGAATGGGTGTGTGCCTTCGCGATTTTAATAACTCTGAGGTGTTACATACCAATCTAGCATGTGTTGCAGTCAGTTTATTCGCTATGGAAACTTCAAAAGACATGTTAAGCATTGCCAAGTACTAGTTGCACAATTGCCAAGACCCAATTGTAACCTCTGTAGCAAGATCTTCACGAATATGTTCAATGCAATGCGTAATTAAATTAAATATGCCACTGTCCATTTAACCCTAAAGAAAACTCTTTGCTTTGGAAAAAAATATGTTGAATCAATCTCAAAATATGTAAACCTACAGACTGAAAAGTTATTGGTTCCACAATCTCACGTTGCTTTCGGGCGTGAATATATAAATGGCTTGTGTTCAGTTAGACTCTCAGTTCGGATTTGTTTTGTGGAAGAGCACTCTCCTGCCAGTAATTATACTTAGTTACCAACCAGAGTGCCCGCGCTTCGCTATGGCGTGGCGGTCTGAAGGCAGGACACACTCGCAGTGCTCATTATATAAGCCCCTCCTCGTGGGTGCGCCACTGTCGTTGCAAAAACAGCGTTGCCATGGATACGCAGAAGGCATCAACGATGCAAAAACCCGTATCCATGGAAACGAAGTAAGAATCATCAATGAAACGGTCAAATTTCATAAAATCTTACTAATCTTTTATGATGCATCACAGCCAATGAAAGGGCCACTAAATTCTGATGCCAGCCAAATGGGACCTCGATGTTTATAATACTGACAACGGCACCGATCTCATTATCCACCAATGCTGCTGTGCAATCATCACGCACACTTGGGTTCTGTCGCATCAGTTACGATAAAAAAAAATTGTTCATTGCATTGCATTATATGGCGGCCTATATAGCAAACAAGATGGTAGATGCTACGAAAGCTGATGATCGGATAATAAATACTAGTACTCTAGCAGGTACCTAACTAATAAACCAATATTGTGGCAGTGCTATCTAGCAGACGACAACAAGATAGCGGATCTAATATGGTCCATTACGTAACACTGATGTAAGTAATATATGCCTCGTTATTAGCTGTGGGGGTCAGTTGATTGAGGACATCAATGAGTAAGAAGACGTCGCCATTTTTAATCGAGTGACCTCATCGGGTTCAAATCGACGACTCTAATGACCATGAGATACGTTATTTTTTATTAAAATTAAAGATATGTAATAAAAAATTGTTTAATTACTTTTAAATTTTTTGGTACTAATTACGAGTTTTCAGTATGGCAGAAATAATGTAATAATTTAAAAAAACAGAATAAAAATGGCAGAAATTATAGAAAATAAATTGTACGAATCTGAGATGGTGCATGTGACGTCATAATCAAATATGGCGGGATATTCTATAATCTAAAATGTAATTCAAAATAGCGGAATCCAGGATGGTGGCCATGGTCAAGGTCATCTGAGATGGCAGCCAGGAATAAGGTAAAATGTCAAAGTCATCAAAGATAACCACAGTGACGTTACAATCCAATGGCGGACTCCAGTTCCTCACTTTGGCGTCAAGTGCAAGCACGCCATTTATATACTACTAACCTACATACAATATAGAATTATATTTTTACAAATATTTCATAAAACTTCAGAGTTTCATTTAAATACAGAAAATTTAAGTATATTTGCCAAACATTTTTTAAATCCGTAAAATGACTAACTCATAGCCCTTATAAACGTTTCTCGACAAAGGTTAAGGGACAGATTCTGTCAAAGTTTCGCCATAGTTGCACTTACCACCGCCGTGTGACAAATGGCTCCCCGAAGTTTTCGAATCAACTATAATTGCGTAACTTTCGTAAATACGTTTCCTTCGAGGAAGTACCGAGCGAAGATGGAAGCCTAGGAGGTTGCAGCAGGGCCATGAGATTGCCTTGGAAATATCTTGTCCCAACTCGACTCTCTTGTTAATAAGTATATGTATATGCATATATACTAAGCGAAAAAAATAAATCTTTATCTTACAGGCTTATTTCAGCTTTTTCATAACAACACAATAAATACCAACTTTTGGAACTATATTTTTAGTTACAGCATCTCTCTACTAAACTAAAAAAAAAAAAAAAAAAAATTCTTCCAATTTTTTGTGATGCATACCTGATACGTTAGTTTTCTAGACTTAATGAACAACAGTTGACGTCTTACGTGGCTATCAGTTTTCCTTCAAATAAAAATAAATAGGTATAATTTAAAAAAAGTAAGAAGACCGAGGTTCATTATAAACTATTAACAATGTTCCAAATTTTGCTTTATAATATATAAACTTAAATTTTGAAAAATGGATAATTTAGTGTAAATTTATGTTTGAACTCACATAATTTTAGAAATTAATTTATGTTTAGACTTACATAATTTTTATAAATTAACTCCACACACCTAATTTCATATTTTACTTAAACTTTTTATAATGTACCTACCGCGTGAGCAGCTTTAAAAATGAATGATTTTCGTAACTTAAATAATTATTATAACCCAATATTTTTAACGTGTTTGATTCACAGACGGACCAAATGGTCAAATTACTATCCTGTGTAACACAATATTTAGATTGATAAGTAGTATAACTACGTCACTCCGGGGGAGACTTCAGACTAGGGTGCAGGGGTTTGGTCAATGGCAGGACTGTCTCATATGTTTCGATGTCCTTGATTTTCAAAATTTCCTCATTAACCTAAAACATTTTCCATTTCCGAGGGAACTTTTACCATTTTGTTTGTAAAATGACTTTTTCTCCCACTGGGGAAAAATATCTGAGGTTCAATATTTCTGCATGAGGGGTCTATTTACTTAAAAGTACCCATTTTGAGTCATGATCTTAACCTTTTTCCTGGCCGATATAGTAGATTTTAAACAATTTAAAAATCATATAACTTAAAACTTAATGACGTCTCTGGAGCGGCATTACTATAAATCTCTCATACCCCGTGAATAGTTTTAGTGGCCATATGTAGGTTTGCACTGAAATAGCACAAGATTAATTCAAAACTGCAAAACTACATTGAACAAATTAAACTTCATTAAGAACAGTGCAGACAATGGTTAGGAGCGCCGGGAACAACAAGGTAAATGTTTTTTTTATATAGCGTAGGAACACAAGTCTCTAAGAAGTGATTCACAGTTACTGTTTGAAGCATTGCCTTTAAAACTAATGTTTCTCTTGAGTCTTAAATATTTACTGCTTGTTTTCGCTTACTTATAAAATAAATTTTTTTATATAACAGCATTGGCATAATACATCTATAAATCCCTTGAATAAAATAAGTTGATGTAAAATTGTGTTTATTGTAAAATTCAGTTGCCACTGAAAAAAAAGTTAAAAAAGCCTTTAAAATATTTAATTTACCACTAGGGCCTAAACACCGAGAAGGAAAGAGTTTTTATTCCGTTAGGTGTACAAAATCAATTTTACTGCACAGAAAATTTGGCAATGCTAACAAAATATTTTGTTACAGCAACCATTTATTTGTTTCGCCAAAACAAAAAAAATCTGTTTGTATCGGAAAGACGATTTTTCTTGCGTAACTTACTGAATACGTATGTTTGAACATGCAGTATATGCTGTAATACCAGCTACAAGCCTTCTGTTCCACGAGATAGCGCGGGACCTACATATTCGAGCGCCTTGCTTAATGTACACAAATTGGTATTCATGACCTCCGTAATGCCTTACGCTCCCAATATTAGCTTTACCTTCTGTGCGCAAGGGTAGGAGTCGACCACGGAGCCACACACAGAGACGAGCAATTTAAACCTATTCTGGAGGAAAGTGGACAGAGATTTCATTTTAAAATTTAATCATGCCATGCTTAAAAACACAACAAAACTTTATACGTGTCTTATAAAGTCTTTGAAATGAAAATTGGCTGCCAAACATAAATATCTGAAAATACTGTGCAACAAGATGTTTCGAGCGAGTTTATAGTTTCTGATTTTATAAGGCTAATAGATTCAATTTAGTTCCGTGTAAAAAAAAGGCATATCATCTAGATGTTAAAGAAATTTAAAAAAACAATACTTTTAACTGCTTAATTTGTTTAAAATAAAAACACCCAGTTTGAAACCAATAGTGTCATTTTATTGAAGTGATATAATTTCAGATTAGATTAAAAAAATTCAACCTCTCAAATATTTATTTTTTATTCACAGAAATCATTTAATTTCTGTAACATTCCATTTAGCTGTCAAATTCTTATTTTTATCAAAGGGTTCCTCGTGTTAAAATTTTAACCATTCAAGATTTTTATCGAATATGTGTAATGAAAAAATTATTTAAAAATCACTCCACTTTCCTTTGGTAGTTTTATTTCATGGGTTTTAAAGTGATTTTTATCAAACAGCGAGAAAGACTTGGGTGGTTTTGGTTCATAGGATATTTAAACCCAAGAAGAATTTTGTATTCGATATTCCACCATACAACGACAGGACCACCGCATTAAGTACCATAGAGGCGAGTTACCGACTCGAAGATTGTTCGCCGGTACTGTGCCTGACACTTAGTGGCGAAGAGGTCTCGGATTCTAGTTTCGGATCAGGGCATCCTGAATTTCGGTTTCACACTCCAGTTTTTCCTTTTACTACTAATGGATGCCACTTGAGAACTATCTGAAAACATGGTTTGTGGCGAAACCTAGACAAAAAACCAAGAATTTTAAATAACCGCAATTGCATGCGAGTCAGAGCTTTTAAAGCAGCTAAACTTCGATCCCATTTCAAAAGAGTCGCCTTTTAGTTTAATCAACTTCCATTAAAAGAAGCGGTTCAACGGAACATTTCAAGAGCGTCTTCAATGCCATTGACATTTTGAAGAAAAAAAAAAGATTTGCCTAGCATACACAGGAGATTTTTTTTTAAAGAGTAGGTTGCCATGAACTTAAGTTAATATGCACTCTAATTTCATTACGGGGTAGTAAACCCAATCATATTAAGCTTCACCTAGGTGGGGAATTTCTACGCATATTTTAATTCGCACTGCTCCCCGTGGATGCGAAAGGGGGGGGGGGAGTTGGGGGGGGGAGTAGGCGGCACTCTGACTACTTAAGCGAATTAAACCTCGCCGAGCCTGCAGACGAAATTTCTCCAACGAGCGTGCGAGAGAGAGAGAGAGAGAGAGAGAAAAGAGAGAAGAGAGAGAGAGAATATACCTTACCCACGCGGTCAGGCAGCTGAGCGATTCTGCCCATGAATGGCCAGCATCGTTAGGGATCAGCAGGAGGGGGTTGGGGAGAAATCATTATTTTGAACGGTGTTAATCCTAATGGCGTTACGGACTAAGGTAGTGAGCAAATGGCAAGTCGGGCAAAGTTTCCAGGGTGTTGATGGTGCATGGGGGGTCTATGACCGACCGCCATCTTGTATTTTTTGGGTAAAAATTTCATAAAATTCCTCAAAAAGTTACAAAAATTCACTTGTCTATTTATTAATTGAATATTCCCGTGTTGAGGGAATATTTCCCATTTTTTCTCAAATCATTTTCCGTTTCTGATAAAAAAAAATTCCCTCAGCGCTGAAATTGTTCCCTCGAAATAAATTTTTTTTTTACTCTTTAAGAATTTTTTGTCTTTTTTTAAGGTTATTTGTGGAATTTTTCCATAAAAATCCAAGTTGGCGGCCGGTCATTGACTCCATCTTCCATCCACACCCTGGATCCTGCGCCGATCTCGCCACTCACACACTACTGACTAACATGAGCTCACGGCCAAGAAAAGCGCAACTGTCGTATTAATGGGAACATTACCTACACTTTTAAAGTTTTTCACCCTAAAATTACTAATAACATCAGGTTACAAAGAACGCATGGTTTTTATTTTTTAATTTTCGGGAAACGAGTTAACTTTTTAAAAAATAAAATCTCAAGAGCTATCTTCGGGAGATATAAAGAATCAGTTTAATTATACAGCAAAAACACTTCTCTCCTCCACGGCCATGTTTATGACGGAAACTATAGCTTGAATGGGAAGTCCGTTAAATACCAACCCATACTTCACCAAAGATACAGGTAAACTGAGATCCCTGACACCGGGAACTCACTGTATACTCGCAGCAAGTTGTACAATACAGACAAAACAACAATTATCATCAAAACGTGAGTCAAAACAATAACAATTTTCAATCATTCATTTAAAGACAATAGTTTTGTTGTCTATGAATTTTTAGAGAGACCTATCAGATTCGTACATGGAGTCATACAGTGATCAAAACTCAACGCACGTATGCATTCTAAATGACTAGGAGTCCCTGAAATATGCTATCTACTGGGCTTAAAATCCTTGGACCATTAGTTCTTCAGTCGTGGTTCATTTCTTGGTTGCGCTCAGTCCATAAACATCACGTAGGAGGCAAATTTTGACACACAGTCATCAAAAATGATACACATTAAACTAAAAAGACGCACATTCATAAAATAAACGCACATTTGGGACTCGTAGTCATCATCCTTACTGATGCGAAATAGACATGCTTGATATTTTAAGCTGCTAATAATCAACCGCATTTTCGAGTAGGCCACTAGATTTGCTGATAAACATCGCTAACTTGTGTGCCGTGTGTTAGTACGATTATTGCCATGCATTCTGTTCTGAACTATTAATAAAAATATGCACAATATGTTGTAACAATTTCATATTAATAAAAATTATCTTGTCTGCAGTTGCTGCAACGAATAATGAACAACGTAAAACCACTTATATTTATTTAAATGTGCAAAAATTTAATATCTAAATCATATTATCCGTAATTCTTAAAAATAAAGTAAATAAATAAATATTACCGGGCCTTTGTTTCTTAAATTAAACTATAAAGTTTAGAGATGGGTGGAATTTTTTCCCAGTAATCAGCAAACGTTTGCAAAAATGTTTGCTCAAAAAAGACTTACATCTCCATTCAAATACTTGGAACTTGCTCAGTTTATATTGTATCAACTAATAATCTAACTTAAATATAAAGTATGTACATTTATTTGATTTGGTAGGCTAATTTTTTTTAAAATCGCGCAAGCTGTAGTAACATTTGACGAAAGATAACATAATTTTTTTGCTGATAAATCAAGTTTTTTTTTTTCAAAGTATGTGTAATATTGGATTGTGATTAAAGAAAACTGATCGGATATACGTAAAATTCGCGTAATTCGACAAAAAGGTTCAACGTCTGGTGAACAAAAATAAATTATTTTAACGGCGACAGAGCGTAAGTAAACACGTTTGTACTCGAGAGATTTCCAAAAATATAGCAATCCAGCAACAAAAAAATGCTAATGAGGTTGAAAAAAGTTCAACTGAGATTTCTCGATGTCAACAAAAAAAAAAAAATACCGTTCGTGTTCATACCGGACGCAGAATATCCTTACATATCAGAAATGACAACTTGTGTGTACTATTTTTTTTCTCCTTCTTCTGGTAACTGCTTTGTATTACATTTGAGATTTAGTTGAGTAGTCTTCTTGGTATCCGACGAAGGAAATATGGGTGCGTATTTGCGATTTTGCAGTCACCGGCGGTGATTTCTTTCGATTCTTCCTCTTGGTCTACCAAATTCACTCTGAAAACCCAGCAGAGTTCGTGACGACACTCTTCGGGAACAATTTCGTGCTTGTGCGGGAGATGAGGGGGGGGGGGGGAGGAGAGCGGGAGGTGGGAGAACCATAAAGCGGTCTTTACGAGAGTCCTCGAAGGACGTGCGCAGCGTCGAACAGTCGAATGGGGCAGTATAAACGTCCGCAACACTTCCCGAAGCGGGGCCCCGGTGTCGCCTGGTCCGGAGCCGAGCCCCGCAGACGCCCTCTCCGGAATGGACCCATAACTTAGGAGCCGGCGAGCGCCCGTCCAGACCTCCTTGGAGTGGCTGGAGAAGAAAACTCCCCCAGTTCTTCCGTTGCCCGGAGAAGTCTTCCGTTCGACAAAGTTACCGGAGCGCCGCGCTTAAAGAGGACATGAGGCGAAGTCCCACACGGGTGTCTTCGTGTTTTGAATTCACACCGTCCACGTAGCCTCTCGTTCGAACCTTAATTGAGGTCAGGTCGTCGAGAAAATGCACTGGAAAGCTAGCTGCACAATCTTTGACGGACTCCAAACCACTTCAGAACATCCGATTTGGAATGTCTCACAAGTGGCTCGCTTGGCCGAGTTTCGACAACAAAATTTCTCAAGTAGTTTTTGAGTTTTGTTTTTAAACGTTCATAATATATGAGTCCTTAAAAAGTCCTATTTTAGAATCACCTTAAGTGGGATAAGGTCTTGCCATCTTCCAATTTCACACATTTACATACCGCTTGCAATAAAGATTCCGTATTAAATATTTGGGTTTAATACAATTTCTTTGGCATACTCCATTAAAGTTTTGCACTGTTTGTAATGGGAAAATTTCATAAATGTAAAATAAGAAATCAAAATAAAAATATAAGTCCATAGAAAACCAGCCTAAATCAGCTATGCCAAAAAGATAAACTAAACGATGAACCTAAACAGGTATTGAGAACAACACAAGGACGACAGCACAGATTAACACATTCCAACCTAAATATCAGAAATCCGTGGAAGGAATTTAGTCATGAAAGAAATAATCACAGCACAGACAAACACAGTGGGTTAACCACGACGAGACACTTTCAACAATAACAGTAAATGCAGACGGACAACAAAACCTGGACAACGCAGCAAATATACGATACACAACGAGGAAAACAAACAGATATAAAGGATATCATAACGACGACAATACTGACGAATACTGTAGGTTTCCTATGACAAAAAAGTTGCGACGTTTCGTTTAAAAAACGTAAATATTTTTGCTTGACATGCATAGAACTTTACTTTGGCTACTTATTGAGGTCAAATCTTGTGAAGTGGTGTGATATTCATGATAGTTGTAGTCGTCCGTGTTAAATGAGCAGTTGTTACCTAACGGTACTTACAGACTAGATAGAGCTTGTTAATAAATATGTGGTTGCAACGAAGTATAGAAGGTTTGAGACATATAATTTGTACCGTGAGATTCCAAAAATTGAAATAAAACGAACAAAATTCGAATCATGGCAAAAAAAAATAATTAATAATCGAATAATAGTGGGGCCTGTTCCCCCTTATAAACTTATCACTTTGCATTTAGACCTATAACAGCTTTAAAGTAATTCAGGCTAGTTCTCACAAGGCGTGTTAGTTATTTTATTTCTTCGTTATTTGAATGATTCTTGCAATAATAAAGATTTATTTAAAACATTTTAATGGGCATACGCCATTGTTGGTTTTTACTGTATGCCAAGACGTAACCACAGGAATGGGAAAGAAAGATGAATACACAAACATACAGAAAAAAAAATTGGTTGCCTGTAAAGTCGGTTTACGGACGATAGTTTAACGTGACAACGTCATAACAAAACATTGATGAAATGATTGCATACTTTTATGAATAAAATTGAATCATTTTAATTTTAATAAAAAAATAACAAATACTTGAAATTTTACTAGTAATCAGATTTTTAAAATGCAAGAATAATTAACCTTTATTGCCAAAATTGTTGTTGTAATAAGCAATGAAAACCACATTAACTTTTCACTTCACTGTATAAACAGTCGAGTGGAAGAGAGATAGATGCGGCGCAAGCGTACAATGAGCGTAACGGGACACAGCGTAACGGAACAAAGTGCGTATTGGGACACTTTTTCGTGCGTGCAGCCGGCGTTCATCGATTTATTAGACGTTGTCACGTCAAAAAACAAGCAAAAATCAGGCGTTATTAAATGTTAAAGGAATAGACAGAACAGATAATTCCGAGGAAGCAATTAAGACAGAATAAAATTTCATGGCAGCACAAACGTATACAGCGGGCCGACAACTACGTGACAGTTTTAAATGTGACAGGAAAAAAATAGACAAAAACAACCTTGGCCATCACAGTGACCAGCAGACGAGACCAACGATAATACAAAGCTGGACATCACAACAACACAGAAATGCACGTGCGAACCAAGCGATGATTCTGAAAAGATATTCTGGACAACACAACGACGACGGCACAGTAGACTTCCTAGGAATTCATTGGTTGTCTGTAAAGTCGATTTACGGACGATGGTTTAACGCGACAACGTCATAACAAAACATTGATGAAATGATTGCATACTTTTAATGAATAAAATTGAATAATTTTTATTGAATTATCACTATTTTGTATGGATACAAAGAAGGAGTGAAATGAAATCTACAATTTAATTGATAAATTTACTTTTATTTGCACTCATTAATTGAAATATGTTTATTACTTTAACGAACAGATTATTTTAACTATAACTTTTATACATGTTTGCTATTTAACTTCTTCCAATCTGTGTTATTCTGTTAAGGATAGGACGATGATAGGAAAAGTAGGAAACGAATGAGAGTGTTTCAAGTTTAATGTGCCTCGAAAAAGTCAAATAGATGGTTGTTCCAATCGAGCGGAAAGAGAGATAGATGCGGCGCAAGCGTACAATGAGCATAACGGGAAAATGTGCGTAACGGGACAATGAGTCATCCTTTTTTGTGCGTGCAGCAGGCGTTCATAGATTTATTAGACGTTGTCACGTCAAAAAATAGGTCGCATCTGTTTTGCTTTAGATAGCCTGCTCTGTTCATCTGGTTTCAACTCTAGCTTCGCGTGTTTGTCACTATGTTATCCAAGATAGTTGTTTATCGGTTTTCTCAAATAACAGTTAGTAAATATTTGTTTACAAAAGCTAGATTAAGAGCAATATTTAGGAACTATAAAAATTTGCATTTTAGATTACTTCTAGGGTAGACTCAAAATTTTCTACATATTAGGACAAATACCTCTTGCTCATTGGCTACTGACTTTTGACACCTTTCTACAAGAACGCTAGTGATTCGATACTTTTTTGTGTAGGGTTGTTCATTGGATCAGAGTCCTTCAGCTAAACTGGGGTCCAATTCAGAATGAAAGTAAACATTATTTCTTTATTCTAACGTATCGCGAAATGAATACGCGAATTTTTTTCCTGTCTCCAGCAATAGCCCGTAACAATTGATAATGTTATTAGGATAAAAAAATCATCACATCTTGAGAGATCGAACGTTAGGCCGGTTTTCCAAAACACCAAAATCAGGATTTAGATGTTGAATATGCTACACATGTAACCTAGCCGTATTCCTTGTGCACGAAAGCACACGGCCAATCCCTTATTTTTAAGGGAACGGATATGTGTGTCCCATCCGATGCCGATCGGTTGCCCAGATTCCGCGCATGCACAAAGCTAAATTTTTCGTTGATTTCGTCCAGACGGCGGATCCGCGTCTGGCGTATGTATTCAATTTCGTGAACATCAGGAGACGTACCTAACGCGTGGGCGTGCCAAATGAAACTATAAAGTAGCGAAACAATCCTGTAATTAAAAAAATAACTTAAGAAGAATAAAACGGCGGTTATTATTATTATTTTTTTTTTGCGGTGCTGATGCTATCTCTGGTAAATTTTTCCGTAACAATTTTAACGATACACGGAGAAAAAGGTTGGTTTTAATCAAACAAATATTTTTTATATATGGCGAAACAAATTTTTACTTCCTGTAACAAAATATTTTGCTGGCCAAACCAAATTTTGTAAGTAACCAAAATTGATTCATTACACCTAACAAAATGTACAGTTAAACTGACCAAACCATTTTTCTGGATCAACAAAATCTTTCCAACAACAAAATATTTGTTTGAATCAACAAAATAAATGTGTTTCCTCATATATAAACAAATATTTTGTTGTTGTGGCAAACAAAACTTTCTCACGGTGTGGATGCGGATCGTTGGCTAGAGTGCTTCGGAACATTTTCTAGCCTCGCGAAGGGCACTGTTTATTAAAACGGTCACCTTTTTTGTTTACCCTCGCTGGGATTCGATTTTGGACACGTTCTGGAACGCGGGTCGGCGAGTTGGGTCGCGGTTCGTACCCCAACGAGGCGGTGCTTGTTGGCTGACTGACCTGGGCGTCTGGGGGCGACGGTGTGCCCCTGCAAGGCTGCAGTTAACCGCCGGGAACGATCCTCGCGTGTGCTCCGAGTCGGGAGATAGGCTGGGCGCTACTCCCTGTCCGGGGGTTTGGCTGCGCCCAGCCCCGCGCATTCATTCTTCTCCGGAGGAGAGATTCCCGGTGATTTGCATCTCAGCCGTGTCGTTTGTATTCCGTGCAGTTGAGCACCCGGTGCTTAGCCTTGATTTACAACCGCGCCTTGCAAGTATCTCTTTTTTTTTTTTTTTGGAGACGTTCGTTTAAGTTCCAAGGAAACTTCCCACCGCTTGTAGAAGGAAATTCTGGGATTACGTCACTTTTGTAACAATTTTGTAACAGTTCTTTGTTTTTCTCTACAAGACAAATGTGTTGGATTTTACTTAACCACTTAATGTTTGGTATTAGGAATCTCATCCTCCTCCCCCCCTTCAAATCCTTCCCTAAAAAGGTTGGATCTTAAGATGTTAAACTTAACTCGTAAATGAAAACCGTGTGGTAAATTTGAGGCTTGTGTGTGTTAGTTTAGCAGTAATCCACATAATTTGTAAAAGTAGAAACCATAGAATTATATATTTAATTAACACTGAATTTAAATCATTTTAGGTATTGACTAAACGAATAAAAAAAGGTATGATCAATGTTGTGCTTAAGGTACGATAAATTAAAAGAAATATATTTGGCTGTTTGGAAGTATTATTATTGAAAAAATTCTTCTTGGAATTCCCTCACAGATTACAATAAGATCATTCTAATTTGCAAAAAAAAAAAGTGTCTTCCTGCGGATATTGAAGGAAACATGTCGATCCATTCCTTACTTGTTTCGACATTTGCAAGCTTCTTTCATTTGACAAACAAGAAATGGGATCTACGGCTGGGTTTGAGGTTGATGCCTATTTGGTAAAACTAAATGTTTTTTCGTTGCCTTTCAACATCGAAAGGGTTGGCATCAACTGTAAAACAATGTTCTTTTCCGTGTGTAAGTAGGAGACGCAGCTAACAATTTCAGGCGGAGCTGGTAGTCACTTGGATAAGGTTGAAAATGATTTTAAATTCTAAGGAAATTGACATATGGTATTTTTGTAATAAATGCATGTATTAAAAAGTAAAACACCGTGTCAGTTTCCTAAGAAGCTATTTACTGCGGGAATAAGTTTGCTTATTTATGTTTTAACCCCTTACAATTACATTTAGACCTCACGCATCCGACAAAATCTCTCACTTTAAATAACTGTAACTATACGTTTTATTCTATCTTTGGTAGGTTAGATTATTTATTTGAAGCTTACAGTGACGCATTACCTTCAAAGGAAGCTCCAGAGCCTGCGACGGAGATAAATACGAACAGGTACCCTTGAGGTAGGAGACAAAGTAAAGAGTCGCTTGTACCCTAACGTGTCTTAAGTTTCAGAGAGAGAAAAATATATTCATTAACAAGTACTTATTATTCAAAATATTTAAAATGAAAACACAGGACATGGGAGATATACTCCGCATAATATCCAATCAAATTCACAAAGTACGTGTTTACGTAGAAGCGTATAAGTGTCATGAGCATCCTGTAGGGCTTGAAAAATAACTATCCTCGAAATTCATAGTGTGTTAACGCATAAACAGTAACAAATACAAAAATTACTTAAGACCATTTATTACGCAACAGTGTACAAGCAATAAATATGATTCTGGAGGTACGTTTCTTATAATCTTGGATAACGAGCAAGAATTATATAATACTGAGTACATAATAATACGTTATGAGGCAGCTATCATGACGTAACAAAAATAAACGTCGATACGTACCAGCTGGATGCAGATCATGGGTGCAAGAACCATTTAATCCTGAACTGATAGAATTCCTGAAAATAAGCATATAATTTGGAGCGTGGCAGCGAAACAAGGAACGTGCAGATAGCTAACACGGGTCTAAAGTGCCAACTCATACAACCAAATCGTGAATTCGAAACGTGAAAACTCACCCATGATCGTAACAAGTCCCTCGTCTAAGATCTGAATCTGAAGAATCGGAAGGGTTATGCTAACAATACCTTATACAAGCTAGGAGGAGTACGCCTCCGCAAAAAGAAAATAATCCTTGTAAAAAAGAAGGGAGGGGAAATCACGGTAATACTGGAGAGGTTAGGAGTGGCATATTTGTGAATGGAGGGGGGAGGGGTAGTAACATGACTCTGACGCCGACGATGTCCGGAAACTGCCGAAAGACGACGTTGACGAACACGAGTTCGTCGCATCTTCCGAAAACCTTTCATATAAATAAAAAATTCTTAGTGAATTACTTGACGAATGCATAACAAGTTTCAATTTTTGTCTGGCCCAACCAGACCGAAATTTCTAAGGCTACAGAAGTTTTACGTTACGTGTATTCGTGTGGAGCCAGCTCCTTGCGGGAAAGAAACGCTATTTTTTTGAAAACAAAAAAACGATATTCACGTTAGCTATCGTTTCTTACGTAATAGCAAACGGACCGACCACGGGGCGTTCAGAGGCACTGGCAAATCGCATAATTGACAGGTTTTTTTTTCTCTCTCTCCAAAAGTAATTACAATTGAGCGGCGCTCGGGTGGTTGAGGTCACGACCCCGTGACCCGTGACCCGTGACCTTTTTTGCGGCACGGGGCGCACGAATGACCCGGATGTGGGTGTGCGGGACTCGGTGACGAGGTGGCCTCGGCATCACAGGGCGCTTCGCGACATGCCCTTATGTGTCGACGCTCATGTCGACACGCCGCGTGTGTCTGCAGGCGAGGAGATGTGGGTGGCAAAATAACACCACGTATCATTTCGGAAGTTTTTTCTTAGTTCTTTTTTTCCATTACTGACATAGATTTACGTATGTAATTTAATGTGGGTTTGTAAACTTAGATGAAGGTAAAATCTTTATATGCCGTAGTCTGTATGCGTATATAGGATTTATTCACTATTACAATACTGCTTGTAAAACACTGCGCTAACAATTTGAACACAAAGTGATTATGCCACTAAGTGTACAATTTGTCTTTCTTTTCCACCTAATGACTCACTTCTTGATAAAATTTATTTTTGGTAGTATAAACTGCTGAAAAATTGTCTGGTTTATTAGGAAAACTGCAGGTAAACTATCTTAAAATTTTCCCATAAAAAACCTTTACGGAAAACTAACATCTCTTCGGTGGGTATAAATTATTTTTAAAATCAGTTTGACAAGTCTGTGCCACTTAACTTCTCTCAAATTTGACGGGTTTCAAAAACAACGAAGTGCCAGTGGTACAAATTTAACAAACTGTCACTTGCAAAGTAAATCACATGATATTTGTTTAAGAACACTAACAGTGACACCTTGTTGTTTACAAACACTTTTGAATGAAAAACTGTGGCCAATTTGGTACTCCTTCTGGGAAGTGTAAAATATGAGGCAAGTTACAATACACAACTCAATAAACAACTCAAGAATGTCATTTCGACATGCCAAGTTGAAACATCTCACGTGGCTTACACAAATTAATTGTGTCGAGACTGATACGTTGCAAAATAAATTGTGATTTTCTCATCATTAGCATTTTAGAAATATTTCAAAAAAATTCAAATCAATTTCATTTATAAATCCTTAGTTATAAATTTTTGATGATGTTTCCGATACCGATGTGTGCCTAACTGGGGGTCAAACACGAGAATTTAATAGTGCTTATAAATGCAAATGTATAAAATTTACTGTTTTTTTACACACGCAATTGGTTTCAGTTTAAATAAAAAGACTTAACTCCATTGAAAAATCGTCTACCGGAGATGTAAGCGAAATATTTGGCTTTAATTGAAAAATATTTAAATTTTATATGGTTGATTTTAAATGGTTTTAAATCAGCGGTGATACGTTATACACGCATGAAGCACCATGAATATGCCTTTTCCTGAAAACAATTTTCGTCATTTAATAGTATGACTATTCTTTCTTCGATTTTTTTCTTGTCTGAGTATACATTATGGTTGGATGAAGAGGAACATCTTGGATATTGGATAAAACTTAAACTTCGACTTTATCTTGAAGTTCGTCCTCCACACATCTAGTTAACTTGCATGCAAGTACTTTTACTGTTCTTTTCTACCTTCGCATGTGAACGAAATAAGGACTACAAACTTACAGTATGCCTTCGGGGAAGCTCAACTATCCATTCAAGTTGGAACCTAGTTGGTCTTGGAGAATTTATATACCATTATTAATTAACTTTCCTTGCTTTACATGTTTAACTATTTATCTGAGTGACTTTGACTCTTTGATGAAATTATCATAAACTATAGAATTACGTAATTTTACTTAAAAAAAACATTTATTTAAATAAAATATTGTGTACAAGTTAAACGTCAGTTATGTAAATTATTTAGCATTTTCGTGTCAATTTATTTTCATAGCAATGTGTGTTGCTCAAAAATACTTTAATTCCTAACTGGTCTACAAGGTTTAGTACACAAAACAACTACTGCACCAACGTTACGTTGAAGTCCATCCTCAATTGCAGCGTCCAAATCCTGAGATGTGCATGGTATCGAAAACGTCAGTTGAAGGTAAAAGTTAACTTTCTACATATTGACAGTAATCTTACAGATTTGATGTAACCAAGAAATACGGTTGACATAAAAATAATATTTACTGAGCTCAGGTTTAAAAATTAAAACATCTCTTTTGAATTTTTGGAGTATAAAATATTAGTAGTGACTCCAAACAAATTATTTGTTTACATCTTTTAGTTTTTTTTTAGTATTATCAATCCTGACGAACTATATTTCTATTACTGCGAAGTGTTTTGCGTTTCTCTTAGCTCATGAACACTTTCAGAGTATTCACTTAAAACTACTTTTAGTAACTTATAATTACATTAAACCTGCACCAAAGCTTCTATTCTTATGTTTTAAATTGTTAACACTAAATATTTCGTAAACATTTGTCTGTAAAATTAAAAGTTTAAACGGCTAAGAAATTGTTTTAAAGGTTAGTTGTGTTTTAAAAATAAAATGCAAAATTTTAAAAGTTTTTTTCGAATGCTACATGTGTAACACAATACATATTGTAGTCATAATTGATTTGTTTCTGATTCAGTTTTTCTTAGATCTATTTTAATTTTTGAATAACATGTAATGTAAGAATTTGGAGTATTTTTTTAAAATTATAGTTCACAGCTGTGCATCTCACTGGAGCCAGGACGAAATGAATAACTGGTCTCATTAAAGTTAATTATATTTTATACGTTAATGGCAGAAAGATTTATTAAAGCAATCTTCTCGGGAGTGACTTGTAAGAAATTTCCACTTTTCTTACTCTCCTTCGGTATTAACGTCAATGTAACCAGAACTGATTTGAACTTCGCAAGATAAAATCTTACGATCGTAAGAAATGTGGATTCGCCAGTTCCATTTGCTGAAAAATTTTTCGTAACTGATAAATTCTTCGGCGGGGAAAAAGGCACTTGATTAAGCGAACAGTTTCACTTGCTAGAGCATGTAAACCTGTGCTACTGACAGCGGATGCTCATGTGCTGTAGAATCTTTACAAAAACTCACCGATTAAAAAAAAAATAGTTTCATACGCTTATGCCTGAAACGGTAAGTTGTTTCTTTCTAAGTATAAAAGTAATTAAACGAAATCACTTGTAAATACATTATTATACATGAAACTTATATTAAAAAATCGCTACAAATGAAGTCACCTTTCATAGAATTCGCTCCCAAAAATAATTACATTGATTGCTATCAAACCACGATTATCTTATAAAATAGAACATAATTACAAAATTAGCTTAAGAGTGTAACCAAACTATGGCTATTGTACATTTTGAAACATTGTTTAAGGCAAAGGGAATATTTTACGACACGTGAGAAAGAACACACGAATTTTTTTTAACGTACATAGAACTTTTCTAATATAACTTTAAAATAACTCGGTACCAAAAAAAGTAAGTTTTAATTAATAATATCAAAGGCTGTGGTTTAACCTTCATCACTTTCATCACAGCCTTGCACCTTCGTAAGCGCCAAGAAACCTGAATTCTGTTTTCCTTCGGGTTCCCATTCTTACGTCTAGAGTTCTGTAAATTCATTTAATCTTGAAAATGTATCACTATAAAAATATAGGTACTCAAGCTAGTTTTTTCATGATAATTAATACACCGTTAAAATAACTTTTTTATCTCATAAACACATTAAATTAAAAATTAATTTTTTTAGATTAACTACTGAGCTAAATTTAAATAAAAAAATAAAAAATTTTTTTTGAAGACATTATACAAATTGTTTCCTTGCTAAAGTCGAAAAAATATTAAGTATAAACACAATAAAAGCTTGAAAATAAATTTTCCATATAATTTTTTATTAGAATTATTCAATTTTTTGCTTTTATTAGTTTCTATTTGATCTGAATAGGATTTACGTCAAATTAATTTTAGAACTATGCTTGCAAAAACCTATTTGGGGTTTCTGCAACATAAAAAAATCGCACACAATTTTGCTTTACAAGATTATCACCGAAATATATTGGATTTTATTTTGCGTTATGCTGTAAAAATTAAACAAAAATTTTGTGAATATTTTAATGGGGGCCGACATTTACATCGTTCCGTGGTAGTCCTAGTATAAGTGAGCTAGTTTTGTATCAGTTATGCGGCCAGGAAATTGATTTGTGGGTAGTTATTTTAATGCTAAGTTAATAAATAATACCATGTCAATGTTTCTTGTTTAATTTTTTGTAGAATAGTAAGTGAATAAACTTTGGTGTAGAGATATCCGTGTAATTATACGTATATTTAATACCACATTTACCGTCTACAATGTTTTTTTCCACACTAACAAATTTACGCCAGTTTCACACTCTCAGGAATGGAATCTCGTAATAATAGGAACATAAAAAAAGCTGTACTCTTGCAAAAGATTATTTTGTAAACCTGTTGCCAAGAAATAGTTTGTAATGCTAAAATAAATATATTGTTACTTTGTAAGAAACATGGCTATGGTTATTTTTGCATATATTAAATAAGATTTTCGAGATATTACATAATGTTTCTCACGAAAATTGGTGCATACTTTTAAATTTTAATTTGTTTCATTCTAACTTAATTTTTTAAATATTGAATATTTAATTATGGAACTTTATTTTGTTACATCATCCTTATTGTGTACGCAGTTAACACCGGAAAGCTATTCAGGGAACAGTTTACAAATAACTTTAACTACTGGAGGTATTGGAACAACACAATACATAAATATCTGGGTAAGAATCAAACCCAATTGAGTGATACAGTTTTTTTTCATGTAAATGTACGAATTTCCAAATATCGGTAATTTTACGTGAACATTTCTGTTCCATTTACATAAAAATAAAATGTATAGTTTATATAGCCCTTGTGTTAATCCAGCTAATGGGCTACCAGTATTTCAAAGTTAATCGATGGCTTTAATTACATTGCTGTGTATGGGGCGTAAACCTGCATACCATAAAATACTTCGGGTTAAGTTTAAGCTTTATAATAATCATAAATTTAGAAGGTATTAAAGTTTTATAACGTCAAGTACAAACAAATAAATCAGGTAATATTTAAACGTAGATCAGTGAAAAAAATGAAAGGGACTACCAATGAAGCCATCAATTAAATTTATTATCTCCAGTTAAGCCTTGACCTCATTTACCTAAAAAAGTATAGATTACATTTTTAAATCTATTGATTATTTAGTAACTTTTTTAAACTCGAACTTTTATAACCGTTGGCAAGCTCACCCCAGTGTAAACCGATGCTACAATTTTTCTCAGAGCACATTTTGCGAGGAGGTTTCGACATATACGACATAAGCTGAGTATAACTCAGCCTTAAGCTTAACCTAACGCTTTTCACACACAATGCCACGTTGTTACCAAAGTACTGTGGGTTATCTCTAGAAATGATCAAGATTTCTGTTAGTTCGCTAATGATGTATTTTAGGTAGTTGCGACCAACACAATTTCAAAGTAAAGGCTTTCGTAGTTATTATTACCTTCTTAAAATTGTCAGTTTTCTTTGAGGTAACTTTTAAGAGGTGAATGTTGGTGACCCTCCGTAATGAGGAAATGCAATACAGTAAGTTACAACTTCCAAACATGACCTAAGTATTAATTAAAGGATTGCGTCCCGTTTCGGGTCATGATTTTATATTTACGTCACAGACTGCTAAATTTGTATACCTACATTTTGATATACAAATTACCTTTCACAAAATAAAAGTACATATATTTATCCCTTTTTATGCATAATTAGCTGCCAGATTTACATTATTTACATTTTCGGGGCATACTAATTGGGGGGAAAAAAATTGGAGTAAAGAAACGAAACTTTCAAGTAAGTAACTAAACTCAATGGAGATGGTTACTTCATGATATAAAAAAAAATGCCGAAAGTTTTGTTAAGTTTTTCACTTGGCTGCCGAAATCCTTACAAAATTGTAAAATTTTTGGGAAACGCGCATTCACGAATGACACTTCGAACGATCGTTTTACATTTTGGTCGGGGCGGGGTCGCAAGATTTTTTTCGCGACTTTCCTTTGACGTTCAGTCCTCACTTTAAGGAAGATCCCCCACCCCCCACCATTTTTTTTTTTCCCACTGATACCCAAACCCTCCCCTTTCTCCGAGATTTGTTTTTCCCTCCTTTGTTCCTGTGGGAGCTCTTGTGACGTCACCACCGCGAACGGATCTGCTCCCGGGAGGATTCCCGCCGCGACGTCTCGGGGACTCGCGAACTTCGTTCCAGGGCAGATGTTTTCAGCCCGACATATCCTTTTTTTGTTAGTTCAAAATGATTTTTTTTTTCTGCGCCAGAGCTACCGGTTTCGGCTCTCGCGAGACACGATCACGAAGATTGTCGGACGGGTGGCTGAGATCTGATGTCCTCGCTGTTTTGCGAGCGCCAGAAAAAAAAATGTGTTGAGTGATCGTTTATTTGACTTCCCTTAACATACAAATAAATATATGATGATGGCTTGATCAAACCGAATGCTGATTCGGACGATCAGGATTCACCACAGTGTGATTTTCTTGGCGTGCCAGGGACGTTCGAGGCTAGAAGATCCTGCAGTGGTTCACCGTTGCCTTCAGCGATGTGAATGTGACAGGTAATGTAGTCCAGAACCCATAGGAAGTAATGTTACCCATGAGTGAAGAATCCTGGGACCAATATTACATCAGCTAGAAGCTCCACCCACCGAAATGAAAGTTTCGTTAAATGCTGGCTGGAGTACCGGTGATTCGCTACGGCGGTATACATACAGGCAGAACACTCACGCACTGCTCATTACGGATGCCCCTCCACATGGGTATGCCACTGAAAAATGCAGCAACTATTACCATGGAGACGAAGACAACATCAAAAATGCAATAGTCGTTGTCATTTAGACGGAGAAAGCTTCAGCAACGCATAGCAAAAAATTTTTCAAGAATTACCAAAATTCTGCTTTAAGAGGTAGTTTTTCTCGAAGTAGCACGCAGGTATTGAGTGATCTTCGTCTGGTCTCTAAGGTCAAGTGTGCCAAATTTCATCGAGATCAAATAATTAATAAATAAACCAATAAATTTGTGTAAGAATCAAACACGACGTAAACTGTTCTTTAAATACATAACGATATTGCTATTGATATAAATGTGTCATGTAAAAAATACACAATAAAGCTCGTTAGCAACCAAATCCCTGGGATCGTTAGACGGTTTATTTAAAGGTAGGGACGGAGGAAAAATCTCGAGGAAAAACCAACTGCCTTCGGCAACGTCCGCCACATTTCTTACATAAAAAATTCACCAAAAATTGAACCACCTGGTGACATAGACCTTGCTGTTATCTGCACTCTCACCGATCTCCTCCAAATAGAAACCTCACCTTCGTCGAATTTCACGTCAATTTTATGTCACGCTGAAACTATTTCTGCTTAGCTCTTTTTACATCAAGGTGTCATTAAAAGTGACGTCTCTGAGCTTTTTGTTTCATACTTCTGCACTTCAAAAGCAGTGCATCTTTCGTCAGCAAACATTTTTTCCCCTTCACATCTTCTTTCGAAATTTCCAACTAGATTCTAATGATGCTGGTTGTCTTACTTAACGAATAACAACTTACTAAAGCACTCTCTCAGCTATATCACGATACTTTCAAGATTATTCGTTCGGATAGGTTTTACAGAAAACGGACCATTGTTAACAATTTGAGGTATAAACGTAATGTTACTAGTAATTTCCATTGGAAACATACTGACGGATATTTTTACTATTCATTATGATTTTATTTTTTGCGAACGTGAATAGTTGACTTAATGAAAGCATTTTTAAGCCGAATTCTTGCTGATCAACAACCAACAATAATTAAAATATTTTACGCGCTACATGATTTTATCCTCCTGAATACCTCAGTTCCCACAAATTCTAACTGCTGGTGAATTCATTTTCATTATTCGAAATATTTGCAACACGTATAAAGGTTTTTTTTTGCGTTCGAAGGTAAGCTGTGGTGGTACGAGAAAAATATGTTTCCATTGCCTAAAAATAGTTCAGCGCACACAGTATTCTGAGCTATGGAATAAATATATGTTTTATCTCATGTATTTAACTGCTAGGACGGGCTCCCAAACTATGTTTTAAAAATATTTCCGTTAATTTTCTTTCAAAAATACTTAAAAGCAATTCTTTTGAATATTTTTTGTTTGTCAATAAAGCCCCTACTTTAAATGCAAAAAATAAAATATTATTCTTTTATACCAAAACATACCGCAGTATCAGTTGAACCTAGCTCGTGGTACAAAAAGGATGGTATGTATGTTCTCCGATCCAGAAAATTATGTATTATAACTGCATGAATTTAAAATTGACTTTCCCATTGGCGTATATTGGAGTCATATAATTAATAACGTAAGACTGTACAATAAAAATGAATGTAAAACCTACAGGTAAAATTTATTTTGTTAAAAACTTTACGTTCAAATAACTCAGCAGAGAATATATCAGTATGCAGGCGTCAAAAATCAAATGAATATGTGATATACATACGGTTTATAAATCCTTGTAAATAAAACGCCATGAAAGAAAACGAAAAAGGGCCTGGAAAACAGTGACTGTAGACAAAAAAAGTGTACAAACGAATTTAAATAAAAAAGAAACAGAATGAGAACAGCAACTCAAATACACGCAAAAAAATGAAAAAATGAAGAATAAACAAACAAAGAAAAAGATAGAAAAGTAAATAAAAAACTTCACGAAGTTTCGTAGCTTGGAATTCGTCCCCTCCTTCAGGTTTGCAGGTTGTTTAAGAAAAGTAAGGTTGTGTCCTTTAATGTAAAGGCCTCACTTATTGAGAAACTAAACATGAAAGAGTGTCCAAATTTTTTCGACACTAACACAGCCTTGAGTTCACAAATTGCTCGATATATATTACCGAGCAATTATTGATAAATTTGTACGTATTCCAAGTTGATCAATTGAAAACAGTGAATACACTTAAAAACAAATTGTAAGACAATATTATCTGGTGAATCTACCAACTATCGTCATATTTTTGATATTTTTTCAGCTCAGACAATAACTAAGCGCGTGATTATAATGAGATTATAATGTGATTTTATACGAGGGACATTTATCTAATCGGTGTTCTTTTTATCACTATTTTTTTAATTAAATTGTCACAAGAGTTATTTTTTCGTCAATGGTGAGACGTAAGTATATCATTAGGCTTGTATGTGTTTCTAAAAACAAATTTACTGAAGTTGTTCACAAATTGATCTGACATTTATAAATTATTTTAAATATATTTTTAACGGTTTTTATTCTTTTGTAGGTTAATAATATTTACAAAAATGTTCTTTTTTTAGAATAAGTACAGATTATCACACACAAATAACTAGAGTTTGAACCAGCTTTACTATTATTTATAATATTAGTAATAAAGGATATATTTTTTCGAAACTCAACAAACAGCAGTAAATGACAAACAAGATTTGAACCTGCAAATTACAATTTTTTTATCATACTTAAATAAAATATTTTTTTTTAATTTGTCATTTAAATGCGTCTTTCGAATGCGATGGTGTAAAAAGCAATTAATTATGCTAAGATTTGTATTTTAAAACTGTATGATTATATATAATTAGTTCATAAGGTTTCTTTGCTGCAGTGAAAAATGCTCCGAAAAAGTATTTACGGACTCTAGAATATAAACGTGTTTTAGTTTTAGGGTCCAAAATGTATAACAATGGTCCAGCAAAAAAAGGAGGCGCGATATAACAATAAATATGTTTATATATTTATATATATATAACCTAAAACAAACCATTCGTGTTTCATGACCTTTATAAAACTACGTTAAAAGTAGCGCATGCGTTGCCGATTGAAATAAGTCCTGGAACAGGCGCACTCGACCGCACGTGCAGGTTAAATCGGTTCCCCAGTTTACAATCGCCCATAAAACTTGGTTGTTGGGTAGAGGAAGGGTGAAACCCTGAAGGAGGGGGGGAGGGCTTTAGTTTTCCACGCAGACATCCACGTATGCACGCTTCCCAAATCCCCACCACCCCCTTCTCCATTCCTCCGGAAAGGAAGGGGAGGGGGGTATATGAAGCGACGTGAACGGATATTAAAGCCCTGCCTGTTTATTATCTTCCGCGGCAGCGCGCAACAGAAACCCCTCCCCCCTTCCCCCGCCAGCAAGGATTCAGAGTTCAAAGTTCGCGCGCTTCGGCGGCAGCGTGGAAATTTCTTGATTTGGAAACCCCCGTCTTTTCCGTTCCGTCCTTTCGTACCCGTCCTGGTGACTTCTCATCCGTTTTCAAGTCGTGGGGAGTTCAATCACCACCAAAATGATTTTCATCTGTGGTGTTTTTAGCGTACGCGTTATTGAAACTTTAAATCATGTATTTTTTTCTTTAAATGATATATTGATTTAAACATAGAAAGTCCGTGTGCCTACTATGGAAATACCTGCGACCATTTCGACTCCTCGATTTAATTTGGACTAGTTTGCACAATCAGATGTGCAGCAACCAATTGCGATGACACCTGGACTTGGAACTAAACCCAAGACTGTTCTCGGTTCACAAGTAAATGATAATGGATCCCACCTGGCTAAATCTACATTCCGAAGAATGCTGATAGACTTTTATTACTGAACAGCTCTTTTGCACCAAGATATGTTTGTACCTAAATGATGCGAAGAAGTATATTGTTAATCAACTTGAAGAAATTTTGGGAAACGATAATTCTGTGAAGTATAATTTATGGCGTGAATGTAGTTACGGTAAACCGGACTCATTTCAAGACCAGACTTGCAAAAGAGCATTCAAGACGATGACTACTACTCTCTACCTATTGCATGGCATAAAAGAGTCTGTAAATGTTTGAATTGAAAAATCTGTCACGAAGAAGAAGAAGAATACCAGGGAAAAAGTAGAGGAAGGACTCTTAGCCATGTAGATTGATTGTAACTAAGAACAAATAAACTATGCTCACTGAGAGAAAAACGTTTATTATTTGCTCGTATCTGTGTACTTGTAATAGAGTAGAATTTACGTAATAAATTTTGTTTGTTTGTAAATAATATTTTTCTTAAACTTGGCACTTTTATGGTATTTTAATTGAATTACATGTTTTGCGTTGACCAAGGATAGAACCAAAAACTAAAATTAATAGAATCAATCAGTAAATTAATGAGTAAAATTTTAAATTATTTATGTAATTTTTCCCCGAATGTATAGCTAAATATTTACTGACTTTAAAGATGGCGGCCAAGACGGCCGACTAGATAGCTGGTGTCCTGGCAATAAATAATTACTGAACTCTAGTTGGTAAAATTTAAACTAATATGTCGGTAGCGCACTCTGGCAGACGAAAAGAAAATGGTTAATCCAATATGGCCGCCATGACGTCACACTGGCTGATGTATAATCTGCCTTGGCATTTGTGGTGGGAGGTTTGTATGGCAGGTGCCACCATAGAAGGATTCTCTTTTTTTTGCTCTTAGCGGATTCAAACCGAGGACACAAAGTTTCATGATTATGTAGTATTTTATTCAAATTATTTCAAAACATATTTTTATTAATATTAATTTTTTTCCAGATTTTCCAATTTAATAATTACATATTTTCAAGATTGTGGCTTAACGAATAATTCAACATTCCAGAATCCAAGGTGGCGACCGTAACGAAAAGTGCATCATTAGATAGTGG